>NC_060116.1:1987083-2612083 GCF_021155765.1 Diprion similis | reverse complement strand
GTTTTTTGACTTGGAGGACCGATGTCTATCTTCGATGCGACATTTTTTACACCTTGATACAGCTGACGTGCCTTGTTCCTGAATGAATTACTCAATAAATACAAGTACGACAAATCGAAACCCTCTGACGAAAACTACTTGATCCGAGATTTGAAGCGGTGTATATTCAAATACTTGGTATACTTCAACATTACTACTTCATTAAAGTTTCATGACTCACCACGAAGTACGATACGTATTTTCTTTTACGTCACTCCTTCCTTCGCTTCGATCTTTGTATAAGAAAATAATTTATATGGGTATTGAGCAGAGTAACCGAAAATAATGATAAAATTATACTTGAATCAATATATTTTAATTAAATTAATTTCGGTTGGATGATTAGTCATGTCAAATTTTGAAACAATTCCAAGGATCTGTCAGCATTACAAAATCTAAATCTTGAATGAGCTCAAGTTTTCCAACTATCCTCGTTGGTCGGCGCCTTACATTATTCTCGCGTCGTCAATTACCATTCACTCTCGAGTGGACCATCCAGGAAACTCAAATACGGTAAAATAAACACAATTTTTTTTTTCAACAGCGCACGTGACTTTGTAGCACAGCTTATAATTTGAAACAGAATTGAGAATTCCAGAACATAGTTAGAATCAACTTTGCTGTTCATCCAGAGATCCGACTGTGAAAGGTGAGAAAACAGCAGCGGAACAAATCGTTTCTGCGTCTTTCTTTGATCGTGGTTAAAAAAAGCTTTTAGATCGGAGTGCATTAAGCTTATCGTTAGCCACCGCGTTAGGCAGCCTCTACAATTTTCGTCAACTTCCTGCCTAACGCGAATGCAGAAAGTAGGAGTGATACGTTAGCGATATTGATCCGTTGAGTGGATATTCCAGAACATCCTGCATCACCAAACAAACACCACGTTTTATCCCCGAAGCCCAGGAAGATGCTCGTTGTCGTAAATGCATACAGGGAGGATTATGACCTTCTATTATATCCTCGCTAGGAGCGTTGCGATGAAATCACGTCCGACTAAGTAATCCGTTGCAGCCAGCGCCGGGGTAGAAGAAAAGTGGTAAAGTCAATGCTTGGCCAGACAGTCTCGAGGTACAGCTGGAAGCGTCGAGTCCCCAAGCGGCGCTGGTTCATGGTTAGAAATTCGTTTACCTTCCAATTCAGTTACGTTAACGATAATTAATCCCTATTTTCGCCCGAGGCTAATCGTAAAACAAGAAGGCACCTCGATAGTCACCAACGAAATAAGTGGTTCGTTGTATGCTTTTATTGTCTACTGGAGAGAATTCGTAATGCGTGTACCCATTCCGTTCTTAATACTCGTCGAGTTTTCTTACTCGAGTGTTGACTTACAGCTACACAAGTACACACGATGCGTACATGTTTGCCTATACATAGGAGCTTTGAGCAGGCAAGAACGGCTGTAGGATATTGTACGAAATTCGATGCCGAATCTACCGATGGTATACCTACGTGTGTTGGATTGGCCCTCGAGACAGACCCACGGGGTACAGGGAACGGACCCGAAGCGAAGGGGAGTTAGTGGGGCTGGCGGGAGGGCGGGAGGGAGGGAGGGTGTCAGGAACCGTTGCGTTGGGTCGATTCCCTGTTATGCTAATTTGTCAACCGTCACTACGAAACCTGGGGTGGCTAACCCAAAACGATGCAGGTTTTCCTAGCTGAACGAGCACTGCGTCAACTTTACCTTTCTAGTTACCTTACGGCTTGTCCGCGAGTATGAACACATATCTGTGTACGTAGTAGACATGCGTTACACGCACTGCTTGTGACTTCTAATTTTCTACCAGTATACGTCACGCCTATTTTCCCGTGTTTTACACTAATTGAATGTTTAAGTACGCAGGCTTACGTCGTAGTTTAGCAATCCACCTCAGGTCAAGGATGTAAATACGCATAGGTATCTGCCTAATGTCGTACACATATCATTTCGCTGCGCGTAGCGAAACGTGAGATGATTTTTATTTTCCTAGATCCTTTCCTGCAGCTTCGACTTGTGGTACACAGTCTAAGAATTGTGAAATACTGTGTATAGTGTGTAGAGTATGTTTAATAATTATTCGAAAATTGTTTAGTATTCTAGTATTTTGTAACACCATACTACAAAGAACTAGTTCAGAAAGCTCGTCTGATATTCGAGCGTTCCTAACTTCAGGAGGTGCGGACGAAATGAATGATTTGTTTACTCTTTTTACTAATATTTTGTAACGCACCCCGCAATTGTGTCAAAAGTGTAATTATTACAAAACGAGAAATAGATGAAAAACCATTGATATCAAACTTGAATATTTTTTGGCGAAAGATTTGCCATTTTTCACGTAAACTTATAAATAGTGATTAGCGAGCAACGATTCACAGAATTACACACAAAGAAAAAAATATATTAAACAAAAATTGGAAACGATTTGTACAATTATTAGAATTACAGTTACAACCAAATTCACCGAACTGAAATTTTAGAGTTCTCTTTAAATACTGCAAAAACTTTACGTTTTCGCGGAGAAATCAAGTACCGATTTAAAAACCTTGAACTTGTTTATCCAACTACAGTTTTCGGACTAAATTTTTTTCCACCAAATTATAAGGAGTATTAAAAATGTATTTTCAGGCTTGCACAAAATTTAAAGTAATTAAGGCTATGTGTATATATATGCACTAATATATATATATTATATGCACAGATATATCATATGTATATGCATGTTGAATATCTTTTTTGTAATTCGCAATGCCAAAGCGACAGATGTTCCCCAGGCCGAGATCGTCTTGCTTCACGGAGGGTGTAATTACGTTGGTATAAGTATTAATCCGTGACAGGATGCAGCTGTGTCCAGCGATAGCTGTTGCAGATCATGCACATATGTGTAAAGTAATGCATCAAGGTTTCGTACCTCGTATACTCATACTTTCATCCCAGTGCGTCGTAATATATAGCTGATGGTCCTTTGCAAAAAAGTCTCATATATATACGCGTCATTTTAATATACAGGGTATCCGAATTGGACATATAAGGCACATGATCTAGGATAAAAGTGAAACAGGTGATATTATGCAAGACATGAAATTCATTTATGAATTTATGAAAATAATGGTAAATCTTATTGCAGTCAAAGATCAACAATTTTCAATATCAGGTTTATCTTCTGAATTTCTAATCAATAAAAACGAACCGTGTATTCTCTGATGTCAAAGATATTCGTGGCTTTGTGTACGCTAATAATTATTGATAGAGAGCACCGTCCAAGTTTCGAGAATACATACTCACGGCGCAAACACTGTTTGCCTAAGCCTACATTAAACATATCGGTTACAAATCAATACGCTAATTAAGTATATCAATTTGCACTATGCAGTAGCAAGGAATCTCAGGTTTCCTTTGACGCGACCATCATATGCCCAGTAGCGTGAGCTGTGGGTTGGATTGAAGTTACTTGTTTATACATGTGTGCAGTTTGAAAGAAGGTGCGGATTCGACATCAAGTACGATTCCACCTAGGACACCACCTAGTTCTAATTGTCTCGCCTTCAGCGCTCTCGTACCGTTCCAACGATGTCCCAGCTCCCGTCTCTGACTCAACTGTCACGACGCTATTTACGTACTTGTCGGGGTACCAAGTTCCAACCAACTACTTCTCGAGCCAGTTTGTGTCCACACAATTCCCACAAGCACTGCATTATCTCCTCCACGTGTGCGTGCGCCCGGTGCACCAATATACGCATGCATACCCAGTCGGGTACGTTCGTCGCGGTTCGAAGCCACTGAAATTGGTGTCTTCGTTATGCATGCACGCGACACACTACTTGAAGACTACCGCTCGCAGGCTGATCGGGAAGAGATGAATCTTTGCTCACAGAAAACTGGTAATCACGTTATTGAAAGATATCAATAGCTGCATTAAGGTTGAGGAAATACATGGAAGAACATATTTATGAATTTTTTTTTTAGTAATCTCACAATCAGATTAATTTTTCATCTAGCGAAGCGAGTGATAGACAGCAGCGTGTGTCTTGCTGGAAATATACCATGCTTGTCATAAATCTGTCCTACAATTAGTGAATTGAGGAAGTGTTTTTTTGGAAACAAAATGGGATTTGATTCCTGAGAAATTGATTATATTTATCAGATAATTCATTTGCATGTACACGACTTTAAGTACAGTCAAAAAACACGGTCTTCGCCATAGAAATTTATGGAGTATTTCTGGAATTTGATAAATTTTGAATTACTCTCCTAAAATACATGAAAGTTTCAGGGTGATCTTGTGATTTGAAATTGAATAAAATTTTTTAGTTAAACATAACTAACTCGTTAACTTTGTTCCTAGGTTGAAACTGTGTTTTCATTTTACCGTTAAAAATTGTATCGAAATTTTTATTCAAACCATTGTTAAAAATACTTCACGTACGATCCTGCGGACAAACATTCAGGTTTGGATCTAAAACCTTGTAAAAAGGCCATACATTTTTTCAAACTAAAACAAATATTCGTAAAAAGAACTTCCATTAAAGTCATTCGTGCATCGAATCGAATATTATTATACTAGGTCAGAGAATGATTTTCAAGTATTTCTGGTTTACGGCTGCCAATTATAATTTTTTCGTCCAATCAGAAGAATAAAACTTCTTTTGGTTAACTTAAGCATTCACCGATGATATTACTGATGCAATATTATAAGAAATGAATAGGTACATGTAGTTTGTTTCTCTTTTTCTCAGCAATATTGTACCCATGTATACAGCGTCGGATTAACCCTTAGTGCCGCCCCATCGCCCATATCCTACACAAAATGGATAAGGGTTCAGAATACTTTTTAACCTCCCGCTATGAAAATCAATAATTTTCAAAAATTGGTAAGTTATTGAATTCACCTCGATTTTCGACAATCGAGTTTTCATTAGATCTTCAAGTTTTGCGATCCTAGGAAGCTAGAACTATGCCGAGTGCTTCAAATTCCATGAAAATCAGTTGATTCGTTCAGAGAGTATCGTTGACGAAATATTTTGAATAAAGCATTTTTTGAAATGACATTCGAATTCCTAATGGGATCGATATTTGGTATTCGGCTGCCTTTTGTGCTTGAAAAACCGCGTCGAATGCCGTGAATCGCACCTCAATGAGTCGATTTTTTTGCAAAATATTTCCGTCCAAATGTTGAAAAATAGTGATTTGAACTAACTATCAGATTTTTAAGCTCGAAAAGCTTAATTATTTGCAAATATATATATTTCCGAACGCTTTGAACTTCGTTCCTGACGGGAGTCCCCCGACCATATACGTTTTTTATTAAAAATACGTGTTAGATTTTAAACACTGAAAATATTTACATAGTTTTGTAAATAAAACTGCGGTGTTTATAATTTTTTACAAATCACAATAATGAAAAAAAATTATTGTATTTATTTTTATTTGCGAATGCACGCCTTTGGAAGCATTTTTGATAACGTAATAAAAAAAAAATCCCAAGCCTCAAATTTTGCCGCCCCCGGAAATTTGCCGCCCTGGGCACTAACTCCTAGTGTAAATCCAACGCTGCATGTATAAGATTTCGTGCTTATGCAGATTACCTTAGAACAAGTTGTTCAAACTGCCATAGCTAAGTTCCATTTTATACTCATATTATTTTTTCCGAAAAAGTTGTGATATTTTTATTCTAGTTTTTTCTCATTCTCCATTATTTAGTCGTATTATTTTGCTTTTTTCCAGAAATGTTGTGGCAGATATCAAGTGAAACCGGAGTGTCCTTCAGAGTCTGCCTGAACTTCTACCAAGAGTTTATTCTCGCTCGAGTTATTACAGCAAGTTTTTGCCCCCTCGTTTCATTTTAACATTCAGTTTGTGATTTGCTTTGTGTTGTATTCCTGTCTTCATACTTATACACCAGCCGAAGCTCGGGCGATTTCAAGACTATCGATATTGTGTGATCAGACGGCCAGGAGAATCTCTAGTTACAGTGGTTTAATTATTCAAGCATAGCAAATTTCAATGTATGACAATTACGATCACTTGATTTTTACTTTACCTAACACTACGTAACATTACTCTTCCGCTGATACATTATTTATTTGCAAAAAATTTACTGGTAAATATCTACGTGGTTGTTTACTACCATTCAAAACTTAAGGCAACTAGTTCTCTCATTACGTGTATTATTTACGCGCTGTTTATGCATTTGAATTTATAAGATTTTCTGACAAATATATGTGACAATCCAGCTCATTCGATGTTGAATCGCTGACAAAGAGGATGTGTTACCCAAATCGAGGACAATTCAAAATTTCGTTTCATTAATTATGACATTTTATGCAAGCTATTTCACCAGTTGAATACCATTCGGGTCTATAACAAAACGAATTCTTATCAGGGAATGTGTACCTGATACTAATCTGGCATTTAAAACAGTACAATATACAACAGACTAAACAGGTGCCCAGATAAAATCAGGAACGGTTTCGACAGTCTGAGTTGTTAGATGTTATTACAGTTTGGAACAGCCTTAGTCAGCAACGTGTCGCGTGTTCAGTGGTATCTCGCGACGATATTCATCAAACCATTCGTAGTTACTCAAATTTTGAGTTGTTTCGACGAAACAGCAAAATGTTGAGCTTTTTGAAACTGAAAATAAACCATTAGCGTTCTGGTTGCGTTAAGATTCTCAAACTTGTGAAAACAAGCTTTGCCCTAGACTATTTTACATTGGAGAAATATTTTTTTACAGGAATAAAGTCTAAAGGTTCCTTTCTACCGAGGTAAAAATCCTTTCGGAGTGTTGGATTTTTAACTCACGTCTACAACAATTGTTTTATATCATGCAACTCTTATTCCAGTTTTTTCGCACAAGTTTCCAAAATAATAACCTAGTTCGGTTTCACTATCGGCACAGAATCACATTAGTGTAAAAAGTACCACACAAACACAATTGCAAATATTTTGAAGATAAGGTACGAAAAATCCTGATTTTTCTAATTTCTGATTTCTGATCCTTGCAACATATAATTTTTTTTTTCTCACTTTGAAGATAATTTACTTATTCAAACAATTACTTAAGTATGTAGGACCGTACATACAGATAGTTTGAAAAATTCCGTGAAGAAACCGAAATAAGTATGTTTTTCTACATATTATTAAAATTTGAAAATGGCATTACTCAGACTGCAGTCAAAAATCGTAAACTTCGGGATGATTTTTTGCAGGACAAAGTGTCAAGTTTAGATCTTATCATAGCGAAAAGAAGTGCATTGCATTAATTTGAAACAATCTATCTTGTGCACAAAACATGGTTTAGAGACCTTAAAATAAATATGATGATCCTCAAAATTTGGATATGAAAATAGACTCCCGATTTTGCGGTGTGCGCCAAATATAATATAATATTCCTCAGGCCCAAGTCATACTTGTCGTAGTTTACCATCTACAAATATAGCTCGTAGCTTGACATACGAGCAGGAGGGTAGAGGTACCTGTATCAAGTTATGTATCACCTTACACGATGGAGTGGGTGCAACTACTAATTTAATTCACCGAACTGAATTAAGCTGTACTACGAGCGCGTTAATCTTGAGGAAACGCTAGTAAACGAGAATTATCGTCTGTAGTGGCCGTGGCCCTGGCAACCTCCGACGTATACCTACGTATCCCTACGCACACCTGTAAGGCGGTCTCGAACAGCCTCCGGGTGCTTGCGGATTTCCCTGCAGGGTACGTTCAACCCGTCGTGGCGTGGCGGGCCGGGAGAGAGTCTGACGGTGCAGGAGCGACTTCAACCCCATCCCCCATCCCTCGTCCTCCACCCCTGCTGCGCACTACCCCCAGGAAAAGTCATCATGAGAATACTGGAATTCGAGTCGGCCAAGTTTTACCTACGGAGTGAAGGATCAAGTTTACGGGAGTGCAGGCCGAAGAAGCAGAAGCAGACCTGCAGACAGAAGCGGCCGAGGAATCCGGCACCCGGGAGAACGGCGAGCATTACCCGCGAGTAGAAGCTCCTAGAACTCATCGGCTGTTGGGAAACGCGCGGCGATGCTTTCCGCGACCGCTGCACGCCGTTCCACCGCTCCTTCCCGTCACGGATGCTGTGGGATCAATAGCAAGCGCAGGCGAGCGACGAAGACGGCGGGAGTCGGTGCACCAGTGACGCCGGGGGGATAAAGACAGACGACAAAGGGTGCGCGCTCTCACCCTCGTGCCACCGGCCGCCGCCCCTCCCGCTTCGCCCCCTGATCCCGCCCCTTCCTGCTTGCAGCCGCCGCCGTTCAACCCCAGGAGTCGATGCACATCCAGGGTCGTTGCTACCGACCCGCCACCGCCGCCGCCACCGCCGCCGCCACGCCGCGCCCCACGCCCTACCGGGCGAATAAACGAGCAGGCAGTGCGGCTCTCCTCCATAGTCTATACCAACCGGGGGATTTGCCTCGGTCTGAGGCCGCAGCCGACCCGCCGGAGCCCTGGAATCCGCGCCAAGAGTACGTGCTGATCGCCACGTGTGCTCCGAAATCGGGGATCAGATTTTCAGGGACGGGTAGCCGCGGGACCGATATCTCCTCGACAAACCAGCAAGGGATAATGAGAGTGATTATGATTGAATTCTCGTTTCAATTCCCCTCTGAGAGGCTGGAAATGAAATTTTAGAGAGTAAAGAATTTTCTATTTTTCAACCATATCGTTGTACAAATAACGATGAAACACGATAATAGAAGTTCATGAAAGTTTTCTACAAGGATTAGACTGACAGAGATCACTTGTCTATTCAAATTCAAAATTTCTGATCTATTAATACAGTTGGTTGCAAAGTCGATTCTATGTTTCATATTTATAGTTGATAGTAAATTTTATAGAAATCCAAGCATATTTTGAAGCAGTTGAAACGTGTCACCAGGTTTTCACGGACAAAGAATGTCGGTTCTTTGTTACCTTGTTGAAACAATACGAAATGGAAGTTACTACTGTCCACGCGAGTAGTTGTCACCAGATGTCACCAAGGACTCACCGCTCCAGCTACAAAAGTTTCTATTCGGAAACTTCAGTAACCTGCGGCAAACTTCGACTAACAACGGCACCTGTTTGACGTATAGTCATTTTTACCTTTTGTATTTTTAGTGCCAATTCACTATATTAAATGAGTTTTTTACAATATTTATAAGCTTGCATTTAGTTTCTGATTTATATACAAGTATAATTCAAGCAAGTATAAATGAGTAATATGGTAATAGTTGCGTTAAGAATGATACGCATTAACAGATGAACCCAAAGATTTAAATTTCATGTCACTCATATTGAGTAGTAGTCCACCTCTTCTAGAATTAGATTCGTCATTTTTCACTCTTAAGGTTATGCCATAGTCAGGCTTGATCGAGTGCGTTGATGTCATCGCTGTCAGGCATCACTGATCTGAAAACACCACGGTCACCGCAAGTCTGTTTTTTCATTCCGATGATAAACATCCATAAAAATTGTCTTGCCTAACGATACCAAAAAATTGTATTTCTGGTATTGAATTAGATCTTATTGCGTTACACGTATAGAATTGCATCGACTATGGCATTTTCACATCGGTGATGAATAGGTCTTGATAATAGTTACCATACTGATACTGACTTTCACTCAGTCGGTAAAGATTTTCGTCAACTACGTCAGTTTCACAATTGGAAAACTCATTCTCCGTCAAGTGACATTACATTAATAACGCTAATTGTTTGATCAAACAATGTAGGACTCTGTGGGCTTTGAGCATTTAGCATCTTAATTGACATCGAAGATTTTTGTACCATGCCAAAGGAGAGATCTGAGATTATAACAATTTGACGCGAAACGATATAGAGATAACGTGTAACGATGTGCTGAAGCTGCGATGGGGTGGATGCCTAACATAAATGTAAGTTGGAGTCGGTATACCGTGATAAAGTGACCGATTTTGAGCTCCATCGCTCCAAAAACCTCCTTCCAACCGTCGGACCAATCACGTCGTGGCGTTCTTCATCTGTGAGAAGGTTGACTAAAACACAACGAAGGGTTTGGCGTCGAAGTCTTTCTACTCCAGACGCTGACCACGAGGAAGGTTCGCCACGCCGATACGCCGATCTCCACTATGACGATACCTGGGCAGACCGTATTCTGAGGCAGTTATTATGTACGTATTTTCCCTCGAACCTTTGAGAGGTCGTACTTGCTTGCGGCTGCAGAGGTATAACACACCGTTCTGGGATGAATGCACGAAGGTACGGAGGGTGCGGATCAAGCTAGGAAAAGTCAACAACCGTAAGAATTTTCCACAGGAAGTAACTAGGAGAGGCAGGTAAGGTGATATTTCCCCTCGTACAGCCACCGTGTCAATGGGAGAAGAACTGTCTGAAAATTTCAAGGGAATAACGCTCAATAAAGGCACGGTCGGAATTTGTATAATGTCTGCTTTTCTCGCTCCCTTTTCCTCTCCATCTCCCTCTCCCCTCGACGCCCCTAAGCCACCCAACAAACCCTCCCTCGGTTTGCCTGCCCCACCTCACCCCTGCAGCCATCTCCGTTTGCTAAGGGCGTTGCTATCGATTCGTCTGCCTGCGTACATATGCATTCGCTGCGTGCAATTTCTTCCAAGAGACATTGTCCGCTGCCCACGACTGTCATTTTGCTCCGTCGCAATGTTTTCGAACCATTGGAATATAGAGTCCCGCAAATTCCGCCTAACCAAAATCACCTGAAACCACTGCAAACTGCCACTATTCGGACCCTTAACCACATGCGGTGAAGGTAATCCTCAGCCCGACGAAATTTGTACCGCCGATCTTCATTTGAACATAGGAAGCGAGTCCACACTCGAAGTTACAGTTTCCTAGCTCTTCATGTATTAGGAAATGGATTCACGCGTGCAACAGATATTCACTTCAAATTTACCGTCGTATAGTAAATCTAGCTTTATCTGGGGATGCATTTGGTATAGTAACTTTGCAAGATTGATCAAACTTCTAGTGGGATCTAGAGAACATCACTATCTCATGGTCATACTCCGACAATTTTTAGGAACCTATTAGACTTAGTTTCGAAGACGCTTTGGAAGTACAGCAAAACTTGATGCTCCAGCATTACTGCCTAGTTTCACTTGGAGGTTGCATGAGAATGAAGTTCAAGAACTTCACTAACCATTATGCAAGTTAATGCTTCAGTGTGGTCGTATTTTCTTTCCAAATGCTTTCGTTCGTCCAGTTTAAGACGTTGTCCTTACTTGTTCTGGTTCAGAGTAAAATCATCTAAGTAGAGGCATCTTTAGTCAGATGCGTTCGATGTGCGTGTCGCATTACAAAACGTGCACGGAGTGTACAGTTTCGGCTGGGAGCACGAAGGTAGGTACACGAGCACCGAAGGTGGCACCTTGTTGCCGGTGGTTCTCTTCCCGCGCGTCTGCCGTATGAAATAATAAATAGCCAGACACGAATAATGGGCCTACCTGGGCCTCAGCTAAGAACCCTGTGGTATAGACCGAGCAGATGGTGTGGCGGTCACTTTTTTCACCTTTTGTTCAGACGAGTTTGGGTCGATGCCGCGCGTTCGAAAATCCGGAGATGAGAGAGCTGAATACACTTTTCAAGGAATTTCGTTTATACTTTTCGGTGCAACTTTCACCTGTGAAATCAGTGGGTATAGCAGTTCTCAGGTTACAAAACGACTGTAGATTGTTACAAAGGTAGATTATCAGCTTCGAAGTATGATGCATCGCGAATATCAGAAAAAATCCGAAAGCCTCATTTTTCAATAATCGTAGTAAGCAAACATTATACAGTTATTTTCAGTCAAAGTAAATAGTATAAATATCTCATCGGGTGAAATAATCGTGAAATTTCAACGTGATTGTAATCACTCCACCACCATTAGGTACCTACTATCATTCAATGAAGTCTTTCGTATAGTGTAAATTAATCATACTTCTTGACTATCCCGACAAAAAACTCTATTCATCTCCATGCAGCATATGTACACAAAAGCCTGTACACCAACTGTATTTAGACGTCCGGTTCACAATATTCGATCACTAATTCCGTGTCAATCGTCGAACCGTAGGGGCCCTACTTAATCGGAGAAGAGGAATCAATTTCATCCTCGAACCTGCACACGAAGTACATTCAGGGACAATTAGGGCCCACCTAATGTCGGTCGTTGGCGCAGTTAGGTGGGGGTCGAGCGAAGGGGTGGATCACTCGCGTGGCACGTGGCAGCGGGCACCTCGATCGTTCTTTCTTTGCTCTCCGCAGGGTACACAGAGAACGTGGCCCTCACGACCACCTCCACACGCGCAGCTCGAGGATGCACGCAACTCAAAAGTTCCGTACCTACGGCGTAGTCCGGCCAGGTGATGCACAGGTCCGAGGTGCACGCACCAGGGACCGAGAGTCAGTCAGTCAGCCGGGACCAGGTGGGAGGCAGCTGCGAGATGGACGCCCCAACGCCGCCACCTGCCTGCCTGCCCGGTTCCAGAAGGGCCCACTGCTAAGGCCGACTCGCGAAGACGCGGACCTCGGACACCAAGGCGCCGCAAGACCCGATCCCATCCTCATGCGGGCGCAGGTGTATCACTTCAGGCCCAGCTGGCTGATGATGGGCGCCTCTTAACCGCGGCTCGCCGACTCGCAGGTCCTCCGGATCGCGTGCGCCGACGAGGAGGTGAAGGAGAGAAGTCGCGATTCACGATCTTTTCTTGTCGTTGTCTTTGCTTCTTCATCCATTTTGAGTGCCTTGGAGAGGGTCTGAGGAAAGTTGTAGCGTCCCAAGTGACGTGACTATGTTGGGAGATCAACTATTTGCCGTTGGGTTTTCCGTCTGCTTGTCAGGTTGACCAACTTAGTTACGGTTAGACGCTGATTGCTATTAAAATTCGGATAAAGATTCCCAAACATTCGCATTCGTGTCAGCGTTACTTCGAATAGCGTCGGGGCCTCACCAGCTTGTGTGACCGAATGGATAACTTGGCGCATGCGCATTTGGATGGCCAATTTCCTGAGATTATCGTGGCATGTGAATTAATCTTGAATGTTTGCAGGTTCTGCCGGACGAGTGTACACGGTATTCAAACAAGCGGTTTGGCCGAAAACCTTTGCTTGTTTTCGCGAAACACGAGCGAGCATTCTACCCGCAATTTTCACCTGCGTACTTTGTCTTTCACCCTAATTTTATCAAAATTGATTCGACGGTGTCCAGAATTTTGCTCAAAATGAAACTCATCTGTCAACTCGAGTGATGTGATTGAAAATTATAGTAAAACTCGTGAAAATGTACTTCAACGATAACAAATTGTATTTCAAAATTTAATGATTCATTTTGAAGGATGTTGAATTTAGGAATTGTTGAAACGCGTGTGAAAAAAGTATGAAAAAGTTACTGGAACGTCGTCTAGATATAAAAGTCAAATAACTTTTGTTCAAATTTCTGGAAAATCTGTCCAATTGTTTGCTTTGTATCGTAACCGTTAAAATTTGTCACCCAGACATCCGTTTTTGAAAATACTTGCAAACCATTACGTAAGTATCAAACCATGTTTCCAACGTGGTTTACAGATTTTTTTTTCGATCTTACTTTTTTGCGAACGCCAACATTTAAGGCACACCGCTCACGAACGGTCCTACTTCAAAACGTAGGGTACATTTAGTTTATACTATTTCAACTTGCTGATTAAGTGCCATCAATATATTATTAACATTCAGTGTGTCGACCCGAAAAAATCCAACGGAGAAAATGCATTAGGGTGTTTGCACACTCGAGTAAATCTCATAATATATGAATAATACGTACTGTGTATCGGGCAACGTAACAATGACGGAATATACTGGTTAATTTTGGTAATAATTAATGTGCACAATATTGCAAGAACGCGAAGGCTTATTTTAGATATAGGGGATTTAGATATGGGGCAAAGTAGGCCCCTTAAGAAAATAATGCCTAAAATCATAATAAAATGTTTAGAGTATTTATGATTTCCGAATAATTTATATTTAATAAAAAGTTTAAGTGGTTAATCTTATCCCTAGTTATTTAAAAATTTATGGGGCACACTTTGCCCCCCATCCTCCCCTAATATACGATGCGTTTTTACGTTTTCTTCTTCAAGAAAAATTTCTCGATTTCAGATATCATTATTCCCGTGGATGTCAAGAAATTGCAGTATATTTTTTTCAACAAAGGAGCAATTCTAAACTGTTTTCTTATGTGTAGCGCTGTTGAAATATAATTCCACCATCGCCAAGTACTCATTACGCGCCAAGACGCAACGACACACCAACTTCACTTCGCATGATAACCGAAGTTGTTCTCCGTGAGCAAACGCGGCGATTACTCACGTGGGTGCCTGGTGTCAAAAACGAGATAAGTCTTCTTCCTGTTCCATAGACTTATCTTGTTTTCCGGGTTAACTATACATATATATTAACTATATATATATATATACGAGGTTCATACCGGGTGACACGAAGAGCGCTAAAAATGATCGTGACACGCAGGCAGATCAGGACGTCCCCAACGGGTTTCCCCGTGTCTAAGTCCGCGATATCGTGGTGTTTTCAATAGTTATCAAAAATTTTCAAACCTATATACTCCGAAAAACTGATTTCCAAGGCTTTCCTGTAATGGTAGAAAATTTTGTGATCAAACTACTAAACAATACTGTGCACTATCAACAAATGGTAATTTTTAACTTAAATTCTTGTTATCAATAATTAAGCTACCAAAGTTATCGGCAGAAGAATTTTTATATAGAGTTAAACTTCAAACCGAGGCTTATAACTTTTGAACTAATTTAGTTACGGCTTTTTCTTACTGGAAATTTTAAAAAGGTGATTAATTGTGATTGATAACAATTTAAAAAACATCTTTACAACTTTCCTGTGTAATTTAAATGGACGAAATTCCAATTCCAAGAGGGGCCTTTTAAAATTGGATTTAAGGGATAGCCTTTAGCGAGGATTTTTTCTTCTTGATACCTACAAGTTTTTCAGGTCGAAGCGAAAAAAATATTGTTTCAAACGAAGCACCCTAATAAGCAGTTATTTTAACCAAGATCAAAGAATTTAGAGTTTCTGCAATTGGTAGCTATATATACAGAACTCTAGTTTATAATACGATTTATTAGTATTCGTTACGAAACGAATGTAATAATCAACAATTGACGACTGAAATCGATCGACACAAACGTTAGAAAATGGAAATTTTTGAGATCGCTGGTTACGTGCCTGAAATCGAAATTCAATGAACCAAAATATCGTACCCAACCACTGAACCGTTTCGAATAGCTGTATTTTGACTTCAGATTACCAATCAGTAACCTCAAAACCGCTGAGTAGCAAATTTTCAAGTAGGTCAAAGGTGACAAAAAATGTTATCGTGCTCGATAAACTGCACTTATGCGTATCCATCCTTATTTTTCCTGATCCAAAACTGAAATAAGCAAATGAAAAGACTTGGAGGTACAATAAAAAAAGGCTATTACAACGCTCATTACTACGCGTAAAGAAAATTAGGTACACGGTCAGCTAGAGGGTTTACTTGACTAATTGCACCTAAGCAACGCGTGGTCCGAAGCAGACACGAATCTCTCAATAACACTGAGGAGGAACATAGAGGAGGGGGGTTGGTAAAGAAATAAACCACCGGACGCATTAAGCAGCTGCACCAGGTCGCCGCTGCGGCATTCTCGTTACACTTCTTGTCCGTTTCCCCTGCAAGGTGCGCGTGCCGAAGGCTGCGCCGTAATGCACGTACGTCGACGCATATACATATGTAGATGCACGTATGTAGATGGCAAGAGAGCGCGTGCGGACACCTGCTATCCATCGCCCTTTAGGTTCCAGTTATTTTTCTTAGTTTGAACAACAGCTTAGGTCTTCAGGCTCACGCGGCGCTTGATGTCTAGTCGCCCATATCAGTTTTGAACTGCTGCTGCACCCCTCGAAGCAAACAATGGATCGAAAGAAGATTCACTTTCAAAGAGCCATTTTACACGGATGTAATGATTTCATGAGAACGAAAGAGAATGATGTCCTCAGCCTAGGGTTTCGGTTGCCGATCAAGTTTAATCGAAGACCCAAGTTGCTGTTGATACTGGGACTTGAGGGTAAACGTTTGAACAGAGAATTAAACCTAATTGTTATATGTATATGTACTATATACCAATTTAAGAGTGGCAGAAAATGGTTAAATTATTCACTGACAATGAATATAGCAGTGGTATATTCGTTGATTGTTCACTCATCGCCATCAAGTTCGGCCCGATAGAGAATGAATGTGTCGACGCAGTGGTGAGAACTTTCACAAAATTTTACCGTTTCAGGACTAATTATATCAAACTGTGTAACATATGCCTACGGTTTGTTTTTCTCTTTTCTCTTCTTTTAACTGTTTTTATTCTGCATCGTTTGAGGCAGAGGCTCGACGTTAATGACAACCAGAACCTTCGGAGGCTTCAAAATTAATGTCAGTATTGAGACTTGAGGCGGGAAAGATTTGATACCTTGGTTTTGCAACCTGAAATAGATACGACTTTATCGATACTGCACCTATACGTCGTTGTTAAAAACATTTTTCACAAAATTCCTGATTCAAACAACTTTATAGAAAATTTTGTGATTCACTCTTCAAAATTTGTGTCTTGTCGTTCGCAGAAAAATTCTCAATTTATTTTTTCAATTTTCATAAAACGACCCGAATAATCGGAAGCGTATAAAAACTGCTCGGCTACAATCTTGCCGTTGTGGTTCGAAACTTTCACATTAGTCAGAGAAATTTACGAATCATAATTTTTACTATTTTTCTTCTTTTGTAACATCCAGAATATATTTGGGATTCACTACAATCTATTATTTAAAAACCTGTCAAATCTTTGGATTCGGTAACTTTTATAAAGGTACAGAAATGCAGCGAAATCTCCAAATTACAAGTATCTCAAGTCCTCGAATATGCAGCGATCTGTAGAAAATGAGAAACGCAATATTTATGCAGCGATGGTTATACCTAGAAATTTGTATAAGTGATTTGACGGTGACAGAGTAGCAGAGTGAGATGATCAAAATTTCAAAATCACGTGGGTCAACGTTATGCAAATGGCAAAACATGAAGTTATCGCGAGAAGAAAATATCTACTCAAATCGTCTTGAGTTGAAATTTAGATATCGCGCGCGAAGAAAGTTAATAGAAAATGATCCCGCGGCAAAAAATCGTCTTTCTGCAAATTGGTAAATATTTTTCCTGTCAATTTTGCCATCGGATAATCCAGGGGCTGTATTTAAATTACGTAACGCATTTAGGTTCATTTTTACCCCCCCCCCCCCCCATCTCCTTTCTCCTATATTATACGTAATTTTTCAATTCTTAAAAATCTTAGGCCATTTTATTTAAAATGCATTTGTAATTAGTGATTGATTTTCAACTGTGGTACAAAATAATAGATTCGGATAATTAAGGTTTTATTATAGCACATTACTTGATACTAAAATCAATTATATTTTATTTTTATTTTTCTGTCCACGTTCTTAATATTAATTTCGCAGTTGGTTTTAAACTATATGATATCGTCGATCCATGGAATATGTAACCAGTCCTCTACATTTTGAGTAATTAGTACGCTACTTTTATTGGCCGATATTAATTAATATTATGAACACCAACCCACTGTGCTCCTTCCCTATTTTCTAATTTACAGAGCAGTTCTCTTTGCCGAATAACAATTTCATGTCCTGATCGCATCCTTAAAGTCTCAAGTGGTGCCCCATGACCATGGATACATTTTCGATGTTTAATTTCTCGTATGGCGGATTTTCATCTGGCCTACCGTCTACTGCCAACATTCAAACAGGTTTTGACTGTCCGTCACTTTTCTTCATAAATAATATCAAAACTTTGAAAATCTAGCAGTTGTTGCACGCTAGCAGAGCTGTGTTTACCACTGCGAACGGCGATACATGAAGGCCCTGAGTAAGAAACATCTTCGTGTCTCCTTTATCATCTTTTTTTTATAACGACACCAGCATAAACTGGGATATCAGTTTACGTCCACCATTACCCTGTCGTGGGACTGCAAGACTCACTCGATACTGCAAATGCATCAGAAGTGAAGAAGCTTAATCTTAAGCTGCTGTTTTTCCTAGCGGTACCTGCACCCTATAATCTTGCGAGATGAAAGGTTGAAGCCGAACATTCTAAACTTCTTATTGTAGTCATTAAAGAATCTTGATCTTCCTGACTTTTATGCGAATTAGTTTGAGGCCGTGTGAGTTCAACAGGTACAGTTTCGCCATGTCGTCGTCCTTCTATAGAATGAGAATTACGTGGCATAGACGAAGATAAGTGGTAGTTTGTGAAAAGTTATATCCAGAGTCTTTCAAGCTCTAAATAGTCGAATATGTGCAGAAGCTCCATGAAATGCAATATCTACAACTGTTTTTAAGAGCTGTTTTAAGGCTGATCAATCTCTACTCCAGGACACCCTGAATGTTCTCTAATTCTTCGAATGTCTGCGGTATTTTCATTGTTGCAACGAATTGTCTTCAATCGAGTGCTACGTTCTTTCTGAAAAAATTCTTTGTCTTTCCGCATTTAGTTGTAAGGTCTTCAACTCTGATTTACATTTATCAAAATCCAGTCTAAGCCTTTTCATAATTGGACGATTTTTCTCATCTCCAAATCACATTTTTCTATTTCAGAATTAAGTTGACTCTCAAACTCTTGAATTTTCTATCGTGACGTATTTTGAACAGGTGTAATAAATTTATAAGTCACTAATTTAGATAGAGCTTCACCAGTACCGTTAACTTCATTTTTATTTGCAGACAATGGTACAAATTTTGGGTTTTTTGAACCCGTTCATTCAAAAATAATCCAAGGACTATCAAATCTCACTATTCTGTTAGAAATGCTTCTACAAAGAACTCAGAACATAAGATATGATGAGATACAAAAATCGTAATTGAAAAAATAATTTTACCAACTGTTATGGGAAGGACTAGATTGTTGGCAGTAGAAAGAATTTTATTCTGTATTATCCTTAGGTAGTTACATTTAATTTTTAAATAGTAGATAGTGACATGAATAAGATTCGATGCGAGTTAAGATTCTGCAGTACAGCCGAAGTATATGTATTAAAAATGATACTACTAAAAAATGTTATTGCAGAAAATAGCAAGAACCCTAAACTTAACCGTTATTTAAGAAAAAATGGTTAGCTATATCAAGTTATTAAAATTGATATTATATAAAGTTTAAAAACATAGAAAAGCAGCTTTACATGACTGAAAAAATCATAACGTATGAAATGTATCACGAGTCATAGTTTTTATTTATCACAGAAAAAACTGCTGCCAAAAAAAATTCTGAAACATCTGAAACAATGAAAAGGAAAACGTCTTCAAAAACACAAGAATATTTTCCACTTTATTTGCACAAATAAAGAAGTATATTCTTTTACTAATTTTTCTGCTATTTAGGTTGTTATGACAAGTCAAAACGACTTTTTTTCACGAGCATCAAATAATCTTTGATACAAATTCTTAATGTCAGGATTCAGTATTGAAATCAGATGAATTACAGTAAAATCTATCCAGCGATAGTATTTTTTTTCGGACACTGGTCATAGATGCACTAATTTCATGATGTTTTAAGGTTACACTGTTTACTTGCTCAACCCTCCGTTGGTCCTGTGTTCCGAATTTCATTTATACTAAAGCAAATTTGAAAGTCTTATAGTTGGCTGGTCTTGTGCCAAAAAACGCGGCATTACGCTACTCTCAGGATGATGACAGGTTTGCTCTGGCGTGCCAAGTTTGATTCAAAACTTTTTAGCAATCACTGTAAAGTTTTATTTTCATTTTGACGAATTATGCACAAAAATTAAAAAATCCCCTTCCAATTTGCTACGTAATTTGAGTACGGCCCCCAGTATCAAAAAATGCGTATGTATGCACTAGTATATTGATAATAATATATTATTTTAAACCCAAAAGGACATACGTATACAATAATTTTATGAACTTACATAAAATGTAACAGTGCAAACAACTAACATTCATTTGGAGACTAAACGAATCCTATACGAAATTGGTGATCTCGAAATTGAAGATGTAAACAAACGTATTCATTCATCCATTGAATAATCAGTCACTTATTTAACACGTATAAGGACTTTCTCCACAAAGTGTATACTTTTAAACTGTAAATTTATGTTGTCTTTTTTTTTATTAAAATTGTCTCTCTCTTTTACTTATTTAATAAAGTTTCTTAGGTTCTTGACTTGGTTTTTATATGTACGTTACGAAGAACACCGACGAAAGGTGTTGAAAATTATAGAGACGTGTGCACTGTGACGTGATAAAGTAATTTCGGCGGTTTTGTAAATAAATGGATCAATTTTCGTCGTAGTTTGATATTTTTTATGTCAATTGCTTCTCCTTGAGAAGACCTTCGTTAATGTCGATGGATTTAAAATTTATATTACGTCACGCTGTCTGGCCATTATAAAGAATTTTAACACCACTTTAATTTGCACCTCGTGCTCCGTTAACGGACGAGTTAAGAGAGAGAGAGAATATATCCATGAGGACAAGTGTAAGCCATGAAGACAGACACCACGTGATGTATCCTGCTGATTTGATTTGAAGCGTGGATGTTTGAATCATTACACTAAGGTGTGCCGAAAAATTTAATTTTTTTTTTCAAATTTTCACGAGAGTATATCAAATAGAATATCTCATCTCACGGTAACGTCGATACCGACGAGGGCAACCCGTTAAGATCCAGTAAGAAAACCGAGAGAATAACAATAACAAGCCGCGTATCGTGCTGCATGAAATTCGAGCGTAGATTGCGAATATCCGGCGCATTTCAGAACTCGAGCGTTAATTAGTCCGCTTCTGGTTCAGTTGAATTGGAATGCTGCGGTAGTTTCTGAACAAATCTTTCGCTGAACACTCAACCCCGTGTGTGCGAACCACAGTGCAGGATGTGAGCTCGCCGCGTTTAAACTTAGAGGTTAATTTTTCGGTTGAATCTAATTACCGCAGGTCGGTTAGGGAAGGCTTGAACATCGTTTATTTCACCCAATTGAAGCACATACCTAGAACATTCCGTACAATTGCAATGTGCAAAGTAAAATGTACCGAAAGCAGACGGTGAAACTTAGTATAGTAAATTAAGGATCCGACTGCGCAGGCGCCAGATTTGGTATCTTTCATGCAGGATGACCACCTCAAACTTCAACTGTCGAACGCGATTTGCGAAGGAGTAGGTGACGCAAACTTTTTAGAGGGAGCAAATGTCAACAAGTTGAAGTAGCGATTCGTGAAGGCTTGATAAACTTTTATTGTTAACTGACTGATGACTTGTCTCAGCTACAAGTCATCGTAACAACACAAATTTAATTCTCTACTTGACGCGAGAGAGTTTGACAACTTCATGCCTCGTCCCGAGTAAGTTGGCTCTTCTGTCTTCCAGATGAAACCACTCGCTGACTAACGTGGAGTTCAATTTTCTTTTCACGATCTTAGTCGATGACTATTGGTAAATTGGTTCTTTTGATTATGACACAACGTGCTTTCACAACTTTGAATTTACTGTCCAAACCGGATTATTTATGACTGACTTTTTTCAATCTTGACAAGAATATTTCATGAATAATTTCACGATGTGGTTATGCGTTTCTTGCGGCAATAGTCAACATATCGAAAACACACGACTTTATTTCAAGTCAATACGGCTCAATCATCCCCCAGTCTGCAATAGTTTCGACCGTCTGATGAGGTAGTGGAAATCGTTGCTTATTTGATTACACGGAGAGAATTTTGGTATCAATGTTTGCTTTATTACTCATTCACAATTTTTACAATAAAACGTACAAATTCAGGAATAACCGGGGTACTGTAATGGTTATACTTATAATAATAAAATATCATAGAATTTCTATATGAATTTGTATTATAATATTAGTGCTGCACGTTTAGCAACAATATTGATATTGTTACTGTTGGAAAATTGAGATTTTGAAAGAAAGATAGGGACGAGTAATAAGTTGACCAAACGCAACTCTAAAAGCAAGTATTTTGAACAACGTAAGTTGTGAGAAATGTATGAAACCTTAATACTCTCAATGAGAACACGTATTAAATTGAAAGTCACTTATAATTTCAGAAACTGTAATTTGAGAGAAATTCTAAAAGATTACTATAAAATATTTGTTCGAATGTTTTCGGACTGTTCCGATTTTAACCGACGACCAGATCCGCTATTACATAACTTTACGCAAAATTGCGTGATGCATCCATGATCTCGAGCGTGTTCAGTGCAAAATGATCAGTTCAGAAGCTGTGTGTGTTTCTAGTAGTATGCATGCCGAATTTTAGTCCCTTACTTGTTGAAGAAAGAGATGTAAGTATTAACCAAATATTATAAAGTAATTTGCAAGTAATAACGTGGGTGGTTATTGAGACTAGGAAAGTCACGTTAGATGCCGGCCTTTTTTATTGCAAAGTAAATCTTCATTACAAACATCACAACAGTATCCCAAATATTTTCAGATTTTTTCCACTTTTACTTTCCAAGTTATTGTATGAGGTATTCTCCATAGAGTTTTTCGATACTTGTTTATTATTATTTTTTTTTTGCGTTTTTTTGCCGCTATAAAAAAATTCTCGAAAAATAAGTTTTTTGTGTAAAAAAAGCTTAGCTTTCCAAAAAAAGTATTCTCTTTTCATTTATGCTTACGAAACGCCCTCAAATTTGAGTTTAAAGTCTGAAAAGATGTTTTTTGGCCGTTGGCTAAATTTCGAAAATTTTTTCATATTTTTTGCGAACAGCTGAGAAAATTTCACATCAAAAATGTTATTTTGGAGCAGTATTCTCCATAAACACACGAGAAATGAATTAATGAACAAAAATTGAAAAAATTAATAATTCATTTTATGCATTCAATAATTGTTGTTTCTTCTTTTTCACTCTCTTTTTCGGTCTAGGAATTAATAAAACAACATCAGTTGAAGAAAATTTCAAATTTATTTCATATATTTACAATCCTATGGATAAATAGACGATGTACCCTCACACCTCTATACATTTTACATGTCATTAACAGTACATAGACTCTTTACTTTAAATTAATGGATGCTCAAAATTCTCGGCGGCGAAGAGATATCATGGAAAATGGCCGTCAAAAAAGCTCACAGATTTTTTTTGGACCCCAAAACGAGATAATTTGAAGTTTTTTTTTTATTGATTAATGTTATTTTTCCTCTCCACACCGTGTGAAATACAAGTTTTCTCAAATCTTATGAACCTTACCGCCAAATTAATTGACATTCGTATTCTGACCGATCTAATAGAATCGTGATAACCTGTGATATCTATGAGTCCACATGCAACAAAAACAAAGTCATTTTATTTCAGTTTTTCCTTAATGATTGTGACCTCCCAAATACACAATCCAGCGATTTCGTTATTAAAGCATTCGCCTAATGAACGCGCCAGAAAATGCAGCGTAGAACATATGTCGTGTGTTGTGTACCTAAACCCATTGAATAATAATAATCCTATAAGAGGCGTACGATAGAAACATCTGGCGAATAGACAGTACTTTTGTGGTTTTCAAATTTCTTTCTAGCTTTTTGTCACATCGATTCAAACCACGATCCCTACATTTCTCAAGCTCATAAAAATGGGTTCAGGAAGTTAATAGAGCCAATAAAATTCCAAGTGTTTGTCCTTCTTTCAATTTGAAATGATCGACAGTAACGCTATCTTCAAAACCGATGTTTTGAAATGACTCGCAGTTAGTTTCCAATAGATCTATTACTCGATCGGTGTATTCCATCTAATTGTAAAAGACAGCAATCTCAATGAGTTTTTGATGCAAATCTGAGGTCTGACTGACAACACATGCACTTGTCATAGCTCTTGGCTAATCGTGAGAATACTACAAAAATTTGTAAATAAAAACGTCACAGTTGTATCAGACGTTTTGCCAAAATGATAACTTTTCTTCTAGCGTGATTATAGAATATTAGAAAATATACATAGAAGAAAAAAATGAGTCTTAAAAATCTGTTAAAAAATTTGACAAACAAAGAGCAATTATTTATGTGATATTTCTTGATTTCACAGCATCAATATTTGCAAGGCAATATTTTGTACGTTCGATTCTTTCGTAGATAATGTACAGTAATGTTTATTGATATAATCCAAGAGCCCGCAACGAAAATCATGTCTCATCGCACTAACGATAAAACCATATAAAATCGATAGTTTATATTAAAATTACTTAAAATTTCGGTAACTTTAGTTTTGGGATTAATATAGTCTTATTTTTGAATGGATTTTTCGTACTTCTCCTACCCACTTATTTCGTCGTATACATCTATTAAACAGAAAGAAACAATGTAGCGACATAAAGAAATCGATTTACAGTACAAAATATAAGCTACCTGAAAATATGAAAAATTCGTGATATTGAAAAATTCATAACTCTTTTTACAGAACTAATCCGCTAACGAAACTTGTGCGAAGAGTTAGTATCTTTAAAGGACTATTCGAGAAAAAATTGGTGAGGGAAAAAAAAAATATGCAATTCTCGAAAATCGGGGTTGAATTTTTTCGGATTATTTTACATTACGTTAAATAACTCCGGCGATTTTGTATCGATCTTCCTAAACTTGTGATTTTCTGAAAGAAGATAAAAATACGCACATTTTGAAAAAAAAGTCACTCAAATCCGTTAATTCAAAAAAAAAATTTCATAAAACGACAATTTTTATCACAACGTGAATGAAAATAGAATTTCTCTATTTCCAGAAAGACGTCATTAAGTATCAATCAATATATGTTATCCAAAAAACATTTCAACATTGTTAAAAATGACATAATCGACGAAATATTGGTTTCAGTTTGGCAAAATTTCGACTCTTTAGAATTTCGGGATGAGCACCCGTTTGATTTTTAAAAAGTATCAGAAAGCACTCTACAATAGAGTAACAAAACACTCAAAAGGAAACAAAAGCAAAGGTGTCAAGGTCTAAAGGTGGCGCAATTTACGTGAAATGCCCCATTGACAAGTCCTTCCAACGATATTCATTTATTATTCTAAGCCACCATTCCCCAAAGAAAGCGTTTAATTGTTTATTTTCCATAATGTGCAAAACTAACAGACTAATTTTCATAAAATTTTAACAGAAGCTTCTATACTATATCTCAAGTATAGAAAGTATAAAGTAAAGTTGTCTTATCAAGGAGTCGATAAAAAAAAGGCATTCCTTAGTTTAGTATCCTTCAACAGGAGGCAGAAGCAAAAACTTATTCCGTAACTGAATTAGCGTGTCGAGGCTATAATCCCAGTGAAGTTAAATGAACAAATTAACTTTGATTTCGATGAAAGACGTACATAGGTTCGAATTTTGTATCCAAATATACACTACATACCTCGACAAAGTATGCTACTTTTATAATATATGACTACAGAACTTGACTGTTCGAAAGAAAGAAGTTTTTTTGCCAAGTATGGAGGTTCGTCCAATATGTCACATTACCAATCTGTAACGGTATAAATTACTTGCCTTGCGTCAGGATGTTGGACTGACCGAGAGTGACGAGGTGTTGCTTTAGTTATAATAAGTAAAATCATGTAAAAGTTCCTAGATATTCTGTATATGTATATGAATGTGAACCAGGCAGCCGGTGTCAGGTCAACATAGAACCATGCGCAGGTGGAAACAAACGCGTAAGGGCTGCAGTAATCAACGTGCGCATGTACGCACGAAGGTGGATGCATCGAATGGCAGTATGTACGCAGTATCATGCTTAGAAGCCACACAGCAAATCACACGCATACACGCATGGCGAATAAAGCTTGCCCGGATCGACGTCCACCCCGTAGGGCATTGCCTCGTAAAGCTACCGGTAGTAAAAGCACCCTTAGAGCTTGCGGCCTTGCCTAGCGCAGATAGCACGATGCTTATAAAATGGGTAGCTGTGTCTGCGCAATCCGTATATACATAGCTCAGAACTGCCCTAACGGATGGCCGAATGTGGTGGTTCAACAGCAAATAGAAGAACGGTTAGGGTTGTTACATGGCCTTGGTCGGGATGTCGAGGCTCGCCACTCTCGTGAATGAAATGCAAGGTGCGAGATAAAGCTTTCGATATGACGAAAATGGGCCTCTCGATAATTGAGAGAAATTTGGTGAAGGTTGAGGGATACGAATGTCATAGAGAAACCAAATCAGCGTTTATTTTGTCTGTGAACCCGCAAATCCGCTTTGCCGGGGAACCGATCAACCGTAACAAAACGGTCCAATCTGCAACTCCGATGTAATAAATATGACACGCGGGAGAATTTCTCGTCGTAAAATGGATAGAGCACTATAATTGATCATATGGATATCAGAATATTTTTCAGTCAAAAGAAATCAGCACTTTGTCATCATTATCCAGCCTACAGTTTAAATACCCTGGAATGTTAGAAGGAAAAGTCGTTGAGCAGTACCACAAGCGTTTTCACGGCGCGAAAACTTATAGTATTATTGTTATTTCACGTATAATGATTTGAAAAAATATAAGTTGAGAAATATATTCATAAGGACCCTTTAAAAAGTCAAGACTTCCTGTGTTTGATTTACGTTTCCTCAAACAAGTCTGCAATAATCCGGGTTTCGAAAGTTGTGTAACTACGATCAATGATACCGTTTCGACTAATGGCTTCGTCGATGAATTTTTTATAAACGTGAAAAAAAAGAAGGAAGTAATCAGGCGTCGGCATACATGTATATACCGATTCTTTTATACGCAAGAAAATACGCGCCCTCCAATTTTCCCGGTTACGCTTCAATGTGGATATATAATTTACGCACATATGTAAAGACACCGGTTGATGTTTGTTTCGCCGTTTTGCGTACTGAGTGTAGAATTATAACGACAACGTATATCCGTTTGGACGTTAATAATGCTGGCGATAAACGAGGAAAGAAAAAAAAAGGGAAAAGAGAGAGTTTGAATTGAAATTGCCGAGCCACGATCGCAGTAACGGGTAATTAAAATTAAAATTTTAATAACAGTACTTACATTGTCATAACGCCCCTTATCAATTAGCGCGGTAACTCGAGTTTACACGCACTTGACATCTCGATAACTCTAACCCATCGTCGCAATATTTCAATTAGCAAGGATCGATTAATTTTTTATGCTTATATACTTTCCACCGTGCAACTGAACACAGTGCAATAAGTATTTCCGTACTATTTTTGAATCTAACATTTGACCAGTAATCGCGAAATGAACGAATATCAAAGCGAAAAGCTGAACAGTTGTCTGCGAGAGACAACAATGACACTCAGTTACATAAATTTGGTCGAAAATTCTGATTGAATTTCATGCATACTTGCTACATAACCATCTATTAATTGTTTCATATTTCATCAATAATAAAAATGAATTTTACAAGAGCTTCACAATTTATACATCTATGAACACTTATTTTTTAATAACAAGCGATTGAGAATACAATGATGGATAAAAAAATAAATCGAAATAAACAATTGATGTGGAAATCAGAAATGAGTTCTGATTTTGATTGTCATGAACCTTTACGTCCAACTTTAACTTATACGATTCTCGTGGTTATAATTTCAGTCTGAATCGCAGGAAGTTCAGTTTTTGTTATGAACAGTTATAATATTTTAAAAACGTTAAAGAAAGAAATTTTTTTATAATACAAATTTTATCACGAAAGGTTTATCTGCAAATATGTAATTGCATTAACGAAATATTTATTCTAGTACTCCAGGAAATCTATTCAGTCAAAAGTAAGCCTATATATGCTATTTACCAGTAAATAATAGTATTATTTTGAGCAGCAGCAAGATTGGCGACGAGCATTCCGTTACGAACCAGCGATTACGAACAAAGTGATATTATGAAAGAAAACAGTCGATTCAATTAACAATTATTCCCTTTTAATTCACGTTAATTGAATTAGGAAGTTCATTGAACATATTTCATAAAAAAAATAATATTGAGTTGTGCATCAAGAAGGCAAAATAGGCCTTTTTATACTTGGCGAAAATAACTTAAAAGAGTGCGACGTAGAAGTGCATTTTTCTTTACTACAGCAGAAATGATTACTTTACGTACGGAACACAGGCAAAAAAACACGCGTAAACATATAAAAAAAAATGATTCCGGTTCAATTAACTTGACTTTCAACTACCGATCGAAAATGGTAATTTCTTCGTTTCTCCGGCAATGACACTTTCCGCACACAAATTATCACAGAGCTGAAAATTATCCCGAATGTCGAGGTATTGAATTATGAATAAAACAAGCTCCGTTGTAGAAAGATGAAATTGAACTTGACCGTTACAAATTTTTATAACAGTCGGTAAAGAATATCGTGAATACACAAACGTATGTATATACAGTCTGTATTAACCATGCTCGTATTTTTCATTTGCAGGTTACCGCGCCGTGCGGTTCTTCAGGGAAGTTTAAATTTTCGCCCCTGGTCTGTTCTATTGAATTTTTTATACCCCACCCGCCGCTGGAGCACCCCTACACTCCGGAAAAAGGCTCCCACCACGTACGAGCCCGACACCCGCATCTGCAAGTTGTACCTGAGTTTACCAATTTAGTAACGCCCTTTTTAGAATTCACCCACTCTATGGAGCCGCCGTGAACTGCGAGGCTGTAAACGGAGGACGAAGGACTCGTGTGTAAGGTAGAGAGGCTTCTGGTCCCGTCGATAAGTGGCGATATGACCGTGGCGCCGGGCTAAGCCGAAATTTATATACTCGAGGTGACGTAACGAAGTTATTGATGGTCTAGCGACAATTTTCGATTTCACATTTTCCACGTGATTTATACAGGCGACTGTTCGTTTCTCTTGGTATCGCTTTTTCCGAGATCGTGGAGCATGCAGAGTCCATAGACGTGTATGCTTTTCATAATATAGTTTCAATCGGACCTGGATGAAGGGGAGCATCACTTCGCTTTTATCGCCGCCAAGTATTACGCACGCTGTATTTTCGCGAAAATCTTTCATCGTGATTTAATACGCCAAAGCAGAGCGAATATTGGGATTGCCACTTTGCAATGTGACATCTGGTGGGCAAAAATCAAACTAATGCAACCAGGCTGACAGCTAAACGTTGACCGTCTTTTTTTGCGTTTGGGTAATAGAACAAGTTTGTTATTGATTATGATTAATTAATTTATGTGACATGAGTGGTTTGAACGCTTAAGAATTACGATTTACCTCCATTAAAATTAAAAACTTAGGTTATGTGGCGATAAAATGGCGCCGATAACCAGGCTCTCACGTCATGAGGACATTTTCCAATACAAAAGCCTGTCATGAAACCTGTCGATACGTGTCTACAAGAATCGAAACCTGGAATTCAAAATAATTTTAGAATTGCGAATGGTGGTACGTGTAGAGAAATGCTTGGGAGAAATCTTTATCTGTGTTTAATCATATGATTTATCCATTTTTCAGTGTGAAAGTATACAGTGTGTCGGTAAATTATGCAGTTAAGTTACTTCCTTTATTTTAGCGTTTTCAACCCTGAGTTAAAAATGGAAAAAAAAACTTATCTAATAAAGTATTATTTATGTGTAGTTAAACTTCATCGGCTTATGCTCGGACTCAAACCATGGATTTGAGCACTTTCTGCATTTTGTTTTTTTGAAGCATTTTCTGAGTTCTTTGTTATTTCAAACTAATAAAAACTGATGATTTTTTAAGTTGAAACGAATAAATTCAGGGCTGATTTGTGTATCAGTATGTCGAAGACTGTGAATAGTTGTAATAAAACATTACTTCGTGGTAGTTAACCATGCAACATCGAATAATTTCTATAGCGATGTGCCTGGCATGGTTGGTAACACACTTAAAGATCGAGGAAAATCAATTACAACAAAATAGTTCGGTAACTTTGTTTGCAGGTCCAAAATTCAAGCCTGTTGAAACTTTGTTACCATTTTCGATCAAATGTCGATTCTGAAGAAATTACGCGCCACTTCCACGATAGAATCAAATCTTCACCAATATTGAACAACGACGACGTCCGAAACCACTTCTATCAAAACTATTCAACATAGTCTTTGTTCGCCGGGCAAGAGTCTGGCTATCGGATTAGGGCAGTGTTTATTTTTTACTGGAGTAATGTCAAACCGTTAGTTTTTCCTAACCAAAAATTCTTCTGAAGCATAGAAGATTTTTAACTAAAATCTAAGAGGTAACGCACAACATCGCGCATGTAAATACTTTCTAAAGTATACCCATCTCAGTTTCTTCATAGAATTTTACAAACAATAGTACAGTTTAACAGTTGGACTGGTTTCATTTTAATACAAATAATAACATTTATTTCGTAGACCTTTGAACGTCGTCTTCAGTCCGCCATTTTGAACGGAACATACAAAAAGTCCTGATTTTTCTAATATCTGACCTGTCGTTACTGTAACGTAAAAAGAAGCCATTATCATTTTTGAATATATTTTGATTATCTAAACGGTAATATACCCATACGAAACCGTTTCGTCATTTATTTCAGAAAATTCCGCGAACAAACTGACATCGATATGATTTCTTCAGATTTGTATTGGAATAAAAGTAAATCACATGCTGTAGAGAAATTTATTATATGACCTGAGTGCAAAATTCTATACTTCAGGAGGGAAAAAATTAAATCTTTCTAAATAAAAACTGGTACTTAAGAAAAAAAAACTGTCCTAATCTGAAACGGTTTTACAGACACGTTACACTGTGCATTTGAGGCGCTCGGCGCCGGGGTCACCGGGTCACCACTTAGCACAGGTGTGCAGATCGGGGTACGCGACCTCCGAAGAGGTCGTAACCATGAGTACAATAACCTCGATCAAGGCAAGCAACGGCCGTAAGAGAGATTCGCAAAATGGAACAGTCGAATACGAATACACCCTCATCCCTCTTCCCTCTTCCCTCTTCCCTCGATTGCAAGGGGCGATGGGGAGCGGCAGCGACGAGGGATGGAGGTGGTTGAACCAGGCAGCAACACGCAGTAGTAGCTGGGTTTCCTGGGTGCGTTGCCATGGCGACCTCCTCCGCAGCCCGACCAGACAGATTCGTATCCCCCGCAGACCAGCCCAAACCAACCCCAGACTGTACCAGCTCGCCACCCTCGCGACTTCGAGTTTACCCCCGAACCCCGATGTCTGCAGATTTGCTGCACCGTTCTCATGCCATTCCAGCCAATCTATGCGCCAGCCGATGCCCAGCGTCGTGACGGGCTTGCGATTGAATTTTTAACCAAAAACTTGTACGTTGCACGAGGGAAGGAACAAACCAACGTGGGGCGGTTTTCTTATGGCTGAATGAGCCGGACCGTCGGGATCAAAAGTTAGGGACAGAGGAAAACCTGTTCAAAACAAAACTCCAGCAATTTTATTTACGCCACTGATGGTGGATGTCGATAAAACAACTTTCGGCTGTATCCCAGAGAATCGAATTTGGGTGGATTCTAATTACCCAAGCTAAGAAACATCAACAATTTGAGAAACGGTTTTATTATTACAGTCTTCCAAATGCTTAAGCTTTGGTATTTTTATTTATATATTCTAATGTTTTTTACTCATTTTACACGCTTAAAACTTGCATTATAGTATGCTTATAGAACGCAAATGTAATTGTTGGTAGACAGATGTTATACGGTACTTACAAAAATTTATTTTGATCCATTCTGAAGATAATTATTCGTAAAATTTTCTCAGGCTATTTCCGGAAAGCCTTACGGTCAATAAAATAAGCTGAAAACATTAGAATCGGATGACAAAAACACCAGCGTTCAAACGAATAGAACGTTCTAATTGCAAAACCTTTTCTGCAATTGTTGACATCTTATGGCTCGTATTTTTTAAATATGCTTGCATTCATTTCTACTACGTAATAGGATTGTTTTTTCATGCTTTCTTCACATCATTGGGGCAAATAACAGTACTAGAAATTTTTTAAGGATTTTTCCTTTTCTTCTAACATTCGATTTAAACGATCCTGCCTATTCATGTTTATTGCAACGCCACCACTTATCTTACTTAGCTACTTATTTTCATGCGTGGAAATATCGAAGAGTGAAGTTCAACTCCAGTGTCCAGGTTAGACGAAGATGCAGGGGTGCTCATCATGCGAAAATGCGTATGCTGGAATAATTCCGAATGTTACGAAGAACTGCAGAAATAGATCAATTGAAGAATAGAATGAATTTGTCAACGCTAGACTTAGAAATAACATGATAGAGTCACTTTCTACTGCTAGTTCATTCGCACATTTATGCAGCATGTAAAATGTCCACGTAAACATGCGCAGAACACGTGCGCACCTAAGTTTCTGTGTTTAACAGGCAACCATGCACTTATTTTCCATTAAAAAATAGACACCGACAAAATTAAGTTATCATCCGAATAAGCTGGCAGCTTTTTGTACCTTCATTATACTTTCATGGTGCACATTTCGAAAGTGAGTCAGTGATTACAGCATGTATATTACAGCATACAATTCATGTTTGGCGTCGAGTAAAAGTCGCATTGCGGTAATTGACGATTGTCATCCAGATACATTTTGTCACCCAGATATCGCAATTTCGGAAATTAAACGAACTCTCGCCATATTGGGCGGCTTTCATTTGCGCGGAGGAGTATATATATATATATATATATATATATATATATATATATATATATATATATATATATATATATTCCTATGCACCATCAACCAACCGCAAGGCAACGGTTTTCAGTTGATGGATGATGCACGGAATATTAAAACAGGACCAAATGGCAGGTGAGGGCGTGAGTGATCTTATTTCTGAGCCAGGAGAGTAATACTATCTTGAATAAAAAATTCTTGGCTTCATTTCAGTAATTCAATCAACGCGAACCTACTGTTAGAGGTACCATTATGTGGTCGAGAAGCGAAAACTGAAAACAAGAAAGAACCCACATAGCACGAAATATTGCAAAATGTCTCAGAAATGTTACAAATTGTTAGGTATAGTATAAAATACATGATTATATGTATTTGGAAAGTTGTTTTCATATTCTATTCTGGAATGTATCGTTTTGCATTTGCAATTTTATAAAAGTATAGAGATTTGTAAACAACTGTTAAAACATTGTAACAGCAATATCTGCATGATAATAATTGTAAATTGAAAAAAATTGATGTGACAACTTTTCGCATCTGACATCAAGTATTCAATTTCTTAGCTTTTAGATTATTTTAAACTCTGCGACTCTATCTCCTATTCGACTATATTCAACAGCAGATCGCTGAAGACCCCACATTAAAAAGCATGTAAAAATGGTGATATCGATTCAAATAACTTGAAAAAATTCTAAGATACTCTTTAGCTATTACATTTCAAGGCGAATTAGTAATTTTGAGCAAAATGAAATTTTGAATATGAAACAATAATTCATAAGTCAAGGAAATATAGGGAAATAGATCATTCTACTGAAAAAATTAGAACTCGCTTTCAATATTCTGAGCTGAAAATTGCTCGAGTAACTCTCAAGACAGATATTTGAAAAAAAACTTTGAGGTACTACGCGATAAAAATAGGAATATTTTTTTGAGTGGGTGAAGTTGAATTTTTGGAAAAAAAATGAGTTAACGATTTTTATGTTATTTCGTAACTTATAACGTTATATTATTTTAGATACTTTTCATACAAAATTTACAGTGAACATATCATGGGGTCATTTTGACCCCAGTGTGCAGCGTATGGGTTAAATTTTATTACATGAACTGACAACGATCTACGACGATTAACATCGGAAACTGAGTCCTTTTTCCAGTAAAAAAAAGGATTGAGTACATAATATTTTGAATTGTTTACATTTCCTGCTTAAACCCACATTTGCACAAATACTAAAAAATAAGGTTCTTAATTCTGCTACAGAAAACAGTATTGTGCTCGAATAGAAGTTTTCTTATCTTAATTAATACATCACAATATTTTTCCAGTCAACAATAATTACTGATTACACGAAATTTCTCAAAATTCATAATGACCGTAGACCTTCACCATTACCACGTACCCTACTGCTGAGTGAGTCTAAGACGGCTTATTCTTTACACAAGTCAGTTACGTTGGTAACGAAAATTCAGTCCGCAGCGCCACTATCGCGTCGACCGGCCGCGAAACAGTCTCAATCTTTGCACACACAACGTAGCTGTCGATCGTCGATCGTCGAATCTAACCTAAAAGTAGGAAATCATCGAGTATATAATGTTAATAAAGATTCAGCCTGTTTCACAGCCGGTCGGCGGTGGCGCTGCGGGCTGATGTTCCATTGCCAACATAACCTGCTTGTCCAAGAAATTAGCCATTTCAGCATCACTGCCCCAAGTTTATACTCGCACTGAGTTTATTTTATAGATTAGACTGTTTTTTTTAAATGTACTTTGTGCGTGACTCTGCCGAGTCTCTTGGTGAATTGAATTCAATCATAGACCATGTTTGATCAATAGTAAATAAGCTTCGGTCACAGGTGCAGCTGCACTGTCATTAGGGGAACGTGACGTGGCTTCCGTGTCTCCCCGTTGTTTGTTTTGTTATAAAAATTAAATCGATTAGGTAAAAAGGATGCCACGTTATAATATTTTATCTAGTATTTACTTACTGCGTAGTCGGAAACATGCCTTAGCTTTAAACAGAGGACAATTTTTCTTGTCTGCAGGGATCGAATAGGCATTTTCTATCTCAGGAATCTCTATATTATGACATTTGCGTTGATGTCCTTTTTTTTAACTCTTTTACTGTAAATTCAGTAATTCCTTACGCAATGGAGTGACCACGGTGTCACGTGTTAAGCAACGCAGAATTAAAAACAGTTCTCGAATAATTATAGGAGTCGGAAAAAAAAAGTTAGCAAAACGGTTGTTTCGAACGCTGACCTGCAAAATGCATTGCGGAGCTTTTCTAGTAGAAAAAAGCCTGAAATCACGATTCTGATGACCCTCCGAGAAATTCTTTGGCGCACTTCAACCGGTGGAATGTAATGGCTGAAACGGAACGGAGTAGAAATTACTCTCCTTCTTCTCTCCTTCCTTACAACTTTTTCCCTCATTCCGCTTCGTTGTCCTCGTCTGTTTCTTCGTTTTCCGCAGAGCGGAAAGGCGGATAAGGTACGGCTAGTGCTTGGCACCTGCTTGCACGAAATGAGGGAACTCCGACCCTCTTAGACCCTCCGAGAAGTTATTACCCTCCTTTCTGTATGTATACCTGCCCTGGACGAAGAAATGAACATATTTACCGATAATCGAAAGGAGAAAGAACCTTTGTTTTTCCTTCTGCAGTCTCGATGGATCGAGCTAATGAAACTCACATATATTTATGCACCTCGTTATAATTGAACTCTTTAATAAGGGAGGTTGATTGGCCAGAAATCGATAATTTTTAGTAATTTTGATAGCAGTACATTGAGTATGTATTAAAATATTATTAGAACAAGGTCTTTTAAAAAATACAAAAATTCTAAAGACTGGAATTATGAACAAAAGCTTTGATATTGATGGTTCATCTTAAATAGATTCAAATTGGTATAAAATTTGGCAGATTCTGTATAGATTTCACTTTATGATGGTTTATTTTTTCCTGATGATTATTTTCTACAACTTTAACGAAGCACTTTTTTATCATGTCAACATTGTTAAATATTCAATTTTACAATAACGAACCGAATTTAATTATGGTTAATAGATGTTCTGTACTAATTAAGTGCTGAGAAAAAAAATTCTTCCACTGGCTTTATAAAAAACAATCTTTTCTCCATAAAATGCACCGTCGTAGAATGAAATCGAACAAATCAAACGGATTTTCAATGATTTCAAAGAAGCATCGATATTCAAGCTTTAATTTGTTCATAGTGTTTTTTGTTTTTGTATTTTTAAAGAGATTTACGAGAATAAATCAGAGAAAATAGATGAACGAAGAGATTAAAGAGAATAATTTAATGAATAGTCAATGTACGACTATATCGTAATAAAATTCATAAAAAGTATCGGCTTTTGGCCACGCATCTTCTTTAACATCTTTTGTGTATAATTCCATAATAAGTTCACGATCATGTGCTGCACAGAGAGAATAAAAGAGCAGATTTTACTCAAAATGATCACGAAACTCGTCCAGCTACGTCAACTCGTTACGATTGTAACCTAGCTCTGCGAGGTATATTGTAAATTAGTTAAAATTACGAAATAAATGTTTCACTTCATTTACCGACGTGCCATTCGTACTGTGTGCTTACGATAAATATCCTTGGAAACTCGAAACAAGCCGCAGTCAAATCGAGGTTCAAGTGTATCAGATTTCTCCCGTTAGAATTTACGCTCGAACAAAATTTGAATTTACATAACAATGTTCGTATCAAACTCTAAACTGAACAATTTTCATACAATATTCCTTAACTTCTTCCGAAATTTCATTCTGATAGAGAATAGGAAATTAATCACCAGACAATTAGTACAATTTAATTGAAAGAAATAAATGTCAGAATGATGTTGCTGGTCCCAAATTTAACTTGTTGAACTGCTGTTGCACCTTCTATCTTCTAAGCACTTATTGTCTTATTAACTTATTTTTGTTCCAATGCCACTTTAGGTGAAATTAAGAAAATTTTCATTTGAATTTTTAATATCAACTGGCGCACATGTGCGTTTACGACTAGAACTACCACCAGTCAGAATGTGTGATTGTTGAATTGACGTGTTTGAATTTATCATGTATGATTTAGACATGCAATCATATAAAAATATCTTATCATTGCTTATTTTTTACCGACTAGTCATTTTCTCTGGCTTTTCTTAAAACAGCTTCTCTGAATTTCTGAATTTCAGTGGTTCTAGTTTTGCTTGATTTCCTAACCGCAATTTGTTGCGTGCTATAGTTAAGAGCATGTGGTACTCCTACCTTTACCGACCGAGTGAACTCACCTTTTTTCTTCCTAAATTAAATAAACAAACGAACGAAATGTGTGCAAATTTTGACAGTACATCGCTCTTTCGTAAAGAAATTCAGGAAAATTACTTGTAATCCGAAAATAATCTGAGAAATGTGTGGTTTTTTGCGACGTGTCGCATTTCAGTAGCCAAAAAGTGCAGAGTTCCGCAATCCCTGAAAGAATGAGGAATAAAATAAGCCATCATGAGGCTATTTTTATTCAATATAGAATGAGGTCGCTAGACGAAAAATAGGAATTACCATAATTTATTATTTTTCTGAATTCCGCTTCAAAACAGCGATGCAACATCGACATTTTAACCCTTTCCGTTCATTTTATTTAATACACGAAGAAAAAGGGTGAGTTTGCTCGGTCGGTAAGGGTAGCTGTGCTACGTACGTGCTCTTAAAGACACGGGAGGGAGATAACGGAGATGCGATGGTGGGGATCTTGTATGGTGAAAAGAGTATGAGCACTTCTATCCCAAGAACCTCATATCGTTAATTCAGGTGCTGAATTATTAATTACAAATGCAGGTTTAAATATATTTCCCGATTTGTTGCGTTTATTACTTTTTAACGGCAGAGCGGGGCGTGGAGGGGGGGGGGGGGGTGTCTCTCATTGGTAAAATTCATACAATATTCTCGATCGAAGCGTCGTCACTTTCGGTGTATATTAAAATTTCACCAGTATTTCCATCTGCTATTCTCTTCCACGTTTCCTCCCTGTGCGACCATCCATAATACATTACCTTAAAGTAGAGACTCTGCCTCGTGCCGATCTAAAGAAATGATTTTCAAGTACTTTTTTGTAAACATCATTCGCCAAGTTTGTCAATAATTTAATGATCAACACACGCACGCACACCTGTTCAAAAATTCTCTCCGATGCTTACGAATAACAAATTTTTATTGAGATACTTACAGAGTTGTACGTAAATTATTCTCGAAGTTTTTATAAAACTTTCGTCTTGTATTCGAATCGTTAGCTTTTTTTTACATTTTGTATTTTTGTATAGACGTACAAAACTTCTTACAGATCATAAGAACATTGGTTAGATTTGTTGTTCGACATCGGCACCGAAGGCATTCCCTCAGAAATACCAAAATTTCAAAATCATGTTTTTCTTAATTGTGATGAAAAAAAAATGTGAAAATTTCTATATTTGTTTATGAATTTAATAATGTTTCTAAATCTTGATTAATAAACCGTTTTTCTATATTTTTGCAATTTCGTAATTCAGCAGAGATTAAAATATTTTGTCTTCAATCAGAGCTATTTACGTTGAGATTAAGGTAATGTCGGACCCCAGTCAAATACGACGAATCGTATTCCACAATTCTTTATTTTTCTGATTAATGAAATCTTATCAAAGTTTAACAAATGATACAACATATGATTACGTTTGTGGATTGGGCAATGATATGAAGAAATTGAAAAATTGATGGTAAAATACAAAAAATTTCAAATTGAGGTGCAGTGGCGTATCTTGAGTGTTAAGTACTTGAGTGCTTACGTCAATTTTCCGAACTTACGTTAGCCAGCCTAAGTTTCCCTAAGTTTCAGGATCTTGGATTATTTATGAATAAGAACAATTTCAAATTTGACAGAGATACGACATCCCCTTAAGATATAAGCGAGTAAGCCGAGCGGCTGACTGCGCAAGCGCAATATAATCGGGCTGTATTGGTCGGCGAGCTTGCAACACCGCAATATGTGCGTCTGTAAGGGGAATCGGGTGGGGGTGAAGCAGCAAAAAAATCAGAAAGTAAAAGGTTCACAACGTCGAATTTTTGAAAACGCGAAAGCATAATTCATAGGATTTCAAAATTTAGAAAATCTTAGTATAAGAACGCCACGATGGCGAAAGATCAAAGCATAGAATCGTTGGAATGCTGACGGTCTTACGTTCTGGCTTGCTTTATTCTTACTCATCCTGCCGATTCTATATTTTCGCTTTCTATACTTTAACCTTTTTACATTTTGGCTTTTTTATAGTTCACCTTTTTGTAATTTAACATTCTATGTATTATATGTTCACATCCTTGAAAATTTGATATGACAACCCTTCTAGTTCCTGATTTTTCAGCATTTCGTCTTCCGTCCAAGGGATTCAACCAACTCGAAATAGAGCAAATTGAGATTACGTTGGTGTGATAAGTCCTAGGAGACGTCTTAATTATTTGAGATCCGATTATGCCAGAAAACTTCACATCACCTGCATAACCCTTGTAATCCGCGTTTAATAGCAGAAAGTTTGGAAGGCCAGATTGATTGTAAATGAGAAGACAACTGCGGTTTAAATGGATTACAAGCACCAGTAATACCGTGGCTACATATTTTTTTATATCGTTCAAGTGTACCGAAAAAGGGTTTTCTCCCCAGGGTTTTAAATGTATATTAATTCAAACTGAATGTACTCATCCGTCAAAAAGGTACCTCTTGTGTCCGCATGGTTTACTGCCTGCAAACGGAACGGCATAAGAGCTTTTGCGAGTCAAGAAAAATAGGTAAACGTACCACCTCACCCACTCTCCAGAGATCCGTAAAAATTTTATCGCGTCGTGTAATCAGAGTTAAACGATGATCGCATTCGACGATCTGGTATAAAGTTGCATTCTTGCATTCTTCAAAATATTAGCAATTCACGTACATGTATCAGGAATGAAAAAAAATGGCAAACTATGGAAGGACTCACCCCTATATATATTAAAGCTTTGAGTTCACACAAAATTTCTTCTCTCATTTCTGCCATTTTCATTACATTCACCTAGAAATCACGGGTCGAGAACCTCAAAATTCAAAAGTCACGATTGTGGGTATGAAAATGAGTTCGAAACGATAAAACGATATGGCGATTCTCAGCACATGTGTAGGTACTATTCATAGGAAAAAAAAAATCAAAACCCGTCGTGTTGCAGTCGAAGAAGCTGTTCAATAAAAATAAATCATGTATGAACAAAATAAACACAATACTACACATGATTCAAAATTTTTGAATTTGGAAATGCTTTCTCAAGTTTTTGAACGTATGTATAGTACCTTTACTTGTAATACTGATTGCACTTTACGTAATTGTTGCGAGAATTTTTTCATCTAGATTTTGGAACTTGATAATTCGCTATTAACAAACACTTTATAACTGATCGTGATTCTGATTTCTCGATGAAAAAATATGCAGCCTGTGATTGAACTGGATTTTTTTTTCTAAAGAAAAATAGTGATAATAGTAGAAGAGGACGATTTGAAAATTTTTATTTCCAAGATTATATTCAAACACTTATTGTTAGATCAAAGATAGTTTTGTATTTTTTTCTTGCTCACATCTAATCTAATAGAGTGCGTCAATTTTTATTGCAAATGAAACGTTTATCTATAAATCTTCGACAAGATTATCGTACCTAATTAGTTTATGAAACGACACAATTCTTTTACAATTTTTTGTCAAATGATGATTTTTCTACACGCCCGCAGACTCACCTATCTTAGATATCACTAAAAGAATCTCAAAAAGTGGAAAAAACAACTTCAGTTACAATTCATTTGAATGAATTTTTGTCGCAAGATCACATGACTATCCATGACTGAACACCGAACGAATTTTTAGTTGGCATAGGTAATATGAATTAGACAAAGCTGGTGAAATAATCTCTCATCACGTTTTGTTTGCACGAAATACTCAAATGCGAACGTGAGATCCAAGGCGTGTCGGATTTGTCTGTCTCAAATAACGGGGGCCAGCAACTTATGCTGACGACATTAAATCTCGGCGCGTGTTCCAAGAACAGTAAATATTACTGTCTTCATCAGCTTCCAAAGTTCAAATAAATCCATCAACTCGTTTTCGTACACATATTACGATCGTGTGTAGGTGTTTCATTTGAATTATCGTTTTTAAAAAACGTTTTTAAAAAACAATGTCGAAAATATCTCCACCAATTTTATTACAACAATGACAATCAACACGAATGAATCAACATCTTTTCTAGTCAAACGGAGTTTGAGAAAATGCAATAAATAAAAGCTAACATACCAAGAATTCAAGGACAAGTTTCTATAAGTAGAAAGATCAAAATGATTAAACTGTGCTATGTTTGATCTGATATTAATATTTTGGGCTCATTCTGCAGAACATTCAAAAAATTTTACATTGCACGTAGTATAGTTGTAACTCGCCAATGTCACCTTGGACGTACATATGAATTAACGTACTTATAAAGGTTAATTTTTATCCACTTCAGAATCAACTATGAGTAAAAAAAAAAAAAATCCACGTGATATCTGGAGATCTTCGCAAAGAACAGAATAAATCCAAAAAGTTTAAAAACAAAGCAAAAACACAAAATTTGAAGCATTTTGAACATTTTAGCTATAAAACCTTTTCTCAGATTCGTATCCTTCATATGAGAGATGCTGTTTCACTCGCGTTTACTGTCATTGAAGCAAATAACATTGCTGAAAATTTTTCAAATGCTCTTCCCTCATTCGATGACTTTTGATTTAGATTACGGGATCCATAGACTTATAGAGAATAGGTCGTGCGGTCTCACGGGGCCTCTGAAGCCCAAACCGAAGGAAAGAGATAAATAGTCTTGAAGTCCTCTTTGTTGCACGATCGAAAAAGTAGGGAACAGCCGCTAGGCAAAGAAAGCAATAAGGCAAAAGGGAGTGGAGGTATACTTGTATAAGTCTACGCGTTTCCCCCGCCATGTTACCGATTAGAGTGAGAGGTCCGACTCCAGCTGCTCCTCTCTCTCTCATCACGGCTTCAGCTCGGTGCACAGCCGCGCGGTCTGTCTCTATAATTCTATGGTCTGACTATGTGCATGCACGAGCTTTCTCGATTTTTCATGCAGGCTGGCCAACTCAAGCTTCGACTATCAAGTTCGGTTTGTGGAGGTCATATGTGTATACGTGATGCGATTTTTTAAGTTAACCAGACGTCAAATACTTCATTTCGTGACTCGAGAATGATCAGCAAACTTTTGTTAGTAAGTGACTGATGACTGAAAACTCAATTTGTGACTTACGTGGGGGACTTTGATATCTCTCACCTTCTGTTTCGAGTAAGTTTGCATCCTCACCTTGCAAACGAAAATATTGCCACGATATGATCGAACCGATCAATTGAGTTCACTTATTTTCTGCATACTCGGTCGGTTATTCAGCCTGCTGATCAATTTCATCATTTTGTTTTGGTACACAGCAACAGCACAATGTTGGTACGTCATCGGTTAACAGCAAAGATCCCTCGCCGGTGCATCATTCTCTATGGCGAAACGACAGACGATAATGGTAATTAATGTTAACCCTTCGTCTACATATCTCCGGCACGACTCGCCGACTGCATATGGGGTCATACTGACCCCAGAGAATATTCGACTTTGGATATTTCAGCAACTATGAACCTTTTGAAAAAAAGGTTCAGACAATTTTTGTAATAAATTGATTAAGCTTTAAGCCTGTGCAGTCAGATTTTCACAAATAGAAACTGTACCCGTCTTATCTTATTTTAGTAATCTTCTTGATTTTAAAAAATGATTCTATTATTTTTTATACGAGAAACATGGATCGCCGAAATCAGCCCCGATAGGTGCAAAAGCATCGTTAGTGTTGATAAAATATCGAAATTAGTAACGATGAATCCAATATTATAGCGTACGTAAATGTAATCAAAGATATCGATTTTTTTGAACTTGCATCTTTTCCAAAAGTTTTTCGAATGTTTAATTTATAAATCGTTAAATTGAAAAATTTGCGCAGAGCGTCAAGTTTACCATTAATTCTTATGTCTTTTGATCGGAAGAGAAAATCGTGATATTATTTACTAATTTGCTTTATAACTGCGTTTACAAATTCAACAACAATTTCTTGAAATAAGGAAATGTTACTTCGGACGAAGATACCTATATTGGTGAGGTTAGGTGCGGGTAATTGATCACTCCATACGTTAGATATGATATTATTTTATTTATTAATATAATGTATTTTATAATGTATATAGACATATGTATATGTATATGCATATACATACATGTATATATTCGTATTATTAAACATACATGAAACCCTGATAGATTAGGATTAGCTGTGCCATGTATTTTGTATTACTAAGCACAGAACATAAAATTCAAGTACATTGGATTATTATTCCATTACACCAGAGTTCGTGTCATTGCAATGAATCGGAATTTGATTCTATACTTTGAAGATGGCGTTTTATTACAAAACTTATACGTATGTAATTGTGTAATCATGTGTGTGCGTGTTAGTGTGTGTACGACCGTGAGAAATTTATCTGGGGAACATGTATCATTAATCAATAGCTATATATTATTAAATATTATAATAGTATATGCGGATCATATAAAATACAACCATCTAAACAGTACTTAACAAATGGAAAGCATGTCACATGTTTTCATGGTTCAAATTTAGTGCTCTTCGTTATTATTATTAATATTATTATTATCGTTATTACTATTATTATTATTCAGCATATATTATAGTAATATCCTTATTATAGGCTAATCTGCCAATTTTTCTTCCCTTTATATTCATCTTTTTTGATATAATATATATATATGTGTAATAATAATATATGAAGAAAACTATTGGTGGTTATAGCGCCAGTCGCGAATACAAAGCTGTTTTGTTTCTTCGCTGTTACAATATTTCAATATCATAATATATATATATATATATATATATTATGTATATATATATATATATATATAAGTATATATGTATGTTTATTTACGATTATTATAATAAAGATTATTATTTTCATAGTATACGTATATACGAATATATTTTCATAACCACGCGACCACAAACAAAATAGCCTCGCTTTCGCCTATAGTCGATCCACATACATCTTTTCACATTAATTAATACGATTGACCTTTTTTTTTTTTTGTTTTTGTTTTTATTGTTTTCTCTCAACTTACATATAGCATAGGTATATAATAAATGTATGTAAATATTATTATAATTATTATTATTAATATTATTATTATTGTTGTTGTTATTATTATTATTATTACGTTCAAGAATGGGGGGGTATGTATAGAATATGAATGTTCACACTGAATGTAACACTTAACGACGATGTAATACAGTAAGTGTTACACTAACATGACAGACATGCATATAATATAAAACACGCAACGAACATAAATTTCAATGCAACGTACTTTTACACAGTACTGTTCGGCAATGTTATGTCATATTATTTAATAATCGTCGATAATTGCAGTCGATTAGATAATACGTAGGTATATATTATATATATATATATTACATAGTATCATCATATCTGAGTCGAGGGTGAAAATATTTCGAGACTCAATTTGTCACATTATGTATTAAGTATCTGTATATGTGTGTATCTGTGCATGTGTGTGTAATAAGTATAGATATATATATCATGTGTATTTTTTAGAAATTTATATACTATTGATGCATATATATTACACTTTGTGAACCGATGTGTGGATTCTGTTATACTATTAAACGCTTAGGGTACAATTATTATTCTGTTTATAACGTAATATTTACTCCTATGTAGGTTTTTTTTTCCTTTAGTTTCTTACTTCTTCCTCTCCATTATTCGTTAATTAGATGAAAAAATGTTTGGCACCAATTCATTCTGCGAGATTGTTTTCCGAACACCTATGTATAATGTATATTAATTTATTTATTTATCATGTGTCTATACATACATGTATATATATATTTGTATATATATATATATGTGTATGTATACAAATAATTATGTACGATCGCGATTTCTTGGAACACAGCGATCATTTCCCGGCGGCGTATGTGACGACGGTTTGTAACCATATATAGGAATATACATATATATATTAGAATTTATATGTTTAGCATTTTTAATGCAATCCCATCGTTTGGTCAGCTGAGTAAATCTAATCGCGTGTGTTTGCCAGAAGCCGCGAACCGCGTGAAAATCTACATTGCGAATTTTATAAGCTGCAAGAATCTCGTTTTTTTTTTCTTCAACGTTATATATATTATAATGATTTGGTACTTGAGATAATTTAAGTTCACATGGCTTGAAAGTTTCTTTTTTTTCCCCTCTTTTCCTTTCTTCTCCTCTGTTGGGTGTAGGTAGGCATTGAAGGAGGTATGAAATATGCATCGGTACGTATATCGTGTTCAGAACTGTCTGTAATACGCTCGATAAAAATGTACGAAGTAACCAATATGATGCACGATTGCTTATTTGAAACATAGATTATATCGTGAATTTTCATAGAAATCTAAGCGAGTGTTTAATAATACAGGCAAGAAATATCAAACCACGATGCAATTCTAATTGTATACAATTTCCGTAACCTCTGCGGGTACGTAATCTGATAATTTATAGATTATGTATACATACGTGAATAATTAGTACAGCATATTATTGGACTATAAATACAATCGCCGCATAGCATTACAGCAAGTTCTGCATATATATATATATATATATATATATATGTACGTATGTCAATCATGTTATACATATTATAGGTGTATTATTGACTAATTAGTCAATGAGATTTGCTTCCCAACCAATGCCATCTGGGGGTTTGGCGTGTAAGGTATGCCAGCGAAGGTACTTATGCGTATAGATAGTTGGAATAATTGTGTGCATGTACTTGTGTAGTGATCGCGATTAATGACAATCTAACGTGAATGATCCAGCAGAGTGAAATGGGAGAAACGAGATCCTAACCTACTTATGCATGGTATGAACGAGTGCATTTCAAACGTATTGCGTCGGTTGATTTCTCGACAGCAATGTTTTCATTGAAATTTTTTTGCTTGCACTGTACGCGATCGACATTCATTTGTTTTTCATTTTACCCCCCTCCTTGATCTATAGAATGAAATTAATCGATCCTGCGGCAGCTGGTCACCGACGGTTGAGGTGAAATCAAAACACGAGGTACTCGCGTATCCTGCGCATTTTGAAAATTTTTGAACACAATGTAATGCGTGGTGGTGGTGGTGGTGGTGGTGGTGGAATGAATGGCGCGCTTACGACGGTAGGGAATAATGAGAATTGATCCTGGAACTTCACGCAGTAGCTGCTTAAAAGGAAGAGAAATTCAGATTCGTCAGTATTTTCTTTCTCATTCCTGTACTCATGATTTTTCGGTTCTGTTTTTTAAGTATCGATAGTTTTGCGATTGGTAAGCCGATTTATGTACAGCGTTGCTTGAATGTTATTGCAATTTCTTTAAAATTTTAAACTAATTAGTTGTACACATGTTATTACAAGTATAGTCAACAAGTACAACATGCTCTAATTTACAAGATATTATATATATTAAAAGTTTATAATAATAGTTTTATTATAAGCATATTTTTAGCTGTTCCAAAATATATCGCTCTCCTGCTGTGCCAATTGATTAGAAACTTGCTTTTTCAATTTGTAATTATTACTTGTTATTTATTTATTTTTTTTTTTTCTTCATTTTTTTTTAAACTTTGTTTTTATTCTCAATAAATCATTCGTCATACTCTTATTATCATTACATGAATATATATCTAACCGATATATGTGGGTGCAGAACGATGAAGTGTTCATTTTTAATCGACACTCGTTTCAAGCCCGCATCAAATATCTTCCAAAACTATAGATTTTCTCTTTGTTTGCTTATTTTTATTTTATTTTCGGTTTGTGTTTTTTTTTCCTGTTTTTTTTCTCTTTTCTTTTTTATGTTCAAATTATTTATTCTCCCTTTTCCTTACCATGTAAGTTAAATTTTATTCTCTATTTACTTTGCTTCTGTACGTTCAGATAGATAAATATATTTATAATATTATTACATTATATATTTCATTTCGTACTTCGTTATTCCAACTCATTTCTTTTCTTTCTTCTTCTTCTTCTTCTTCACTTCCTTCTCTTTCTTCTATCGTCTACTGTGTATTATATACCTAAATACGTTATGAAGATTAGACAGGTAAAAGTATTACTCTGTACGATTGCAGCCTTTTTTGGAGAAAAAAAACAAAAAAAGAAAGAAAAAAAAAACTTTGAAAAACTTTGAAAAAGCAGAAAAAAATACATATTTTATGAAAGAATTGGAAATGGTTTTGCATAGAGCGAGACACCTACACGGGGTTTGGTATACATATACACGTATATGTGTGTATGCGAGACAGTGACGGACAGATAACATTTGAGGAACGGAATTACGGAATGTTGCGTTACTTACGTACAATAGGTACAATCATAAATACTATATTTGTATGTATATTATAGTTTAGTTGGAGCTTTATAGATCGGGACACGAGTATCCATCCAGAGGGTGTATAATTAGAGTTGTTTGTTAATTTAATTTAATTTATGCATTCAATATGAATATTATAAGTTATTACTATTATTACTGTCAATTTCTAAAATAGATAACAATTGTTATTTTAATGAGTAGGTATATAATAACGAGATTCCGAATGTCATGCGCTACTGGAAATATGTAGAATTTTTTATACAAATTTTTTGAAAAAATAAAAGAATAAATCTATGTAATATTACTCTCCTGCACACGTGTTTCAAACACATAATAAATAACGCAATACACCGCGAATCAGGGAAATTCTAATATCCGCACACGTTTTTAATCGATATAATTCATAATGAAAGACTGCGTGTGTCGTACCAACCCCCCCCCCTCCCCCTCCCCCTTCCCGCCGTCTTGATTGTACGAATCTTAGGAGCATGTGTGGCATTCCTAAGAAGAGATGGATCAAAATCACTTTTATAGAAAAATGAAGAACCGCTATGGATGTTGGTTTGCCAAAAATCGGTACTGCTTGTAATTTTTTTTTTTTTTTTTTACGAGATAATCGTGCATATTTATGAAATTATTAGGTTCGTCAGCGACGAGAATCGCTTTGTAAATACAAAAACGAGAAATATCGAATTTGTAAACAAAAGCTTAGATGGCAATTTTCCATTTGAAACCGTTTCAAAATCTAATAAATTCGTTCGATTTTACTCTGCTATAGCGCATTTCATTCAGAAGACTAGATTTTTTATAACGTCAGTGAAACAGTTTTTTTTTCTTTCAGTAGTCAATACAGTATTGCTATTTGTTGATAATGATGAATAACGGTGTAATGTTGTAAAATTAAATATCTAACTATGCCAACATGATAGAAAAATATATTTCAGTCAATCGGTATTAAATAAAGTTTTCTGAATAAACCGAATCGTCGTGGAGTGAAATCGAACAAATCTTCGGCTTCTTAACCATTATTTATCTAATAAATATTCAATTTACGACTATTTCGCAATGATCTTAATTCATAGTTCTGACTTTTGGCTAACTAACCTCCTTAAATACCATTATGCGTACAGCATCATAGTTTCGTAGAAAATGGCGGCTCTACTTGCTTGACTTATTACGTTCATTTCAATGTATAACTTATAAATAAATGAAAATTTCATAGTTTAACATAAATGATGGGTAGATCTGCCTACTTGTACGTGCGTAGATATAATGTGTAATGGTCAAGCTCTATATGGTGACGCATCGAAAGTAGAACAAATGGCAACAATGGTTCGTTTTTCGTCAGAAGTTGAATGTTACTGTCGTAAAGTTCGGTCTTTGTTGTCAGTTTGTTTCTTTCTATTCTTGTTTAGAATATTTGCTATCTCTTTGATACTTTTTTGTCCCTTTATTTCGTTTCTTTTATTTTCTTTTCTTCAAAAACGGACGATCAGTCTTCGTGAATCACAGAGCACTTTGATATGGCCTTATTATAAACAAATTTTCTGCACAGATTTTCCAATTTGTTTTCATTTTCTCTTTCACTTTTTAGTTAATTTTTTTTTTTCACCTCTCCTTAATATTCCTTGAGCTTTTCATGCTGAATGTATATATATATTCATCTTCAATTATGTTTACCGGTGATAATTATGATACGATGTAAACGAAAAGGTATAATACGAAGAACCGAAAATTAAGATTATACAGCTCGCTAAGGCGGATGAAAGGAAGCTGCTTTCGGATTGCATTTGTAATCGCAAGTAAAACGCCATTTTCTACGATCCATGTCGCTTGCATCAAAATTCCGATGGTTGAATATTATAAACTATGTATTATACTGTTAAAAATCATCTGCGCAACTTGCTATGGTGTAAAAATTTCCATTTTCCACAGTCGAAAGTCGAAATACAAAGAAAAAAATCACGTGACTTCCGGTTAGTCTTCAGGTTTGTCCAAAAGAATTTCTCTTTACGTATATTATACTCACACAATCACACGCATATATACGTAGACATTAGAGTGGCCCTTATTTGGGAGCGGAAAAATTTTCATTGGGACGCCCCCCAGATGTGTTTGACATCGTAAAAAAAATCTGTGTAAAATTTCAAGCCTCCACGTCCACTAGTCTTGAAAGTCTTGAACGTAAAATACTTGTATTTTTATGATCAGTTATTTCGTTTTGTATGACTTTGTTGTAAATTGAGGGAATGATTTAAAACTTGGCAGAGATGTTGTTTATAATAATAGAAGCAAACGGTGAAAATTTCAAAATTTTATCATAATTTTATAATGTATTTCTTTTTTTATATAAGTTAAAGGAAACAATAATTATAAAATTCTCAAATTTTCGGGCTTTGTTTCTGCCAAGTTTCAAATCGGTCTGTTGATTTATACCAAAGTCATGCAAAACGAAATAACTGATTGTAAAAACTACTTGTACTTTACATTCAAGACTTTCAGATCTTTAAGGCATGTGTTCCAGTTGACGTAGAGGCTTGAAACTTTGCATAAATTTTTTTCTAACGATTTGAACAAACATCTGAGAGGCGTTCCAATGAAAATTTTTGACACATAAACCTTTGAGGTACCGTACAGTGATCAGTTATTCCTGCGGATTGTGGATGATTCTGTCATCAGGAAACAGCGAAACTTAGTTGATTTGAGGCCGACTGCGCATGCGCGAGCTTTGCGCGTGCGCTATACGCTCAAACGCGGCTTATGAAGGTTATGTAGTGATTCGGAAGGTCTTGGAAAACTTTTATTGTCTAATCAATGATTGCTACGAGTCATCGTAACAGTATAAATTCAATTTCTCATAGAACGCCGGAAAGTTTGACGTCTTATGACCTGTTTCGAATAATTTAACTTCCCTGGCGTAATTTGCTGTCGTAAATATCGGCACGATACGATTTCGCGGACTAACGGAGTGCGATTATTTCGCGCAAACGCAGTCGGTTTTTCAACCTGCTGATCAGTTTCACAGTTTCCTCTCACGATCAGTATACGTATCTGACAATGGTTTTCGTCGGATAAGATCGTCGACACTGCGTGTGGCACGATTATCATTATTTTTCAATAGTCACATGCGGAGTGTAGACGTTAAAGTAAATGTCAAATCAACAAATTGTTTCAAACTGTCCGGTGTATATAATGCAGTGAAGTAGCTAAATATGAAATATGTGTAATCGAAATCTAAAAAACCGCATACAGTTTTCCGTCAGAAAAATCTTATTCACAAAATAGATTTGTAGCTTATATAATTTTTTGATAAAACTGCAAAATTAGACAATTTGAGTCGTTCTATACACATATATGCGTATAAATTCGTGTAAAATAAAATTCATACATCAAATCAAAGTGAAATAACTAAAGTAAGAAAAAATAAAAAATTCACAGGTATTATTGTGGAATCACAATAACAATGAGAGAGCTAATTCCACCCCAAAGTATTAACTGATCCAACACCAGGATCAGATATGCGACATTCCGACATTTCATTGAATCCTTCACTTTCCAAAAAAATATTCTCCGTTTCGATAATTCAGTATTAAGAACATTAGAAGAATATACCGTCCCTCTCAGTTTATAATATACGTTTAAACTTTATCCATAGACAGAAATTAAACCTACGAAACCACGTATAATATAAAACATAATTATTTCGATTCACATACCTAACAAATTTCATGATTTTTCGATTCATCCGAAACTGTTGAAAATTTTCACGATGCTCGTCAGCTATGTAACAAATTCCGTAGACACGACATATTGAATATTGAGTATTGATTTCATTATAAATAATGTTATTTTAAGCATATAAAAACGTCGGCATTTTATAATCGAAGTTGACGTTCCACCTATTAATTATGCGCAGTTTAAAAAGAACATCAAGTATATGATATTAATTTTTTTTTTTTTTTTTTTCTCTATTCAAATAAGCTTATTCTCATACTCTTATGCATTATACGACTTAATATACACATACATATATCTGTGTGTGTTTGTGTATATCATATATATATATTTTTTATTTCAACTTTCACCTCAACTTTTATTTTATTCCATTTTTACGCCTTGATTTTCTTATTAAATTATTGCTTTCAAATTCCGTTTTGAAGACATGACGCGTTTATGTACAAAAAATAAAAATCATCGTCTGTAAACCGTTGAGTATTGGGGCGGATAAGGAAGGAAGGGTGGGGGGTAAATGCAAATAGTGGGCGAAATAACAGATATGGAAAGGGGTAAATGGACCAGATAATACAGACACGATCGCACCACCTGGCAGTTTACCCGAGACACTTTATGCTCTCCATCCATCGAACTATTATTAAAATTATTATTACTGTTGTTATTGGAATGTTAAATGTAACAAATGTATCGATACATTAATATGAATTGTGTTTACATGATATTTGTTTATTTATGTACGCATGCGTGTGTACGTGTAGGGGGTTGGGGGAAGGGTGGGAGGAGGGTAATTTCTGTTCACTTTATGTTTTCATTTAGGCCTTAATCATGCGTCAATAAGAATATATTTTTATACATATATATGCATATGTATGTGTGTGTGTGTATGCGCGCGCATTATATTTTATGCATTTGTAGGATAAAATGTTAAAAAGTTTAATATGTGTATGTATGCTGCATGTAATTATACAACGCGTGCCTAAGATACGATTTTACCATCTAACATTAAACTTGTAAAGCGATGAGAAAAGGATTTTAATTACGGGCACGTCTATGCCACCTTTTTTGAGCTTTTTTACCTGTTTGGCGCTTATTATAGAGAGTTGAAATATAAACGATAGGAATTACCTGGGACCGTTCGGATCGCCTGGTGAAATAAAAATTGGTTCTTAAAAAGCAATAAATTTTCAGAATAAAAAAAAACACCGTCGTCAAATTTATGGATGGTTGTTAATATTGTCGATTTGATTTCAGCGAAATGTGTTGGAATTTATAATAGGAATACGGTGTGGTCAAAGGAGTATCGTCGACGAGTGGAGTCTTATAATATTGACCGTAAGACACGACAGTTTTCGTCAGAATATAATGAAGCGGTTGTTCAAGAGTCAAGAGACGAAAATGTCAAGCAGATCGACGATGAGTTTTGACTAACGGGTTTATGATTTTCCTCGATATAACGAACCGAGACAATGAATTGAACGCAAAATAGTAAGGAAAAAATTTCCCGTCTGGAGAACAGTCATTTGTTCAGCAGATTTTGTCATCAGTAACGAATTAATTGCATCAACGTTTTCACCAGAGAAGCAAGCCTGCACTTGACTCGTGATTTTGAAAAACGTAAAAAATATACTGCAGGTATCAAAGAGCAACGATTAATTTCTGTGGAAAAACAGTTTACAAGTTGTAAAAAATTTCCAAGAAATTTTACCAGAATTCAATAAATATAAATTGTATCGAGTATAATTTTTGATCGAGTTATTCTCGCGAGTCAACGCAATCCCCTTGATAAAGAAGTTGAATAAAAACCGAGCCGAAGATTTAGGGATAAGAATTTTGGGCCTTGCTGAAGATTTCGACACATTTTTCATATGAACCCAATTTTAAACAATTTTCTGAAAATATTTCATCACCATTATTGCAATGAGGTTGTTATTCACTGATTTTTATGCGTATAATATACTTCAGTGGCAATCGTGCTGTTTTATTATTATTATTATTATTATACTTTTTTGCGATAAAAATGAATTATCCGTTGATACGTGCATATCAGAATCACTTTACTCCGCGTATATACATATATATATATATATATATATATATATATATATGTAGGCATAATGGAATAATTTCAGAATCGCGGCGGATCATCGCATGAAAAGATATATCGTTAGACAGAAAAATCTGCAACATGCGATGTATGTATGTATATGTGTATTCAACATGGATTATACCGCATTATTTCGTTATATCATTCCGTCTAACGATAAGTGGAATAATGTGTATTTACGTATATATTATGTATATATATGTATGTATATATATATATATATGTTTATTGAATAAATACTCGTGACAATATGTAATGATAATAATAATAATAATAATAATAATAATATATATATATACATATAGATACATATTCATGTATATATATATATATATATAATATTGGTATTATATAATAATCAGTCAAAAGCTATTATATGCGTATATACAGATACATAGTAACGTATTATTTATCACTTATTACAATACATCATTCGTTAAATTTATTCAATAGGTGTGTGTGTGTGTGTCTGTGTGTGTGTGTGTGAGTGTGTACTATGCGATATTAGATGAAAGAACGAACCTTTGTTATTCTTTACTTTTTTATATCGTTTTTTTGCCTTTTAGTCTCTTCATTTCGTTTACTCTTGCCACGCCATAGTAATTAGATGAGAAATTAAGAGTTTAATTAAAATTTTTTTAAATAATTGATACTTGAATATAGGTATATATATAGTTTCACCTTTCTTATTTAGAAATCTTTTTTCATATAGATTCTACTCAGAAATGATCTTCTTTTCATTCTTTCATCGATCGGTGATCATGATTTTATCCACAGGCTAGGAGTGGACAAAAAGATTTCTTTTCGCTCGTCGTGCAGGGTAAACGATGTCGCAGGTTTGTCCGCAGGCCGAATCTCACACCCTCAGCTGACAGGCTAGATAGAAAAGGGTCTTAATCGAAATGTACACGTTTTTTAAGGCTGCTTAAGAATCTCTCATTTCGATTCCAACATTAAAAATAGATACGAACAGTTGTTTTACCAATTAGGTCGGATCATGCGGGTAGTATTAGCAAGGCCGATAAGATTTACTTGTTTTACTGTTTGAACATACTTACATACTGTACACTAATATTCGTTAAATATTCGTAAAAAGTGTTCTTTAAAGATGTGAAAAAGGGAATAAGAAATAAACAAAATGTGAGAGAGAGAGAGAGAGAGAGAGAGAGAAAGAGAGTGGGTCAAACGAACGGCCCAAATGTCCTATTATAATATACATTTCGAAAAATGTGGTCGATAAGTAAAATTTTTTTTATCTTATCTGGGAATTCATGCGATTCAATTGATATTGAAAGGACATTAAAAGCATCCAATAACAGGCTTTGCCACGTTTCTCTCGTTCGTCTCAAGACACGATTTCTCAACTGATTTGTAATTACACCCTTTTCTATCCGACCTCTCAAACTTTACCATTTTGGAAAATTGGTGTATTGGCTATGTGTGTGTGTGTGTGTGTTACACTCTGAAGATAATTTGGCGCGAGTGAGGCGAGGTCTAACATGACGGGCAAAGGCATATCGCGTACGACTGGGATATTTGAATATAATAACGATGATTATGATTTCACACTGGCTACAATTTCATTCTTATCATACCCATATACACAATGGGTATGATGATTTATTATATAAGATTTTAAATACAGTCTAACACTACATTGAAATATGCAATAATAATTTCATAGTATTATATGTATAGGTAATTTTATTAATACGGGGTGGGTTTATTATTTGTTATTAAATTCTATTGCAATCAATATATTATTATTATTATTATTATTATTATTACCATTATTATTAATATTATTGTTATTATATGTATATATAGGTATAATATTCATCATTTATAGTAAAATTTAATATTACTTTAGACTTTTATAACGTTTCATAGATCGAAAAATAATTATAAAAATAAACCGGGTATTTAGGTATTAATATTTTGTATCAATAAGTTTTTTTTTTCTTTTCTTTTCTTTTTTTTATTATTATTATTTCTTTTTTATTTCGCTTATTTTACTTTTATTTATTTCTTCCATCTCTTTTTTCGTATTGTTATTTTTTTTTCTCTCTTTGTTCTCTTCCCTTGCGTTATATTAAATGTTTCCTTCTTCTCTTCTATATCATGAATACATTTTATAATCGCATAAATGGTTTCCATATAGATATATAATATATTGTATATATTATACATACTATATACTATTATATATGTATATATGGGTTATCTAAAATGTGACGTATGCGCGTGTGTTTTCTCTCGAATGTAACATTGTGTTTCTCGCTTTTTTTATTCATTCATTATCAGCAGTAATAATACGTATGATTAAAAACTTGCTTTTAATTATCAGTGAATCTTTGTGCTGTTTCGCTTGAACCGTTCCCTCAATCTTTTCTCATTCTTTTCATAATTTTCTGAGTACACTGTCGTCTCTCGTTATAAGGCCGGTCAAGGGGCTACTGCGTAGCCAATTTAATAGTCAAATGATTTTAACTCGCAACTTATCCTGGATCAAAGCCACAGAAGTTTAGAAAAGAAAAACTAGAAAAAAATAACGCGCGAAAAGACATTTTGATGAGAATGACTTTAAAATATCGTTGATCTATATCGTGATCGATATTTTACAGACGGGGAAAGTTTTTCAATTCTGCAAAAAGTGAGCAAAGCGGCCGTATAACGTGATACGATTGTAAAAGAGAAAAAAAATTTTTTTTTTTTTTTTCGTTTTGTCTTTTTAGTCAGTGCATGCATTTTTTTTCTCCCATCGATGCCATTTTTTTTTTTTTTTTTTTTTCTGACCCACTCTGGATACATGTATACATATACTATAATTGTATGCATGAATATATATATATATATATATATATATATATATATATATATATATATATATATATATATATATTGTGACTTTGAAGCAATCTTTCGATTCAACCTGCGTAAGTCAATTGCACGTGAGAAGAAGACCTTGGGTGGCAGTATTTATACATACACTCGTATTTTGTATGTAATCTCGTGTTATACAGTTCGCCCAGCTTTGACGTCGCGTCTGGTTTCAACACTCGGTTCTTTTCTGCCCCATTTAGTAACCGAATAAAGAAAACCCACCCACTCTCTCACTCTCTCTCTCTCTCACACTCTCTCTCTCTCTGCACCCAAACCTTGCGATCATTCCTCATTGCTTATAGTAGTTAATTAATTGGCGAATCTTATACCATCATACGGAGTTTACTTAAACATGACTCCTTGAAAAAATTCGCTACCTCATCTATTATATAGCGTGTATATAATAATAATAATAATAATATAAAGTTGTACACACAAACACACACATATATATATATATATATATATATATATATATATATATATATATACATATGTATATATATATATGATACATTTATATTTTTGAGCATTTCGCAACATACATCACGAAAAAGTACAAAATTAATTCTTTACATAAATACTATTATTTCATTTCATTTATTTTTTTTTGCTTTTTTTTCCCTTTCCTTGCTCGGACGTGTTTTTTGTGTTTTTTTTTTCTTTTTTTTCTTGTTTGTTGTTTGTTTTTTTTTTATTATTTGTTAAATATAATTACTTTAACATCGCGTTTGTAGTCGTCTCGTCCTATATACGACATAATCAACCATTCAACACCACGGTTTTACGCCTAAAATATTATGTATGATGAAAAATTATAATAATATTTCTCATTCTTTTACTTTTCAATATTTCATGTACGAGTATATAATATACGTATGTATATATGTCAATCGCCTATATTATTTATATACTTATACGTAGGCTGTATCAATAGAATATATATTCATATCATACTTTTATATATATTGTATTTTTTATGTTTGTATCGATTATAAATATATTATGCGTGCACCGTACTCAGTACACCGTTTCGCATTCGCAGAAGATTATATATATAATAAAATAGAAAAAACTCCGCAACACTCGACCGGTCGCAAATCTAAGCTATTTGTATTTAAATATATGCGTAATTATACCAATCACAAGTGAATAATCACATGCAAAAATTTCGTTTTTACTGCAATTCCGCTAATTTATCATCTATATAATTATTAAATAAAAAAAATTACCCCTCAAATTTCAAATCTCCAGGTTTCACCATTTACGGTAAGCACGTCGATTCATTTTTCTTCAGTCATTTTTTGCTTCAAGTCATTCCAATTCGAAAATCCAAGTTCCCCGTGGTGAGATTTTCAACTTTTTAGTGGAATTATGAAAATAATTTTTTTGGTTGCGGTTCATAAAAAAAAAGAAATTTTTTTTCTTAAGAAAATACGTGTTGTTTTACAACCGTTGCTGAAGATCAGCACTGCAAAAATAGATTTCACAATCGATAAAATCAGACACTTTTTCAGATGAAACACACGTTAGGTCACGATTCTCTTCCAACGGAATATAGTCTCAAAAATCTGAAGAAAAAAATTTGTCCTCGTCGTAATCGGTGAAGCCTACACGTTTGAAATTATGAGGATTTCGATGTTTCAGTATGTATATACCAAAACGTCAAACTTTAAGCTTATAAAAAATTTTGCACGTGATTGTTTAACTATAATTGGTGGGATTACCAGTGGGCGTGTGTGTGTGTGTGTGTGTGTGTTTGTGTGTAACATACTCATCAGGTTATATTTTATATATATATATATGAGTTCAAATGAATTTCTGACTTTTTTGAACATATGTATATATTTGATTGGATGTTCAACTCTGGATCTTTTACTTTCGCCTCGTGTACGTAAGTACATATATCTTCTTGACCTATGATAACGCTGATATTATTATATGTATCTATTTCATACGAGTTCGCGGAAAAAATATCTATATTTACCCCTATATATATAAATATACGTGCATGCGGGCTTTTAACTGAAAATAAAAATAAATCCAAATTATTGGGATTGTCACTAGTAGTAACGCACGTTACATTTTTGCGCGCCTTGCATCATACAGGCGAACGTATTTAGTAGATCATACCTACGCTAAAATCATCTTTCATACAAATTTCGGCCAACAGTTCTCTGATTTTTAGGAGATGAATTTTACTTTTGCTAAATTTGTTTTTCGAAGCCCCGCTGCAGTTTTTCATAATTTCATTAAACATGTTGTATCGTACGTATACTGTGAAACGAAAAAATGTGTGTATCGAAATGTAATAAATTGTAAATAAATGTATAAACAGGTAAGTTTAATTGAAAAGAAAAAAACTGCGTCTTTGTCACTTGGTATATGCTAGGAAAAATGGATTGCTTTAGTATCAAACCTGACATATAGTTGTTGCAAAATCAATAGACAACTGATTTCGCACAACGATATAAAAATTTGAATCCATATTTTTCGTTACACGGTGGTTATAAAAAATTGTATTAAAGTCCCTTCGACTTTTTCTACAGGTCTTCCGAAACCGAAATTCAATTTGTTCAATGGGCTCGTGCGGCTGTATTTCAATCATTTGCTTTCACTGAAATAGTCAGAATTCTCTGATATTTTACCAACATCTCTTCTCTATAAAATACTGATAACAATTAACGATTTTCCGAATTCCTAACTTCTATTGCCACTTCGAGATGCTTCAACATTTTGATTCCTATTCTGACAACACGACGAAGTAAAGTGTCATTCGTTTTCACGTTAAGGCGAATAGTCATGCCCGCAGTGGAATATTTTTGATGGAAGAAAGTTTGAATGACACGACAAATGGTCAATATTTTCCATGTATAAGTGACTTTTCCGTAGAAGGCTTGAGTCGATTACAATGGAGAAAACCCTGGTAGAGTAAGGACACGTTATCGGATTCACTGCAACCGCGATCTGGAAAGATATAAGTTCATAAAGCTCACATCCTGCACCATAAAGTGAAAACCTTCTTGGCTAGATAAAAATCCGATCCTCAGAGTTGACCTGAGCGAAGAATCCAATAACGACGCGGATTAATTCGCAGAATGGTACATAGAGAGGCCGGAGCGAGCGACGTCGCGACGCTGAGCGTCACTGGCGTCCCGTCAAGGGGGTGAGTAGGGCGTCGCCGCGTCTCTGGCACGAGGTATCGACCGTCCCGCAACCACTCTATATGCGTTTGGACAAAAGCGTCAGACTCGAACATTGTGTTCTGCATGCAGGAAAAAATATACCCAAACAGCAAACAATATTGTAAGAAAATCAACAAGGAGAGTAAATAATATCGTAAAAAGTAAGACGTAATTAAGAAGGTGTGAATTTTTGCGAAAAAGACAAAGGCTGATCACATCTCCGATTGTTACAAAATGGCTACTGAAATATTCCATTCAACATATACTTCAACTGTAGTAGGTAATTTTCTACAAGCATCAAAATACTTTGAAATTGGTGATATGTGTAAAAAAATAATGATTTATACTGCTGTTCTTTGTAATTTACAGTTAAATCGACCAGACGAATTGGTGTTATAAAATGTATTACGTTTCAGGTTGTTTCCAAAATTCCGAGACTTTTTTACGCTTCCGCGGGCTGTCGACAACGACCCTGATTAACGGGACACCGTATATTTCCAAATTTTCTGAAAATTGCTTTCTAGCGGTTCGGTGAACTTGAACAAGCATTACCAATTTCCGTTTGAGAAAATCTATATGATGACAATTTAACTGGAATCAAGATTCGTGATAATGTCACAAGTCAAAGTTAAGTTTTAAGTAAGTGATACAGGTCAACGTTTTTGGGTTAGATAGTATCGTTACATGATTACGGCATCATTTCGGCCGAGGTTACATAACCTCTAAATTGGTTTTTAGCTGCTTCAAAGGTAAAAACTCGAGGAATGGTATTTTGAGGGTACGAATAGAGTTGTACTAATAAAATCAAATTCTGTTAGAATATCCCTATAAAATTGTCCACAATTTCGACTTCGAACTTTTCGTTCTATGAATGTTTGATAAAGTTAGTAAAATTTCAGCAATCATTTTATCCCATGGACATATTTTTTTCAAAAGTTCCTAGAGTACAAAGTTTGCGCTTTTCGATGACCGAGGTTATGTTTCGGAGAAAAATAGATGTAAAAGTATTACCCAACCAAAAGAAATTGACCCCCATGACTTGTATCTCACTATTTCACTGTAACAATTGAAAAAATCTCTTAATTCAGAATGTGACGACGATAAAGCAATAAAATGACTACTTTACAATTAACCAACGATTTTGAAAGAATTAAATCTCATATAATTTCAGAATAAGGCCCAAGCTATCGATCGAAGATTCGTAAATTCCACGGGGGCCCCGGGATTTCCAGGACTCCCGGACACGCGCTTCGGCCTGGCAGGTAGAAAAAAAATCGGAATCTCTCCCGGATGGTCGCGAACTTCCATCGCCATCCCGATATCCAGCCAGCTCTCGTCCCCACCGCGCTACTCGTCTTCGCCTCCCCTTCCCGCCTAGCCGCGACCTTTCATTTTCTTTTCCTCCGACAAAACGACACCCCCTGTTCAACCGCCGTTGTATTTGCGGCGAGAACGACGCGCCTCGTGCGAATGGCGTTGTATCGATCTTCTGCAGAGAACGGCGGCGGCGGCGGCGGCGGCGGCGTGGAGGAAGAGGACGCGACGGCTAGGGTAGCTCGCAGACTGAGGGGCCCGGAGGGGTAATACGATGGGGGTGAAAGCGAGGGTGGTTGAAGCACAGACTAGCTCGACCCCCCTCGCCCCCCTCAGCGGCATCGACCGCAGCCCAACGCTGCAATGCGACGTTGCCACCCCACCGAGTCTGCAGAGGTCGGAATCCTGGCCCGTTTTCAACGCTTAGATACTATCCTATCGTTTTCTTCCGCAGCGTTTAGTTGTGGGATTTTTTTTCTGACACAGGGATAGCGTCGTTGTTTTTAACATTGGTGGAATTGAACCGCCTGCACCGAATCTGGAAGGCTGTTTCCAGAATTCTAGCGCAACTTTCAATCTCAGGTTGATTAGGGTCGTTGCGGACAAGCGCCATCTTCAAACCATCGTCTTCGTGTTAAACATCTACTCGACTTAGTATAGCTGACATAAATTTATTATTGGAAGTGTGGTAACCGCAAGGGTGCAACAGTGTTATAGCTGGCATCGTTAGTTAGAGAAGAGTTATCCACACAGAAAAAAGTGGCATCATTACAATATTTAATGATTACTTATATTTTAGAGTGATTACGAGAGATTATTTAACAAATAAGTTTCAATTTGAACTGCTAATGCAGAATTTTAATATAATATCACTGATTTTCAGTGTGGTTTTATAAATTACGAAATCAATTCGAATGATAGTGACGCCATGATTACCCGAGCGGATGGTCTCTCGTTAGCTAGCAAGTTTCATACACGTATATACGTGATATACTCACAAATGTCTCTTGCGATCACCTCATTCGAAGATATTACAGGCCCTATTAAGATTATTTGTTTTTTGAATTTATTTCTAAAAGCTGTACTATTTCGCATTTTTTTTTTTTTTTGCACATACGGTTAAGGATTGTTGCTTATACCTTTACAGTGACCACACCCCAAATTTATTCTCGACGTATCACGATTTGAAAAACAACAATTGCCCAATCGGGCATAATGTTTGCTGTGATTAAAAGTCTGGAAGAACTACAAACACGGACCAGTGAAGTGGAATGGATTCCTGTACCGTTGTTCTTCATTTCTATTTTTCGCAAACAAATATGACAATTTTTTCGAATCGATTGCAGAATCGTAGAAATTTCTATACATATATAAATGTCGACACATGCACTTGTGTGTATAATGAAAATTCGTATATTTGTTCTAATAAAAATGAAAACAAGAGTTCTAATATTACTTGTTCTATGTTTGTGCAGCTTTTTGGCTCATTATAATTCCGAAGTAATTTTTCATTTCATCGACTTTCCCTCCTAATTGATGACAATGTGTGAAACAATTTGTGTTGCTTCCTTATGAAAATGGAACGGTATTCGGTGCCCAATGCTTTGATTCTGTCTTTTAGCTGCTCACGTTTGAACTCTAACGAGTCAACATTTTACACTACAACGCTATCGAAATGTTAAAAAACAATATAATAAGAGAAATAGAATTATTGAAACAGACATGAAATCACAGCGAGATAGAGAGAAGGAGAAAGAGAAAAACAGAATGAGCTTCGCAGTTGAAAATCAAAAAACTTTCAACGTGTGTGTATACAGATATGAAATATAAAACGAATATTTATGTTATATACTTGTACATGTGTACATATATACATACATTATACATATATATATATATAAATATATAAACATATATGTATTAATAATATATGTATATAAAAATTAAGAGGCAATGTAAAAATTACGTAACATTTTATTATTTTTCAGCAGGTTTTTCTTTTTTTTTCAATTTTTTTTTTTAGTAAAATATTTGGTACCACTTTGTAGAAATACTTATATTAGACTTTTTCAATCCATTTCTTATTGATCATCTTGTCTTGAGTCTGCAGTCAAATCAATAGTAATACAAAAGAAGACACAGCTAAATTTATTACAATAAAATAAGAATCATATATCGTACAAAAATAAACAATTAAAATTAGAATAATACTACTACTACTACTACTAATAATAATAATAATAATAATAATGATAATATATGTTTGAGTGTGTGTATTGAGTGTAGATATTGAGATTTTGAATATAATAGAAAATAGTTGTATAAAAAAATAATTCGGAGAAAATATATTATCGGATAAAATATGTATTTTGATAATTAGTATCATTACTTAAGACATATATATACACGTATAGACGTAGTTCATGTGTATATAATGCGTATGTATGTGTGTGTATATATACATATCTGTAGATATGTATATTATATAGGACAATCAGGTTGTCTTGTCTCGCATGTGTTTGATTATAATATTTTTTTTTTGTTCTCTCTCTTTTTTTTTCTGTTTCCTGTGTGTCAACCCCGTTAATTCTGTACTTGTGTTTTTTTTTTTTTTTTTTTGTTTACTTGCGATCAAAATGAAATTATCATTATACATAAATAAAATATAAACGCATAATCAGCTCGTATTATATCAAAGTCCCTATTCTCCCCTACACGTAGGCATATATATATACATACAACATATATATATGTATGTATTATATGTATGTCGCGTGCACGTATGTGCAAAAATTTGACAAACAGACGGACGCAGGATTTTTTCATTGCCTCGTGTTCGATTGATCGGCAGAAAAAAAAGACGTAGGCAAATTGTTAGACAAGAATTATGAAGTTATTATACGAGAAGTCTCTCGCGGTTTGACTGCATCGCGATGCGGATTAAGCGTCGCGTCCGAAAACATAATTGCTTTGCATGATTAACAAACTAATTAAGTAATTAATCGACTAAATATCGAGAGCATGTAATAAGGAACCATACAAGATGTGTAAATACAGGGCAAAAGTAAAAGTAAAAATAACAATATTAATAACAAGTAAAGGATGTTATATAATGCGTGACGGATGGTAACACGTATTTGAAAAACAACAAATTTCCTAATCAAACACAAAGATAAATAAGAAAATTGAAGAAAACTAGAATAAAAGGAAAAAGAAAAGAAAAAAAAAACAACAAAACAGACGAGAACACAGGGAGGAGAACATAAGTGCGCATTATATTAAATAAAAATCATATTATCTATATATATATATATATATATATGCATATACACACACACGCCTAAAAAATATCAATAATAATGTATACATATACATATACATATACATATATATATAGATTCGTTAAATTACATAAAAAAATATAGAAAACAAAATAAACTCGTACTTTTTTATGCTCGCAAAATATCTCATAATTATATATAATCAATATTGTTTCTATCAATTAATAGTATAATAATAATAATAGAAACAGCTGTGTTGAAAATTTTGTTTTCAAGTATATTTTGTGTGTTCGTTTTTTGTCATTAAAGTAAAAGTAAAGTGTAAATGTGTATTTGTTTTGTTTTTTTTTTTCGTCAATTTATGGTTTTACTTGTATAATAATTATCAACTCGTCGAATACACGTATTTATTTTCATGTTGATTCTGGTCCTCTCAATTTTTCAAAACATCCGATCGCTCCCTCATTCAATATTCTTATTTATTCTTATTTTAGTTTCTTTTTTTTCTTCTTCTTCTTTCGATTTCAAACAAAATATTAATAATAATAATAATAATAATAATAATAATGAGGATGATGATGATGATGATGATGATATAGAAAAGAAAAGTCACGTATACACGTATGTAATATATCAATGAATATTTTTTTAATGCCCAATGATCGCATTTCGTACGAGTTGGATATATGAACATTGACGAACAATTAAACGTTTACAAAGTAAAGTATATCGATTTAATAAATAATCACGTATTGGCGGTTGTGAGAATCTGACGAAATTGAGCCACGAGAGATCGACTCTCTAATCTAAACAACAATTATCAGAAAAAAAAGTATAGATATATGCAAAAAAAAAACCACAAACATAGGTATATATACATATATACATACACATATTACACGCGTATATGTATATGTATACAAATATATATTTGTCAAGATAATACAAAAACAAGAATTTAACTGTGGCAGTTGTGATATAATATATTATTTATAATAATAATAATAGTAATAATAATATTAATAATAATAGTAGCAATAATAGTGATAATAATAAATTATTATTATGAGTAAATGCAAATGTCAGTCAGTCAGCGTCTCCGCGTGTCTCCGCAAATATAATAATAGTATAGTAATAGTGATGATGATGATAATAATAATAATAATAATAATAATAATAATAATAATAATAATATAAATGTATAAAGAAACACGAGGAAATTTTTTTTTTTTTTAAAGATATATTAATATTAGATATATAAAATGAATAAAATTATTCTTGAGAGAGTCATATATATATATGTATGTATGTATGTATGCATGCATGTATATGTATATATAGAGAGAAGATCGGATAATCATCTGTTTTATATATATATATATGTATATATGTATGTATAGTATATAGAGAAGTATTATATTATCAATATGTATTATATGTATATAGGCTGCAGTGAATAAATTATATACAAAATATAAAAACACAATTATATGTATAACGCGCATCATGACTCGGCGCGAGCAGTTTTATTTGCAGCGGCAATTCAACGCGCGCAAACAGAAACACACACACACACACACATACATACCTACATACGCACACACAGATAGTATTAAATCTCAATCTTATACTCGGCAGTAAATAGATAGACATTTCTTCATAGTATAAGTTTTCAATATTCACGTTAAATATATACTTTTCCTTCATTTCTATAGATCAACACACAATACCTACAGTTTTTATATATTCTTTCCTATCTATAATACATATAGTTTACTAGATAAATCCCTACTAATAACTCCGTGTAATAACTTCCCTCTTACAAGGTATAAACCCCCCCCCCCCTCCCCCCACCCCCCCAGATTCTTATTTTCTCTCTATAATACCGTGCAAGCATATTTTTCCATTTATAATACATATACGTTTATATCAGTCCAAAATCGGCGAATCAACCGCAATCGCGCCACGGAAATAACGCGATCAATCTGCCAATATCGTATTAGCTATATATATATATCGATTACTGTGAATTTCGAAAACTGGAAAGTATAACATAATTCACTGGTCTCGCGTAGATAATATATATATGTACATATATATCTACTATATATATATATATATATATGTATATATACGTATAAAGAAATGCCAATCTGCATAAACGTATCGATGCATGACGTATGTATGCGTGTTCATTTTATACGCAGCGATTGCTCGCAGTTATCGTGTGAATAATATAATGATAATAGTGATAATAATAATAATAATAATAATAATAATAATAATAATAGTAATAATAATAATGATAATGATAAATTTAATAATAAAATGTCAAATATAAAATATTTTTCACTACATATATTAATGCTTTATTAATTTTCTTCGCGACTGCGCTATGCTTTTTTTTTATTTTTTTATTCTTTAATGATTTTTTTTTTTTTCTTTCTTTTTAGTTTTTCTTTACTGCTGCAGGGTATTTTGAAACACTACGCACAACATTCAATATATAATAATAATATAATAACTATATGTATAATAATGCATGTCATATACATTACATAATTGCTATAATTTTAAGAAATATTAATTTCCATATTATTACTGAATTTTTTTTTCCATACGCTTTATTTTCATGCCATTTTGTTGTTAAACTTTTTCACTCCCCGTCACTTGGTTTTTTTTTTTTTTTTTTTTTTTGCCAAGTTTCGCAAGTCAATTTTATATCGTACGGTGTGTTCGCGATTTTCTCTTGCCGATTTCCGAGTAAAATATCGATAGAACGCACGTATAAAACGAAATGGAAGTACCTTAATTTTCATATTATCAAACTCCCTTCTTTCTTTCTTTTCTTTTTTATCTATATTTAATTTTACTTTTTTACTCAGTTTTGTCTTCATGCTCTCCCTTTCTCACTTTTCACTCTACCATTCTGTCGTTCGTTCTTATATTGTAATAGTTATTATTCTGAAATACTGATTCTAGATTTGGGGTGGTTGCCTCGCTCGGTTTTCGCAAATTCACGAACATGCTACACACACACATACACACACAAACACACGAAATTGCGCGCGAACATAAGTTCAATGTTATTATTATATACGCGTAATAATGTCATGAAAGGTGCGTCGACGTACGGCATTAACTAATGTTAAGTTAATATTCTAGCGATAGGTGCCTCGTCATTATAATAGTAAGAACAATAATGATAAGGATAATAATCATATATATATATATATATATATATATATATATATATCATGAATATCATGAATATGAATATATTTTTTTGCAGAGTAAACTAATAGAGCTGAGAGAATAAAAATAATTTAAAAAAAAAATGAAAACCAACAATTGTTCAAAATTTGTGCAAAGTACACTGACATCGAATTTTGTTACCACCAGTTATTCCGTATCAGTTATACTTCGTCTCCTTCGCTCTTTTTGTCTCTTTTTCACATTATTTCTGTCCATTAGATGTATATTAAATATCCTACTAAAAATCGATCAAAAGCAAAAAATTGAGCAGAAAAATAGTACATCAACAAGAGAGAAACAAAAACAAAAGATAAGTTTTTACTATGAGATCGAGTTTGTGGGCTGAGAGCTGAGCTACGTTGTTTTTTTCTTTCCCCTACATATAATATCGTAGAATGCGTAGGTATCACTGTTATCATTATTATTACTATTATTATTATTGTTATAATTATTAATAATATTATTATTATTACTGTGGAATATATGTATGCGAAATTAACTGCATTAAATTGTATATATATATATATAGTTGTTTTTTTTTTTTTTTTTTTCCCGGATAAATATACGAATTTAGCACGTACATATATATAGTTTGAACGTGTTAATTATTTCTTTAAATATTTCTTTGTTCTCTCTATCCATTGTATGTTGATGCCTACTCGTATTCGCGTCTCTGGACCACGTACCCACACCCACCCTATCTTTCGCTTTCTCTCTCGCATATATATATACATATATATATATATATATATATATATATATATGTGTGTGTGTGTGTTAATATTATATACCGTACATTATGCGAAAAGTGAAACGTGAACTAACGTATCTCTTTATCAATGTTTCTATTAGAAATATTGTACGTTTTCATTATTATTGTTGTTGTTGTTGTTTTTTTCTTTCCATTTAAATTTTTCAAATCATAAATTTAATGTTCGCCGTTACGCTTGCTTTTCGCATCACTATGCGCGGGAATCCGAAGTTTTTTAATCGAGAGATAGAGAGCATGAGTTGTAGATTCCAAAGCAGACGGTCAAAATATACGCTGTGACGATATAATCAACAATTTATGTATATAGCAGTGACTTACAATGATCTCGATAGTGATGATAATAATAATAATAATAATAATAATAATAATAATAATAATAATAATAATAATAATAATAATAATAATAATAATAATAATAATAATAATAATAATGACAAGGGCAACAACGATAATAATGATAAATATCTAGCAATCATCTGTATCGATTTAACTTCGTTAATGTTAACGCGCGTCAGTTTTTCCGTGTTTGAAATTTGAAAAGCGCGCGCGTCTTTTTTTCCATCGCCTACTATATGCACAGAATAAACACACCAACGGCAATAATCTAAATCACGTACCGATCCGTTGAATTTGAATATATATATATATATATATATATATATATATATATATATATATATATATTTTAATACAATAAAATGAGATAAAAAATCGATATATATAACAACATTGAACATATTATAATAATACTAGCGCAATAATATACCGGATACATCAATCAAAGAGGCATATATATACATGTATAAACCCAGGACTACGATCTCCGGACGTTTTCACTTTCGGCTGCAAAAAATTTTTCCTTTGCAAATTATGTCCGTTTGAAATTTACCAATTTCGAACGGTCTTAATTCGCGAATGACGAATCACCTGTCGAGAGTAAAAAACGTTTCAGTCACACATTTCCACGAGGAACACATCGATGTCCTATGAAGCGTTAGTCCTGGGTCACCCTGTATATATGACAATATGTTTATATATGTATATATATATATACGCAGGTATATAATACGCACGCCTACACGCACGTCAAAGTACACGAGAATCCGTAATATATATATATATTTTTTTTTCCTTTTTTTCCTTTCCTTTTCACGTTTTATACTATATATAAGCAAAAATCTAATTTAAATATAATAATGATAATATACCTATTCAATAGAATATAATAATATAGTAAATATAGTTAAATTAAGCAACAATGATCATCTATTCGTCTATTTATTATTTTCATTCAATATTCCTATATTTTATTTATAATTCCCTTATACTTTAGTTATTATTCTTTGAGATATGTATCGTAGTTCATATCATATTATCATAGCGTTTCCAACCTAGGATAATTACTGAAAAGCTGGACTTTATCGCCATATAATATTTCAGTTTTTGTCATTTTTATTTTTACTAATTTCCTTTTCATTTCCCAATTTATTTCTTTTTCTTTTATTCTCATTGTTGTTTACTTTTTCCTTTCTATCATTCCCTTCCCTTTCCTTCCCTTCCCTCGATCTTTCTCACTGGTCAAAAACAGCCTGTCTACGAGTAAATTTCTTTTCCATTTACTACCATTCAAAGCCTTTTTCCCTAATATCTTCGCATCGCTTTGTTTTATATTCCAATACCGCTGTAACCCCTGTGTGATAATTCATAATTAAATATCATATGTGGCGAGTTAGGGTTTCGCGAGTGAATTTTTTTTCTTTCTTTACAATTATTATCATTATTATTATTTCTATTTTCAGTTTTTACATAACCCTTTACGAAAATGGCAGTTATCGGTCACAGCCAATGGCTATTTATATATTCATTACATTTTATGTCCTTAATACGTATTATACGATTATTATTATAAATATTAGTTCGTGTTACATATACATTATTATTTTTCTTCTTTTTTTTCTCTTTCTTTCTTCTTCTTCAATATAATAAATTACTTCTTAAACGAAGGTGTCGTCAAGGAGAATTAATATCGATAAACGCGTTACGCGAATTCGCCACATATTATATTTTATACGACAAAAATAAATCCCTGACCTTCCTCACGATTTTTATACGCCGATTTTAGGCACGAATGCATTTCCGATTTATTACAGATCTACGGTAAAATATTTATAAACGCACTTTATACACGCGTTGTAATACGCTATATGTATCAATTTCGCGAGGGTATTAGTATGTATAACGTTGTGTCACAAGTACTTTCTAATAAAGAAAGAATAAAGTCGTTAACGATGATCGTATTGACGAAGAAGATTAAAAATTTTAATGCGGCAAATTACATGCATTTGCGTGCGTTACACCAGACGACGAATTGCCTTGAATCACGGATAATTGCAAGCATCAGTGAATTACGGAAAGGTTTATACCATCACAATTTACATTTCAGTCCATCTCTTTTTTGTCTTTGTCATGCAAACGCCCGGATGACGAAATACTCTTTGCATTGTCTTTTTTTCAATTCGTTACTCCTGCTTCTTTGCAAAAATTCATCGTTTCAGAATTACTAAGCGATCCGAAACAGCAATTTTTACCAAATTTCAAAATGGTCCAGGTATCCTATCCAATTTCTATCCCACCAAAAGTTCAAACACAAAGCCAACGAGCCTTTTCTACTTATTTATAGTAATCAAAATAGACCAAAAGCTCATCTGCTCTTTCATAAATTATTGTTATCATTAATACTATTATCAACGTTATCATTATTATTATTATTATTATTATTATTATTTCTTTATCATTTCTCATGTTATTATTGTTATTATTTATAACTAGCTGCACCTAGATACGTACATGTTGTATAAGCAAATGAGTCTCGCCATCTGGTGTGAATCCCAATACGGTTGAAAAGTATATATCTATATATATATATATATATATAATATATAAATGAAAGTAGAGGAAAAAAATCCACCCAAGTAATTCGTAAGTTGCGTGTCAGAACCTCGGCCAAAGTGAAGGCTGCCAAATGTTTAAGCTTGAAATTTTCTTTTTTTTTTTCGATTTTTTTTCAAGTTAAATTCTTTCGTCATTTTCTCTTATTATTTTCATTCCAAGCGATTTTTATTAATTTATTATAAAATCATTGTTTTTACTTCTTATTATAATTATTATTATTATTGTTATTATTGTTATCATTGTCATATTAATTTGCATTGATCACTCAGGCAGGGATTTCCCTCATGTCTAGCGGAGATTCTAGACAAACTATCACGCCACGTAATTGGCTAAATCGAAATTGCTCATTAATATGTAGGTATATGGACCGTGAATTCAGGGATGAGAAAAAAAAGAAAAGAAAATAAAAATAAAGAACAGAAACGAGAGGAAGTTGAACGAAAAGTCTACCTTACGAAAAGAAAATAATAAACATGAAGCTAATCGCCGTTTATCGAACGTATACACTATCAAACGGTATCAAGTTATGCCTGAAGTTTCTCTGTCTCTCTCTCTTTCTCTCTTCTCTTTCTCTCTCACTAGAGCGACGTTCGTTTTCTCCCTTTGTTTTACAAGCATTTGTGTGTGTGTGTGCGCACGTCAGATGTATATAGATAAACATATGTTTATATGTGTGTACAGACATAAGTGCGGAATTTCTTTCAGCGTTTTATACTTCATCTTCATTTTTCGTTTTCCCTACGACGAAAATCGGCGGCAACCACCCTACGCCTCGTCATCCCCCGCCCCCTCCCCCCCATTTTTCACTATATACTTTTTTTCTTCAACTCTTTTCGCAGTTTTTTCTCTCTCTATTTTCCTTTTTTACTTTAATTACACGTAAAAACTTCTCTTCGCACGCATATATATATATATATATACATATTTATACGAGCATTATTTTTATTTATATATATATATTTTTTTTTTTTGTTTGTTTTTCATTGTTATTCTTTTAATTACTAATATATATTATATAATCTTATATTGAGAATTTTCATTGTTCGTCTAAATTTTCACTAAAACTGGTTATATTAATTTTTTAAATTTTTTTTTGGTTTTTTTTTTTCTTTTTTGCTTTCCTGGTTTTTGCATCCCTTTTCTTATCATTCGCTCCGTTCATTTTCATACTCGAGTTCAGACTTATATATCGAAGTAAACAACATAGGTATCATATCATGTATGCATGTTGTGTTCTGCGTGAGTGATGTACCATAATACACATATATATAACTACACCTATGTGTATATGTATAATGTATACCTATATATAGACGTTGTCGAGTCGGATGATGATTACTCGTGCATAATCCTACCTGTATACATGTTATTATACATACATATGCATGCACGCTTCACGACATCACACACCGGCTGTCTTAATTAAAATTTAAAACATAGAAAAAATATAGAATCCACTTTTACTTTTGAACTTAAAAAATATGCGATTTGTTTTTTTGTCGTTTTTTTTTTTTTTTTTTTTTGCATTTTGCGTATTTCTAGGATTTATCGTTATTTCGCGTTAATATATATATATATTTTTTTTTTTTTTTTTTTTTTTTTTTGGAGCATTCATTTTCTAACACATACACATATATACATATACACGTACTGCATGTAATTGGTGCAATACTAATGAAAAGAGAGCAGCTTCGGTGCTCTGCGAGGGTGACGGAGAACAAAAACTATCAACGATATCGTGAGAAAAATATTTCGACTCAACTTCTTCTCATGTCTTTCGTTTAAAAATGAAATATAGTATAGTGATGTATGGAAATTGAAAAAAAAAAAAAAATAGGCAAATTATAATAACAAACGAGAAAAACGTCACCGTCGAATCACACCGATAATGACGACGGGTCAATTACGCGCGCGCGCACACACACACACACACACACACAAATATTATATATTATATATGTATGTATATATATATACTATGTGCATACATACTTAAATATTATATACGTAGCGGTAAAAAATATTTTTTTCACCGATTGGATTATATTTGAATAATGTTAAGTAGTCTCGTCGGAGCTGCAAATTGAGCATTTTTATATAAGTTTCCATCAGTAGCAACAAGTCAAAGATATCCTAATGATTACTATCTTTTTTTTATTCAAATATTTTCATTTTCTTTTTTAAATTAAATTAAATTAAATTAAATTATTATTATTATTATTATTATTATTATTATTGTTGTTGTTGTTGTTGTTGTTATTATCGAATGATTACCATTATTTTTATTCAATTTTTGTTCTCCTCCCGTCATTTTCCGTCGAATGATTTGTTAGTTAAGCTTTCGTCAATTCATTTGATTCATCTTTTCTTAGTTCTTTCTCTTAATCTCAAATGTTACTATAGAATGTATATATGTCATCCCGTCAATAAAATAGGCGTATTTTAGCAACAAAAACTCTTCGTCACGTTATCTTTTCAACATTGGATTTCATCTCTTCACTTACTTTTTGCCACGTTTATATACCTACACGTAAGCTACATGTCATGTGTATATATATATATATATATATGACAGTCTGACAAGTATATATAATATGCATTTATATAAACATATGCATATGCAAATGAGTGTTGTGTTGTGTTGTGTCTGTGTGTGTTTGAGTGCGAGTGTCATAACGGGGTGGAGGAGGGCGGCTAGCAAAGTTTTATATACATATATAATACGTCTGTGTTGAAAACGAAAGCTCTTTCTACATGCAGTAAAATTCTAAAATATTAATTAATTATCATTAATTATTACTTGATTATTACTCTAGTCAAGAATACACTCACGGGTTAAGGAGTGAGATAAGCCCGTTTCGCAGCCTTAAATCCGTCCACTCGTCATCCGTCGCCATTTTACTAATTTTTTTTTCATTTTACTCCCGCTTTTATCAACAATAATTTGCAGTCATCGTTTTCTTTCCTCTAGCCCTCTGGCAAGAGTCATCTCATTCACATCCCTCCCACCATCGGCATATAACGCGCAAGAATAAAAAATCTAAGACTCATCAGACGAAATATTGTTCATATTTCAGGTAAATATTCACACAGACAATTTAATATCTAACGCGTATAATATGTGTGGGTGTGTCACACTACTCGTAATTGTTGAACCATGTATAGATTATCGTAACAATCGGATATTCAATGTTTTATACTCTAAGTGCGGAGGGGGGATACGTATAACGGGCGTCGCATAGACATAGTAGGCGGGTAGGTTGAGACTCGATCGGTAAAGAAGCGAGAGGGTTAGAATACAGCGAACGTGTAGCAGACGAGCCGCACTGCACGCTGCGGCGTATTTCACCGTCATTAGGAATTATCTATTCGAGATGAGGTGGAAATCAATTGGAATAAGAAGCAAACTGTATCATGCGTATAAACGATTGTATGTAAAGAAATAATGATTAATATAAAAAATAGATTTTAAATGGAATGAGAAAAAAAAATCGACATTTATTAAGGTTACAACATCACCGTTACTTTTTCGATATGATAAGTAGTGTAACGGACGAAGAAATAATGTACAACATTAAGAAGTAACAGCGGCAGTGCAACTCCATGCATGTATGGTATAATATTAGAATCGGAATATACTATGTATACAGTGTGAAGAAAAATTAATATCCCGGATTGATTTGTTTTTTTTTTTTGTTTTTTTTTGGTTTTTTGTGTTTCTTTTTCTCTAAACATATATATTATATATCTTTTCTCACTTCACCGGGTACGTATCTGCGCGTTTCTTACATCTCCGGATTGAATATCTTATTGTGAAAGGAAAAAAAAAATAATTAAAATCCGATTCAAGTCAGAATAACAACTAATAAAAAGAACAAGGGCAAATATAGATAATGTTCGTTATTAAAAATTACCGTTACTGGAGCGATTATTATTGCTGTTATTCCTACTACCACTACTACTACTTCTACTAATACTATACTTGTTTTACGCTTCAACGAAGCATTCCGAAAGAGGAAATATCCGTGAGAATAAAATCAGAAAAGTCATCGTCGTGGACGTATCACTGAAATAATGAAAGTATAGTAATAATAATAATAATAATAATAATAATAATAATAATAACAACAACAACAAAGAGTTGTCGTAAACCCACTATCCACGGCAATCTAATATGTCAACGTGTCGTCGTCGTGGTCGTCGTCGTCGTCGTTGTCGTCGTCTTTTTAAAAACCACCTTATTTATCATACCTATCGTAATATTACATCATATATTTAATTATATATTTCGTTGTATCAGGTTGTGGCGGGAATTTGCAGCGACGGTTCATAAAGTCCTCCTGCAATCGGTGGTATTCTACATATACACATATATGCATATAGAGTGTGTACGTTTCCGTGTGTGTAGCTATGTGTCTATGTACATACATATATGTATATATGTGGTATAATTACACGCATATCCATACATAATAATTATCAATAGTATATATAGTAATTATTATTGGCAGCAGCGTTGCGAAGGCTACGCGATATACATATATATGTATATATATATATATATATATATATATATATATATATATATATATATATATATATATATATGTGTGTGTGTGTGTGTATATATTTGAATTGTTATAATTTTTTTTTGTTCGTCGGATCTAAAAAAACGAATATTTTACATTGTGCGCGAGTTTCCATCGCTTGGAGGCAGCATTATTATTATTGTTTATTTTTTATTGATTGATTTTTTTCACTTTGCCGTATTCATTAATATTATTGTTACTTTTTTCCTCTGTCCAGAGAGGGGCAGTGGGGGCAGGGGGGGTTGTTTCGTGATGCTGGCGATGGGGGGCGAGTTATATGCCGTGTATGGTGTCTGTGTGTATGTGTATAAATATATATATACATATACATATACATATATACGTATGCATGTATATATATGTATGCGTATGTGTTTTTATCCTTTGCTTATTATTTACTGTTATTGTTGTTGTTGTTCTTCTTGTTCGTTTGTTTGTGTTTTTTTTTTTCCCTCCGTTTCGTCAAAACGAATTTTACAGCGTATGTATATTATAATAATTGTTGCCTTGGTCAATGTTTTCAATATCACCCGACAACAATATCGCATATATGATGATTGATGCTATATATGTGAATAAATGTATATAATGTACCCTACATTATAAATATGAATATAATCACACAAACAGCGTCATGAGAATCTCATAATACTATTAATATATCTCAGTTATATAGGTACTCGTCTCGGCGATGTTTGTGGTATTATCGATAATAAACGTACAAAATTTAATTATAATCAAAACTAATAAGAAGAAAATAAACAACGCCTAATCAAAACCGAAACGAGACGCGACGTAGCGCGGCGCAACAAGATTAACAATAATAATAATAATAATAATAATAATAGTAATAATAAAGAAATAAAAATAGAATTATCATTTTCACGTGGATGGACAAAAAGAAAAAGGAAAACAAAGAAACGATCGTGGATGAAAATCGCTCGATGGAGGTTGTCAAAGCCGAAGCAATACATACATGGGGCGCGTAGGAGGAAGGGTGTCTTTGCGTTATTTATGAGAGTATGCGTAGAGCCTGAAGCACCGGCCGTGAGCAGACGGGGCAGCTCGGATCGGAGCTCTCGCAAACGCGGTTGCCGCAGTCAAGACAGAAGAGATTGTGGCCGCAGGGAACGAGGGCCGCGGTGACCTCCTTGTCGCCGCAGACGACGCACTCGCGTCTGCCGATGCCCCCGCCGAGGAGGGAGTCCGTCGGCGAGGCCGGGCTCGCCGAGGCCGGCGGCGAGGGTCTCGAAGGCAGGGCGACCCCGGGGAAGGACCAGATCGAAGAGGCGGCGGCCTGGGACTCGAACGACGGGGACTCGCCGAGGCCCTCGTCCCGCTCTAGGCCCGCGCCCCAAATCGCTACGAGGTCGTTAAGCCCTGGGGCCCCGGAGCTGCTCGAAGAACTGCTGCAGCTTCCGCTGCTCGAGAAGGCGCCGCTCGAACCGTTCGAACCGTTTGAACCGGGCGGGTCGAGGCAGCCGAGGATCGAGCCGAGCCCGCCGAGGCAGAGGGCGCCGAGGAGGTCCGCCTCCTCGAGTCCGGGGCCCGATCCGGTCCGCAGTGCGATGTGGGCCTCGATCTCGCGCCTCGCGGCCTCGACGCTTTCCGGGAGTCCCGTCACCTCGAATACCGGCTCCTTGTCTCGGCTTGGCGTGACGATGTAGGTGTGCGTCTGGTGCTGGATCCTCTTGATCGTCGCTCCCTTCGGCCCGACTACTAGACCCACGACCCTGTAAGGTACTCGAACCTGGATTGTCACGTGCCCCGGGACTGAGGCTGGCGGTCCTGGTGGGGCCCCGAGCAGAGCTCCAAGCGAACTCTTCCGCGACGCGCGTATCTGAGAGAAGTGCTCCGCCGCCGAGAGGATCTCCCGCTTCGCCCTCGCCACGTCCTCCTTACGGCCCGTCACCACGAACACGGGCTCCTCTCCCCGAACCGGTGTCTTTATGTACGTGTTCGTCTTCGCGCGGAGCGCCTTGATCTTGCAGCCTGGAACAGGACAAAGGGGTTGCGAAACATTAATCTCTCGTCGTATTCGTGCTTCTCGTCGAATGTACGCAAATTTCACAAACAAACAACTGTTTCCTGTCATGTTCGCTGCAGAACGGGGGGGGGGGGGGGGGGGGCAGATTTCGTAAAAATTACGAAAAAAAAACTTTGGGCAAGTTAATTTATTGATTATTTTGTTTCATTCTTGTACAATCGATGAAAAATGATGAATTAGTAATTTTCTATGATTTCCTACAAAGAAATTAATAATTAATAATTTCTATAACAAAATACCCATATTTTCCACATCGTTAAATAGCCCGTTTTGAGGATGAAAAATTAAGTATTTAATTTTTTTTGGAAAACATGATTATTTAACTTCACTTTGCCGTTGACCTTGTTCAATTTTATTAATTGTCTTCAGAAGCGGAAATTTTTTGTAGAAAAGCAAAAAATTCCATTTTCCTTGGACTGTTTGTTGTTGAAATTTTTTTCAAATCGAATCATTGAGTAAACTAACTATTGCATCTTTAACTAGACCCTCTGAGAATGTGCATCAATTTTTTCAGAGTCTTTGGACTACTTAAAATATCTAAAATAAGGGTCAGACGCGAAAGACCCAACGTGACAACCAATGTATACTGAAAATCATGTAACAATGGAAACGTGAATTTTCATCATTTCCTCTCGATACATCGAAGATGAACAAGCCCCATTGTCTCAATCAGCAAAAACTATGTTGAATGAGGTAATGTTGTTTGAAATATTTTCAAAAATGGTATCAACCCCATTTATGTATATTGAACACGAATGGTACAATATTAACACGAATTCCATCAAGAACTAATCTTAAGATATGTCAACAATCTGAGAAAAGTTTTTCCGTATATGATTGTAACGTTCAAAATGATCGAAATCTGGCGATTTCAATCCCATTCAGATGTTATTGGGATAATTTGGTTCTCCATAAGGATCACCAGAGATCACCTGCCAAATGTTGCAAATAGTTATTCCAAAACAGATTTTTGTAACGCCGAGACAACAGATGTACGCAACAATTACATTTGCGTATTGTAACTATACTGAAACAAGAGCAGATTTTTTGATTGTTCTCAGACATTTTGTGAGGATTCGTTGATCGAGCGAAATAAGCTTAAAAACATTTGATCGGATCAAAACACTATAGAGCTCACCCACTATGACCATTCTGATGATGAAATTTTTTTTCAAATTTGTAAGATATTATTCGCACTTGCTCAGATTCATTCCTGCTACACATCAGGTATGTTTTTCATTCCTGCTCAACCTTACAGTAAATTAGGTAAAAGGCAATCTATCAGATATGGTTTATACACAAGTGCAGATAGACGTAGAAGTGCCTAGAAGCTGGGGAGTGAAGCCTAAAAATATGGTTAAGAACCGTTGATATACCACAATACCCGCTATATCACGGAAGAATAATAGAAACAAAAGACGTTAGTCTCAAGTAAATGAATCCACCTATCTATCCGCATATGTCATAAAATTATCCATCTGTCCATTTACACGTGCGTGTTCAAGGTTTCCAAAGACATATCGTACGATCGTCCAATCAGCGAGTGACATCATATTTGAAAGATTTTTGTTTATTTATTATTCCACTCTTCTCCTTCGCACTGATTCGGAGAAAAGCAAAAATTTGTCCCGAGAATAGTTTTCCGATGTGTTGAAATTTAGCCGCAAGTATATTTATCCAGATTACGGTGAAGTAGTCACGTGATGTTTCATCTAAATTTCTACTCATGCAAAGACATACCCATTTTCATATTCACGTTGCTCGGAATCAATCGACGTTGCGAAATGTTGAGAATATCGGGATCACGGCTGCACTCGTCTTTGTCCCAAAATGAGGACATTCCACTATATACGGAGATAATTTCTGCACGCAAGATGAACAACTTTTTGATTTATTTACTGCAGAAGTACTTGACCAGTATCCAAACGCGGTCGCGCAAAAAACATGCCGAGGTCAATAATTAAAAAATGAATTCAAAATTGACACGATCATGGTCCAGCTGGCTGAGTGTCTGCACTTCTTGCAATTTTAGCGCAATTTTAAATTACAAAATAAAAATGAGATTTCTAGCTCGATATTCTTCTCGATTATTCAAACCGTTACCGTTAACGTTACGCATTTTACTACAATCTTGTAGCAACTATAACAAATACAATATTTCTCGATTGGGAACGGACATTTTTCTCAAAAATTTTCTAAGTACAATCGCCTGATTTCTGGGGTCCGACGCCATGGTCGGTCCGTCTTTCCCTTGAAGAAGATCCTGACCCTCGCAGGATGCAGTTTATATGGTGTTATAAAGAGAGCCGAGTATAAGTAAGGAGGTCTCGACCCGGTCTATGGCTCGCAGACTACCTGGCCTTGAACGGGCAATACAGGTGAACCACTCGCTCCCCGTCTTTCTTGCTCCCCCTCTCTCTCTCTCTCTCTCTCTCGACCATAATTTTCTCTCTTTTCGCCTCCCCCGCCCTTCTGCCACTGAACCAACGACTCGCTCACTCTCTCTTTCTCTTTTTTTAATTTTAATTATAATTAGTTTTATGTTGGTTATCTTTGTCATATAAGTGTGATTCAATTAGCCAGAAATTTGCATACTTCAAGGAAATTAAAGGGTGGTTTGGTATCGAAGCGCCGAACAAGTCTTTTCAAGTCACAAAAACGTGACTTTCTGCTAATAGTCGTTTGAAACAAGACAGTAGAAACGATATTACGGATGCAATGAATGGTGAACAGATTTCACGAAACGTCCATTACTACCACAATTGAACAAAGAAAATTTCGAAATTAAATTTGTGTCTCTTTAACAAACTACATTATTTCCTCCTATTCATTTGTTTATTTTTACTCCATCTTCTACAGTTTTATTGATTTCCCCAATTTGTCTGTTGTATGTACCTATCATACATTTCTCAAGCGATTCGAGATATCAGACTTGTTATATCTGTGAGTTGGTTGCCGTATTCACGGTGTTGTACGGCCTCCTGTATATCCCAAAGCGCATGAGTATGGTATAACGCCACTCCCGTTGTCCCCATTCATTCATAACATTCGTATGACGTACCGCAGTGCCACAGACTATAGATTTCATGTTATATTATACATATACAGTATACTATACATGCAAAGGAGTGGAGTGGAGTGGAGTGAAGAGAAAAAGAGCGAGAAAAGCCATGCTCTGATATTTTGGTGCGGTCGTACTGTACCTTATAACTCCACGGATTGAAGGTACATCGTGCATGCTTACAGGTGTATTTGTGATCAGGTGCACACAAATGTACGGGATGTTTTATACCATCGATGTGATTGCATGAGCGGTTCAATTTGACTCCAATTTTATTCTGATCTCTTTGCAACGATTAGGTAGGTGTTAAAGGCGCTGGCATTGCCAACTATGATTTGTATAATAATTACATGGTACATGTATACATTGCTTTTAATGATTTTCTGGAGGTGGCTCCGCGTAGTATTGTTCAAAGTTAGAGTCATACAAACTTTTGTACGAGTGGGTTTCGACCTATGGTGTATTCATCAACTTTTTGGGGTGGGGTGGGGGGGCATATTAATAATTTCTTCAATTTTGGTTTAATGATGCAATATACATATATATATATATATGTATACACATCACTGTATGATTTTATGTTCTTTCCTACTAATAATTCTAATTATAAAAAGAAAATAATACGATACTGTACCACCTGAGTGATTTTAATTATTAGAGAAGAGAAATATAGAAGATGACGAAATTTACAAAAATTTCAATTGTTGGGAGTGAAAACGGACATGTAGAAGAAGAATTTCCGAAACACGCACCGTGGAGGCAACGTGACGCATATAGAAATAACATACATATATTTCGATGATGCGTTATAAGTTATAATAATATTCAAACTATAAAAAGTTTCTTGTTCTTTAATCTTCAAAATCCGTTTGAAAAGTGAAAAAAAGAAAAAATCAAAACTCAAAAAATAACGAAAATAAAAAAAAAACAATATCCTCGTAACACTGCGTGAATTTTTTTGTTTACACCTTCCCTCGTCCGAAAGAACGTAGAGAAAGCAAAAAAAAAAACAAACAAACAAAAAAAAAACATACAGATGTATACCAAGAGCTAAAAGAACGGACCGCCGAAGTAATTCACGTGCATATAATACGATATATATATATATACATATATATAAGACGAGCACCGACCAGGTATACGTACAACAAAAGTAATGAAAAACTATACATGCAGAGCCAAGAGTCTCGCGGACAATGGCCATGCGGAGAGCCCCGGGCTTCACGTAGTTGGTCGTCGGACTTCTCCTCCGTCTGCAGGTCCCGATTCTCGGTTCGGTCGCACCTCACCTTGGCTGCGGCCCTTCAACTGTCTACGACCCACGCCTCCCCCCCATCCTCCACCACCCCCTTCTCCTCTTCCTCCTCCTCCTCTTAGCCTTGCCACGCAGTCCGCTGCACTACTCTTCGATGCACCATCCTTGCTGCACGTTCACCTGCCCACGATCCCTGCGTTACCCACGGCGTGCCTCTCTCTTCCTCTCTCTCTCTCTCTTCCTTCTCGTGTGCAGGACGGGACGAGAGAGACAAGGAAGAATGAGAGGGAAAGAGTCGGACGGGAGAACCCGGGGAGGAAGAAAGGCTGGTTGGTAAACTCTCCTGCGGTTCTGGTCTTGAATACTGCATACTGTACACTGCACCGAATGCCTAAGCTTGGCTTCTCGAAAAGTGGTTGCTCTGCTTGCAGGAAGAGCGACAGAGAGAAACAGAGGCTCGACGATGGGGAGCACGCGATGATCCCAGCCTATTAAGTTTGGACGCCAACTCTCCACGTGTGTAACATGCAGCCACCACTCATGGACGTGTGCCCTTCAGTTAACAATAAGCCTGTTCCATCATTTCGCTTGCTTTTTTCAAGGTTGTTTAGTGTTTTGGGAATCCGATAGTACAGTCGACATCTAGTGATCACCCTCTGTACTAGAAGTACCTGACCCATATTTTGTATTTTTCAGGTAATAGCTGACATACAACAGAAACGCGATGTTCCACAACTTATGAAAATCTTGTCGTTCGCTGCAATTTCTGCAAAATCAGGGGAGTTACCGAAAAGAAACGGTGAAACTCATCAGACCAAATACCCGGCAGAGAGTATGAAAAAATAATTGAACTCTATTGGTCGGAGAGATGTACAGTATTATTCATTAACGTCTCACTCTTTGAGCAAACTTGTTTTCGGTACGAAGCAAAATGCCACTTTGATTCTACACGAATTATGTGACAATGCATCCTATTCTCGCACACCAGCAGCATCGCAGTTGAATGTTTAATCTGTCAAACTTCACTATTTCCTGGCGGTATAGTAAACGAATTAACAGACATGTGTGTGCGTGTGTGTGTGTGTGTGTAGAAAGTGAAAAATGTGATTTTGAACTACCATCGCCATACCTCCGCGTCATCGGTTTAAACGACTAAATCGCATCAGTATTCAACGCAAGGTTGCACTCATTGTCATTATCAAAGAGTTTTCTTATCTCCGTCAGTCTTGTCTGCACGTTGTCCGATAAAGCTTGATAACTGCGCGTATATTCGATGTAACGAGAAGCTGCACGTTGTTTGTATGATGAATGAAGCAGCTTCAGTTCCACCGTGACGCAATATGAGACTGAAATTTGAGCGATTCTTAAAATTGTAAGAACTGCCGGTAGTCAGAGATACGAGCGGCGAAAGAGAATACGAAAAGGAAATAGACCAATTAAGCGTGGAAAAGCAGGAACGACGTGGGCGGAAGGTCTAGAGAGACACGGGCCAAAGCTAAAGCTGAACAAAGAAGAAAAATCGAAGAAAAAGCCCGACGACGCGGATCTCCTGGGTCGAAACAGCATAGAGAACCGAGCAATTATGCTTCTCGGGATCGGGAGAACGCCCATCGAATTCCTCAACGGCCTTCTCCAATTCTGACCTGAAACCGCAAGAGATTCTCGGCTGCTGTAGTGGTCTACGAAGGCCAGAGAGAGAAGGAAAGAAAGAGAAAGAAAGAGAGAGACAGAGAAAAGACAAGAGAAGTGCACGGTGCCTCGTTTTCACCCGGAAAGCCGAATAGTCGAGGAAATTTGTTTAGGACGGTACTGCAGGGAGTTGAAACAGTGCCGCGCGATAGACGCCTGCCTCTCGCACTTGACTATATTTCTTTCTCTATCTCTCTGTCTCTCTCGCATCCGAGAGAGCGTCGCGGCGACTCGGCTGTCCGTCGTCCAGTGGACCGCGCGAGGCATGCAGGCAACAGCGGCAGCGGCAACAGCAACAGCAACAGCAACAGCAACAGCAACAGCAGCCGCCGCGCTTCGCCCGTTCTCAGGCAGGTCAGTGATACTACTGCGTCAAGTTGAAGGCCAACACCCCCACAACGCGTTGCTCCGGCTTTCGACGACGCCGAGCCTGCGATCCTATAGGTTTATTATAAATACAACCGATGCTCGATACCTCATACTCGCCCCGATCATTCCGTTAAATCACGAGATAATAATACCACGTGACAATCGACGGGTATTCTCATTGGACGATACGTATTTTGTCTTCGACTATAATTATGTGTATACGAGTAATATGAGTATGTACTCGTATTCGATTCGAAAGCAAAGAGAATAGATCGGAAAGAAAGAATAAATCGGCTAACTCAACTCCATTTGTTGAACCGGGAACACTCGTCATCGATTATCTTTTCGACAGTGTTGACTGGTCCCCGCGTGACGGTAGGTGTAGATTCAATAGCACGGAAATTGGTGAACAGTGACGAATTGATAACTTTACGTAAGATTCTCTCAATATCAGATTATCAGAGGAATAAACAGCTAAGGCAGTAAATAAACACAACAACTAATAATTCGTTTGCAATGTTTGCATGCGATAAATAACATTGACGCAATGTAACATTTGATTAAAAAATCTTAGGTACTGTTCTGCAAATGTCAAATGACCTTGAAGTAGTTGGACGATATATTTTATTACGGTTAACTGAAATTCATACGATTCCAAAATCGATCACTTTTACATCACGAACTCCAACCACATTCCACACGCATCACGGAATTCATGTAAACAATGCAAAAAATCTTTGCAACGTCGTAGGTGGTTTAAATTCAACAAACAATTCTTTTTTTCTTTTCTCTTTAATGCACTATACTATACCCGTCACAGAACGATAATATGCGCTTATCGACAAAATCAAAACAAATTTGCTTAGGATTCAATCAGCAAAATTTGCTTGTAACCTTACGCTTAAAGTCGCACAGAGTGAGTGGCCAAGCGGGGACAATAAATTACAGCATCTACTCGTAGGTACATCATAACATTCGGACGAAGCGAATTATGCGCGATGCCAACGGATATTGTGACATTTGACAGGGCTGTAGGGGAGCGCAGCGGTTGACTGACCAGCAGCCTGTCATTGACCGCAGGTCACCTCCGAGCAATTTGAACAACTCGAAGACGACGCTGGTATCATCGCTAATGGCATAGTGCCACAACGCCGCTTCGCAAATGTTCCACAAACAAGACTCCGTATAGGCATAGGTGGTAGCATCCGCGGCGAGGTCCGCCATTATGGACCCCAGCCGCGGTGCGTTCGTCCATCTATTCATCCCCGCCCTCCTCTTCGCCCTTCGCCGTCTCCGGCCTCCTGCTGCTGCCTTTCGGCAAATACGCTGCATGTCGCGGGGCAAGATTGCAGTGTTTTTCCGTTCTTTCCTTCTTTTTTCCCCGAGTTTGTATTCAGGTTGTACATTTAAATGTGTGTGACGAAATATGCATAGATTATACGCGATACGCAGTGTACGTCGGTTCGTTGGGGTCGGAATAAAGCGGATCATTGTGTGAAATGGACTTTGATAAATGCGCGAATTGAATTACGGATTCCGCAAAAGTTGTGAAAAACAACTACTTTACTTTACAAGTTTTGTGTAGGATAAAACCAAGCCACTTCAAACAGAATTTCAGAAAATGTAGACAAACCAAAGTTTTAGAGAATTGTAGAGTGCTCACCAAATTTTCTTGGATAAAATTTCATCCCTGTTGGAGTGGCTCGGTTTTGACTCCAAGCGACTGGCATTGAAACTCCACAAAAACTCGAGAATACGGAAAAACTGAATTATTAATATTTTATAACGATTGCTTTTCGAGTGAACATTGTTTTATTTCTTTCAACTTTTCCTGAAAATTATTCTGCTCGCAGTAGCACAATGAATACAGAATCTGTAGAAACGCAAAATGATAAACAAAAAAGGGAAGAAAAGAAAAACGTGAGATGTGATATACATTAGACTGTCACAGATTATAGCAGCGTTATTTTCCTTCTGGAACAAGCTCTGAACTTTATCTGTTCTTACCGGACCAAAAATCCTCACGAAGAGTACGATTCTTAGCTCGAATATAAGAGATGCCCCATACAGTTTTCCAGAATAAGAATGTGATACGATTTCACAGTTGGATCGGATTTATTTCAATATAAATAATAACATATTTGTTTTTGTAGATCTTAAAAGATCGGCTTTGGTAAGCCAGTTAGAACAAAAGGCGCAGAAAGGCCTGATTTTGTTAAAATTCAGCTTCAGGTTACCCTGACGTAAGAAAAATAGGTGGACAGAAATTTGAAGATAATTTGATAATCTGGAAAATTATGTTCGCGTATAATACAATAGCCGAAATTTTTTAAAATTCCTTAAGAAACTGGGTCGAGGTGTTTTTTACCATATTGAATTAAAATGCAAAAAAATCTCTTCGAGATGATTTTTCGTATGGTAAAACCAAAAAATTTGAACCTTGTTCGTTTAAAGTAAAAGAAAGAAAAAAAAACTTCATCGCCCTGATTCGAAAGAGTCTAATTAAGCTGCAGTTTCGATTTTCGAACGAATCAGCACGGTCTTGAGTTCGTTGGCGAGCACACGCGAGAGTTCCTTATACTCGTCGACGCAGAGGCCAGAGATTCTTGTTCTCCAAATAGATCGATGACACCCGCAGGAACCATCCGACGCTCCCGCTGCGCTCGCTTCGCTCTCTTCTCGGCGTCGCGGCGGTGGTCGCAGACTCTGGCTGCAGCGTCCGGTTGTCGCGCGTTTCTCGCGGATGCAGCCGGCCCAGAAGCAGAAGAACGGACGCCTCTGAAATAACCGCGAGTCTGCAGCAGACGACGGAAGAACACACGCGGCCGAAGTGCATCGGACGCAAGAACGTACCGGCAGCAATCGGCTCGGCCGCCACGCGATATCCTCGTCTTGTGTGCGTGCGAGAGTTAAGAACGACACGACAAGAGACACGACACGACGCGACGCGACGCGGACGCACGTCGGTGGGGGTCGACACTATATTAAGATTGAACTCCACTGACACCGTCGCCCGGCGTAGCCGCCTCCTCGAGAAACTAGCGGATATCTATCTATCCGTCGAGTCGTAGGTGCAGTCGTTACATCCGCATGTCCGGTCTTTCCTTCCTTCATTAGTTATCGTGACAGGCGTCGGCGACGATGCCGATGGCTGCCAAAGTGCAGAAGACTCTTGCAAAATAACAATCGTCATAGTTTTATACACGCCATAAATATATTACAAAGTAGTTCGTTTTAACCCTTTCAGTCGCATTGGGACGATCAACGTCGTATCTAAAAAATTTACATGTCCTAGCCTTAACACGGTTTATTAACAACTTCAAATGATCTTTGGTACTTCGTATAACCCTGAAAACCCCTGAGTAAAAAACTTCAGGGCAAAATATTGAGTCGATAAATGTATGACCGAACGGGTTAAAACAACAGAACTTTTTTTTTTTCATATATATACCTAACTAAATTTCAATTTTCGGTCAAACTTTATCGATCCGAACTTCATGATACTTTTATTTTCGTTCCAATGTGAAAAACTTATTGTATATAACAGAAAAAAACATCATATTTAGATCACGTATTGATAACCATCCATACTTGATATACGCTGGGTTAAGTGGTGGAAATTGTCGACGGTAAAAAAGTTGTAAAAACTTCCAAATTCTCTAAAAGAGCAAGATCCGAAAAAATGTAAATACTTGGGTTAATTAATCCACAAAGTTGGGTTTCGAGGGACCCGTAGGTAGACCAACACGTGCTTGCAAGTTACATCGAGAAAAAACATCGCCTACGAAGAGGCAACCCGATTCCCTTACTTGCCTTGTAGAGGAATGTTCGGTTGCCTATCAATAGGCGTCTTTTCTCAGGCAAAAGAAACATATATTTGTATATTCTTTGTGCGCTGTTCCCACAAAATAAAAGTGCATATACAACAAACGTTGATTGGTTAATAATAAATGAACCGACGGTGTCAATTCTCTTTTCAACGATGCCATAAGCACGTTAATATGTCAATTATAGGCAAATATTTTTTATTGCTATAACAAAGATATTATTTGATGCAAATTGGATATAAATAATAGTATAATAATGATAATAATCACTGCTACTTCCCGCCATACCGGGTAGCGCATGTCCCCAGAAGTCTACAGGAGAGTTGTGCGGAATAAGGTAAGAGATGGATTCGTAAGAATCGTTTAAAACCACAATTGTGTCTTTGAACTGGTATTTCAACGAAGGTTTTCAACAAACCCAAAGTTTTAATTGAATCTTATAACGAATTCAGGTTACCATCGTTACGTGTAGAAAAATAACGAAAAGGCGAAGCGTTCGTTTCACGACGTCTGGATGATTCTCCCCTTACCGATCGAAAACTCTGTACCTTTTGCAACCCCTCTATGGCGTTCTATTATATTTCCAAGGGGTGATTACCGAAGGGGCGGCAGACAAACACCGGCTCCATGCGAATGACTCAACGACAGGGGTATCAACTATGACATGGCCCTAGCTACAGCTGTCGTGAGAGGAGAAAAGTGAGAGAGAAATGCTGATCGAGAAAGGGAGAGAAATATGACCAGAGCCTGAGAATACTTTGGCGAGATTGTATCGATTCCGAACCCCGCAGAGGGCGACGCTCGTCGCATATAATGTAAATAAAACAGCATTGGATGTATACATACATATCGGTAGGGTGTGTAATACCAGACAACCACCTCCATCCCTCTAGCCACCCCGTAAGCCCCATGAGACTGGCGAGACGCGACGCATTGTCGCGTGACGAGTTGAAGTTTAACATAACTATACATTCGGGAAAAAAATCTTAACGTTGTGCGATTAGTCCGAAGTAACTTCGCAGGAGTTCAGTTTCATGAATATCATCATGTTCCAATTTACTACAGCGTACTGAATCCCACAGATAATCGTAAAGCTGGACGATACCGATTTTTCCTAAATAGAGAAATTGAAACTGTGGGTTCTATTCACATTCAAAGCAAACAATATTAAAAATTAGTAATACGATGGCGGTAGAGCTTGCATTGCACGAAAATTTCTCGTCGGTCTCACGCAATTTCTCGCCTTATAGGGCAATCGAATTTCTTCTATCGTCGCATATATTTCCAGGGTTTTGTAGGGCTTTACGACTAGACCCTGATCGAACTTCCCTGCCAGGATCTAACTTGAATTGTTCGAGTGCGATCCCTGAAACAAAGCTACCGTCATGTTTCTGATTTTTTTCTTTAGGAACTTGATACAAAAAACGTCAGTAAATATCCACTTAACCTCATTTTCTCTCGCGAAGAGTGCGGACCCGCATGTCGCTCGTAGTTCTACAGAGTTCTTCAAGCAAAGGCTGAGAAGGGGAGAGAAATTTGAGTCTCAACAGATCGTTTGGTAGCAACAAAGAACCACATGACACTCTAACGTGTCTCTCTTCCTCTTTTTTTCGTCTTTGTTCCGCGCAGCTATATATCAAAAGTAAAGCAGGAAGCTAGTTTCCGACAAAATTCAAACGTCGTGATAATCTTGCAGACATTTCTCAGAATGTAATTCATGTATCGAAGTATATCTAGTTGAACATGTGGTACAATTGAAAAAAAAAATAATAATTGTTAGCTCAGAAACTGTATGAATGAACGGACTTTGGAAAAAAAGGACTTTGGAAAAAGTTGGCACTGACCAATGTTTCAGTTTCATTAACAGTCATCGATATGTTCACATAATTTATCGAGGAAATGTTTAGTATGAAAATAGATCCTGTCAAAAGGAGTAAAGTTTTCTATTGGAATAATTTATCTTCTCAGATTTGTGATTTACCGTCACATTTTAGTGATTTTTTTCAAACAAACGGACACGTAAACAACATCGGACTTACGGTAATACAATATCGAGCTGCTGACCAAGGATATTTCAGGTCCTTTTCTGTACAATTTATTACACGATATGGAAAATGAGTTCTTGTTTGGCGACAGATTCGTACCTCGTGTATAACCTATATGTGAAACTAGCCAAGTAACATTTAGCAAACTAATATTTTTCACTTAGCAAAATTAATCTCATAAGATATAAAGTATAAAGATAACTGAATGAATTTGTGAAAGTTGGTAAAATCCAAAATTTCCTCCTATACACCGCAGCGTTTAAATTACTTTCTCCGCATCTCTATCCCAGCATTTTCCACTGACTTCCTCCCTTTATCTTTCGATTCTCACTACAAAAGTACAGTCGGTTTCTCTGAGGCTAGCGATAATACGGGTCGCTTCTGACCGACGACGGTTATTTATGGATTCCCTCGTCGGGCAGCAGCGGACTGTACTTTGGACACAGCTTCAGCAGAAGGGAACAAAAACCAGTCTCTCTCTCGTCTTCGCCCTCGCTTTCGTTGCACTATTATATGTATACCCTCGCACACGTCTCCACATCGCGGTTTCCAGAGCTTGCGTAAACCGGTGTGTGAGGCTTTCACCTATGCACACATATATACATATATCCAGGAGAGAAGAATTTAATCGGTCTGTTCGCCGAGCGGTTAACCACTCCTGAAATATGCTGGTGTATGTACAACTTTTTTCTAAAAATTTTATCCGACCCTTGACTGCTGAGGGAATTACTTTGAAATATTAGATATATATATATACATTGCACCACTCCTTCTTGATGAAGTCCTTCGAAACCTATCATGGAACGGTTGAAATGACAATTAAAAATTGCTCAGTAGTCCGACAATAAATTTTATCGAATTGATGATATGAAAATTTCTCAAATTTTTATTCTGATCTGAGATTTATTTAAACAAGTACGTGATAACCAAGTTAAGGACGAGTAAGCATATCCACCGCGTACTGGTTTGTGCTCATGGAACAGCCTTTGTCATGCTATATGCATGATCCGCAATACAAGACGATAGCGATATCGCCCGCCAGGTCTGGTCAAGGCCTTGAGAACTTGCTGCATGCTCGGTTCAACAAGGCATTGCGAATAACTTGCAAGCCCGAGGAGGTAGGTTATGTGCATTTCATGCGCTGCGCACGACTTGCCGTTTATTTATTTCCCTTCGCATCAACGCCAGGCCGCTCTCATAGAGTACAAGGTATAGTTTCGGGGCAGATGTACAACAGGATTCAACTTTGTCTGTTCATATTCGTGTAATACTATAACGCAAAGATATTTTCTGCGATATCTGAAATGACACAAATATAATGGGAAATGTAAATTTGTGTTTCCATTCTGATAATGCTTTCATGACTTAGCACAAAATAGATAAATCGACAGAGAAAACTTGAGTAAATTATCACTTGATTTTCGAGAAAGCAGAATAGAGAAGAAAAAAAGAATGATTTTCTGCTATTTTACGATAAGTTAGAATATCCGAATTCAATCTAGGTATGTAAGAATATCTTCAAATGCGCTTTCAACGTTCGATCGATAAAACTACTGCGTGCTGCAGCAGCAGAAGCAGAGGCGGACGTATGCATTCATGTACACACGTGTATGTACATAGAAACAAGAGTTTTGAACTATATGTATATATACATGTGTACTTATATACGGGGGATATGATCACGTCTAAAAGACACGATACACAAACTCGACGTTATAGAGGTATAACATCGTGCAGAGCGTTTTATCACCACATTTCAAAGTGGGAATCAATTCTAGATTACATCACGCATTCATTACAGTGTATTTGTTAGGTATAAAGCAGCCCGTTTCCACGCACAGCGTTATCATCACTAGATCGTCACAAAGAACAAAATTCCCCAACTTTTCTTAAGCTGGATAAAAATAGGAATCATATGTTTCATTCCATTGTCCATTTGATAGGGCAAACAAAAAAGGGTCTCTCTGTCTGCACTTGACACCAAAACTGGTTCGATATGAAATCCGCTGTTTTCCTAACACTCCCGTAACTTTTCTCCAAAACTCAAGATTCCTCCGATTGCTTGCCGACGTTTTTTAAGTTGAAATAACCACGTCATCAAAATCGAAAATGATTTATACGGGGATTTAGTGCTTTTTAGTTGCTAATTTGTTGCCCAAATTTTTATTTTGTTGCTCCAGTAGTTTCCCCGAAATCGAGGGCGATGTCAAGTTTAAAAAGAGTTGGCAAAGCCTGACCAACGAATGACGGAATGATAACGAAAAAATGATGAGAATTTGTTGCTAATAAGTTGCTCGAACAATACACTCATTTCGAACCAGAAAAATCAACCCCTGGTCCGAAAACCACTCCCGAGTAGTTTCCTCCCCCCGAATCTAAAAAATTGCTAAAATTGTTGGAAATCTCATAGATTCGAATATAACAACAGAACTTGCAGGAGTTTCGTAAAAATCTAAGAAGTAGACGGTACATTCTTAGAGCAACGAGAGGAAACGGGGCAATGTATTGATCAAATACGGAACAACCCTTAAACGTGACCGCGACTCATAACCCCGCTTTATATTGACTTAATAGTGAATCACCGGTCGGTGTATGGTTACCTCGGTATAACACACACGATCAACGCACCCCGTGGTAACTTTCCCTGCGAGAATTGCTGCTGCGCACAATCAAGTCAAGTTTTCCCGCCTGGAGTACTAGCCTCCTGCCTGCCTGTCCAACCACCACCCCTCAACCCCTGCGGTTACCGGGTATAACGAGCGACCGCGATTTCCAAGGTAGGTAACATACTCTTTTCAGGTTCCATACCACCGTCGATGCCGATCCCGTGGGAACCAGAGCGCAAACCGTACCCACCTCGGTGTTTACTTGGATCAATTAACCCGTATAATCGATCTTCTCCTGCAGGCAACACTTACGCGTAGCGTGGTAATGTGCATTGATTGTGAGTACAGGCCCAGACACGTGTGCAAATGCATAAGTGTACAAGTTTCTTTTTCATGGTATGTTTTTTCTGTCCACCCGTTCACAATCGCAGGTTACGCTTATATTGGAGTCTGTGATTCCACTCCGCCTTTCTTGTAACACGTTGCTTACCTACATCCACTTGTATACATTCGTAATACATCGCAACTATTGCTCAACTCGTCGTTGTACGTGTGGAGAAGATATGTGTCGGGATATGGATGAATATGATGAAGATGGGCGACAACGAGGGAAGATACTTGAATAAAAGTTTGCCGAGGGAAGGGAAAATAAGGTTTCGCTACGCTATTGGTTTCTATGGAAACCATTCGAAGGATCTGCAGCAGTAAATATGGCGGCAGCGGTTATAGCGAACCCCAAAATACTTGGCGCGCAAGGGTGGCCACCCTGTGCCGCTTCAGGATAACGATGTCAGTCCGAGCCCCAAAACCGCGGCTCCAGCTCGTTTGTCATGCTACATCGTGGCCAACACACATACACACCATACACGAGTGCTTTATATTTACTCATCTATATACATGCATAGATGTGCGATACTCTAAGCGATCTTTTGATCAGCTTTAATCTTCGTCCTGCACTCTGTCGAGGGATTTTGCAGCTGTAGGGATTCGTCAGTTCTGCATTATTCTGTACACAAGGGGATAACAATAGTATGAAGGATTTCAAATTCGATGGTTTCATCTTTTGAGGGTAGGTACATGGCCTTTGATTGCGATGTATCAACATTGGTCACTGCTGGTTGTTAAACGGCCGATGCTTGGTAATAGACGTGTAGTCAGTATTCTAATGTAATGTCGTGACCAGTTCTGCCAACATTGGCCAATGTATAATTAGCCAGGCTCGATTCGTGTTCCTGGTCCAACATTCTACGCTCTAACGGCCCGATATCACAAGGTGATGTCAGACTCAGTTACAATTGTGACGTCGCGCTGTTATTGGCATGTAACACTTCAACGTAAATCAATTCTATTGTTTCTTGCCTCACTTGTAATATAGTACATCGATGATAACTGTTTTCGTCAGATTTCCAACTTGCTAGGCTAATTGGTGTGGAAAAAATTAGAAGAATCTCTGTAAAGAGAAGGATATTTATTAATCGAAGTCAACGGACGATGATGATCATTGCATTGGCCACCAATATTGTGACAATCGCCAGCCAGCCTAAGTATCGGGCCGCTTTTCAAAATCTTTTGCCGATATAAAATCCTGTACGGGTAATAATGATGGCAGTGGCCCCAACCTTTGTACAATGACAAATGCATTAATAAATACACATACAGGCTTTCAATCCAGTATTCAATTAGTGGAAACAAAATGAACTTCGATTTATCAGAATAAAAAAAAAACGATATTACGGTTTTGACATGACAAGATACGATAAGAATGTAAAACGTTGAAGGTGTTGGTATGAATTTTTTATATTACCAAACAGGTAGTCCACTCAAACCTCAAAGTTGAATTCCGGTTTCCTCCCGGATTCTTTTAATATACTTACAAGCTTTAACCAAACTACACCTCATTTAATCTTCCCACATATTTTTTTTTCCCTCTCTTTCAGAGTGGGGAGAAAAAAAAGGCGCTTTCATCAAAGAGACGTAAGTCTAGTGAATGAACCGTGAGAGTTTGTTGTTTGTTCAAAAGTGGTCGGTCGTCCTTCCAAGAGATTACCTTTGCTCGAAGCTGTCGAGCCGCAGAGCCGGCAGGTATGGTATACGTATGTGAAAAAAATAATACACTATACCCACTCGAAGTATGGCTGGCCGAATGCAAGGCAAATGCGCGTTTCCAACGCATAACAGGGACGGGAGTTCACCAACGCCGAACACTGCAGGACGACACTATACAGGATGCGACGAAGTAGGCAGGTATAGGGCATGTGTATAGCCATCTTTGACCAAGCATAATTGGACCTCTTTCTACCTGCTTCGCAACCAGGCGAAGAAAGAATTTCCTCGGAGATCCGCGTTCGAGGACCTCGCCTTGTAGCAGCAACAGCAGCAGCAGCATCAGGCATGAGGTTAGAGGAACGATAATCAGGGATGGAACGCAAGTCCCCATAGCTCCAGTTCGCAAAAATTGTTCACTGAATCATTTGAACTCTGATTCCAGAGATGTGTAGACTTTTCTTGAATGGTTTAGGATTTTAAATCAGGTTTAAAATTTTTCGTGTAAATATGACAATTGCGACAGTTTTAAGTTTCCTGACTTTTCCACGACCACTGCATATTCCCTATGAAATAGTATTCCAGTGAACTACGAAACAATCAACATTTTTTGAACATTAGAAACGTTTACTCTACGGAATCCAATGCACTGATATTACGTTAGATATATTACTGCAGAAAGTTAAAACCCTGCGAGGGTACGCTTCAACCATGTAACACCTTATGAAACTGTAGCACATATACGTAAAAAAATGTTACGTAAATTGTGCAGCCTTTCGGAATATCTCTTTGAACGTTGGTGGGCGGGAGCTGCCTTGAGACCGAGACAACCATGTCATCAGACAACGTCTCGAACGAACTCATTGCGAAATATTCGCTCCACCGACGAATGCTATACACGTTCGCAGTCCTGCCTCTCGACCTTTCTCCCTTCCCGATAGGTCACGGTTAAGCTGAATAATTCGAGGTCGTTGCTGGTGCACCATCGACGTTTTTCACGCCGGAGCAAACCAACAAGCATCACCTTTTTCTGCCCTCTTCTTCAAGCTGCAGTTATGGTGTCTGTACAATTTACACTGATATCTTGAATAATTGAAATTTCTGCACTTTGTATAGTTCCCGTGTAAAAAAACACGCGCGATTCAAAATACAGACCAAATCGAAACTTGGGTTTTATTTTTACAGCAATTTTTCTCAATTATTAAACATCCTTCACACCATAGTGCTAGTAGTTCTTCGATTGCGTGATTACAGAGTTTCAACGCGTGTACACTGGAAGAAGAGCGTAATGAAAATTTTCCTCAACCTTCACTTGAGGTCAAGAAACCACCACATTATGGGTAAGTCAAACCATATTAATCAAGATTGAAGTCTTACACAACCATGCATGCACCATTTTTTCCTCTCAGTAGGTTCATGAAACCGTCAATATCTTCTACACAGGTAATCGAAACAGATAATAAGAAAACTCTCAACCCTCTTGCTCCCGCGCCTCTTTCATCATACTCGAATAAAATTTCATCCCAAAAATGGTTCGGCGGCGCTGCAGACGGACCGACTCGTTCTTTGCCGTCCGTGGTCACTGCACGGACCTAACCTCATACCCGCCAACCAACCAACTTACCTACCTACCTACCTACCTAAATATCTACCTACACAGAAGTAAACGAATCGGATCGAAAGGAATGGTGGCGGAATGTGTTCACCTTATACCGATCCAACCACTAGTTGTACTTTGGCGGCCGAGGGCCATTCGAATGCCGCGTTCTGTTGTATGCGTTTTGGTAGAAACGTCTCGCTTGAACCTCGCGATATACCTTTCTCAAGGTTTATAAACTCTCCCTGCCATGGCAGAGTGTCCAGCGAAGTCGGTAAAGAGCTATCGCATCGATGGAACCAAACTGGTTCATGCTTTGTACATTTTTTTTTCTCCTCAATTGAATCGAAAATAATAAATTTATGGTTTCTTATTACATTAGCTCATTATTATAATTATTACGCTATTTATATCCTATAGACATGTTTTTATATAATGTAAAGTACATACTCAAGTAGATTGGTATGGAGAAACTTTGTCAGATCAACGATGCATTCTTATGATAAAATAGTTATTCTCCAGCTTCGAGATTTTATAAAATTCAGTAAACCGTGACGATTGAAGATCGATCTGAAATTGCAGAACTGTGACGATTCTTCTTTCAATGTCCCGTTACTTTAACGTAACCAACGTTATCCTGTCCAATAATTATTTGTATTTCACGTAACCGTCGAAAATTTCTTTATTCTTAGGCAAATTTTCTCAATTCTTTCCGGTTTTCCAGATCGATAACAAACCAGCATAAATCAGATCTTATCTCATTTCCAGAAATTCCTCCTGTCTTCTTCAAGTTACTGTATTAAACTGTCTTGACTTTTGGTGAGAACCTCACTACTTTTTCCCTGCAGTTTTTAGCATCAGCGGTATCAACGAAATGAATTTTGTTGGGCGCTGGCTCGGCATATTTCTGTATCTTAGAAGGAGGGACCGACTCGCCTTTCCCGTTCGGGATTTCGCCCGGTTTAGACTTAAGCGAGACAGAAGGTTCTTCTTCGTTCGTTGTGGTGTATAAAGAGGGCCGGCATAGCGAGCGAGACGCGAGAGCGTTACACCCGTGTAGTTACCTCCGGCCTTGGAGCCACTGAACCACTGTGTGGTTCAACGATTCAACGTTTCAGTGGTTCTCAGCCGGCGGCGAGTCGTCGAGGGTAGCGAAGAAGAGCGGCGACTCGCGTTTTATCATCATTCTTCGAGAATCGTCCGCAGCGCGATGCTCATTCGTCTCTTTAGCTGGAGCGAGAAGGAGGCCGAAATCAGAATGAGAATGAGAATGAGAAGAAGAAGAAGAGAAGGAAGAGAAGCCGGGTTGCGGCACCGTGAGCACGCGGACCCTACTAGCCCAGATTGTGATGGGGTCCGACACCTAGCCCAACCTACTAGACAAACTTTAGATAAAGTTATTTGTTCGGGGAAAGATAATAATTTTTTGACTACGCAGGGTACGTATAGAAAAAAAAGATGTCGACTTCTAAACGCTAGCGATTGAAATCTCAACACCACACCTTATACGACACGACTCCTACATTTGGTCGACAATCCCGTTTTTCGTATTGCTTTCTCTGTCTCTAAAACTTTTCGTGAGTACAAAATCATATGTCGAGTTTATTCCACAGGTGAAATTTGATCATTAAATGGATAGGAAAAAATTTGACACTTTTTCAACGTGATTGCTTTTCACCGTGAAAACTTATTCGTATTAAATTACGATCTAAAAGTCTGAGTAATAATGAAACGTAAATTTGAACAAATCTTCATACGTCAACGATGAACTCGATGCACGTGTTTCGAATCAACAAACAATTTTCTGAGTAGGCTTCGGACATTGAAAAAGCTGATCGGAACTCACCGGACAGTGGATATCCTACTGCATACCTTCAACCCACAGTAACGCGTTATACCTACTGAACGTTCTTAGAAAACGACTGTCAATTGTCACGTATGTTACATAAAAAACGACTGCGCGTAAGGAAAAAAATATACAAACGACGAGAAAAAAGGAAGAAGAAGGTAAAGGTATGTAAGGTAAATTGAAATGAAAGGTAGAGATTTGAGAGGAGGCTAGATTTTACCGAAATGTTGGTATAGAACCGCGGCACCTAGAGGTGCTTCCCTCTTTTTCTGTCCCTTCTTCTCTCTCTTCATATGTATAATAATACAGCGGAGAAAAAGGTATGGAAAAAACAAACACCGACTAAATGAATTGAGATTAAAATTCTCAACACGCGCTGGCGTCTTCCGCTGATGCAGGCTACCATGCACCTCCGTCTGCACCGTATCTCTCCTCGCGTCTACTTGGAGGCGTCGATATAAAAGTTGAGCCCAATTTTTCTTGTCGCGTCTTGTACCAAAGTTACTCAATTTTCTATCACTGCTGTAGGAAGTTACAGATCGACGAGTTCAGTAGCAGTTACAGTTGCTGCTCACACGCAACATTTTTATGTCTGACAATGAGTGGAAGATAACGCGGGAGGTGGGCAGCCCTACGGATGATAATAATTTCTCTTGTCATCTCCGTAGCTCATTTCCACAAAAATGTTCAAAATCGAAATGGCCATATTGATCATTTTCTTGCGATATCCAAAGACCAAGAGAAGCAAAAATTAAAATACGTATCTCGATGGCCACGTTAAGGGTGACCATAAAAAACGGTACTTCAAATATCCTTAATTGTTCAAATTTTTCAGTAAAAAATAATTTTTTTCTTTACACTTACTAGTTTACAATCATAATTTAATATGAATTTCGAGACATATTGAAAAGCATTCAAAGCTCCAAGACTCTCGAGATTCTAACACTGCCCCATTACATACTTATGTTCATTTATCGCGTTATTCTAAGATTCAGAATAATAAAAAAATAAAAAGAAACAATAAACTATCGTAGTTAGTAACGAAGCGAGGTTTTTCTCCGCTCGTTTATAATCTCTATTCCAAAAATCATATCCGCTAATGAGTAACACTTTCTCACATTCTTCGTGTAATTCCTTGAAACTCTCATGTAAATTGACATTCGCTACTGCCGTGGCGCTGACCTGAAGTATATTAATATGATTCTGAGGACACGCACTAAAGGCAGCAGCAGTTGCCGTTCCGGTAAGCGATGTGTGAACTTTTTACAAGAAGAGGCAACGACGACGCGACGAAAACAACGTGTCGAAAAGACTAATTGTAAGGCTGCAATCGTGCAATTGACCCGATGCACCGCGCAACAACAACAGTCAGAACTTCGTTCGCAGAATTAATTCCAATCGAATTTGTTTGTTTCAAGAAGAAATGAAAAAAAACAATCAAATTACGATAGAAAAATTCTTTAATTTTTCACAAATTGTTCTGCAGAATCGAAATAACAAATATTTTCCTTTTAAATATACTATATACGTATAATCACGAAATATATTTCGTGATCAATGCGGCAAAAACAAATCTGGGTGCGTGGTCGATTCAGACGTTGACGTAACATATTTCCAAATGTGGAAGAAAGAGCTTAACAACCTCATTCGATACGCAATTTTGACCAAAAAAAAAACTCCAACAAAATGTCATTTGACGCAAAAATAAAGAAATGGAACAATGAAATATAATTCCACATGATCGCTTTAACAAATTTCTACAATTCATGCAATTCCTTGATTTCTTCGTCAAATGAAATTTTGTTAGAATGTTTTTGTTCAGAATTGCGACGACAACGTCTAAATCGACCAGGGTACCGTCTCAAGGCAAAAAAAAAAAAAACGCTGCCCAAATATGACACAGTAAGGTTTAGAACATTTCCACACGACAAACACGCACCACGGAAAAAATGTGTGAAACACTAGAGCAAGTGCACTTGCTCTATCGTACGGGTAAAAAGAGTTGCAGGGGCGACACCAAGGTTGGCCCTCCACCACGTGTAGGTATGACATATATATATATATATATATATATATATATATATATATATATATTTGAAAAGGCATAACAACACACGAGACTTCTTCGACCGAGTGAATGGCAGACACAAATAAACGATGTTGAGAACTTAATAATAGTGCAGAATGTGCAGCGAGGACGAACTGTTGGTTCGTTCGCCGTTCGCCGCCACTGCATCATGGTGTTGGTGTTGCAGGTATTCCCTCGCGCTTGACGTCAAAGAAACAAAGGATCAACAAACGCGGCAATGACCCGACCGTTTGTCGTTTTTGTCATTTTTAAACCATGTAAATATAATACGCCCGCCTTTCTTTGTCGTCTGCAAGATCGTTGCCATTTAAACCCGTGGACGCGTATGTACAAACATATGAACCAACGTTTAATACGCATTGCTTCTCGTTGATCGGTATTATATTTTTTTACTACTGTGCATGATTATTTTCAAAAGAAACAATAATTGATAAAAAAAAAATTAACAATATTTTGACTTGTGTTTTTTTGTAAATTATTTTAGAAGTCTATTTAATTGAAAAATTAACAGTTTTCTGAAGGAAACTAAATTCTTACTATACATGCCAGTAAATTATAGCTTATATTTTCATAAAATTCTTTAAAAAAACAATTGCGGAACTCCGATAAGCAGTTCATAATTTATGCCATAATAAATTGCGAAATCGTTCGACAATCACGGACAATCATATTTACGCTTTGGGTGGTGGATTAATATCCGGTACGAGTGCAGCAGCGGCAGCATCCAGATATCAAGTCATCGTCAACGCGTAACGGACGGTTGTGGTAAATCGCACTTGAACCAATTGCGCTCTCTATCTCTATTTCTATCTCTATCTCTATCTCCATCTCTCCCTCTCTGTATCTCGTTCTGCAATCATCGAACTAATTAATTCCCCGGTGAACGAGTTAAACGACCCCGTCCGAGTTCAGAATCTGACCGAGGTTGTGATATTATTGTGCATATCTACGAATTACAGTACAGGTCAGGGTGTCTACTCAAGTTAGGATCTAAATTTTCCTGAGAATTTCAGGATATTCCAGGTGACTTTATGATTTTTCCAGGTATTCAAATGCCGCTAGCGCATTTATTTGAATACAACTTGTATGAAAATTTTCCTGAACATACATGAGAAGTTGTCAGAATTTATTATTATTTGTCGAAATATACTTGAATGATTTTTTTTTTTCAAATGAATACTGGTTTTAAATTTGCAAAAGTGAATTTTTTGAATCGATTACTTTTACAAAAATACACGAATTCCAGGATAATCCAGAAGGAAAACAATTCCCTGAGTTTTCCAAGACTTTCAGGATTTTTTAAGGAGATAGACAGCCTGAAAGGTACATATTATGCGATTTAGATTCAGCCGATAATCCTTTTCCTCGTTCGTCGGAATTGGCGCGAGTCTAATTCATATAAGCAAGCATAATATCTTTGATACGTTGAACCGCCGTGCTCGCATGATTAAAAAGTATTTTAAGATGAATGACGATAAAAGAAGAAGGTGAATCAGGAGAATGGATGGGAAGGATGAAAAGAACAAAAAAGAAACACATAATCCTGGACAGTTTTTCACCTCGGCATATATATATGATATTACACCGCAGGTGGTATAATGCGTTTTGTATAATGGTGGCAATATAAATGTACTTGATAATGCCTGCGCAGGAACAATTGCATACACGGAGATTAAGAAACGTAGATGATTAAAGTAGGTATGTAAGGAGGACAAAAATTGATGAGAAGTTGAACGAGAAAAACAACAAGTACAATATTAAAAATGATAATAAAAAGAAAATAGAAGAAAAAGGAAACCGAGAACAGCGCAACTCATTTTCCTCCTAATTTTGTTAGTACAAGTTAGTATCGAATCGAGGTTAATTCTCTTCTCAAGCTCTCGCGCCGTTGTTGATAGTTAGTACGACAGTGTTAGAATAAAGGTGATTAGAGAATGCGGCAGTTAGTGGCTCGTTAGTAGAAAAGGGATTTAAAAATTCTTTGCATCTTTTCTTCTCCTCCCGCAGTTTGGCTCTCTTGTCAAAACTTGGCTAACTAACGTAGATGATTTCTGTTTTTATCCATTCGCATAATATACTTCATTCGAAATATGAAAACTTGAAGTTAGTAAAACAAAAAAATTTCATGATGATAATAACAGAATTTCAATTATGATGAAAAATTTGATCTTGACACAAACATGACGTGAAATTATAATTTCGAAATATTGATTATAATCTCGAAATATCGCAATGAATGTGAAGTTTATTTCATATAATTTTATACACTCGTATCCCTGTGCGCGACAAAGCCCAATTTTTAATATCGATAACTAGAACAAGCAAGACTTGGGGCTAGATGATGTGTGGTACATAATTAAATTATCGCGTGTTTCACGTTAGGTTCACAGCTGACGATGCACGGTACAGCGGTGCATATATTACACTTCACATACACATATTTGTGCATCAAAATAGGGCAAGTAAAACCTTGGGCGAATTATGATTATGGATCGTTGAAGGAAATTAGTTACAACCGTACAGAATTTTCAAGTTGGATCTTAAAAAATTTGCCGTCATTATTTTATAGCTAGAATTCGAACCTCAACATATTCCAACACATTTCAAAATCAGTGTACAATTAATGCTGATATTTAAAAATTTACAGTCCAATACAATGTTCGATGCGCAATAAGAAGTCTCATCTGAGAAAAGATCTAGGTACAATTGAAACATGGAGCGCTGTTGTAAAATACACGTACCTCATTGAATTTTCCCAGAAGAAAATAAGATATTGTGTATACGGTGCACTACGTGTAACCCGATCTTTACTCAACATCAACGCCGACAATATATTAAGTGGGTCATTGCCGAAGTCTTAAGGTGAGACTTTGCATTTATTAGAATAACGACACACGCCCGAGACTCCCGCAGATTTTTTTTCTACTGCCTTTCGCGAAATCCCGGTGTATTGCACAATCATTTGAAACGTATTTTACCGTCAACATATAAATGAAATAAATTCGGAATTAAAAACGAAATTACGGTAGTTGAAGTACAGATAATAAGATAGTTCTGTAAAAAAAATTAATAAGGTTAATTTAAAAAATTTACTTTGCATCAATTGGCCTTAATGAGACGAAGAAGATAAATTACACAGGGAAATTTCAAAAATTAAGAATTTAGGTTTTTGGTATATTTGTTTGATCTATCTAACAATACAACGGCGTAGAACCGTGACGATTCATTTTCGAATACGACTGACATCTACGACTAGTCTCTGCACAAAATATTAAATATTAGAGCTTTACAATGAATTTTTCCGAAGGCGACTCTCTTTGATGTACTCCAAATATTTGCACACACCGAGAAGAAACGGTGAAACTTAGCACAGACAGAGTGACTGACTGCGCATGCGCAAAATAATTTAAGTCTATTGCAAGGCAGAGAAGCCAACTCACTCGAAAATCGTAAAATGAAATTATGCTCTTACGATGACTCGTCTCAGCGGGCAGTTAACGACGAAAATTTGCAAAGCTCTCTCGGACCACTACATAGAATATTAGCAGCCCGGTTAACTTAAAAAAAATATCTTCCCCTACACAATCTTCATGCGCCGCGTTCGATGACTAAAGTTTAAGGTGGCCAGCCTGATTAAAGGACGACAAAGTGTGCGCATGCTCAGTCGTGCGTTCAATCTCCAAAGTTTCATCGGTTCCTCTCAACGTTTGCATCAGCTTAGGACCTGCTGGAGCGGATTCAGCCGCGGCTTGGTGACCGTGAGGGAGAATTTGTTCCTTCGAGATCGAGAGTGAGCGAGGAGAAGACGGATATAGACGCAGGTGAACGGTGAAGAGACGGTGAGAGGGAGACGAAGAGGGAGGGACCGGCGTTCGTGAGTGAGAGGGAAAGCACGCGGCCCGCAACCGGCTCTCCTCTCCTCCGCCTCCTCCTCCTCCTCCTCCGCCACTTCTTCGTCCTCCTCCTCCTCCACCTCCTCCTCCGACTCCAACAGACACCGCTGCAAGCGGTTTAGACTTGCGGATGAGTCGACGGCGGCGACTAGCCAGCCTAGCCTAGCTCTCCCGACCGGCTAGTAGATTCTAGTCCGTGCCGCAGGGTATAAAGAATCGCTGCACGCCCGTTGCGTACACAATCTTGACCTAGGATACGCACCGTCGCCTGTATATAACAGAGCTCGGCCGGTCCTCCTCTCTCTGGCTTCTCGTATACAACGATATTCACTCGCTCCTCTCCTCCGTCTATCTTCCCATGCTTAGCTGTGCGTGCAAGGGCGAGACGAACGTGTGAGATAAGAGAAGAGAAAAGAAGAGAGAATCGAGCGTCAGTCATTACCTTGGAAATCAATTGCACGATGTATTAACTCATTGATTAAGAGATTTCTATTGATTTTTACCTCATGAAATTTCATTCGATTTTAAGTAACTTAGAGTGATTTCCATTAGCTTCCAATGTTGTTGACCACTGATTCTTAGTGAATTATTGATCAAACGATATTAAAAAAAATGATAATAAATCACTGAAACCTGCTATATGTCAATGGAAATTACTTGGCAAATTGGAAATCAATGAAAGCGTGAACTTATAAGGTATAAATGAAAACAGCCGACAGCACCCGACATCGATGTAAAAGAATTAAAACCATTTCATGATTCCCAACGCGCTCACTTGCCGTGTGATACATCTTCAGCCCTATTGTACAATAATTCCGAGTGATTCGCATTGGTTTCAATTACCTCGATGAATTTCTCGCCATTTCAAAAGACATTCGAGTAATTTAATAGTCGTTTTGATGTAAAATTCAATTTCTAACTCTCAACTTTATGACTAAATGTCTCAGTTGAGTCTGCAACATTACCATGAATCGAATTCGAACAACTGAGTAATAGAAATATAACAAAATCGTCAACGAGTCGTTCCCTTTTTATATTGTTCGTAATTAAAATTATACACATAAAAAAAGAATTTACATCCAGTAAACACTGAATTTTATTCCGAAAAGTAGTCGGTAATCTTTTATTGATTTCAAGAATTTCCAAATCGTTTCCTCGATTTTTATGCAAAATATAATTAATATTAAAACACGAAACTCTGTGGTAAAACTATAATAATAGGCATAAATAAATGCACATGACACTGATTCGTGAAATTACGTACGATAAGCGTAGGATACTTCTCCCTCCCTCTATACCTAACACCTACACCTATTCGCGCGCATATCTATAGACGAACGGGAGCATCGACCGGCGTGCATCAATCCTTCTCTGCATGCGCAAGCAACGTGGTTCGTTACGTACGCGAAGGGTTTCGGTTGGCGCGAAAACGGGCACATTGCACGAACCACGTGACGCAGAGTCAGTCAGCGAGCGGGCTGCGCGCGCAAGTTACGCGTACACGTGCAGACGACGCGACGGCAAAATACAGTGTCGCAAATATCGCAATTCGGTTACATATTTGCTTCTACTTTCGGTGTATTCTTCTCCTTTTTCTTAATTAGTTTTTTTTTGGTTTCATTATAATGAAATCGGTATATATTATACAAATTGCAAGAACTTGACTCGTGTTTTTACTTCCCACCAAGCATACGAATTTTGTAATACAATAACGTACTCAAGGTAAGGTTCCTCGTGAATTGTTGAAAAATATAATCCTTATTTTGTACATATAATGACAAAAATTTTATTCGAAATAATATATTTTTAAGGGAAATGAAAAGATAAGAAAAAACACAAAGCTGGAGCCTTGATATTATTTGTAGCCGGTTCTACGATCGTTCCTCCAATTAATATGAAGGGTATACATATTCGATAGCATGGAATAATCGTTTCTGAAGAATTAAAATTGTAATTCATCTCTCTAATGATATAAGACTTGTTTTAATATGATTTGGGAATAAAGTTGAACAAAGACACTTTCCTGACTAGCATCTCCTCCGTCAGCATACAAACCTAGACCCCGATCGAATTCTGTGACTAACAAAGTTTTAAACTCTCCCAAATTTTCCAGACGATTGCCAACTGCGTACAAATTCGGTTTGACAATAAGAATTGTCACGATTTTATGTACCAACAAACTAATTGCTACACCAAGGCTAAAGCGCCATCGATAACCTACATTATAAGCATGGATATGCGGTTATCATATGAACAGTATGACGGTACACGTTACGAAGAGGGTGTTTAAGTGTACGGTGGGCGAGGTGCGGCGGGGGGAAAGGGAAAGCGATGGTGGTGTTCAGCGTCCGACTCAAACCACTTCCTCGGCGGATGTGCGGTCCTCGAACAATCGGACACCCGAGGCTGGGAACTACGACGACGCCTGCGAGGCTATACCTACTTCGGTAGGACGGGCGAGGATAGCCGGAAAGAAACAAGGCAACAACAGCTCTTCAATTCGTCGCACGAAGGGCGCGTCACGCGCCGTAAGAGAATAGTATGTATTGTGTTACTAGTGCGGAAAGCGGACGATTTCCTACGAGAGTGAAGTTTGCAGCGTCAGCCACAGAGACGAGTGACATATCTATTTTTTCTAACAACTGTGGAAGAAAGTTTGATTTGAGAAGGAAACGAATGTAATATAATAATTTAAAGGATATACATCAATGTCGATCAAGAGGTTCAGAGGCAAAGGCCGGGCTTCGTCAAACCTAACCTAAACGTCCTAAACTCGCATACTTAAAATTGAACTCAGCGGAACGCTGTCACTGACAGAACATAAAGTCCGTGCGTAAAATTAACTCACAGGGAAGTGCGCCTGCGCCAAGAAAGCCCTAGTGTGTAAAATTGTAAGCTATAAATATGCGTCAGCTTCGTTTTACCGCATTGTTCATAAATCGGGGATTATTTAACCTTTCAAGCATGTTTTGGAAATAAGATTTCAAAAAATTCAGAGAAAAAAATGAGTTGGAAAAGAAACAAAGTTCGTTGCGGCAGCGCGAGATCCTTGAATCTCAAGAGCAAATGCGACGCTCCACTCGGTCAGGTAGGTGGGTAGGTAGGTATATGGGACAAAGGTTCCGAGGCGAGAGAAGGTGAAGCAACGGTGACGAGACGGGACGAGACGAGACCAGACGAGTTACTCGATACCGCCCCCATCCCGGGGGAAAAATACTACAAGGCCCCCGAGCGAACAAAGAGATTTTGTAGTTCGCTACTTCCTCTCCCGGGTCAGAGCGAGCCAGATACGCCCCGATGTAACAGGATCTTTCCTTTTCGAATTACTTCGAGTACGTAGTCCTTACATTTTGATATCATCATTCAATAAGCGTGCGTGCGGCCCAGGAAGCCATAACCTACATACACGGCATCAAGATATTTGTTCCCGCATAGCGCGTCGAGAGAAACATGCAACTATCGATGTTCACCTATACAATCAAATTGTACGAGTTTTTAAATTTGTTTTCACCTCATCGCAAGCTTGGCTGAATACCTCCCTAGTAAGGATATTTATGTTCACCTGTATTTAACCTATAAACGTGACAATTTTATATTTATAAGATATAGAATTATCATTTGGATAAAGATGACCAAAAATAATATGCTTGAAATGACATCTTGAATTACAAGTTCCAATTCCTGACACCGACTGTTTGGATAATTAATCTAAATGTTTTTCTTTCCTTAGACACCATATTGCGACGGATAGTATATTACGATCCCAAGAGAAGAGTCTTGTGACAAAATAAGAACCTGACACCACTGTACTATAATACCCTGACACCTTGTGGAAAGAGTCGGTATCTGTGGTATTCGTTTTAAGCATGTTCACGATTTGCGCAATACACGATGCAGCTGAACCACGGCTTTCACATATACACTCTCGTTTTGGCGCTACCCAATGTCACTTGGCCACACCCATTTACGTTGAATCCCGATACTCTTGGGGAAATTAAACTTGTCGTGTGTGTGTCTCATTAAGGGACTCGTTGAGGCCAATTTAAAGATACGAAGGAGACCCCAGAGACTGGCCTCATGACTATCAACGCGGCAGCACCCATATGACAAGTGTCGAAATTTACGTTCGGGAGCTCAAAAAGCGAGGTTTGTAACTTCCGTGAATTTGTGGCAAGGGACTCACAAACTGAGTACTGAATGCCTCGATTACTGGCCCAACTAGTAAACGTAACACGTAATCGCGAGGTCTGTTCGCTTCGTAGGACAGACAAACTCGTTATCCGTCATCTTTCCTGCGAAAAAATTGATGCGATATAGATGTAGTGCTAAAGCGTCACCAGAACATCTGATTTCCTTTAGTAAACGAGTTTCATTTTCAAATTCTCGATAAATATTATGATTCCCTAGTATGTTTCATCCTATAAGAGAATAGTTTGTCAAAAGACAACGATAATACAAAGTAGCTAATCTTACACGAATTTCCTTCGTGAGGTTCGAATTCAGATTGTAAAAATCTGTAAAAACTACGAGGCTGACGAACATACGAATACATTGAGCAAGAAATCACTATTTTAAAACCTTCATAGAATGACTAAAAGGGACTTGAATTTGCAAAATACGATTGTTCTCTGCTTTCTTTACAATTTACCGAATTTCCGCCAATCCTGAAGCGAGCTCAACCTCGTTAAGAAGAACAAAGTTTTATTACTGCCGATTTACGGTTGTTAACCCTTGTGATTTAGCTGCTCGCATATGTAGATATTAAGCATATCGGAGAGCACCCGGTAGACAAAAAATGAATAAATAAAATTGACCAACAACGAACAAGGAAAGAAGCAGATCAGTGAATCAAAAAACGATATGAAAAGAAGAAGAAAAAACATACGAAGACAAGGAAAGAGAGAGAGAGAGAGAGAGAGAGAGAAAAAACAGAAAGGAATGGAAGAAAAAAAAAACCGTTAATTTCATACGTGCAGCAGTAAACATCTGCTACGCGGGGGCATGTTTCACGTTCGGCAGTGGTTCTCATGGTTAGTACTCGGTACTAGCCACACCATGCGTAATGCACCACATGTTTTGGCGAAGGCGGCGGGACGACCACCTACCTCCTCATCCTCTGTCTCGAGCAGCATGAGAGACGTACTCTTGAGGGTGTAGTAGACCCTCCAGTGCATGTATAATTATTATACGGTGGCAGTGGCTGCAACAGCAGCCCCATACGGTCGTAGTGGGTTGCGGCAGTGATGACGGGAGGGAACCAAAGAACGAGCGGGTCGACGGTGGTCGAGTGGTTATCGGGTTTCGAGAGTATAGTTTGAGAACGGAAAGACCTTGTGGATCGACGGCAGCTGCGCCAGGGACTGATAAAGGCGCCAGGGAACGGGCCCAATTGCTTTGGGCCCCTCGACAGCCGTAATCCACGCGTTTCCCCCACGAGGCAACACCCGATATATAATTCTAGTAGAAAATCATCGTCATTCTCGCCATCCGTGCCGTCGATGGTAACCTTTTACCGCCAATTCTTATACGTCGAAAATTTCTTCTACCATTTTGTTGTGTGTGAGCAGCGAGAAATTTTATAAGATTTTGCATTGGGTATATTAATTTTGACGGTAAAATGATAATATATAATTTTCTATAAATCATTAGATGAATAGAAAGTTATGACGCCGCATATGCAGCGTACCATTGAGGAAGTAAATATTTTGTTATAAAATAAACTCTTGGAATTTACTCCAAAAATTTTAAACCTTGACTTTCGTCGAGTTTTCCAACTTCGTTTAAGTTAGTCAACTCTATAATCGGGTATATAATTATATACTTTATTTAATTGGTTTTCGATATAATCCAGTACAATTAAGGATTTCCTAATTAAAAAAAGAAAAAGGAAATTTAGCGACAAAAATAACTCACTACCAAAACATACAGCTGTATACAAAATGAACGGAAAAAAATCAACAAGTGTTACCGACCGATACGACCAAGCTGTACGATGAAAATCAGCAGCAAACTGCTCGCTTCTTGCCTGACCGTCTTTCGCGTGTTATTTCCGATCGAAATAATCACCAGGTGACTTTAACCGATCTGTCTGACCTTTCCGGCTTGTATTTGTACGAAGAATCAGCCAAGAGAGCTAATACCAGCTTAATTGCAAGCATTTCCGTACTTATATTGATCAATGATATATTTTCCTTTCTCATTCTTCTTCATCTTCTTCTGTATTTTAGACTATACACAATATTTGTTTACCGGAATTATAGCACAATACGAGAGGCAAGAATTAACCCGCGTATAAGTTACAGAAATATCGAAAAAGTATTTGTTTCCTCTGGAGATTTTCCATGTTTTCGCGGACAAAAATAAATTTAGAATATTGAAAATATTAAGTAAATAATGAAATGAAAGGTTTGACGTAAATGAGTAAATGGACGAACAAAAATGAAAAGAATCAGTAGCTAGCTTGAAATCCAGGCTGAAAACGATGCCAGTTATGAACACGTGTGAGCCTTCACCCAACCAACTCCCCCACATCCTATACACATAACGTTTTCCGATCGCGCCAACCGCCAAAATTACATTTCTCGACCGGATACCTCTCATTTGCGGTCTTCAGTGTTGTGAACTCTCGCACACGCAATGTCGGTTTGAAAGGAACCGAAGAACCTGGAAGTACAATAACCGCGACAAGGCGAATTTTATAGCTTATTAAACAGAATTTGTTACAGGATACCTATCGCACAGGTTATACGTGTATAAACACGTATCAATTTACGACTAGCTAAACTTAATATCAATTTCATTTATATTATTTATCGAAATCTCGCCGAAGGCGGGTCATCCAATGTGCTGTGGATGAATGAGAAAATTCATCACTATTCAAAACGGTTGACACTCACACAGAGAATGTCACGTGGTCGCGCAGAATCCCAGAAAACAGGCTGGCTTCAAGAATGCATATGAGATAAACGAACATCTGTTGACCAGGAGGAGGCTGCAGCACGGCGATGCAGTAGCAAAGCTGCGAGACACGAGAAAGAAAGGAAAAGAAAATCGAGACATCGTAGAATATCAACCTGCGCACTATCTATTTCTCTACAATAAACTCACTTCTCTCTCTCTCTCTCTCTCTCTCTCTCTCTCTCTCTGATATACATATCATTCTCGCTCAGCGCGGAGTAAAGTTTTGAAAAATATTATCCTTAACTTGTATACACGTGTGCATCCATCTGCGCAGTGACAAGTGCCACGGAGAAACGACGAGACGAACTAAACGCAAATACAAATCTAAATCTAAATCTAAACATGCCCTTGTTCAAAAGCACGCAGCTGCATAGGAATCCTACAAGTTTTAACGCGGTAGTTTGAGCTCACCGTGAAAGTATGATACACACATTATCTATGTCCTTGAACAGGCACTCTTAGCCCGCATGAACTCTTGAGGAATCCTTAGCAAAATAAATGGAACGCATGTCTCTAAAGCAGGTTGGATTTCTAGGTAGGTAGATATTTCAAAAAAAGTAAATCTTCGTCAGTCAGAGTTAAATGTCGTTAGTTATAGATGAAATATGAAGGACTTTATATAATACTATCGGAATGAGAGACAGCCGCGAATTTCGTTACACGTATAGGTATAAATCTAAAGCCGAAAGAATATTATGTGATCACAATAATAGTAACGATAATAATAAAGATTAACGCGAGTTTGTACATTATTAGTATCTCCATCAATACATGTTTGTTCGTATTTGTCTGCATTCCTGTTTACGTACATACATACAAATGTCCGTAAACGCCACACCGTGAGTGGATAAACTCTTGCCACGTTTTAAAACTATGTAACTTCATCATCGGCGAACCCGGGACTCAGCGTGTCTGGCGACAGAGGCGCTCATTACTGCTTCCGGTCAGAGCGAGCGAGCGAGCGAGAGAAAAAGAGAGAGAGAGCGAGTGAGAATGGAGGGGAAAAAAAACACAGTCTTCACGAATGTACACATCTTTGCGAATGGAACGCACTTTTATGCATAATCGAAAATAACTCGCCCGTGACGAATTCGAACACAAAAATATGTGAAGTAAATACACAACGCAGCTGCGCCGACCGAGTGTCAAACGGACGATACAAAGCTTCAGCGACCTTTCTCTCGCTCTAGCTATTCTGTTATTTCCGATCAGTACAACGTGAATTAAGGCATGCGACACGACGCGAGGAAGTAAGGGGGGGGGGGGGGGGGGAGGTAACTTGATTTTCGCTATTCAATGACCAGTGTATTTCACCGTCTCTAACAGCTAGCCGACGCGTATCCATCGGTAACACAACGAATCAGTGTCACACTGTTCGTTTTCCGTATAGCATGTTCCCCGGTCTAATATTAGACGGTCAATATTAGCAGTAAGGTTAGTACGTTTCACGTGGTCCCGCCGAGCACATGGCTTCGCTTCTTCGTCTTTTCCTTTGTCGACGCGATGGACGCCCCCCTCTCTCTCACACACAGTTTTCGAGAGAGATATAAATAATAGAAGTCTAGATACGCGCTCTTCTCTCTTTTCTCCGTTTCTTCTTCTTTTCCACCCCCCCCCCCCCCGACCCGACGCTCATACACTCTCACTCTCACTCTCTCTCTCTCTCTCTCTCTCTCTCTCTCTCTCTCTCTCTCTCTCTCTCTCTCTCTCTCTCTCTCTCTCTCTCTCTCTCTCTCTCTCTCTCTCTCTCTCTCTCTCTCTCTCTCTCTTTTAGACAGCTCGGCTCAACTCTAGCGCATGTCTCTCTATATCCACGAGCGTTTTAACACGTTGTGCGTAGAGTGTGTGCGAGATATTCGGGCAGCCGGGCGCAGGTACCGTAAAATAATGCCATCTCATCGGCAGCGCCGAGATGATGCTTATACGTTTAATCGTTAGCCTCAACACTGCATACGCCTGCCGTACGTACGAGGAGGCGAGTAATCGTGTTGGTCTGTTATAAAGTTTCGGCTGGGTATCGTAGCTATGCACACAAAGGCGAACGAACGAACGAACGAACGAACGTACCGCGGTCATATACCTTTAACCACGCCGCTCTGAACGGGTGAATATACTACAACCACGGTCAGCCGAATGACCAATTACGTAATGTAGAGACGCGATACGCCGCGACGGCCGCGGTCTTGTTGTGTTTTTGGTAAACCTCTATCAGGCGAACCGAACGTTCATTCTCAACATCGGGTAGATTCGAAAATACGGTTGACCGCAACCCGGAGATGCCGATTGGTCCGAGTTGGACGAGAATATGTTGCGGAAGATAATCAACCGACTGTGAGGGGAAGAGAGGATGATATTGGCAGGTTCGATTCTCGCATAAAAAAAAGTCTTTGAGGCGTTATTGAAACGTTGGGATAATGAGTCGACTCTATTCAATGGCTATTCTATTGCCTAACGACTCCCGCGCTCGCGCTGCGACGAACTGCGACTGTCGGCCGAGGGGCGTCTGCCTGGGAATCTTAATCTCATAATGAATTACTACTTTCATTGCCATCGTCTCGACGCTGAATGTGTACGTGTACACACAAAGTTCACTAATTTTCTTAACAGCTTATTTATGCATTTTACGTTTCATTCGCGGTGATGAAACTTTTTGCGATGATACATTACATGTGTAATACCGCTGCGCCAATGCGATTGGCAAATTCGTCGTATGGATGAAAACGCGCACGCACCGTGCAAAATTGTTGGCAGTGAAAGTTTCGCCTCCCGAAACGATCGCGCGATCGGGAATAATCATCGTCGTATTATTCATTGGATATTTGTTTTTCTTTTTTCTCTCCTTTTACTCTCAAACCACGGCCTGGGGTCGAGCTTGAGACCTTCGAAGCAGGCTCCTGACCGAACCGCGACGTCCAAGTACGAACCTCATTCGAATGTTGAGTCGTGCGAAGAACGATCGAGAGACTTACTCGTCTGGCTAGGCTACCGAGAGATAAACAGTCCGACGACGAGCAAACTCACTCCTCACTCACTCTGACAGTTTAACTATCAGCCCTGCTGACCGACACAACAATTATTACTTCTTACCGCTTTGCGATACATGTATGTACATGTAATATAGATGTAAACAATACATCTGCGCCGTAGTACCTGACATATAAACATTAACGGTCATTTTATCAGGCAGAATAACAACGGTGCGAACCTATATGCGAAAATTTCGCAAAGTATACAAAATAAAAACTGAACCCAGAGTCTGACCTACGGCAGAAGTCCCAGGGGCAAACAAAAGATTTGTGCACGGAGATTTTGAGTCAAATACACCGATGCTGATCCACGGTCATCGCATGCGATAGAGAAAAGTCAAAATATACTTTCGCTCATTTTATTACGAGATAGTCCCGCGTGAGGATTGTACAATTTCACATATTAAGGAGCTCAGAAAAATTTTCTCAAATGGAAACAAAATAGAAAATCAAATTTACAGACCAGAGTCTGAATATCATCTGTGAATTTCAAATCACTTTGAACTGATTAAAAATCTCACATTCGTTAAATTTCATTTCACGGTGATTTACTTTGTTGACGACACTATTCTCGGCTGCAAAACCACTAATTTGTAAGACACTTTTATTAACTCCTCACGTTAGTACCGATAAATACTCAATTTTTCAAGATTAAACTGACATTAATATTGTTGAAAAGAAAACCTCAGAAACATGAAATTCTCCACCGTAAAAAAGAATTAAAAAAAATCAGTCTCAGTGATCTTGTAAAACAAAATTTCCCCAACAAACTAAGCTATCGCGGAGTGACTTGAAATAGACATTCGATATCTCCCCTCTGGTTTATAATTCTGATATTTCCTTACCTAACATTTTTAGAATAATCTTCGTACCTTCCGAATACATGAATTCGATAAATCCTCAATGTGCGACTATCTCTCAATGACATAAAAAAGAAAACGAATTGAATTGCCACTCGCAAGCCACAAAGAGACTTGTGGCACGTGGCGGAAGAAAACGAGCGTTAAACGACGTGCCTAACACTCGCTAAAGAAGGAAAGAGATGCTAAAAGTGGCAGGAAAGGCTCGTTTCAGAGCATGCTTTACCCTTTGCAGACGATAACAAATTTACGCGTCGTTGACGGGATAGGGGGGGGGGGGGGGGGGGCTTGGTTTTAATCTGCCGGTGCAAAGTGGCCGCGTGGCCGCGTGTTCGCGTCTTTCGTTTGGAAACACCTCCGCGGGTTGTTTTTCTTCTCAATGAGAAAAACCGGCATTGAATCGTGGTGAAGAAAAGCAGAAGAATAACTTTGCCTACCTTGTCGTCCAACGATTTCGGCGACATGTTCGCTGCTCGGAACCGGAACGCACTCGGTCATGTTTTGGCTTTTCTTGGATCGAGCCTCCTCGAAGACGCTGGCCGGTGTCGCGAGGTTGTCCTCGCCGTTGGATCCGTTGTTGCCCGGACTCCCTTCGAGTCCTAGCATGGACAGCTCGAAGGCGAGTTGGAGGGCTCTCTGCTCCTCGAGGGAGCCGGTGGTCGTGCCGCGATCCATTTCGCTGAACAAACTGGTCGGCATTTTCGATAACTTATTTCTCGTTATTCCCTCGCGTATTTATCACGCTCCTCCTCTCTCTCTCTCTCTCTCTCTCTCTCTCTCTCTCTCTCTCTCTCTCTCTCGAATCAGACGCGAGGTATCCGCTCCTTGTGTCTTTGTCCTCTGTAAACGACGCGAATGTAGATACGTAAGTATTTCAGAACTGAAAAACCGCGGCCGACCGTTGTTCGCTCACTATCGACGTTGGTTTTATGTTCGAACAGCACAAGTTGATGGATAGCAACTTCTTTCCTTCGAGTCCTCAAGTTTTTTTTTTGTTTTTTTTTTTTGTTTTTCTTTCTTTTTTAATTAAATGCGGGTATTTGTACGATGCATTCACACGCACACATGCAAGTATATATATATATACTTATACATATACGTATATTGAATTATTTATATATAAATATAATAGGTATGTATCGTATGCTGATTATATCAGATCGCAATTACCACGAGAGATGCATATACATATACGCACGGGGCACAACCGAATAATATTTTACGTTTCTTTATTCTGATTGTTGATTTAATACAGTTGCGTTTCGTCTTTATGATTCTTCTCGTAGTTTTATATTCGTCGTCGAAATATTTATATAATATGCATGTATGTATATACGTATGTATGATGAATGAACGATGTATATGTAAAAGTTATTCACTGTACAAAAATAAATTATAAACTTCTTCCTTAAGTATTTTTATTTATTTATTTTTTCTTCTTGTTGTCTTTTTTTCGCAAGATTAGTTTTGTTTCGTTTGTTTGTTTGTGTTTGTTTTATGTATAATAATGAGAACGTTCAACGTAATAATAATAATTGTAATTATACTTTAGTTGGAAAAACCACCCGGTGAGTGAAACGTTGTTTATATCATTTGTTTTTAATCCGTTCGTTTTCGAATGTGTTTACTCATTTATTTGTCTTTCAACAATCCTCTCTCCGTTTGCTCATTAATTTATTTACGTAATAGGTTTGTTGTTGGTAAGCTTTTTATTTGTGTTCTTTCTGTTTTTTTTTTTTTAATATTGTTATTAATATTTAGCTTAGAAATCTGTCCTTTCACGGGTGCAGTATAACGTACAACGTGGTCGCCGTGTATATTTTGGTTAGTGAGATGGTGGTCACGTTGGCGTCACCGACCGACTGAAGTCTGATCGCTGCTCGACGGGAAGACAGGCGCGCGTGCAGCCCGGGCGGTTCTCCGCCATGTGCCAGACGCCGGCTTTCCGTCGCTCTGATTGGCCCGACTCGTCACGTGGTCCGATCCTCGCCACCCCCTCCCTGAGTCGCTCTCAGCCCGCCCGTCTCCTACCCTTCGCAACCGGCTCGACGACGCTCCGCAACCCCTATCCCTCGTGTACCTTCGGGTGCTCATTGCTCCCGCTGCCCGCTCGGTCATGCAAGAACCTTCTCGAGTCTCAACTGCAGGGCGCACACCGCTCAATCCGTCTATCCTGCAAACGTATACCGCGATTTGTACCACCACGTGTAGGTACATGCTGTGTTCCAAATGTTTCAAAACATTATAAATTATGTCCCGCAACAGCTACTTGATAGGTGACGAAATTATGAAACCATTGCCGATTTGAACGATGATCGTTTACCGAAGAAAACAAATTTGGGAAACGCAGGTTTGCATTGGAAGTATACGGCCGGTGACAGATTTCATGATGTAACGAATCGCTCTGCGATTTTTAAGCACTTTTTTTTTAATTTTAGGACAGATTTTTATACGTTTTATACACGCTATGGCCCTTTTTGGCGCTTGCGAACTCTCGAAGGAATCAGTTTTACGAACTGCGTTGGTTAGCGTATATCTTACTTAACTCCAAGCTTGTGCGCTATCAGTCATACCTTCGATGTTTCTCGGATCAAACTTTCCTTCGCAAGTCCCGGAAAAACATTGCGTGTGGCACATGTGCGGATAGGCGATATCCGATTTGTGTGATTACAGCGCTGGCCTTTGCGGCTAGCGCTGCAAACTTCACACCGATCGGAAATCGCCCACTTTCCGCATATGTCACGCAATTTACTTATCTTCTGTCTTTCTTCTACTTCTGACTTTTCTGTTTTTATACAAGAAGGGAAATTATTATAATTATTATCAAATGTATTAATACATCTTCACGTTTCGCCGTCTAGAGTATCATCTCGGAGCAGTCCGAACATTTTCAGATGAATGAATGACGACGAGTATGTGTGTGATCGATTTTTTGATATCCCCAAAAGAAATACACAAATTCTAACTATTTTGACCCTTGTCAACTGATTGGATGTTACTTTGGCAAAAAAGAATGCATTTTGAAAAACCTGCGATTCTCAAAATATTTTTTAAGACACTTAAGAGGAATATTTTTTTTTTGTTTCTAATCAAGTGGATGCACATAAGTGTTGATTGCACGACTCGGAAGAGTTTTAAGTACAAATACATAAAAAATTCATGTTGAACAGAAAAAAATGATACGATACGTATTTAATATGTTCTTGATGGTATATTTTGTGCTACGCATTTGTTTAAGTATCGAATGTAGATATACACATCAAACCTCGAGTCTGTAACGTGACTGTGTGATTAATTTGCATAATTTTTCATCCACGCATTGCACGTACGCAGTGTCTAAAGTATTGACAAAATTGCGATACGTTGATGATGTGTGTATTACGCATAATTATCTCTACATCTACGTGCGATGCACGCGCTCGCGAACGAGCGATGTATACATATAGGTGCATGATACACGAGGCTAGGAATCTATTGAACTTTGTCGTGACGCAAAGAGAGGTAGCTAGCGGCTGGCTGCATGCACCATGTTTGCTAAAAATAGAAACTCGTCCGCCCATATATATGTGTATATAATATGTATTACAGTACGAATGTATGTGTATATAATAGTAGCGGGAACGTTGCCGCTAGGAAAATTCTGAAAACCGAGACAATTACATATGAAATTAGTTTGAAACCTGTCGAACAAGTAAGCCGCGCGCGCCTGCTCTGTAAAGCGAGAAACGTATGCCTGGTAATGTGAAATAGTGAAGCGAGAGGGAAAGTGAGAGACAGCGAGCGAATGAGGGAGATAAGAAGAAACGGCGAACCGGAAAACGGCGGACACAAGCGAGAGGGCGGTCGTCTCTCGGGCTGCGTCGGGCGGCGCAGCGCTGACATGCACAAGTGCACAACGATGCAACACACCGACACGCGTGCAGCTCCGCAGAAACGCAGCCGTGCCTTTGTCTCTCAGCTCGCGAGGCGTGCGTCTCGCGATGAGGTTGTGAGGCTTGCACATAATAACGGCGACGCGGGGCCGCGCGTGTATAATAATTATAACCGATTAATTGGCGCGTGGAACAATAAACCGGAAGCCATCTTGCGAGGATGTCGATCGATAAACCCTCGGCTTCTTATCCCGTGCGATTTGTCCTCAGTTTGCCTCTCATCGGCATTACCACGCTCTCTCACCTGCCTTTGTGCGGATGACACGCCGCCGGACGAAGGAGAGACGGGGAGTCGAGGAATTCCGTAGTTTAATCAAATAAGGCACGGACACGCGCTCGTTATCCGAACGTCTAGGCCTTTCGATTGCGTCGTTTGTCCGCGTGGCCGCTGTGACTACAATCCGAGGCTGCGACGACCGGAGAAGTAAGGCTACGTCCGCGACGGGATAACCGACCGACTCGTCTCGCCTCGCCTCGCCACGTCGGTCGGGCCTTGGAGCGGTTGTTAGCATTGCATTGCTTCCCGCCCGAGCTCAGACCCGGCGTCTCTTCTCAACGCCCGATTGTTCCGCGCTACGAGCCGTTTCGGAGATCGGAAAATTCACCTTCGTAGAATTATGCTTATTCGCGTATATCGATGCGCTTTTACGAGTATGCTGTACACGATCATCACGTACCTGATGCACAGATGCGGACGTAGCGACATTGGCTACCTATGTATTGAGAGAAGGGAAAAGAAGCGTATCGTTCGTAGTTATCGAGCACTGGTTTATTACGATTTGTAATTAATTACACTTTGAGTAAAAGTTATGTGTCCAATTTTTAAATACAGTAGAAAACTTGCTGTCGTTCGAAATATTTCAGAAGGAGGAAATATTTAACAAAATGCTTCTACGACGTATCGGATATATGCCAACGTACGAAATATTTATGATATATTTACGTAGTGAATATATCGAGAAATATGTCGGAAACATTTCCGGCGGATGTGCAGGAAGAAAAAAATTAATAGAAACCAATATTTTTAGACTATCGTTAGGTAGATTTTGTACGTTCGGTAGTTTCTTCGTTAAACGATTTCTGGATGTCACACGCGAAATTTTTAATCGATGAAAATCTGCATCCATTTTAGCACCGTGGGCCTCGAACTTCGGATCTTCAATTTATGAATTCAGCATGTTAGTCACTAGGTCTCAGGAACTCTTGTTTTTAACTGACTATCAGTGAAAAAGAGGTTTCTACAAGTTATCGTTGTAAAGAGGAACCTTGCATGAGACCAAATACCAGAAGTGTTTGTACACTTGCAGCCTTACACTGGTATTTAAGTACATTAATACAATTAAACTCTTATTTATTTTGAAACGCCCCTGAAATGTGTCAATTACAACGTAACATTTGGAATAATTCTGAAATATTTCAGAAATATTCAAAATGTTATGTTGCAGTTGACAGGATTCCAAAATATTCCATGAACATTCCAAATGTTATGTTGAAATTAGCGTATTTCCAAGATATTTCAAAAATACTTTAAATATCATATTGCAATTCGCATATTACTGAAATATTCTTAGAGTTATGTTATGAATGTGAGGCTTTCTAATGAATTTCAAATATTTCTGAAATATTTCGTGCCGTGTGGGCAGGAATTTACACATTTAGGTTTTTATATCGTTCGCAGTTGGCATATTTCGAAGAAAATTATTGTTAGTACCTCAAGGTTTCTGAAAATAATTGAAGCTTGCGGGATCAGCGTAGTTGTTCGAAAATTAACCGCAATAATTTCTATTTCTTTTACTTGATTCGCGAGTTCTAGGAAATGATGATAGCCGTAATATATAATTCCGTCTTTTACGTAATTTTCTCAATGCTTTCCGCACTGACTTTTTTCCTTCGTTCTGTATACCTACCAAATTCCGTGAAGATTTTGTGCTATCATCCAATTTTCCGTTGATTACACACAGTTGACAAAAACAATATTCCGAAATGAGGTAAAATCAGCCTCTTCTAACCTGATTTGGCTCAACGATCTTACGGCCGAACATTCTTATGAATTCTATAAATTGCAATTGTACAAAATATTTATCCCAAGATTTGTTACTGCAGCATGAGTAAACAAATGTTAGAATTTAATCAAAACCAAAAGCGTTATTATCTTGTGAGTAAAATATAACTATCATAGATAAGTCAAAAATGCATGTTACCATTTATTATTTCTGACACATATTCCTGACACGAGTTCAAGAAATTTTAAAAACAATCCCATATTTTTACAACAAAATTTTACAAGAGTGTGAGTTAGCTGCGTCGAATACGCACAAAATTTATGGCAGTTCCACTTTGCCGTACAGAAATTTGACTCTTGCTCTACTTCTTTGTAAAAAATCTGCAGTCATTTAACAAACATTTGCAAAAGTATCCATATAATAGTAATTATAACTAGCACATAGCTGTAATACTTGTGGTACAACTATTTTAACGCGAACCCCGCGCGGGATACCTAATGATTTGATTAGTTTGGATAGTTCGGACATGATGATCTATCCGGATCCATTGCTGGAGATTTTTCAAACGGTTCCTTCTTCTTTTTTCCTAACTTTTGATTTAGACGGTTGAACCGATTCGTCCTAAAAGTCCATATAATATTTCGGGAAGTGAGCGATGATGTCCTAACCCTCATAGATTTTTCGCTCCATCTCCGTACCCGGTGAACAGCCCGTGGCTACGACACTGTGTGCTGCCTTTGTGCCGCACTCTGAACTCTACTCCGCGGGTATTTTGACACGGGTAGGCTGCAAGGGACGTTTCCAGGCGGTTTTCGGCGACGGGATATGTCGAAGGAACGTCTTCTACGGTGCAATTAGCGTACAGCTCTAGGCAACGTTCTTTTGGCCAGGTATACCTTTCGTCCTCGCCCATGCCTCGGCCTCCTTTCAAGGTTGCTGAACGGATATCTACCGCTTGCCGGTTCGTTCGGTTATGCGCTCAATTTGAGCGTAAAGATGAAACCGCGATTAGCGTTGCCGAAAAATTCACGATTATTTGCAAAAGCTAATAAATTATTTCGTTCAATCAGAACTCACGTGATAAATTACAAACACATACCATATGAGTATGTCGTACGAGTGCCATGTTTGAGTAAACAAACTTGATACACAATTCTACCGGTTGTCTTTGATTTTTATAAATGTTTTTCTTTTCATTCATGATATATTGAGTGTGATACACGTCGAGGGAAAGAAGTATTGACTGTACACATAGGGAGGTAGATTCTGACCGATTCAAGGCCACCGGTATCGTCTGCTACTACCTATTCAGTCTGCGTAGCAGACGACATCGGTGGCCTTGAATCGGTTAGAAGCCACCTCGGGAGCTGTACATGTTAAAAGTTTGTATGAAATTTCAGAGAATTCCGTGTGGAATACGAATCTTGCAGAGATAATCGAGATAAAAAGATACAGGAGGCTCGAAAGAATTGAGGTTTCTTCCTAGCAGTTATATGTATAACGATAAGAAACAGCGAGGAAACGGTGAAACTGCGCAGATTCATAGAACCACTGTTTAGGCATGCGCGAGGTTAGTCGAATTCTAACTTCACCTGTCAAACGCGGTTTATTGAGGTTATGTGTGTATAGGCGATGCAAATTTCTCTTGAGTTAAGCAGATCTCAAAGAGTTGATACAGGGTTGCCGTTTCTAGTACAATTGTACTTTTCCAGTACATTTCAACCGTTTTTAATACGTTACTACACTTTTAGAGATATTTTAGTGCATTTGCATTTGAGAATTTAAATTGTGAATTTTACCCGATCAACGATCAGCTATACTACCGTGTTGAAGAATATTTAGTATGGAAGAGATCAAGTCTTGAAACTGTATTTATCGCGAAACCATTTTCGATTAACTGTTTTTTTTGTGCCTTCCTGACAAGTTTGCAAACAATGAAAGCACCACTTCGCGGAAAAAAACATAACCTCACAATATTTGAATTTCATCGAGTACATTCTATCACCTAGTGCATTTGTTTCACAGAGCTAGTACATTCTCAATTACCAGAGTGGCAACCCTGAGTTGATATTTACAAGTCATGAGAAAGGGCTTAGCACTTAACTTTTTTGCTAATCAACTAATAGCGGCTACGAGTCATCAAGACCATGTAATTTCAATTCGACCCTTGACACGGGAAAGTTTGTCATTATATCATGCCCTGTTCTAAATGAGTTGGCTTCCCTGCGTTGTAGACGCAAATATTACCTCCGTATCATTTCGTCGGCCAATAGCGATTTTATTATTGAGCGCATGCGTATCGAATTACTCTCTGCTGCTAAGTTTCACCATTCTTGCTCGCTATGCATGATAGAAAAATTGAACAAAGTGAAAAGAAAAGATTCGCAGGATAAAAGTAATAAAATTACATTCAAAAGTTAGGAACAGATGAAAAAGTATGTTTTTATTTCTCTACAAAATCCCCTGTAGAAATTTCTTTTGCCACAAATTTGAAGAAAAAAAAACTTTGACACAAACGTATTTACCTATAACAACGGATCTATCGACAGAACGATACGCATAATCGATCCAGATCATTCCCGAATGACAATTACATCGGCAAGTCGTTTACCAGTCGTTATATGCACGCAGGATTGTTTCTCGTTTGAATTTTTGTTCACTTGTTGCGTTTTTCAAATCTCTTTTTACGTTCGGTACAGACTGAAACCGGTTGATCCAGACAATATTCATTGTCGTTGATTTGCAAAAGTTGAATTAGAGATATTACACGTAACGCTAGCGCTGTTACCGAGCGTCTGTTACACAGTAACCAGCTTTATGTCCCGACCCAACACGGCCCGAGAAGAATTTCTTTCGAATTCGATCTGAGAGAACCGCATTGCTGGCCTGTGAGTCGACGGCTACTCGTTCACCGCCTCTACACTGCACACCGGGGCGTATCTGCGTGCTGCATCGTGCAGAGCACCAGGATTATGCCTATGCAGATGGAAAATCGCAAGATTTATCCTCTGCGGACATCGTGAACTTCCACGTCACTGTAAAACTTGAGCTGTCTCGGTTTGTTTTGATCAATCGGTTTACTCATTTTCATAATGATCCAGCTTCTGGGATCATGGCACTTGCAGTTTATCCGAATCGCAATTTCAGGGCCATCTTCGACGTCAATGACATATGCAAATTCAAAGCATCGTAAGGTGAAATATTTTTCAGAAATTCTTCGTGATAGATTTTTAAATTTCGTTAGAATTGATCTGAAAAATATTATCCGTGATGTGAAAATATTTGACAAAATATCACAGGATTTTATTTCATTCTAAAAGATTTCCAGCGATTTAATAGAACTTCAACGGGATTTCAAAAGGTTTCAAAATATTTTAAGCCGAAAAATTTTACTGCCTCACGCGCACCAGATCTCACAGGTAGATTATGGTACTTTCACGGGTACCTCTTACCTGTACGTATTTATCAGGAGGTTTTATCTACGGCTGGTGGCCGAAGCGTGATTAACTATTTAGGGTACGTGTAAGGAGAACCAGAATAGTCGCACAGTGTTCTGCGAAAAATCTCGTGTACCTACACCGAGCTAGGCTAGGTGTACATATTTACAAGGTACCGAAACTAATTTCTAAACAAGAAAGAGACAAAGAAAGAAACGTCTGCCTACCTGCTGCAGTTGAGCTGCCTGTCAATTGTTCGAAAATTAGAACCGATAATTTCCACGTATACCTTGAAGAGGGTCCTTCAGTTCCCTGCAGGCAGGCGGCTCAGTTTTACGTCGTGAACGCCAGGCAGCCTCGTAGATTTTTCCTTGACTTCGTACCTTCGTACCTCCGTTTTCCTCGGAATTGCCAATTTAATGCGTGTTGATAACTTCAATCCGAATGTTTAAGCTGATTTGTTAAATTATCAAGATTTGTGGCAGCGAATTGCTTTACTTTATATACCGTGACCATTGATCTAAAAACTTGTGTGCTCGTTATTAATGTACGTAACTTGACGGTTGCATTAAAAAAATAAACTCTTAGTTTACTTATTTATTAATTAAGTTCCATGTTTCATACACTGGTTATATTTGCGCTATATTATTTACGCAGTATCGGAAAAGCGAAAATGCGTAATTTTTTCGTTTCTAAGTAACGATATTTAATGGCTGGTGATAAATGGCGATGATAGTGAACGATTTATAAAAATTACTTATATAAATGACGTCCATACATATTTCATTAAAAGCAATGTATTTTACGATTAAGATGGTCGAATCGTGAATCAAATTGTAGGCTCTATAACTGTATTGCAAAATTATTCACCCGAAAAATAAAATTTTTCTTATCTCTTATTTGCACGGTTCTTAAATTGTTGTTATTATAACCTGACGCGATTATGATAATTTTCAATGGATATTAGTAAATTAGAAATTTGTTTTGGAATTTGTCTGTGCAAAAATCACAGAGTCATCCCCGATTGAGGAGCGCTGCGATTTTATTTCAGCCTCTAATACATTTCACTTCATATAACGAGGAAAGTGATCAAAATGGTGGCATTTTAGGCTAAATATACCAACAGAATCTACGATTTTACATCGTGATTTGGAAAATACGTGCGCTCTCGAAGTGAGCGATCGGGTTGCAAAATCAGCGACGGAATCACATCGCGAGAGATTTCCTCAAGTAGTTAGAGTATAGAAATGGAAAAATTATGAAAAATATCCGCAATCACATATAAAGCCGACGTATGAAGAAAAGGGGCGAAGATTCGAGTTCCCGTTCATAAATTACGTCATTTCACCGGCACAGAGTTGACTGTTATATAATACGGGTAAAACTTGGGGGGGATGATTCTCCTTCTGCACGGGCTCCCGAAGGTTGGCTTTCCGTGACGGGAATAAGGAGCGAGAAAATCTCCGACGAAAACTCGGTGCAGCTGTTGCAGCGAGTTGTGTGAGAACGCGAACTCGTCGTCGTCGCCGTCAATGGCTTTCAATCCGAACGGTGCGTCAACGCACATGTGTTGGTACACGCACATACCCACATACACATCGAACTTTTTCCTCAAATTTTTCTTCTTCCTGTTCGATCGTGCGTACAATGGGGCCCGTCCGGTCCCCGCAGCGAAAACTGAGCTGACGTATAGAGTCCGGGCCTCGTGTTCGCGTTCATAAAAGACGCTGCAAGCCATGGCACGCACACGACGCTGCTTGCAGCCTGGTTCCTGCAGTACGAAGTGGTGGGCGACATGGGTATCGGGTATACCCCTGCCCTCTGCAAGCAGCCCGCGAGAGAAAGTTAGTCAACAACGATGATTACGTGGCTCATGGGATTCGGTCTTCGGTATATTGGTTGCACATATGCGTTTTATATGTTGGTTATAAATAGCCAGGCATACACGAAAGTTGGGGATATTTATTAATTTTATTACGAAACAGTCGTATATTGAGTTTTAATTAATTGTTATATTATTGAGCTTTGGAAAACTCTTCGAAAATAAACAAGAGCTTACGAAGAGAAAAAATCTATTTTATCAAACACGTTTTTCTCTCATGTTCAATTTTTCGAACATTGGATCGATATTGATCATCATCAGCAAATGGTAATGTTGAATTGGCTACTGAAATAAAAGGAAATCTGTTCGGTAAACTGGTAGAAATAAAAATCGAGTCCAATCGAAGGGACCTGCTATATTTTGAAACATTCTGAAACAAATGACGCATCGATATACAAGCTTTTCCGTTTGTATTTCTAATATCTTCTGTTTTTGCATCTTTACAGTGTTCTTCGTAGCTTACGAATACAATAATTTGATAAATACTCAATGTAACACTAGTTCGTGATAATAATGATAAAAAGTGGAATTTTCAATGCACATGCCGTAAAAAGAATTAAACACCGCAGTTACGTTTTTAATATGCATATCGTTCGGATAAAAAAGTTTTGAACTGCTTATCGTGGATTAAACTGAACATAAAGAAACAGATTACTTTCATGACAATTGAAATTGTACATCTTGTTAGAAATACAAATGAGAGCGTAAAACACCGATGCTAGCAATTGGATCTAAGGAATTCGCATTTGTTGAGTATAAAATATCGTCGTCATCATTCGTCGGTGGAATTTAAGTAATGGGTGGATTTGTTTAAATATACCTGTTTACCGTACAGATGAGCAATTTGAAAAATGTTATAGCAAAAGTGAGATGGAAGTAGATCAAGTAAACTGCTGGCGTGTGTTCAAACTGTGCAGATTGAGTGGAAATTTACAAAAATTATTACTCGTTAGAGGTGATCCCTCCCGTTTTCTAAGGTTTTGCATCGAAAAGGTACCTCGCAAATCCTTGAGGACGAGGATAAACGAAAGGGTATATCATCCCTTTGTAACGTATACTGACAATAGCTCAGCTAGTACGCCATGCGTATACCTGCATAACTAAATTGTTCTCTTCAAGGTATTAGGTACACGATGTGCATGGCTGCTGGACCTTGGGACTACCCAGGTATAGCAGAAGTTGCTTGTTTTCAATAAAATAAACAGAGAAAGATGAAAGGCAGTCCGTAAGTCTGATTTTTTTACTACGATCAGTTACCCTGTAGTTTCACGGGATTGTTGAGTCAACTGCGTTTTCACAGAAACCAATGAAGCCCTCAGTCGGCTGTATAAACTTTAGGGTAAAATAATAATTTTACAAACAAATTAAAGAATGTGTATAAGCGAAAAAAAACCGACTCGAACATTTCGGACAGTTTTATAGACGAATGATCGAAAGTATGCGTGGAAATTGGAATGGTTTGGAATTTATCAATTTTTGTATCCCTCGCGTGTACCAGTCAGGTGAAAATTTGAATATTCCGAAGTATCAAGAATAATTATACCGGGTATCAAGATAGGATACATTTCTTCTTATCGTAATGGTTCCATACACGTTCCAGGAGTATATCAACGTTATAAGTTCGGAATATTTCTCCACATCACCAAATTTGTAATTAAATATTTGATTCGAACGATATCAGTGCGTTCTTTGCTACATATGCGGCAAAACTGTAACTCATGCAGAGTTTCTGCAAAAATTTCGAAGCTAGATTTATATTATACGTATGTATTCGTTAGTGATCGTGACATATACTATTTATTCTCAAAATTATTGTCTACTAAAGCGTTTGAATCAAAAAATCTAACTAATCTTTTGATTCGTGTAGTACGACACTGAAAATGTAAGAAGAAAAGAAAGAAATGTCTGAGTAACTAGCTTTCTCCCGATGAGAATCCTTGGTTTCCCAAATATTCCGAAATTCATCAGACTCCCGGTGTGTTTCCGGATGGATTTTGCGAGTATTTCGTCCTACACGGTTGCAGATGCATCAATATGGGGATAAGAATAATTGCCTGCATCCGAAAAACTGTTCGCGGCACACGACAAGCCTTTGTCGTCGCCGGAGCGGAGTGTATACCTATCAAATCTCTCTTTTGCAAGGCCCAAACGCACACTGCGTTCTAGGCATAGGTGGTTGGGTAGGAAGTTGCGTGTGTGCAGCGTATCTCGCGTTGCACGTTGCTGTGTGTGCATCGGGACTGTCGGACAAAAGAGTCCGGCGTACCGTCGGGGCCCAGAACTCGTCCAGGTACATGGCGAGGGGATCAAGGATCGTGGTTCAGGTACGCGGCGCGAAGCCAGGTACGCCAGGTGGCAGCCTCTTTTTTCATCGGCGATCGGCCCGACGAACAGCTGTTTCCCTTAATAAAGGAGCCCTTCCCCAAAATCATGCTGCCGCCCCGCGCCTCTTACTGTCAACCCGACGCAGGCCGCCTCTGTAGGCCCCCGGGGCCTCATGTCCTACTTTAAAACGCCGCTCGTAATTTACCGAGCATATGACTGACGAACCGGGATTCGAGTGAGTGTATCCCCAGAATCTTGCCCGTGTCTTCGTAGACCTTCGGATACAGAAGACCTCGGACCCAGAGGAATGGGTAATTCCTCCACAAGGTGAGTTCGACGCTGCCTGCAGTGTCGATCTTCGGCACTTTTTACTGCCACGTGTTTTTTTTTTTGCGAGGACTGAACACCATCCCTGTGAAAAATTTCATTTGTATACGGTTTATATTAGAGAAAATTCTGGTAAAATAGGTATCGTCTGCACGATAATGGATTAAATATTGTTGTAATAATGAGATCTTGCGAAACAAGTAATTATTTAGTCATTTTTTTTACGGTATACTACATTTTCTCGTAATTGCTAGGTTAGATATGGTTCGATTAGGTACTTACGTTTCTTTAGTTTCAAATGCTGGTCGATTTCAACGTTTACGTACAGATCTCCGGATATCGAAGATCACGTGTTTTAAACGCAAAAAGGGCTTAACAGCCCCATTCTATACACAATTCTGAACTAAAAGACTGTAAGAAATTTTCATTTAATGCAAGAATAAAGAAACGGCACGAAAACTACGAAATCGCAATAGTAAATTCGTACTTTTCGTGCCATTTCTTCATTTCTACATCAAGTAAAAATGTTTTGGAGTCTTTTCGCTCAGAATTGTGTATAGAATGCGGCTGTTGAGCCCTTTTTTGCGTTTAAAACACGTGGACCTTGAAGATATGTACGACAACGTTAAAATCAACCAGGGCACCCCCTTAACAACAATCTACAGTCCCACCGACATCAAATTATCGCAATAGTTATCTACTACAAGAGAATAAATCACGAGGGGCCATTATCGAAGAGAATAGTAAGACATATTATTAGACTTCCTTGTTATAGCTACAAAATTCATCATCATTTTGTACGCAAAACTATATTTTTCGTTTATGGTACAAAATAAAAATAGTTAAGGATTGAATAGTAACCACAACTAGAAATATTTAACGGCGTGAGCTGTGCAGATCACCGTGTGGTAATACTTTTAGTACATTCATTCAATTTTCGGTAGGTAGGTAATTTTGTTATGTCACATGGGATTTTGTTTTTCGTATTTTAAATGACTTTTACATTTTGTCAAAAAGAACTCCACTTCAATATTTCGAGCCGACTGATATAGGTATGTATGTGTGCACGTGTAATGTATGATGCACTTCAACTCGACTCAACCCGGTCGAAACGTTGATATTTCGGAAATGGTTCATTCTTTTTTTCAGTTATTAAGGACTCTCTAGTAAAAGTACTGTAGATTTAATGATCCATTATTCAGCAGCATAGTTTTGACGGGATAGAGTTTACAAATTTCGAGATCTGTATTTACTCACAGTAAATTTTCAAGCGCTTGTAACTCCGCATGCTGCTAAACAAAAATAAATCTCATATGCGAGTACTTGCATTGGTAAGTACTGCAAGTATGAAGTACCAGTCGTTTCGACAAACTTATAAGCGAATGCTGTATCCAGTGCTTATCGACCGAAAAAAATGTCACTTGTTTTCATTATTATCAGAGCATGCTTCTCATGAACGTGAAAATGCCACATGTAGCGCAGCGCAATTCTACTTGCAGTACCGAAAAAAACCATTCAATAGTATATTATTGTAGTACATTACTGGGTTTCAAATTAGTGATTTCGTGTAACTCCTGCGGACCAACCAGTGTCTATTCTAGTTCTATCATCAACACGGTGTTTGACATACACGGATTATATTCACATACCATTCGTTGGGAACTGGTCTGTAAGGAATAGACACTTTTTGTGATTTCGTGGATTTACCAAAAGCGATCTATCACTCGTTTTACGATACCATTGTCGAACATATTTACGCTGCAAGAAAAGTATAAGCAACATATTCATGAAAAATGGTGTGAAAGAAGAACAAGAAGTATCAATAAGAATGGGAAAAGGTCCAGGTTTGACTGTTTCTGGTGATGGAATTTGGCGCAAACGAGGCTACTTTTTGCACTACGGCGGCGTATCAACGATTATTGGATACTACTCGGGAAAAGTGATAGATTTAGTAATTAATTCTTCTTATTGCAAAGCTTGTTGAGTATTGGAGTAAGAATCTTGGTACAGTTGAATACGAGCCGTGAAAAGAAGATCGCGAAAAAGAATGTTACGCGAATCATGAAATGTTCGCTGAAGAAATGGAAGTACATATTACAGTAGATGCATTCTTGAGGTCGATAGAGAAGTATACTGTTCGTTACATGGATTACATCGAAGAGGAGGATTCAAAGATTTACGAAGGAATTGCTAATGCGAATCCATACGAAAAAAAGGTGATAAAAAGGGAACGTTTGGGTCATATGCAGAAAAGAATCGGCACACGACTGCGTAACGTCAAAAAGGCGAACAAAGGTCTTGGAAGTAAAGGAAAGCTAACCAACAAACTAATCAAGGAGCTAACGGTATATTATGGTCTCGCTCTTCGAAGGTTCTCTTATTTCAAAGACGAAATAAAAAAGCCACTTGGGCATCATTCGCCACAAAAGCTCGACCGACGAAAAGCCACAACATAAGAATTGTCCTCCGGGAGAAGACTCGTGGTGTTCCTGGCAAATATCAAAAGCAATCAGCAGTTTGGATGAATATACGCATAAGAATGGTCTACCTCAATCCGTTCAAGATGCCATTCAACGTATTTATGAGAACTTCAGTTCAGATGAATCGTTCGAGCGTCGTTAAAGACGCTTTACTTAAAACAGTTATGAAAGCGTCAACTCCGTCATTTGATCAATAGCTCCAAAAATAAGTTCGCGCGGTGCGGTTATCGTCGGAATTGCTGGATATATTGCTGCGAGCACTTTCAACAATGGCTATAATAGCATCATGTTGATGGTGAATACCATGAATCTACTAATCGGAGATTGCTGCTACAATTTGTGCATGGAAGTCGACCAGGAGTGTTGCGTTAACGCAGATGTCTGAGTTCAAAAACCATGAAATAGGCTTGAGTAGCACGTAGAGTTTTCCAAAAAGAAGGCCAAGAGCTCAATTAGCTGCCGAAGGGGTCATGTACTTAGATACAATACTGTTAGAATGACATTATTTATTAAAAGTAGAATTTCATTTGTTTTATGCGGGTTGAAAATGACTTTGAAAAAAAGGAGTCCCCACGGTGGACGCGGTGCTGGGTGTACATATTATCTGAAATATTTTTTTGTAAATTTGCTTCTTATTGCCTCATTTTATTCGTTTTATAGCAATTTGTATAAAATATTCTATAAACGTCGTATGAGCTATATCGGAGTCTTCCGAATTTTAGGATTTTTTTTTTATTATACAGAAATACACAGTCGAGGAGAACAAGAAACAGTAATTTTTAATGTTCATAATTCGAATGTGAAGTCATGTGAATTTCCGATTTTTTCATTTAGCCGTTTCCAACATCATCAGGGGAGTTATTGTTAGCAAAAAGACCGACTTTCGTCTAAAAACCTATTTTTGGATACTAAAGGTTCGCAAACGTAAGGATTCTTCAAGATTAGAAAAAGTCATTTTCGACCGTACCAATCCTCTTAGACCGTGCTCATACCACCGTAGACCACTGGAAAGTAAAAGAAGTATGACAGTATGTATTAACGATAAAATATTTTCATCGCACTTCATGATACATACTTCCAGTAAATAAATTGATTAGTGAAGCGATGAAAAGTACCGAAAAAAGCCACTATTTTTACCGCTTGTTTCCGCTGTATTGCGCAACTACTTACTCGGAAGACATGAAAAATAAAAGTACAGTTCGCGGCGAAGGTGGTTTTACACCGCGAGTCGTTGAATGAATGATGAGTCTCGGTATAAGTTGGTGCGTATGTATACTATACATACATACAGCATGAACTTTCTCAGCGCACAGATGCTGTCTGCTTACCTATACCAGCCAGGATCGGCGCAAGCTGCATCGGATGCTGATGTGTACCGCCCGCTAGGGAAAGCACGCGCGCGAGTTACGTGGTCTGACTTCCAGTTGGATACGCGGTTGTAACACTGACCTCAATGACGTAACAGATCTCGATCGAGAAAGGTCGTCTGCCCTTCGTTGCGTTAATCGTCCTGAAATTTTTCCAACCAACCTACACCCTTGCGTAAACTTAAGCGACGACCTTGATCAGGGTGAATAATTCGAATTGAAAACAAGGGGAAGTCTTGATCGAGTTGGGGAACCACACATGTAAAGTCCTCAAATTTAGGAACTATTACTGCTAAGTAGGTAAGTCTTCTTTGTCAATGAAACATTGATAACGATTGAGCAATGATTTATTCAGCTTTTTGGAAAAAAAATTTTAGTTATACATAAACAAGAATTGCGTAAATTATAGTCACTTTGCACGCATTTACCTAGTTGTCAATGTTATTTTCACAAATCAAATGACAATTGTATTGACTGAAAAAATTCACCACATTCGAGAAAACTTAATATGGAAAAAATATAAAAGCTTACGATTAGTTGAATTGAGCAAATGAGTATTCGATCATTTGTTACGAAGAACTTTTCTTCTCAACTTTTTATCCTACTCAGTTATTGCATTTTCGGAAGAAATTCTTAAGACTTAAAAACGCGAAGTATACCTCCGGGGTGTGTTGCTCTGATTTTATGGTAAAATGCAAATCGCGAAGCCTCAGACCGTCCAAGCGTTTTACGTACAGACCGATTCAGAATGAATATATCACATGGACGCTGAAATTAGTAAGATGCATCTGCAGAAAAGCATGTTTCTTCAACAAAACCGATATTTGACAAAAATTTTCTGAGTATATTTGATATACTTCAAAGGACATAAGTGCACGAGGGAACCATCCGACTCGTTGAAATTGAATCGACCTGTACGATACACCGTACGATGTGTTTGTTCGATTCTTTATTATTGATTCTCCTTTAGTTCCTCTTTCTGTTGTGTATACCTTAGGTCTGTCCTTTCGGAACAATTTTCGATAAACGGCAGCTTCCTTCTCCCCATCCGCTTCAGAATTTCGCCAAATTACGGGTGTACTACAGCCATGGGAACACTTTAGTGTATTGTAGTCGAGGCGAGAACCAGTTTTAACTTAACCCTCATTTTCTGAGAAACATTTTAAGATGTTCGCTGCAAAATGAAATATAATATCGGTGATTAGGAGTGGTGCACAATTATCTGTTCGGTTGCTTTCTTCAGCGAAACATAAATGTAAAATTGTTGATAAGACTAGATTTATGAACAAAATATCTATCGATTGATTTGAATTGCACTTGAAAGAAAAAAAAAAATTCTTATATTAATTTACTTTTTTTTCCTCTGAGTTCAGTGAAATGTGAAAACGATTATGAAGACATTTGGAAGGAAGAAGAAAAAATCGAACACACCCACTTTAATAACAAAACTAGATAAATGTAACGAAGATAGAATTCATTCGAAATCATTTCCAGTCGTTTTTGATTTCAAGGAAGGGTAAAGATCAGCTTCGAATTTTATATCATTTTGTTTATATAAATAAGAAAGTAGAGATAAAACGAAAATACGGACATAAAGTATTTCACAGTTGTCTTATAAATAATCAGTATGCAATATCCTCCAACATGTTACGTTACAGTAGTTCAAGTAGCTATGCCCCTGAGAGCATCTTGTAGCTTTTTCCTTGCTACAGCAACGCGATCTTCTTGTCGTTTGATGTCATCGTCGGCAATAGCTACTGCCTAAAATAAATACACATCCGAATTATCAAGCCATAAATACCATCACTAGTGTTATTAATACTCGTAATCGAGATTCGTTCATTGAGGCGGGTATAAAAAAACAAGGAATACCTGAACGAGGGGCTGTTCCGGGTTGAGAAAAACACCAGGATTTTTTTCCAAAGCCGTTTTCGAGCCAGTTTGTCCTGTTACGGGTTGGGAAGATACGTGGAGGGCTGTGGCAACGCTTTGAAGTAAAGTCTCCTCGGTTACGTAGGGGCCGACCGGCTTCAGAGTCTTTGGTAAGTCCATTCCATCGAACTCGTAACCATCCGGGTCGCAGGCCCGCAAACCTTCGAGCCGCTTCTCCCAGAAGAGCTGTAACGTTAAGGATTTATTATACCTGGATTAACGTAAACGGCATTTCACGCTCGATGCATAAAATAAAATAAATCGATGCCGTAAATATTACATTATGTGTACACCAAAGTTCGCATCGTTGGCTGACAAGTTACAGCGAATTACAGTTTGGAACGGCCGAAATTTTTTTTTTTTACTTCCAATCTTTTCCACTTTTTAATTTGTCTGTTTCTGTACTTATGAAATGTTTTATACACACAGATTATCACTCCTAATAGTAAGTCTATTCGGTATATTATATGAATAGCGTTATGAAACTATAAAAACTATAAATATACCGTTTTACTATGTTTATGAATAAGCATGCCTTAAGGTTCGTCCGATACTTCAAATACAAAGGATAGATACAGAATAACTAAACGAAGGGATATTTTGTACGGGATTTTCTTTCTCAGTTAGACAAATTTTTCCAGTGAATTATCTAACAATTTTTTTTATAAATTGCCGACTTTCAGTATGTCGTGATGACAAAATCGTCCTCTGCTTGGATAAAACCGATTATCTCGGAGATACATTTTTTCCTAACTAGTGCTGTTCGTTTTCGAACTATATGCACAGAGCTGGAAAACTGCAAAACAGAGTACGAAAAAAATTCTAATTAATAGTGGTGTTCTACAGCGTAAAATCAGCAATAATACTAGTTCCACTGTTTTCATGGAGAATTGTTAAAAAAATATTTTTTAACCGGATTTAGCGTTCACTTTATTATTTCAAAACTGCCAAAGTTCAACATTTTTGGATTTGTCTGTGTGCTCTATCTATTTCATTAAAAATTCAGGGAAATACATCGAACATATTTGAGAACTCAAATATCAACGTGAACTAATTTTTTTGCAAATTTTTTATGAAAGGGTCACTTGAGTTTTTGCGGCTAGAATCCCGTTAAAAAACTCTCGGAAATAGCGGTTTTTTTTCAATACGTGTACACTTTTTTCATGCGATATATGTGATTTTTAAACAGTATAACAATTTATGAAAAAAGAATCAGAACGATTAGACTTTAGTTTTGATGAAAAAATTCCAGGTTTTTCATTCATTAATATGCAAATTTGAAAAATTGTAAAAAGTTTAAGCAATGAGAAAATTGGTCTAGTTGAGGACGAAAATCCCGTGCATATGTATATTATACATATATATCAAGTTATTTCGTTGAGATGATCCGTAGGAATCTTGATATAATAAGGGTAAATCCGCCTGCAATTATACGATTCGGAGTACATTCTACCGATCCAGATTTGTTTTATGGTAAATGATGGAAAGAGAGTGAGAAATTCGTGAAAAATTAATAAACGTCGACCGGTAAAATGTGCCTTAGCTTGCACAACTACTGGCGGATTTACCATAAGTTACTTCTTTTTCGAATTGCCTATGGGACATCTCCACGAGATATCTTGGTACACACATAATACAATGTAATAAATTTGTACGTCATTTTAATTTATTAACGTCATGATGATGATTCGTGCCAAGTGAATTACCTGCTTAGGTTTGTCTTGAGAGCCATGTTTGCCTTCAGACTTTTCGGCCCCTTCCTAAACGAATGAATGTTACATACGATGGTTGGTATCATACATATAAAGATTTAAACTATATTCTATAAAGAATACTACATATACATGTCGATGCATCAACGCACATTCTAAAATGATGCTGACGTTTGTCTGAGATCATTACAGGAAATGCAGAGGTAGTTCAATTACGTATGTAATCCGTAAAACTGACGTTAAACGAATGTCGCCGTTTGTCAATTGTGTGTACGCTTACTTCGAACTGTCTTATATCGATTCTGCAATCTGAACAATCACAATCATCAATAAATTGTACGGAAAGATAGTCAGTTATTTACGTATGCATGTACAACATCGTGTATCACGTGAAGAACCAAACGTACTTCCATTTCTCAATATAGTTTTGGTGTTTGTTCGAAACAGCTATGTAATCGCTATTATGCTGTTAATATGTACTTTTGTTTTTTTATTCAATCAGTTGAATGAAAAAGGAAGATCTTAAACGAGATTAATCGGTGTAAGAACGAACAAAAATTTTCTTTTATACGGGTTAAAATCCATTGTTACACATATCAGTATAAATATATACGTTACATAAGTAAACGATGCAGTTCACTTTGCACTCACCAGAAAAAAATATTTTGTTACAATGACTTCATTTCAATAAAAAAAAAAACATTGATTAGGTTCCAGGACGTAATTAGAACGACCGTGCTAAATAATAACAAACCTTGAAAGGAGTAATTATATTCACTAATTGTTTAATACATTGTACCATTATTGTGTGCAGCCAAACTGCATGTGTTTCAAATACCTACTTCAATTATTTTTCACAGCCGCAGTTTTTTGAGGATTATTAACTTGATCTGACAAGAAAGAACAGTCGAATCCACTCAAGTTTTACAATACTTGCATAGTAAGTTTATTTTTATAGTTAAAATGATCGGCTATCAAATATTGAATGAATTACAGATGTATAATGTGAGTCTAATTGAGTGAAACTTCAATAAAAATAATTTTTTTTAATATATCACATTTTCATACAGTGAGTCACTGATTATTTAACAAATTTGAGGAGTATTTAACAAATTTGCTTAGCTGCTGCATCGAAGATGGTACCAAAAGAAGAGGAAGAATATTGTTTTGTTCCGGATACAAAAGGGCTAACAAAAAGAAATGATGAAATAACTATTTAGAAGCTGCAACTAGAGTTGAATTTGATTAAAATAATATTCTGGAAATTCACAACTTCTCTATTCCACTAATATTGAAATACCAATAGTGCAAAGGTTATACAATTCTGTTTTATTTTTAGATAAATTCTCTTTTGTGTTTTATTTGGAATATATAATGTTACATAAATCTTTTTTTTGTGAACTGGAGAGTTCAATCAACAAATTTGTTTAAAATGATTCATGGACAATTCATTCACAAACAAAGTCAACGCTAATTAATTAGAATTGTAGAACGAACACACTTTTGGAATTCGAATATATTTTACAAACGTGCGACACGTTTCTCAAGACACTGATCACCGGGTTGTTTTACATCAAATTCATGATCTTGTCGCTAGCTTTTGTCTTTCAAGGTGATGTTGTTCAAATGAATGTGAACTCGATCAATACCAGGTACACCTGTTGAACCTTTATTTCGTCATTTTCTTTCATGACAAGTGTTTCGATTAGATATTACACACCTACTGCAACCTTAATTGAAAATATTCGGTAACAACAAGATAGTGTCCTGGTACCCACTTCGTATCAGATTAACAAAATGAGTCTAGAATTTGCGTACCTGTTTTGGTTTATCTTGATTACCATGTTTGATGTCTTTCACTTTTCCCTCCTGTGTTTTGTATATAGTTACTGGCTGTTTGAAAATCGATGCCGTTTGCCTGATCGGAGGTACAAGGGAAGCGTCGTTCCTCACACCACGACTGTAATCGAAAAAGAATTGCGTTACTTCGCGTGAAGTGAGTTGAAAACCGAAATCTCAAGGAGAGAGAGAAAAAAAATAGTGTGCTTTTGATATTATCCAATCGGAAGCAATACTCAGGGAATGGGGGGGTCGGTTGTACTTACCTGTAGTAGTAGACGTCAACTTTGCCCGTTGATGATAATTGACTCGCAGGTTTCCTCGATTGTTCGTCTCTGACCGGCCAATTCGTTGGCAGCGCCGATGAATATTTTTTTTTCTCTACCGACATATTCATCGTGTCAGTCACTTCAATATTTTTCTAACGTAAAGCGTTGTCGGTCCCTCGTCGCGTCTCACCCACGTCAACATGCGGCCGCCATTGAGATTTTCAGATACGGCCAAAGTTCGCTCGCTAACCGCTCACGTCGATGCGGCAGCACCGTCCAATAACTTCATGCACTTACGAGGAACACCGTTTCGACCGGATCCACGTGGATATTTCGACCGTTGACAAGGAGGGTAGAGAGAAGGAGGCACAACTCGGCGCTATCGTGATGCCAAAACCGAAGAAAGAGATAACTCTTCTTTTCGCCGTTACGCAGCGCCGACAACGCTTTTCCTCGCATATATTAACCTCCATATAGTTAGCCCCCCATGTGTGTGGATTGGATTAATTCTTTTTGCAATCGTTTGTCGGTCATTTGTCGGTCAATGATGGACTAATCCGAACGTTTGTCGGTTATTCCTCGATTAGAAAATAATTTTTCAAAATTAGCATAAAAAATTTCTCTAGTTGGCCCCTTGACGGAACTGTTTCCGATTAATTTTGATGGTAATCGATCTAGAATCGTTTGTCGGTGATTGATGGATCATTCTCGCATAGTCAATTTGGATAGTTTCTGTAAAATCGTGGAAACAAAAATTTAATCTGGGTTGTCTATTGCTAATCGCTGCGTGGAAACCTACCATTATGGCGGCGAACAGAATCAATTTCTTAACGTCGCTCTATGGCCATGCTCTACGGTATCTCTATGGTATTCAAAATGATTCATAAGTGTGAGCTCGGAAAAAAATGTGACTCAAAAATTGAGGTTAAATAACCAACTAGTGGATAATCAACGCTCCGGTGAGATTACGACGGTAGGGTGGGTCAAATAAAATGACCATTTTTTTTCCCCTCGATATAATGAAAAATTGATTGTATGGCATCTCAAAAAGGCTGTAACCGTCGAGGTTAGGAGAGTCTTTTTAGTACATTTCTGTAGAACTTTTGATGCTCTACAAAAAAGCTCTGTTGTATCTAATCGATAGAAGTAACCATTCAAAAGATAATCGCTGTTAAAGCTTGAGTTTCTTAGAGTTTGAGTTTCATCTAGTGTTCAAACTAGTATTCATGGTATAAATAATTGAAGAACTTTAAAGCGATTATTTTTTGAACGGTTACTTCTATCGATTAGATACAACAGAGCTTTTTTGTAGAGCATCAAAAGTTCTACAGAAATGTACTAAAAAGACTCTCCTAACCTCGACGGTTACAGCCTTTTTGAGATGCCATACAATCAATTTTTCATTATATCGAGGGGAAAAAAAATGGTCATTTTATTTGACCCACCCTACCGTCGTAATCTCACCGGAGCGTTGATTATCCACTAGTTGGTTATTTAACCTCAATTTTTGAGTCACATTTTTTTCCGAGCTCACACTTATGAATCATTTTGAATACCATAGAGATACCGTAGAGCATGGCCATAGAGCGACGTTAAGAAATTGATTCTGTTCGCCGCCATAATGGTAGGTTTCCACGCAGCGATTAGCAATAGATAACCGGATTAGATTTTTGTTTCTACGATTTTGTAGAAATTGTTCAAACTTACTATGTGAGAATGATCCATCAATTACCAACAAACGATTTCAGATCGATTAATATCAAAATTAATCGGAAACAATTCCATCAAGGGGCTAACTATAAAAAATTCCCTATGCGAATTTTTTCCCCTAGCTTCTCGATAAAAATATATTTGAACTATTTCAAAGCAATTTGATCTAAATACGTTTTTCGCTTATTGATGGTCCATTATCGGTTGAATAATTTTCATATTTTCTTTGTAAATGCAAGAAAAACTCCCCGGAAAATTTTTTCCAATAACATACATTATCACTTCATAGAAACTCACCCAGTTAACACTTCAGATCCGTATGGTCTTTTGGCAGGTATGGATGTGTGGTGGCTCGCCGCCATATTGAAAATGTAATTTAATTGCTAGTCCATGAAGTAAACACATATGGTAGGTTTCCACGCAGCGATTAGCAATAGACAACCCAGATTAGATTTTTGTTTCTACGATTTTACAGAAACTATCCAAATTGACTACGCGAGAATGATCGATCAATCACCGACAAACGATTCTAGATCGATTACCATCAAAATTAATCGGAAACAGTTCCGTCAAGGGGCCAACTAGAGAAATTTTTTATGCTAATTTTGAAATTTTTTTTTCTAATCGAGGAATAACCGACAAACGTTCGGATTAGTCCATCATTGACCGACAAACGACCGACAAACGATTGCAAAAAGAATTAATCCAATCCACACACATGGGGGGCTAACTATATGGAGGTCATATATTATATGTCTGGACATGAGAGTATACAATGTCACCACCATCGACATATAGTATGAGGTTATGTACAATGTTCATCGATGCATGCACTGTGGCTAACTTTATTTTTTCAACTTTTGTTTCTTTTCTACTGGTATTTTATGTGCCTATGGCCGGTGAAACAGTGCACAGGAGAAATGGGAGAAACCATGACGACAGTCTCTCGGCGCTGTCATCCATATAACCTCTAAGATCGCGAGGGCACGAATAACCTCTTGCACAAAGTGCATAAGCCGTCTTTTGAGTATAAATATTTAATTTGATCATATTTGTATATTCGTCGAGTCTTAAATTGACGGCTTATGCACTTTGTGAAAGAGGTTATTCGTGCCCTCGCGATCTCAGAGGTTATATGGATGACAGCGCTGAGAGGCTGTCGTCGTGGTTTCTCCCATTTCTCCTGTGCACTGTTCCACCGGCCATAGGCACATAAAATACCAGTAGAAAAGAAACAAAAATTGAAAAAATAAAGTTAGCCACAGTGCATGCATCGATGAATATTACTGTACAATAAAGGCCTTCGAAAAGTGTTAGCTAGGGTTAGACAAAGAGGGAACGAGGTGGCGGGCAATTGCCCTCTCTTTCTATGAAATTTATTGGCTGTGTCGATTGCTGCGTAGAGCGCGCTGGGGACGTAATAGATAGAAGATATCCCCGATGCCCCAGTATTATAAGAATCACAAATGGCCGAGAAACAATTTGAGGTGCGTTATTAAAAGTTCTCGAACATTTTCGAGTAAGAAAAAGAAAATATACCAATATTTTTAAATTGTAATTTATGTACATTTTTATTTTACCCTCACTAATCCTTAATGTTTGCAAATAACATCGAGTTTCCACACAAATTTGAAATTAAAAAATTTTGAAACTTACAATAATTAATATGTTACAAGAAAAAAAAATACTAACAATTTAGGTCGCGGGTCACAAAATTATTTATCGAGTATTCTGCCTCTATCAATATCGTCACCGATTGCACGTAACAATGATATTGATACATTTTTTATTTATCTAACGTTTGCTTATGGTCGAAATTACTTATTTAGGTCCCTATAAGTTTGTTGATTTAATTAACGTTCATTTTATTGCAAATCCGAATGCGCAGTGCACGTGCCAAAATTTATGTTGGCTCAGTGCGTTAAGGGCCCTAAATCATACTGCCACGCTACTGAATAGAAAGAGACGGAGAATAACCTTCACCGGTCGTTATCTCTTTCTACCAGCCGGCTATATTCTACCGGCCTAAGCGTAGTCCATACTATACGTTGGTAGTTACCCTCATTTTGAATTACAAATTCGAGAATAATCTGTGCTAACGCCGCTATCGGCAAGAATTAGAACTATTATTTGCCGAAAATTCGGCCGCAGCTAGCTTCATGTAAGAAGCTCCGAGTTGAGCCTCCTTCTCTCTACCCTCCATAGTTTCGACTACCGCAACTATGGAGACTAAAGTAAAGGAGACCCAATACTAACGGGGAACAGATGAAAAATTCGTCCTTAGTAGTTTCAGATTTCATCAAAAGTAGTGCTCTCATCATAAAGTTCCGAAGTGAAGTTGGTAAAAATTGATTAAACACTGTATACATAAACATCTATCGTGACTGAAATGGTGTCCCCCCCCCCCCCCCCCCCCCTTTGTTGGATCTGTGCGATATTAGCGCCATTCAGCGTCAGTCAGTGCAAGCCTTATTGTACGGATTCTTGATGCCGGATCAAATGTACAGAGTTGGAAGTCCTATACTCTAGTCTCCATGGCCGAGACATAGAGTTCGCGACATGCCGATTGCCACGGAAACTGGTACGTGGTGGCAAAAAAGTATACTACATTACCAACTAGGCGTTAGGCGGCAGAGTTGTGTAATTGAGCGTTTTTCGTGGTTTTTGATTGGAAAATTTGTCAAAAAGGTATAATACTTACATAAAAAAATTAAGTAAACTGAGCAAAGATGGTGAACTTGGAAGGATGGAAAAGATTATAATATAACCTGAGTTTCTTCTATCATAAGTTCAAGTTCATTCTGGAATTCAAAATCGAATATGAACAAAACAGAAATAAGAAGTGGCGAGTGACCACAGACTTATATGGACGTAGCACAAACCAGGGTAACGAAAGTCGATTCCCTTTCTGTTTTTTGCTGTACTGTCGGCAAGGGTTAACTCTGTCCATAACAATTCTGCGGATTCTGACAAAAACTGCACACCTAGCGCTGAACGAACCGAGTTGCTAACGTATAATATATTACATAAGAAACTCGAAACATAAGTTACGTACGTAGAACACGTAGAATACATTTGTAACTGATCTTAAATACGTTATTCGACGTAAATCAGCTAGGCGGTATCCGATTGTAAAAGTTGTTCATGTACGTAAAGTAGTGCCATGTCTTTTAAAAATAACAGAGTTGTAACGCAACTTATAACTTTATGTATTATCTGCGCGGACATTTGCTGCGGTTCTGTTTTCAATCCCTATAAATAACGGTGTTAGCATATTCGGTTGCTGTGGTATTTACGAAAACTTTTTGTCCGACTGGTGACAGCAACAGCTGATAAAGATCTTCGACGAAAATCCTATAAAACGACAGAGATCCAAGCTTCTTAGTACCTAATTGAATACACTTACCTATGTGATGAAACGAAAGATAGCAAAAAGAACAGTCAGTCCATAGAACGCTTTTTTTCTCCTTCAAAAACTACTGTAATCTTGAATCATCATCTACAATCTGTATATATGGTTTTCCATTTGTTTGTTATGGGTTTACCCTACCCATGAAAATGTCTCATTAAACGTGTGGGTATATCGTAAAGAAATTTGGAGCCAAAACCGTTAAGTTCCACTGTCCAAATGTGAGCCCGGTAACCGTAGTATATCGAGACCTCTGTTTAAACAGAAATATTCATAATTTATAAACCTAAAGTTGTGGTATCTTGTATTTTTTATCGGTTACGCTTCATATAAACTAAAAAAATAAGTTTGTTCCTACATTAAATAATTATAATGATTCATTAAGGCAAATCTCCCTTGATTATCACCGGTCAACACGAATTTCGAACCTGAGTTCTAAATGTCAAATTTTCATTTCTTTCACGTAACCAATACAAGAAAAAATACTTCTATCAGGTAAAGTTTGTTTTTGTAGAAACTAGAACGATATCTCAGATTTAAAAAAAATTACCCATTTTCTTAAACATTTATTGTAAACAACTATTAATGAAACTTTAGTTTCATATTTAAATCACTTTTATCCAAAAACAATAATTAATAATAAAAGTAAAACTACAATTGTAAAAGAATCGATACACAAAGTTCAAAAATCAATATTTTTTGTAATCTTTCTATGTTTGTGTGGACTTTCTCGTATCAAACTCCAAACGTAATCTCCCATCATGCTCTCATTACACTACCCCTGATAACATCGTTCAAAGTCCATCCCATCTTGGGAAAACGTTTTCCTTGTTCTTTTGAATAGGCACCCATATTAGCTATCAACCAAAAACTTCAAGATTTATTTATCAACGTAAAAAGAAACAAAACCAAACTCTACATTACGAACGCTAGTTATGTTCGACATCGACGTACCAGAATGATTAAACGCCTTCCTAAATTTTGTGAATGCAACAAAGGCCCATTTCTTTTTTGATCAAAATGATTCTTTTTCTCGGATTTGAGATCCGAGCTTTTCCGTACCACGATCACGAGTGGAATGATCCAGGTAAACACAGAATAAATCAAAACTTCAGCTGTTTGCTGCACATTACCACAGGCTTGAGGATGTTTGTGATTTCGACACTTGTTGTATTGTAATTACTGCTTCCAAAACAGTGATCTTTCATTGGTAATGTCGTTGCAGGTTCAATTGTCTACAGTTTAGTTACAGATACTACGATTGCAGCACATATTTCCAAACGAAATTTCGCTCTAACCTACAGATTTGTTCAAGTTCCCTACGTTACCATAGTAAGAGCATTGTTATCCCAATTTATTTCCGAATTAGTGAATACCGAAGGTTTACATCGAATATGAATTCGCAAGCTGAATAAATTTCAGACAAACTTTGACCAATACATGCCGTTCCAAATCGTCGGACTGATCATGAGCTGACAATGAGCACAATTTCTAGTTGTGAAATTTCGTGTATTTGTTACCGTTTGAATTCACCGAATCGACGGAGTTCAGATTGACATTTGTTTCCAGGACTGCCGACGGTCGGTGATATGTTTCCGATCGATACTCCTTACTCCCTTCACAGTTACCGGATGCTCCGAGTTATCACAGCAGCGAAACGATGAACCAAATGTCGAGACACTTTGTTCGACTCTCCGCTAGGTATTGTCTCGTTCTATAACTGGTACGTAAATCAGATGAATCGACGAAGTTCATCACAAATCTGACAAGTCAAAATATGTAGAAACGCGTTGTCGATATCGTGAGTTTAAATCATGTTGCCTGACTCTCAATCGACAAAAAGATGATTCCGTACGCTATATTGTTCATTGATTTTTTAATAATTGAGTAGTTTCTTGGTTTCCTTGTGTTTTCATACTGTTCCTAAGCAACAATATAACCGTATATATTATCCACCATATAGATCCGTAGCCAGTGCGCTATTACACTTTCCAAGTCCTTTGAGACCAGTCGCAACTTACAATGACGGATCAGGGCGACAAATTGAAAAAAATAAGAGATCTAACAAATATTTTGAAGGTAATTTGAAGATAATTTTTATACCCACCGTTCCCGTTTTTTGTAATCTGCGGCGTCGTATACTTTCACAGGATACGGACAGGAACTTGACGATATGCGAAGAACTTCTGTCAGCTTACATGGAGGAAAGAGTTAAGGTATGTGAATGAAAATGGAAAGGCTGATACGATTCGGCTCTTATTCGCTTAGTTTATTGCCAGAGAAGATACAAGTACAGAGTTAGTTAAAAGCAACGACTCTTAACACCGAGCTTGAAAATACGAAGATAAACAACGAGTAATGCTAATAATCATAGTACAAAAATAAAAACTAATTGTAAGTGACGATGATTGAAAATTGTCGCAAGTATTAATGTAAAATGATAAATGTACAGTAGCTGGATCGAGGAGATGAATAGTTAAGTGTACCAGGAAATGGCTCGCGTCGACGTTGTGGTGATAACTATTCTCCGCGTTTAACGGGATGAATTGAACTGCACTTTCTCGGGGTGAGAGAGTGACCTCAAATTCACGAGCTCATTGTCAGCGACCTTCGTCGGGGGCATCGTCCGCTCCGCATTATTGGCCACCGTGTGGAAGATAAAAAGAACAAATAGCCTACCACTTCCCGTGCCAGCCACCGCCATGCCCGCCGTACCACCACGGCCAACCGTGACCACCGTACCAACCCCCGTGCCAACCACCTCCGTGACCACCATATCCTCCGTGACCTCCGTGACCACCATATCCTCCGTGACCTCCGTGACCTCCGTGACCTCCGTAGCCTCCGTGGCCACTCCATCCTCCGTGACCCCAGCCGTGGCTCCATCCGGGCCTAGGAAGTATTCGTTTTTATTTCGAAGAATCGATATTGGGATATTGAAACGGTTTCAGGATTTTAATTTATGTATTTCAAGGCGTTAAGCTATAGCAAAAGTGTTAATCAGTGTTTTAAAAATGTTCTAAAGCAAGGAGGACACGTACCAGGGCCATCCGTGACTATATCCGGGCCAACCCCAAGGTCCCCATCCATAGCTACGCTTGTTTAGTTTCTTGTCTTCCGCCTGTGCTGGTTCCTGGATGGGCTGTGCCTGGGCGATTATGACACCTGTCGGCACTTCGTTGGTCTCGCCAAGTTTCGTTGGAGAGGCTGACTCCTGGCTTAGAGCATTCGTGGCCAGGACCACCAGCCCCAGTGAAATCAGCTAAAACGTGTTGAAGAACTGTTATTCGCTAGCCTGGAGGGCGTTAGGGGGTCGCTTGTCATCCTTCTGGAAAACTTGGGGCAAAGGAGTCGGGTTTGTGAGTTGGAAGTCTTACCGACAGCTTCATGCTTTGAGTTATCACACGATCCGCTGAACTGATAGCATGTCACAGCACACGCACTTCTTTTATACCAGATCGTCTAGGTCTAACTTGTTTTTCTAGATTATGGTAAATTCTAGATCTTGAAGTGACCATACCTCACACGAACAACCTCCTGACTCTTAAGTGGCTGCTTCCATTTACAGGTATGCCAAGTATGTAACGTTGGGCGTGTTTAAGACATTTATAGTCAGAAAGAATTGCTTAAGTTAGATGATTTCACACCCCATCAGACGAGGACCTATCAGACTAAATTGAATCCCTAGAAAGTATAGAAAAACGGAGCGGGCATCACTATTCTAATTCACTTTGGTCTAGAGGCCTCATTGCCTTTCTCTAAATTTGCCATTTCGCTAACAACTCGAGTGATGTAATACGTCCATTTTCATTCACGGACATAATTTTTGCACGGATACACCTGTACAGATCAGTCAAGACTGAGTTATGAACCAAACCACATTAACAGTCGCTCAACTGGTTTGGTGTTAGTTTTTTTTTTGGAAATCGATTCCTGCGCATAACTAGGAGAAATTTATTTATATTTTATTATATGTCTGTATCGTAAACGTTTAACTTTCTTTGTTGATGCTGTCTTTAAAATCTATGGGACTGCTAAGGGAATGCTCGACAGAATCCATATTTTTGCAGAAACGATCGGATCGGAAATGTTTAGACATATATTCAATTTCAAGTTTGTGATATTTGTCAACGCTCCATTTTTGTTCAGTCCTGGAAAAACCAAGTTCCTCTCAACTCGATTTAATATTGAGAAATGGAATTCGCAGTAAGCATTAAATTTGGAAGGCTCGTAAAAATGAATAAACAAAAAGGAATCAAGCAAATCTGCAACTCAATTGATTTGAAATGCCGCACCGGTTCTGTTGAAACTTCAATTTGACCATCGCAGGTTCGCTAAGGTATTCACCTGCTGAATTCCATCATTCACGTAATCCCAGGATAGTAACACGTCTTTTTATATCAGCTCAGACGAAGTATTGTGGCTGCCGTGGGCCCTGGCGTATACGCAGTGCAGTACACAGTCTAGTGAATCGAGACTACACATACTGTAGACTAGGAAGCTGGTGTCAACGAAACTTTCTCCAGATGCAACCAGTAAGCTGGGGAGTTGCTTTATTTAGGAAAGTGACTCGTGCCGGCTGGCAAAAATCTTTTGCAAAACGAAAAAAGGAAAAGAAAGAAAAGGAACAAAATGAAAGAAGAAATTAACATTACTGGTTAGATAATGATACCTAAAGAATAGCGTAGGCAATTTTAGCATTGCCCATGCAACTGGGAATTTCTTGCTAATGTATGAATTAGTTGTCGAAGAGTTGGGTGAATTGGGTGTTAAATTATTATCGATTAGTAAGAAGGAAACATTAAATTTGAGATAGCAATTAGTATTCAAAAATTCAAAAATTCTTTACATCTTGCCCGGATTTCGAACTCTAAACTTCTTTTTCGTGGTTAGCAAATGTCGTGAAAGTTGCATCATCCGTTGCATCATACTTCACAGTGCTGAGAAACTTGATACAAATACTTTGTCACAAATGACAGCGCGATCTGTTATAAAGCTAATCAAACAATGACTAAAAGTGCTGATCCTTTCTGGTGGCGAAACGATTGCAGGACCATGTGCTCGCGCATAGCGAATCTATGCTCGATGGCGTGAAGAATCGATTTTTATTTCAGCATAGTTATTAACAGTTACCCACCACTCCATTATGCTTACAGTGACTAACTCGCTAACTAAGCACTGATTATCCAATTTCTACAGTATAGGTACGATACCGTTGACAGCGTGTCGATGTAACGCTTCAGTTGCTTCAAATCAGCGAGCGTGTGTCCATGTAATTCAGGTGAAACTCTCATTTCTTTCTGATATTATGCAAAAATTCTAACCACGAGCAGTCCAGTCCCCAACAGAATTACGAGCGAAACGACCAACAGTCTACTGTTTATCGGTGTTTGAATAACTCCGCCGACAGTTCATCTGCAGACGTTCTACACGCGAGTCAAAGCCCTCCTCGCAATCGAGCACCAATTGCCGAGTACTTAATGCCAAAGTTCTTAGAATAAACCGATCGTTAGTTCATGTATTCATAAATTAAACGTACTATACGAATAATTACTTGTGCTCGGACCTAAATAGTTATATTAATCGCATCAATTCAAGGACTGTATACTGCTTTTGTGGAACGAATGAAAAAGTAATCCGTTGTGCTTAGATAAAACTGTGCCTGGAGACAATTCAGTAATTTTAATTACCAACATGTTGAAAAAGCATTCAAGTTGACTAGTGAAGTGAAGTCGCTATTACTAACTCATTAATAATGAAATTCCACATTATTTTAGTTTTGTTATTTTGCGCCCAGAGCTGCCTCGCTCAGTACTGGAGCGAAGTTCAGAGATATGCTGCAAATTTCGATGACCTTAATATTGGCGATCAAACGGAACAAGTAGAGAACACTCTAAGCAGACGCCTTCGGTCTACCGTTTCATACGCAGACTCGGAGGGTGCAGAAGTAGTTTACGACGAAAATGAAAGGCCGCGGGACAAACGTACCTTGGGTTTCATCGTCCGGGGTCTGGCGAATGCTTTAGGTTACACCTTGACACCAGTCCAGGTCGCTTCGCTTCCCAATCCATCTCCATCACCTAAGGCTCCCCCTACACCATCCGCAGTACCAGTCACCCCTACAAAACCAGCCGCGGCACCAGCAGCTCCTGCGAAACCCGCTGCGCCAGCAGCACCTCCGCGTCCAAAGTCTGTTCCACGTTCCTTACCACCTCAACCTACACAGCGGGAAACCATTAGACTTACGGGAGTTGTCAATTTTGGTGCAAATGCGAATAATAATCTTCCTGGACAACTGGTTCAGTACGAACAGCTTTTCCACGGAAATACTGCAGCTGGAGCCCCTGCACCATCTCCCGCACCAAAGCCAACCTTGGCAAAAATACCAAGTCCAATAGTTCCCAACTTAGTTCCGTTACTGCCACCCACCCGAACGCCTTCCACGACTCCAGGGAATCTACCCGCAAAACCTCCGAGTCCCATGAAGCAGGAGATTGAAACTGAATACAGAAACAAAGAAGACATAGTAACATTCAATGTTGAAAATAAAGATCTCAAGAGCGACAAAGATGTGTATTTTGCCTTACCCGGTAACGGGCAGATGCAGGAGGTCAATTGGCAGAAGGGATTGAATGAGCGACTTCAACAGCTGGAGGAGCGACAGAAGGCTTATTCTGATAAACTAAAGCAACACGAAGAGCTACTTGCGAAGCAGCAACAGGACCATGAATATACGGATGACCGGTTTACAAGTCGTGAGAAAGAAATTGCGGCGAGAGATGAAATGCAGACTGATACCCCGAGAGAACTGGAGCGCGTGCACGTTGATCGCGATGATGAAGTAAAATTGGAGATTAACGCCGAGGACCCGAAGCAAAATTACGAAAATAACGAAAATTCCGGGCAAGGTCAGGGGAAAACGTCGAACGCTGAAGATGAAGAAGAGCATCCCCAAAGGTATGAGTTTGAGGATGAAAGAAGTCCTAAACGACACTTTGAGTACGATGAAGAGCCGAGAAAACAAGCAGAGTATGAAGACTTTCCTCCAAGATATAGCAGCTACAATAATGAAGAGGAAAAATCACTGCCGATTTCAAGAGACGACGGTACTTCGAAATCGGAAACTCTTCAGAATAGTTACGGAGAAAGCTTAGAAGACCAGGGGCGGATTGATGAAAACATTGCGGATTATTTCGTTAAATTTAAAGATCCTAATACAGGTTTATATGTCCCTGAAAAGTCACAGGATTCTGAGAATTACAAAACGGAATCGAAGCCCTGGTGGGAAAGGAATCATGACGACCGGAATAGGGAAGATTTTGACGATCACTTGGCGCAACTAAAGGAAGAGTACTCTTCGCCAGCTCCAGAACTGAAGTACGAAGAGTATGAACTTGAAGATAGGCCTGAAGAGAGCACGCAATCAGCAGAGAAATTGGAGAACGCTGACGACCACGACGAGCCATTGCCCCAGCGTTACGAAGATTCGAAAAGCCCAGATTACTCGGAACCATATGGTGCGTATGAGCCCTACACGAGAAATCAAGAGCCAGAATATGATCTTGAAGGCTCAACTCAAGCGTCGGATGTGGATCAAAGCCCTAAATCTGAATTGAAACATGACTCGGACGGAGAATCGCAGGACAAGAGTGAAAAATCAAAAGATGAAAGTTCGACCGAAAAGAAAGACATACCTTTGTATCATTTTGACTTCAAGAGTTTTATGCCTTACTATACGCCGGTTACGTACGTTTATGGTCTTGATGACGGTATGACTGGCTTAGAACGAATTATGTCTTACAATTATAATTCAAAGCCAATAGAAGCTGAGGAATCTGAGAAGGAATTGCCGATGGAAAAGAAAGAACCAAATGAGGATGAACATGCGTCGATTGGACTGTCACAGAAACTCAGCATGAAAAGTCTTCACGATGGTGAATCCAAGGATATTCAGGCTTGGCCAGCTCCGTTTGACTTCGTATTTGATAGCACCGAGCAAACGAACATAGCTGAACTTCCGCTTATTGAATCTACCCCAGAAACTGACGCTGCTGTTGAAAGCGCGTCTCGTAATGCAGGTGCCAGCGAAGGCGAGCAGACCAAGTCTGTACGATATTTCGTACCTGGGTATGACTCTGCCTCAAAAGCGATGCGTGGTAAATATCAACAGAAAAATGAACCGGAAGCTTATCAAGAATATTCTTCTGATCCTCGGAACTCAGAGAAGGAATACCCAAGACTTTCGAGTGGTCAGGAATTGGATACGACACAGGGACCACACGCAACTTACTCCCCATCGACTAGATACGATTCCCAGGAAAGTAGGGGGCAAGCGAGCGATGGCACAACGCGGTCACGAGATAACATTCAAGACCAGCGTGCTCACCAACCGTCTGAAGTAAAGAATCATCGGTATACCAGTGACGAATACCCATATGCGAATCATCAAAGCAGTTCCGAATCCCATGTACCTAATAATGCCAATTCACAGCACATTCAAGTCCCCTCAATCCCATCAAGTCCTTCAAGTCCACGTCAGTATGAACCTAGGGAGTCATACCACAGACAAGCTACTACCGAAGAAACTCACATACCTGAAAATAAGGACGGTAGTCAGTTTGGACGAAAAAATGATGACCAACGGGATCGAGAGCCAAATTTCAGTCAACACTACACGACTGCGGAGCCTCGTCTCAATGGAAGAAGATTCGACGAGAGCACCAATCAGCAGCCTCAGGCGCCAGTGCAACCACAATCCACGCCTCAGGCTGAGGACAAGTCATCGCTTAGATTTGATGATCCCAAAAGTGCGCACGACTTCTTTGGCTTCAGTCAAAACGATTATGATTATGAGAATGGTAAGGGGAGGGACAAGTCACAGGAATTGAAGGAAATGAAGTCACCGGCTACCAATGAAGAAGTATTGGATCTGCTCGTAGTCCCAGAACCGGCACCCTATCAATATGATGTAAAACTAACGGAGTTCACTGATCAGCCTGAAAGTGATACTGAAAAGGTCAAGGTCAAAGAGTATAGAAACAAAGTCGCAACGGTTACAGTTTCCGAAAGGAAACAACTTAGCCCTGAGGGTCCGGTACACCTGATCGGATACACTCAGCAATACTAAAAATACTTGAATTAGTAATATTCAGTGTTGTACAAGGTAATGAGTATTATTATCTAGATGAAGATACGAATATTAATGTAAAACTTCATCTAAAAGCTGACAGATAATTTCCCATGCAGTTATCTTTATAAAAGATAATATTATAATTTTCATCTAGATGCGTTCACGTTTTGATTATTCAAAAGCAAAAGGTCGTAAGCTGGCGCTTTGGATCTTATGCCATTATACACGTGATATTGTTGCTGCGAATAATTTATTTTCGATCCAACAGAAGGTTTTGTAAGATGAACTAGGCAGTACTTTAATTCAGGCAACAATCGATTCTTTTCACCACCGGGAAAAAATTGATTGATCATTCAAAGAGTTCTGTTTCACAATAATCGTATTTTTTCAGAAAGATGCTTTCACTGAGCTATTTATTTTCGTGAAATTATTTCAGAGTTTTTACGCTGAATGGCTTAAACTTCGTTTCAGTATAACTATTTCATCTTCTCTTTATATCATAAAAAGACAAGCGTGAACAGTAATCTCATCTAGGATGAAGATAGAAAATAAACTCGACTCACATCATCTCTCTAAGATAAGGGTTGAGGTACATTTATCGAAGATGATTATTTTGGTTAAAATTGTCCACATATTGTACAACACTGTTTTATGAATATTTGTTATTTTTTTGTTATTTTTGAACTTAAACCATCTGTTGCATCTATTGTGTGAAAGTCTTTTGAAAACAATCGATATAATTTTTTTTACCTTTCGCCCTGTACTGAGAAGATAAAATTCATCGACTTGATAATTCAATAATTGTCTCGTGATTTACTAAATCTAACTAAATATTAGCTCAAATGACCCGATGGTTATTCACATGAATTGAATTTTTTATATTCTACAGATTACGAAGCAATTCCTATGGGACCATTCATGTATTAGCTAAAGCTAAAACAGGGGTAGGTCACTCACAGAAAAGTGATCAAATGTTACCCTACAGTACTAGGGATTCCGGGCAAGCGTTAGCTAAGTTTGGAAATTCGAAATGCGTGCTCAAAGTCAACACCCCACCTGCTTGAGCATAATAAACAAAATTCTTTAAAAGGAGGTGTTAATAATGCATGAATTGCTCGATAATAATATCCTGGCAAATACAGTGTTTGTTGCATGTATTTAAAAATAAAGACAATATATAATTTATTTAATAGTCAATGAATAATGAATTCACGTTTTACCGAACGTATTAATGTGTATTAATAATTAAAAACCATTAATATTCAATGAAGTGGGAATAAATTGAGCAAGATGCAACTGTAAATGGCATTTCTGCTATTTCCAGGTAATGAATCGATTTGTCGATAAACTTTTCAAAACGCGTCAGCTAACATTGAAATACAGTAGTAGACAAAACAACCAAACGTTACAAATCGTTATCACTAGGGACGGGATACAAAAATTTTCAAAAAATGCGTCAGCTAATACTTGAATGGCCTCTATTTAGACGTGCTAATAAATTTCTCCACTTTGCAGTGAATACATGGAATCGGTTTCAAGTTCTATTGCACATGATTGCATCTGAAGACTTGGATGAGTTTGAAAAAGTTTTTGTTTTTGAAAATTGTTTTGCAGATGAATATTGTTGTTGCTGTTATTACCATGGTGATTCTAATGATGAATTCATAAATCTACAGCTCCTAGAGTTTGTAGATCGTTTAACGGGAGCTGTGTTATGTTTAAGTATTTAAGATATGACTATGAAAATTAATGAAAAACTTATTGTAAGTATTATAAACTGATGTCGCCTGGTATTTTATGTTTAACAATAAATCGAACCTTTAACTGTATTTGACATTCGTACATATACCACAACCCTGAGTATCCCGTAATTGTTATATAAGTTATTCAAAGAATGCTGCTATTGTCTCTGCAAAATTGCGTGTGATTTTAATCGTAGTTACGTGGTGAGATTTAATAGCCCTATACTTATGTTTTTGTCCACTTTTTTTCAAGATAGAATAATTACTGTGAATATACTTACTTGCCTTGCTTGGATATAGTCACGTCGTTTCGTATATGTCGGATATAGTATGACTCGAAACATTTAACAATTATACCTCCACTACCGACATTTTTTTTTGGCTGAGTCATTATAAGCGCTATTCATTCAAATTTTAATTAAAAAAAATTACTGAATCAGTTGACATCTGCGGTTAAGAGACAGCTAGATACACTCGCGTTAAATTTTTCACAGCGGTTCAGATCAACGTCGGATAATCTCGACTGTTTATTCACCGTATCTTACCCATACAGCATGTTGCTTCAAGATTGCAACAGTATCATTTTGCAAGATTGGTAACGTTATAGTTATCTTGCAGAAATGCTGTGATAATGCTGCTACGTCTTCTCCCGTAACTAGGTTCAGGCAATATTGCAATAATATTATGGGCTAATATTGTAACAAGATATTTAGAATAACTTTCGGTATAAACATGCGCGTAGATAAAAAATAAATGGATGGTTTTATATCCAGTAAACGAAACGTTAATGGATTGACACACAAAACGTGATACGAGTCTCATTTGTTTGTGAATTTAATACGAATGTGAATAAATTCCAACTGTAATATATAAATTGCAAAAATACATATCTTATATAAATAACGAAACAATGTGTAATGTTACATATTGCGATGTGATTTACCGGCATAATATTCAAAATTTTGTTATTTTATATTACAGTAAAAGTTATCTACAACATTCGATCAATATTGGAAACTTGATTCAAGATTGCAAATTCTGTACGAGGTTGCAGCAATATGAAATGCTGTATAAGTACTTTGTGCGTGGAAAAAGAGTATAAAGTCATTATATACCGCATAGATCATCCGTAAAATACGTTATTTTATTCTACTGCGATGACTGCGTTATAAATTTCAATACTAGTTACTCGATTTCTCAATCATCAACGACTTTTAATTATACACTTATTTCTTTCTTGTGTTTCGAGAATAACTCGATATTATTTGTATCTTTCATTTTTTTCTACAGCAAAAACATGAGGTGATGCAACGGCGTAATGATCTGGAGGCGAAAATGGCGGAAATTTTGGAAAATTTGAAAACCCGATTACTAGTGGATTAGAATTGCTGTTGGTGTAAATAAAGGATGAAAGGAGTTGTTCGCTGTAATGAATATGGCGACCAAATACGCAGGGAGAACACAATGTTTCTTCATTCATCAAAACGTCACTGAATTCAACAAAAAAACTTATCAGATCAATAAGTTAGAAGGTCAAGTAAAGCCACATTTACTTATATTTTCTAAACATTTTTTACGCCATAATTGATTGCAGCATTCAGTAAAATAAAATGAGTTTTTATGTGTGATTGAAAAACTTGTGAGTTATCTCGTGTTAACTTCATTGCTGAGTTTACAAAAGACAAGGGTACACAATGTTTTTGTAAACTAGAAATGTTTGAACCATTATCTTCTTTAAGTAACATTGTTTCGTGTGGCAAGGGATAAGTTAGGGATTGTAGTTACCATTATTTATCCATCACTTTGTTTGATGATTACCGCAAAGCTAGAAATCAAATGAAAAAAAAACAAAAGTAAGAAATTGTCTTCTCAGAAATTTCGAAACTGCAAGAAATTCAAATAGCCAATTCTGTGGAGCATTATGATTAAAGATTAGAATCATCATTTTCACCGAGCGAGGAAATCAACAAACAGATTCAAGACAAAAATGGTGACTCATCAGGCTAAGATATAGTTGATAATCAAAAAAATTTCTATGTAAACATATTCTTAGCAACGCATTGTCGTCTGTTGAAAAATAGTTTATGTACAAAATTTTGGATCAGTATAAAGCCTCTCGCGGGTCTGTAGTTAACGAATGCCGATTTATCATTATTGATCAACACTTTCGTGAATAAACCGTTGCCAAAAAATAAGTTTTTGATTGTTTTTAGTTTCGAGTAAATTGAAAGTAGACATTATTCTTTACCTGGACCACAACTATTTCGACTTGATTGCAATAATAATGGGATGGCGAAATGGAATTAAACTAGGCGTAGCCTAATAAGGTATCTTTCACGAGAGCGCCAGTCAAGAAGAGCTTCGAGCCTTAAAACTACATGCGATGATGTGCATGGAAATGTATTATTGAAGTGTGTGTGACATTCCTCGATTTTACATATCGAAATTAGCAATACTTTTATGGCTACTGGTTTTTTATCTCATTTAAGGAAAATCATTGAATTTTCGTTCCACCCTAAAAGAACAGAGTTTTATTACCAACAGGATTCCTTCGATAAGGTCGAAAAAAATCTACGAACACAAAAAAATTAATAGCGCAAATTGTATTCTTCAAATAAATATAATTTGTTTTTGTGAAAAAAAAAAATAAATGAATAAAAGATGGATAGGATCAAAACTTTGCCGTAATTTTGTTTAAACTTTCTACAAAGTGCGTGAAAAACACCTTCTAATAGATTTTGTTAGCACAACGTACGTCGCTGTGCTTCACGCACGCCTCTATCAACAAGATACAGAGCTGCCATTTGAAAATGATACCAGATAGATTAGAGATAAATGATTCATTAAATAGTTTCCCATTGTCGTCATTATTTATCTAATTCACAAATAAAATAACGTCATAAAATTGTGGTTTAATGTTAAAGTTTGGTACTGGGAATATATAAAACAAAACCAACGAGAAAAATACTACGACATATACTAGCACCCAAATTTTCTGTAATAAAATGTACAATTATATTGTATTCGCAGTGACAAACAACGAATGACCAATGTATATCAAAAACTTAAACTTATTGAATTAAGTAACATAAGAATCGATTGTCTTAAATAATAATTCACTTGGCTTGTTTCTTAAAAAAAAAAAAAAAGTTTAAATGACACGGAGAAAATAAATAATTTAGGCTACTAATTTTTGTATGCTTTTTCAGTACATCGTAATAGCAGAACTGAGAAAAAAAAATTAGAGGGAAATCGGGGTCTGGCGTTTGGTAAGGTTCACTTGTGAGTTAATGTGAGTTTCGTATACTTGTTCTGAATCCTCAGTTATTACGAGGTATGAAATGAAATTAAAGAAAAAAAAAATTTGACAGAAGTTAGTGTTTAGTGAAAAACATTATAAGAAGAAAATAACAACTCAATAGAATGTTATTGTAAGTAAGACTGATAGTTGACTAAACATTAAAGACCTAATTGTAAGTGAAGTAAATGAAAGATGACTGTGTAGGTGGATGCTTAAATCGCTTTTAACACAAGCCTGAAGTGGCGTGACTGTAGTGTGTTGATAGAGAAATTTTACTGTTAGTATTGAAATAAGAATGTTAGTAAAAAATAGTAGATCGGGTTGCAGAAATTTATGCAAAACCATGAGCTCTATTCCGTAGAAAGCGAAACTGATTGTAAAAGGAATGCACTTACAACATCCTAACTCTGGCTGCAATAATTAAACGATCCTTTTTCTTTTATCATTCCTGAATCTTGAATGTCTTTTAGTATAATTCCCTTCTCAATACGGTTTAAAATGTTGTGTGTTTTTCAATACGTCCCCAAGACAACTCACTTTTTAACGCTGAGAAATTGCTATTGAAATTATATTGAGTGAAAAAGTGAACAATGAAAAAATCATACATCACATTACAATATTAGTCATAAATTGATACACATAAACTTCAGTAATATGTTGTACTTATTGTAAGAGTACGCGCATCAAGAATAAAATATAAAGAATTGGAGTTTTCTTCGACAGTCTTTTATGATGATATAATTTAATTGTAAGTTATCATTATATTCACGTATAAATATATCCAAACGTAGTAACTGTACAATTCTTATAATAAATATTTTTATTTTTTGTCACGAAGAAAAATTACGGTCGTGGCCGCAAAAAACAAAGAAAAAATGTCTCCTCGCTGTAACCAGAAAATCTATTGTGTTACTATTTTACTAATTTTTTTTCCTAATATGATTATAATTTGTTTTAATTTTTTTGGCAAGTTATGACGATATTCCTCAGAGAATGAACAATTTTTCAAAATGAAACTGAAGACCAAGTACAAGATCTGGGGCGAAAGGGGGGGGTTGAAACAGCTTTCTCCGGTGGACAAGACTAGGATCGGCACTGGTCGCGTTGCACTAACAAGGACAGAAAATCTCGTCATTTAATATTAATAACGTAAGCAATTACCCTTCATCACAATAATATAAAATGCGGTAAAATATGTCAGACATAAAAAAAAGGTAATCCAAGTGAGCTAGTTGGTACGTGATAATGGAAGCATGGTTGCATGGTAGAAACGTTTGAACAAGTTTATATGCTAAAAGTATTTATTTAAGCCCAACGGAATGTGATATCTTTTTTACAACCATGAGTATTATACCGTTAATGGAGCATACATTTAACCACCGTTTACATACATACAGAAATTTCATTGAACTGTATTACGGCGTTGCGGAGATAATTATTTCCACTGACATAACCGGATGCTTTTATTCGTAAAATACTCATTTCACACAGTACCGAAGCGGTGGAAATTTCAACAAAGTCAACTGTGAAATTGATCGATTTAGTTCTTAAACCGTTATGGTCAGTTTACGGTTACACAAGGTGTTATTATAACTTGTCGCGCTTTCTTGCGACTAGCTAATAACTGCAACGCATTTTTGTATTCGCTTAGCTGCCTTCACTTGACCTTGTCTGAGTGAATATCGGTACAGTTTTCCTTTTTTTTCATTCTCTCTATTATTATATCAGGATTATTAGGTATATCGGGGCTATCATCAATCATTCGATACTTACATCACTGACAACCAAGGCATCGTAGCAATTTCTATCACGTACTCAACTGGGTTTTCTGAAAAAGGTATCGTATTCCAGTACATTAATACTGTTAGAATCGATTCGTACCACGGAAACAATGCTTTCCACTGTTAATTTATTGGCAAAAGTGATTAAAATTAGTTAATAATTGTCACGAGCGTTGTAACACTATTTGGATTACGTAAGACCATCATTCAGTATTCTAATACAAGATAGGAGAATATTGGGTTTCACGGGTTATAGTAATAGCACGGGATTAGGTTGGATTATATTGGCCAGTGATATCACGAGATTGTCTTGCTACTAGAGATAATCGTGTCACAAGTACAAGCGTACGTACGTGATATATTTTTGCAATTATAATTCGAAAAACAAGTTGCCATGGCGAAAAGTTCGTGGAAAACCCAGTTGCACGCAGTTTAATTTGAGTGCCAGTGGTGGGGCAATAACGTGATTTACTTTGTGTAGCGAACGATAAAATAAAATTTTCGGATTCATTTCGTAATCTCGAAGCCCAATCATTCATCCTGTCAAGTAAAATCCTTGGTGTTGCGCTCCGGCGGGACGAAGCTTGGAATACGAAATCGGCGCCGTACGTCAGAAGCGTTGAACATCAACATGGCGATTGAACGATGCCCGCACGATGCCGTTTAGTGAAACGACATTTGTCGTCGACGAAAACAGTGATAAATCTACAATGCGGAATCGACGATTTCTAGAGTGTACATTTGTCCTGGTTCTTGTTACCGTTATCACACTTCAATGGATTCGATGTAAGTAACAAACTAAACTGCTTTGTTATCCGTATAATTAAATCGCGAGCTCTTGTCGAGTGAACGGCGTCGGTGCGTCATGGTATCCAAGGCACTTAGATCGCAGGCGCACCGCCGCTGGTGACCAGCCGAGTGACTCGATTTGGCGGTAATTTTCAAACCATACAACTGGGTGCTGGATTTCGAACGTCTCTCAAATGGAAAACGCTGAGTTGAAACGGTCCGTATTCAAAATTAAATGATAAAGGGAAGTAAATTTCATTTAATCCCGGAAGGTTTGCAAATAACTAACGAGTACACGATTGAAAGATACTAACTCCATAGTCATTAAAATACAAAAGCTTGAAAGCTTTGGAATTTAAAAAAGTGGGGTACGATTGTTGAAGTTGTGACACCTGCGGCAGTTGGTCCGTAATGAACGAGCAGAGTGCGGCTTTTGAAGTTTAAGTGGAACTATGATAAACTGTATGAAAGCCGTAGCTTCTTTTTTCAGTACCTATACATTTTTGGAATAATCATATCGAATAACTGTAAATTTTGTCTTTAGCTCATGTTCAATTTATGACATGTAGAGTCTGGGTCGGTTTTAACAAATTCTAGTTACTGTGGAAAATATTATGTATACGTATCGTGATAGAACGTCTAGCAAATTTCATAAAAATCGTAAGAACGGTTTTGAAGTTATCGTGTGAAAGGTGTTGAAAAACTCGTTTCAAGTAACATCAATGCTAAGTTCAACAATGGTATATTATTTTCTAAGTTTCAAAGCTCTGATTTAAATGGAAGTAGTAAATTTGAGCTTGCCAGGTGGCAGCTATTCAAAGTCAGTATAAGAATCAGGTGCGAAAGAATGATCAATGGAGGCTTCTAATCTTACAAGACGATGCTTCATTAGCAAAATTAAGCTTCATTCGGTGTCGGACGCAAGTAGTCTTTTTTAATTCGAATTCAACCGACGTATTTGAAATGAAACTTGGCAATTCTACCACTCATGTATCATATGTCCCACTCTGAAATTTTTTTTACAAAAAGTAATTATTAAAATGATAGCGTTTTTATTGAAAATTAGGATTTTTCTCAAATTAATATTCAAATGTTCATTATCTTATGGTTAAAAACTGAAGTTTTCACAACCTTGTTCGACCATCGGTTCAAAATCAGATAAGAAATGAAGATGCCATAGAAATTTGCAGTGCGGGTTTCATACTTCGTTGGCTTTTGCAGCTTCTTCCAACGTAAAGCAATTGTCAAGTCCCTTTGGAAAAAACTGATGTCGCGGATCCTCATTTGTCGAGCAATTGTGGCAGAACGTAGCTATAATAGCTGTTATCATTCTTTGACTTCTTCGACAAGATTCTTCTACGAAGTCTGAAGCTCATTCTTTTGTTTGGATCTACACACCCTTTTTCAATCACTTCGAGCTATCACAATGTGGTTCCACGTGCAATATTTCAAAACTGCCATCATCAATGTAATATTTTAACTTCATTCCGTATTATTGTCGTTATCTTTGGAACATTTCGAGGATTGCCTCAACCACCGTCTTCCCAAAACTTTCTGTCTGATTTTTTTGACGTTTGTCTTCGTGGTTTTTCAGCCATTCGTCGTATTCCTTGACGCCACAGTGAGCCTTCCACTGATTACAAGTCGCACTCTATATAGTGATTTTAGATAAATATCAACTACTTTTCTTGAATAGTGTCCGTGAACGTTGCGATATCGTCTAAAGATTGAAATTCACCTTTTTTCCAGCTGTTGACTTCGAATTCTTCCAAACTTTATGCATCGTCGGTATCTGCATTTTCAGCAGTAATTTCTAAACTCGTTGATATGGGCCTGGCAATGGCAGTAAAACTGCTACTAGCATGGCGCATTCATTTGATAATTCTGGAATATCTATTGCTAACATTCATGAGTCCATAAAAGAACGTCGGCCCATTGTAACCGATTTTTATCATTCTTAACTTGGCACAAATTCTACTATTTATCTCGTGATGATATTTTCGTTCTAAACCTCCGCAGGACTCACACCTGAGTCATAAACCCTGTCTTCGCATGTCATGTCTAGCACGACATTTTTATTTTACAAGTAAGCGAGTCCCTGTGGATCAAATTTATCGAAGTTGATGTTCTCCTCGGTTTTTACGTTTCACGAATGAGAAAATAGCTGACAATGAGAAAACGGTTGTAAAGCCGATTATTTCATATGCCATTTCACGGTTCACTTCAAGTGAATAATCGTCACTAGAGCTGGCCGATTGTTTTCTAGAATGAGAAAGTCGCTGGATGGTATCGACGTTTCAGCCTTTTCTTTGGGTTCTCCCCTTGCTATCACGTCACACTTGTTGCCAATACTTTTCTTTTCTTCGGTCAGCCTCAAATTTTTGCGTTAATTGTAGACAGGAAGCTTCTCTATCTACGGAACGATACGTGCGCCTCATTCAAGCAACCGGAGTTACAGCTCTCATTTGAGCTCAGAGGTTGAGCATCTTATCCCCCCTGGAAAGAATAATCAGATATGATCGTATATGATTCAGATACAAATCATATCTGATCGTATCTTATAGTAGCATACATGGCCATACCAAGTTATATCTATAATCACATTTGTACACATATGATGTTATCTAGAATCATATATTCATATAAAACCGTATCCAGCCATATAAAGAATCATGTACGATCATGTGATTATATTTTTGTTTTCAACTAGAATTATATCTGATTGCATATGATATGATATATATATGGCCATATAAGACCAGACATGTCAAAATCAAAACATGTAGGACTACATTTAATCATATATTACACCGTATCCAGGAAGGTACAAGCTCATACATGCTATTTTAATTGGCCATAAACGGGGTCACCTGACCATATATCTACGCTCATACACGATATTAACTGATACTAGATACTTGGGGGTATTATATGCGCAGGTATAATTTTCAGAGTGACAAATCTCTTTTGAGGTTAATTCCTGTCGAAATTTGAGTTAAAAGATTCTGAGTCATTTGCTTTGAATTAAACCTGTTGTGTATAATTTTTTTTTTAATCTCGCATTTTCTTTGGTCTTTTATTTGTTCATCAATTTTTTTATGCTTCAAATTATTTTAAAAATCGGGGCCTCTCTCGGATTGAGGGGGCTGGGAAATATCCACGATAGACAAAACGGTGGGGGGATGTTCAAAAGTGTTCAAAATGGACTTACGTAGCTTGCGGATAGCCCCTTTCCAGAAGCTTATAGAAGGTAATATTCGAAAGAAGTGCCAAGTCTTAGATTCTTCTATGACCCAAATCATGAGAGTAAAAAATCGAAAGTGGGAACATCACAAACATACATGTTATTTAAATGGACAAGAGTTAATCTTCAGGGGCATCCCATCCCATTAAGATACAAGTATGAAAAAATTAGGGAATTGTTCTTAAATTATTTGGAAATGATTTAGGGGGCGCGTGCTAAAAAATTAGTCCGAATCCTGAATACAGACCACTCTAATGTGTATTCACTTACAATCCATGATTTTGTGATCTACGTACACCTGAATACCTGAGAGAACAGACTGAGGAGGAAAAATCCATTGACCAAATGCTAGTCTAAACTTCATAGAGGCCGATGCCCGTGTTCAATGTAGTGTGAACATAGCACGAATGTCTTTGAATACTTGCCTTTTTACTTATTTCAAAACAATAGATAAGTACATTACTGTTCAGGTTTTATTCGAACCTTCAAACCAGAGCGTTTAGATCCCTTTTTTCATTTCTCTTAGAGGTAAAAGGCAGGTTGTTATAATTGATAGTATGATGAAAATTAAATTTTATACCTAGCCATCAAGCTGAGTAAATACTAATAACTTAATAATAAATTTTAGACAAAAATCTGCAAGAAGAATGGTTGTCAGAGCAGAGGAATACGATAGTCCAACGGTTGGACGAAAGTGGCAGACAAGCTCAATTGATGTCGGAAGAAATCAGGGCTGCAATAAGAAGCATTGAAACGCAGAAGAGAATGATGTTACAATTGCAGGGCAAGGAATTTTATCGCAACAAGCCAACGATATACGCGATAACCCCAACATTTGCAAGGTTTGTTCAAAAAGCGGAACTTACTCGATTGGCGCAGACTTTTGTGCACATCCCAACCTTCCACTGGATACTCGTCGAAGATTCGATGAACAAAACAAATCTGGTTACGAATCTTCTGATGGACAGTGGGTTGGCCTTCACCCATTTAGCCATTCCTACTCCGCCCAATTATAAACTCGGAAGAAACGATCCGAATTGGAAGAAGCCCAGGGGGGTCGAGCAACGGAACGCGGGCCTCAAGTGGCTCCGAGACAATCTCACACCCGATGATGAAGGCATCGTATTTTTCGCTGACGACGACAACACCTATTCCATTAAGCTTTTTGAGGAGGTAATCGATGGTGCTTCATTTATTGTAGTCGTTTTCACACTGCAAGCCGTTCCAGCATTCTAAAAACACGTCTTTTTCTGGCGAATTTAGAACCTCTTAATTTGCACGCAGAAATGGCTGGAAACATTTTGAGATCATTATTTCTGTACCTCTTCGGCTGGCTTGAAAAAATATTCACTTTACCAAATGTGGCGACGAGAATGTTTCGTTTATTAAAACGAATGGGGTTTTATTTGACAACATGAATTGTTCTTGCTGATAACTTTTTCATCGAGTCAAACGATAGTTTTTGTATTCAAAAAAACATTTTTCTTTGGCCACATTTGATCGCTATATTTCGTACAGTCAACAAATCGTTGATTGCTGGTATACTTAGTTCTAAAAAAAAAAATTCTATTTGTTACACTATTGGATTGATTTTTGTTGATATCTGCTGATTGTACCAATTGATATTTACACGAATTACGTGATTATTTAGTAGCTGAAAAAAAGTGAAAGTGTATATTATATAATGTATACTGATTAGTTAGGTTAATGACATATTTCTTTCGTGTAAAATTTCGCAGGAAAAATATTGATAAATTGAAGAGGGTTTCATCACAGAGAAGTGAAAAAATACTAAGTAGATTTGTAATGTGTAATGTGTAATGTAAAATAATTACAGAATTTTGAAATAACATTCGAAAAGATAAACAGAATGATGTTAAAACGATTACAGAAATCACAGAGCTTCAAATTTTTTGTAAGGTTCTTTATTATGGTCGTCCAAAATATTTTCCACTGAATGCCATTGTTAGAAGATTCTGTGTAAAAATATCATGGAATAAAATAATCGACAGTTTAGTGTCACTTCAGAAAAAAAACTACGACATTCAGAAAACCATTAACTAGTTTGAAATTACGTTTTAGATAATCTGATAAATTTCCAGAGACCAATGATCATTCTCCCTCATTTATATTATTGCCACCCGATAATTGTTGAATGATTATAGATGGAAAAGATTAAGCATGTCGGTGTATGGCCCGTTGGGTTGGTCGGAGGTCTGATGGTCGAGAAACCGATATGCGACGAAGCTACGAACAAAGTGGTTAGCTTCAACTCTGTATGGAAACCTGACAGACCATTTCCCATTGACATGGCTGGATTTGCGTTCAAGTTGAAGCTGCTTTTCGAACATAAAGATGCTTGGTTCTCATTCGAGATCCAATCCGGTTATCAAGAGAGCGAAATATTACGACATATAACCACCAGGGACCAGCTGGAACCCCTAGCTGATTGTTGCAAAAAGGTATAATATCAGACAAAATATGTATAAGGTGTTTTTGGGTTGAATTCAGATGTCATCCTATAGAAGTTTCTTTAAGAGTGTTAATCCTAATTATTTTTGATTCACTATTTTCTTAAATATATACATCCTGATAATTATCGGTCGAAAAAACAGGTACATTCGTGGCAAAATTTTGGATTGAATTGTTCGATGCGATTTTAGCCGTAGTTTAATTTGTAAGGATTGAGATATAATTTTCAGTTGAATGTAATAATTATAATTTATAAGAATACTGAGATGGGATTTATATTATCCAATTCGATTAGGTATGCACTTCTGATTTTTTTTTTCGCAAAATTTACGGAAAAATGCTAGATTACATGAAAAAATTTACAGACTGGCAATTCAGATCATAAATTCGAACTATTTAGGTGTAGCTAGAAGGTTCCGTTAGTCATGCATTTTCACACATCGATTACTTTATTGGAAGCTTTGTATCTATAATACTTGCAAAAAATTAAAGTGAATAATTTTCATTACGTATCAATAATTGATTCATTGTGGAAGATCGATTAACGATTCGACCAGGCTTGTTTAATCATCGTTACACTGTAACATTACCTTGGAAATTTCATGTTTAACCTCCACACATTGTTGTTTGTCACAAGCTATAGAGCTAGTTTGTTGTAAAGTTACGTGACATGTGTTAAACTAGGTGATGTTAAAACTTAACGTTAAACGTAAAACGTTAGAACACTTGAAAAAAAAAATCAAATACGCTCTTAATATTTGTTGTAGAATTTTGAATCGCAGCTTTAAAAAAATATGCAATTTTCTTTTTCAGGTATACGTCTGGCATACTAGAACCGAGCCACCTAAGCTAAGTGCTGAACAACTTTTGACTAAAAAAGGCAAGAAGTCGAACGAGGGTATCGAAGTTTAACGGGTGGACTATTATAGGCATTCGTATTAGAAATACTCAAAATACTATATAGTATAGCATTCATAACAATATATCGTAATTAAGAAAAAATTGTTGGCGCACGAATTGCGGGTTGAGCCGTTAGAACAAATAGAATTATTGATGATTACTTGCCAAACTGCGTAACAAATACGGTGAAAAAAGTCGGTTGTTTTTTTTACATATGAGATTTTTATAAGGTTAACTACACGTGATAGAATTTAGTTTTATGTATGTGAATAGTTGTTTGTGTATGCAAATGATGTGGTTGTGTCAGCAAATTACAGTGCTTGAAAACTGTTTTAAATAAAGGTTCCAATAATATTTACTGTTAAAGCTATAACTGTTCTTACCTCGCATGCAACCTTCCCACCTCAGTGCTGCCAAGCATTGTAGGATTATTAATAAAGATATGAGACTACGTCGTTACGGTAAATCAAAGCTTGGATTCCATGACCGATTGCAACGCGTTTCAATCTGCCAAATCTGCCAATCTGTCAAAACAGTGATAATTAGATAGACAGATAGAAAGGATGTATCTTCTTCTCAATGTAAAAAATAAATTACTAGTAGCCACGGAGAGTGTCAATTCAGCGAGAAGAAAAATCAGTGTAAAATCACAGTCCAAAACTATGTAATTTTACTGTGATCGAAATAGGATCTAAAGCTTGGTGAAAAAAGTGATGAATCTGTAGATAACAGAGTTACTTAGAAGTAATTATATTTGGTTTTCATCAGTAAGTTCTTGGTTGTTGATAATATCCCTTTTTGAATAGTTCTGTTAATTAAATATGATTTTATTCCTTTTTATTACTGTGAGCTATTTGTTCACTATAAATTGACTAGGTTTAATAAAGTTAAACAGGGAGACATGAATTCGAGCAACATGGTTATCTGTTTTGAAGATGGTTCAATTTTTATTGATTTTTTGTGGTTTTTTTTTTTGTTGAGGTTTTTCCTTTCTTTTTTCTTTTGTCGCATACAGAAAAAGCATACATAAAAAATATGCCTTATATCTACAAACCTTCTAGTATTACAAGTATGTAAGTTTTAATCAATATAATAATCATATACATGTATTTATATATATAATTACCTAAAATGTTTTCTGGAAGATACGTGTTTAATACTTTTTTTTTACTTTTGGGAAGCCGTACATACATACTTTTATGGTAACAGATTAAAAAAAATAGCTGCATATCTTTTTGTTTTGAGTTTCCTAGATTTTGGCGTGTTCTTTATTTATCATTAACATTACTATTTTATAATTCTTATCGCATGCAGGTATTTTATTGTTCGACATAGTCGTGTGTGTGAGTGTATACCCCGTCAATCAACATGCTCGATCACTTACAAGCTAATATATGTATATATAAGTACTCTATTATATAGTATTTGGCAAAACTGTTGTCATATACCTTACGTAAAAAAGCTACCTGCGCATCATATATGCATTCGCTAGAAATTGAAAACAACATAAAAGAACTAGTGAAAAAGGGGTTTGTAAGTATATAATGGACAGTAATCAATTTTCGTTCATTATCAAAATATCGAAATTTCATGCAAATACATATAATGCACGCGAGTTTAAGGACTACACTTTATATATCCCACCGGGTTTTCTCGTCCTCAGCTGGTTACATTACATATATAATTTCGATATATTATATATTTAATATAATCGTAGTCCCCCTCTTCCCCCGTCCTTCTCTCATAAGGCTGGAGAAAAATTTTCATCAAGCATTTACAAAAACTTATCACAATTTCAACTGTATTTTTGCAAAAAAGCCTTATTCCCAATACACTATAATCTAATGCACAATTGCACAATGACAATGAACTGGTATCCCCGCCAAAACCGGCCATCGATTTTTAAACCTTAACGTTTATGCATACTTAATGTGATACAAAGTACCTTTTTCAATGAAAAAGTCATTTGGCGATCTGAAGTCTTCAAAGAAAAGAATCAAAAAAACCTGACAAGTATCTTTGAATCGTGTCAACAACTTCCTTATCTCTTTTGTATTTTCCAAAACATATTCACCCCGATGGAGAGAAACCAACGACGAGTAAATTAAGGCATAGTTCGAGGTCCATTTCCCTGGGGTTAATCAATGAATGTAAGAAAGTTTTGCGTGAATAAATATCTAATGATAAATTTTGTAGGGGGTCTAGAAAATGTCATTATACTGCGTGCTTATACACTACTTAGTTGTGATGTATATATGTATATAAGCATACGTATACATTGTATATATATATATACATACATCTAGAGATTTTTTCGTCAATTATTTTAGGTTATACGGTACGCGTTATATAATGTTATAGGCGCATTATATATATGTGTGTGTGTCTATATATGCATATATATATATGCATATATGTTATATGTATATATATATCGTATATATATATATATATATATATATATAATAGACGATTACAGTTGAGAAAAATATGTCACGAGTTGTTAAGATATTATGATTACGATTTGAAAAAAAAAATAAAAGTAATAAAATAAAGGAAAGGAGGAATTATAACGCATACAATACGATTTCAAATTAAAATCTAAATACAACGATTAACCATGAATTATACACGTTTCACACATCACATATTTAGGGCCATAGATAAAATCAACTGATTCATAATTATGGTATAATTATATATAATATAGAAGTACTTATCGGCCATTTGAAATAAGTAACTTTTCGTGATTACAAAGCGTGATTACAAAGTAATCATTTGTTAAAAATAAAGATTGATAAACAAGTAGAGAAAACTCAGTTTTTAGGAAATAAGACGGATATCTTAATTTACTTAAAGAAATCAGTCTTCAAAGAAACGACAGATGATATCAGAGCAATACCTAATTAATTATGAAAAGTGGACAGTCTGATTAATCGGTACTTCATTTGAACAAGACTTATGGTACATAAATACAAGTTATACATTATGTAGGACTGTTAATTGAACTTCTGTGATTGAATTTTATGTTTCTTTTTTCAATTTTTGTATCTTGAATTATAAACGTGATTTAAAAAGCTTTTATACGGTCTGCATATACATATAATATTTACGAATAATGGTGATTTTGTTTTCTTCTGCTTCATCACTATGCAAACTATGCAATTACATATGTACGCATAGATTGGTATTCTTACATCGTTATATGTGTATACATTAGGATTTACACATCATGTATATATAATGCATATAATTGTAGGTACGATTCTTCAGAGAAATACTTTTCTTCAATGATCATTATTAGCATTATTATTACTTTACTCCATCATCTACACACGCGCAGACGATCAATTCTATTATCCAGCGTACTAAACTGCTCATACGGTTATAAAATATTATCCTGTGTTTCTGCAAATTCGTTATCAAAGAACATTATTCACACAGCGATTTGATACTTTGTTATCTACGCTATGGAAATTACTGTCACGCAAGTTAGTTATTCCCTTACCTCCGTCCATATGTTTATTTGTCCTTTATCCCAATAAAAAGCCTCTATTGCATCTATTCATAAACTGTCATTCTAATGTTGTCTTTGTAACAGTTCACGGTTGTAGTTTATTACAATCAGGAATATTTTTGATTCTAAGTGACCACCTAAATGTTAAACACAAGGTCGACGGTTCCTGATTTTCTTATTTTATCTTAGACGAGTATCAATTAAGTATTCTATATACTATTTGCGATTAAGACTCGATCAATTCTGACACTATGAAGCTCGATTAAAAGGAGATGGACGTAAGTCTTACATGTAAATAGCAATCTAAGAGGGTGAGACTAAGGCAGCCTTACTTTCGATACAAATTTTTTTGACAAATATTGATGTGAAGTACAACACGTATATGTACAGAGTATGTCTCTTTTATTCTTCTTCGCGAAAAGTTGGGAAATATTTTCCCAATTTCAATCGTCATCATTCGTTTGGAGTTTATTTCGCACTTACTATCATTTCGTTCAAATTTTTATCCATATCTCTACTTGAAGACATGAACGCTAATTAAAGTAATGTCAGTAAACATTCAGGGACTTACATTTTAATCGTCCTAGGCGAATATATTTCTGGAACTGAAAGAGGTACAGAAGGAAAAGTTTTACGCAGAACTTGAAGGGCTTCAAGAGTAAAAGCTTTCGAATTTTCCCAAGTAATTCCTAACTTACAATAGGGAACCAGTATTTTAATTATGAGTAGCAATGGTAGAGTTAAAGACAGATGCAAAAGCAGCCATTTTTTTCACACTACACAGCTCGAGGCAAGTGTCCACAAAAATCAGGTGAAAAATGATTGAAAATAAATTTTATTTATAAATGGTGATAAGTTCGAAATTCCATTCTACTAGTCTGATAAAAACAAAAAAATCTTGGCGATGAAATTGTGAGCATAGATAATGTTTAAAAGAATTTCTTTACTAGCTACATTTTAAACATCTCCTGCGCATATATTTTCAGTGCGGGGAATTTTTTTCTAGCGTATCTAGTGCCATAGACTACAAATTGTTGTATAGAATTTCCAATTAATTGCGTTTGACTAATAAGATCGATTATTTAATCATTTTTCCTCCGATTTTCGTAGACTCTGATCATTCTTGAATTTATCGGCACTTCTTAATTTTAAAAACGGAAATTACTTAAGAAACTCCAGAAGTGGTAAAATTCAAAATTCTTTTCATATTGGATTTATCTTTCTTCTTTGGAATGTTTCAAGTTTCAAATAAAACTGTTTTTTGTATCTCTTTTAGTTTTCGACATGTTTGTCTAGGGTGAATAAAATAGGTAATTGCAGGACATAAAGAATCACAAGTATTCGAAGAAATCTCCTTCCTCAAATATGTAAATTGATGTTATCAGTTTGCTTTTTTCGCTATTTTGTCTCTCCCTCTTGCTATCTTTTATTCTGATTCCATCTTCAAGAAGGCAAGGTTCACTGTTGAAAAACTGAACGCTTGAATAGACAGAACTTTGATTGGGATTATAAGGGTTACACAGATTATCTAGACAGCGTTCAAGTCTTCAACTACATTTAAACTGCTTCAAACGTTTCGAGTAAAAAGTTTATACAAATAGATCAATCGACTTGGTTGATGGCTGATGCTTAACGTAGTTGATTTGTGCAGCTGAACATTCACGGTCAGGATACAGTTGGTAAAATTCACTTTCAAGTTCCATGATAATTATTCATTTTTGCATCTATTCTGTTATTCTTAAACTTAACTCAATTTTGTCTTTATGTTGGTGATATTTGAACTGTGTCGGAATTGTCAAAACGAAAAAAAATGACAGAAAATCCAAGAGAGTTGATGAAATAAAATAAAATATTATTATTAAATATTTCACAATCTAGTACGCCGGAAGAATATCTAGACAGCTGAGTCTTTACCCACTAAGCCAGTTTTTGAGACAGATGTCTTTCCATTGAAATTAACAGACGTCTCTCGTCGCAGACCCGAATCGATGATTGGTGTTATCTTTTTTTCCTCCCTAAGAGGCTCTTTCTCCTCTCTGAAATCATTGAAATAAACGTTTTAGTTCAAGACCAGTGATAAAGTACACAAAATACAAAAATTCAGGGTACACCGAGAGAAGATTTGTTAAACATACAAAATAAATTTGGTTGAATAATGGATTCGTCACGCATACTTCTTACTTGATTGAAATAAATTATCGCTGTACTGTTACACCAAGTACTGTTAAATCATTTATTGAGCTAAAGAAATATTGTCGCATAATATTTGACCGAATTAAATAAATGTTAGGTATGGCAACAAATCTTTTCTCTTTGGGTATACCTACGCAGATAATCATTTTAAATTGTGAATATGAGACAATCAAAACTGATGCGCCATCCAATGCGTGCATCATGCTGATGAAATTTTATTGTGAAGAATGATTACAAATGGTATTTGGTAACGATTGTGAGAAATGGATGAAGATACAATTCAAAATCTGAGCAATGTTGTGTTGTCCAACTGCGGGTTATTTTTTAACAAGAGCCACGGGCGATTATTCTCAGCAAAAATGAATAAGCTTGGAAAACAATAAATATTAGTACTTCCAAATTTAGACACATATAAATTTGTTGTAAATCATTTCCTGTATATTTTTAAAGATGATCATGCAAGTTGCAGTTACATATAAAAGGCAGTGTTTTTGTAATTAATAATTCTGCACATTAGATATTTTTACAACAGGATTTCTGTTGGTCTTAAACTGAATTGTAAGAGTTAATTTACTTCTATACAGCAGAGGAAAGATCTGGCGGAATTCAGCATCTTACGGAGTATTGCAGAGACATTTTTTCATTGTTAAGTCTGATAAAAAAAATCATCCATGGCAGAGCAATTTTTTTGTAACAGGCTTGTGATAGAGGTGAAAATATTTGTCTGCATTCAACCGCGCAATATAAAATATCAGTCAAAGCGCTGCAACAAACATCTTTCAATAGGTAAGTCAACCTAGTGATTATACATTTCATATTAGTAATCGAAAGTATCATCTGAAAGCTTGTCGGTAATTTAATTATTCAACACTGTTTTCTCTGTTGGGTTACATCGTTATATGTTCTACCACGTTCTATATTTATGATAAGAAGAAACTGAAGACCAAAAATGAATTAAAAAAAACAAACGTCATGCAATATTGCCAAAGCTTGAGCGAAATTATGATGATGTTCAACTGTAACGAGCAGATTATGAGTAGGCTTATCAGGCTAACAAAATTCATGTATATCATATTAGTATGTTACAATAGAAATGAAGGCGGTTGGCGGCGTACATTAGGCGAGATTTATCAATAAGACATAAATGTAGGCATGCTGATATTATTTGCCATTACGTCGAAGTTCCGATCAATCAAGCCTGATCAACTTTTGCAGTCATGGAAACCTGTTTCGCTTTTAAAGAGAACGAAATGGTAAAATCAATGCTGAGTATTGTATTAATCTATTCGTTTACAATTTTTTGATCAAGGTTGCTAGATCCATACTTCAAGTGTATTTGCCGCACATACTTATTGTAATCAGCCGAAACTGTTACTCCGCAGGTTATTCCCCTAATTATAAGTTCATATTTGTTTCTCAATCAAATTCAAAATTATCAACAATTCAATAACCATAGCAGATTATCATTTACATTTTTCTATACATACGACAGTCTTGGATTGTAAGCCAAACCTAATTTGTATTATAAAGGCACATGCTAAATATGCAAACTTAATAATAGAAAAAAAAATTGAATCACAAAAATTCAAATGAATCAGAAAAAAAGGGGAAAAATTTCATGCTAATCTGAATATTTTTTATTCTTACATAACGGTATGTTTTACTAATTTAATCGTATTTTTCCCACTGCCTGAATCTGGCATCGCTGTTACACCGGCGACATTCGCCATTTTTTGGTCACAATACGGCACGGGAAACCGCCAACTGTACAAACTATGGTCAAAAAAAGAAAAATAAAATAATATCTTCAAAATTTATACCTTTGATGCAATTCCTTTGTTTTCGTTAAAGACAATATAAGTAGAATTAGAAAAATGCAAATTTCAACTGAAGATAGAAAGATACGGTGGAGTACAACATACATTTAAATTGGAGAAATGATTTCATTTCTTCACTTAGAGAGTTCGACAAAAAAATATAGATCAGATTTCTCCGTTTCGATTTGTTGTATTCAAATTTATTTCTTTTCTGTTATGGTGATAGCGTTTATATTATGTTTTGTTTGACTAATATCAATTTCACACTTCAAGCTTATATTTTATGACTTGTTAGACATACTTCTTAAAAAATTCAAGTTTATACTAGAAAATACTGACTGCAAAGCCCTTATCTGTAGGTAAATTACTAGTGCAATAATTTCAAGAACACAGCCAGATTCGACTCAATTACTGCATCATAAAAACTTTTGACTAATAGAGGTTTTATTTTCAGGAAATAAGAATTCTGGAGTAACACGCAATGGCAACAGAGGCCTGCTCATTGTCTGCAATTGTGAATTACCCGTATCAGATTTCAGTCTTGTTACGACACTGAATTTGCATGGACAAATTCTTCTCAACTCGACAACTTGACGTCAGCATCGTAAGGTAAAACAGTTTGATTCGAAGGAATTATGAATATAACGCCGCTGTTCAGAACATTCACACGTACAACAATTAGTTGCGCAAAAGGATATACAATATTTGTATCCATATATGTGTATATATTGAATAAATTACATATGAAACATGAATATGCTGATAATTAGGACGTATCCGTATTACATATAAATAAAAGTGGGGGTGAATATCGTTACGATAAAGAATGAATCTTATATATGATATGATAGCGCTAGACTTGCCAAAGCATAACGTATAAAATTTTATGGTACACGAAAATATAAAAATGTATATGGAACGGAGAAAAATAAAGAATAAAAACACCCTTTCTCCACTTTCTTTGAAATTGTAAAGATATTTAAAAAAGTTTCCTCGCAAGGTCTTCCTTACCTTCCAAGTTTTGCATCGTCATCATCGACTGGCTTTCTTCTCGACCTTTCACACACGTAAAATATGATTCCTGAAATACAAATTTTTTTTTTAATAACAGACATAACACTACAGACAGTGTTAGTAATAACTATTCTCACACTGCAACGTATTTATAAACAGAATAATGAAATTCAAGTAAAGTCGAGTTTATATATCTCTGACAGGTAAAGCTGAAAGTCATAACAATTAGACGAGGACGAATCGGTTTTCGTTATCGCCATCAATACTTATATTTGAAATTTAACTGGACTATGATGCAGAGGCTCCATGCGTGAATAACATTAACTACATTTATCCATTAACTTACACAGTTTCTATCAGTGGTAGATGTATGGAACTTGTACGTACATTGTATGAATATCAATTAATTTGAAAAATATTTGTAATGCACAATGGAGATAGAATGTAACGAAAATTTTCTGTAAAGGATTAATTCAAAACAGAATTTCGGTAGATCGAATAATTTGAAATATAGAAAACATGATTTTGGATCAATTTGAAATAAAATTGGTAGTACCGCAAAAGGGGAAAATGAAAACTGTTGTATTACTATGAATGAAGTGAATAGTTTTGAATCGACGGTATTCTTAGAAATAATTATGCAGCGTGGAAAAGTTATTTGTCAATGGGAAAGTGCATCGTGTTTGTAATAAGAATACAGCGTAGTTAGATTTACGGTTAATGCGTGTCTTTCATCCCCAATTGAAGCATATAAAAAGTGGCGGCGAGATACGTAGCAATGTTGAATTAAACTTCTACATATGAGATTTTTCATCTTCTCTTTTTTCGATATTCTGCTGTGTTGTATAAGTAAAACTGACCTGTTTTATTCGCACAGCAACAGATAACGTCGATAATGATGATCAGGATAAAAAGAACCGCAATGACGATCCCGATAATTGCTGCACTGGAGATGAGGGGCCCTTCATGTTCCGTCACTTTGATAACTTGAAAGGAAATACAATTGGAGTCAATACTAGTCAAATGATGTAAACTTAATAGTTGATGCTTTGCATTATATACAATACATACACATTGTACATAGTTAGTGCAAAAGCAAATAAACAATGTTTGGTGATTTGATGGTGAACATCATATTATAGTATACATGTAACTTATATGTATAATGAAGTGGACATGCAATTACATATATACACATATATGTATTTTATATATTAATCAAGGTGTTTCAGAAAAAACTGATTTACGATTTTCCACCATGGTACCCTCTAAAAAGATTGTCTTGATTAAAGGAAAGATTCTGGAAAAGATGAGTGTTTCACGTTATGTGGAAGATTGTGATTTTTTGATTTTTCACATTTTTTTTTGAATTTGTGAAGAAACACATTGCAGTACTTAGAGTCCCTGACTCAAGTAGCAACACAAGGATCATGATCCACGACACAAAAATATATCAACCGGGGATCTTATTCTCCTAAATTAAAAGTTCAAATTAAATTATAACTATTTTATGAGATTGAAGTAATAATGAAAGAGTCGTCAGATACTCTTCTCAAACATCAACCGGAGACTTAATATTCAAATGTGGGTTTTCTAAGTGACCTAAATTGATATTATGATTGCATAGGCAATAAAAAAATTTTTTATTGGCAATTCTTTATAAATTGATACAATTGTAAAAAAAAGTGAAAAATCGACTGAGCGCGAACCCTCGCGTAACATAAAACGCTCATCTTTTGACAAAAACTTTCTTTCAACATAATAAACTTTTTAGGGGTTGCCATTGTGATAAATGGTAAATTATTTTTTTCTGAAACACCCTGAGGTATATGAATGAGATTGATATGCGTAGGCTGATACGATTATGGTACTCATATCACTCAAAGATTTTGTTTAGTACGATTTGAAATTGACTTGCAACATTAAAAAAAAATGCTTTTATTTCGAATATACAGATATCACGACCTTTATAGGTATGAGAATCAAGGATATGTTGTACCTTTACCGACCGAGCAAACTCACCCTTTTTCCTCCTATATTAAATAAACCAATGAACGGAAAGGGTTCAAATTTCGACGTGCATCGCTCTTTCGTGTCGGAATTCATTATATTTTATTTCACTCCTCATTCTTTTCCGAATCGCGCAAGTATCTCCACTATGTGCATTTTAGCCCCTGAAATGCGGGAAATGTGAGAATAGTAACGTGTCGAAAATCCACACATTTTTTGACGATTTTCGGGATATCAGTAACTTTCCTGAACTCCGCTAAGAAAGAGAGTCCACCGTCGAAATTCGAACCTTTTCAGTTAATTTTTTTATTTAATATAGAGAGAAAAAGAGTGAGTTTACTCGGTCGGTAAGGGTAGGAGTAGTACATAACGAATGCAATTTTCGTAAAACGTATATGACACGTATTACGTATGTTGCAGTATCTTAAAGAGTTTTTAGTTTAATTTTATTTGTTTGCAACTTTTTTCGGAATAGTAAAATTACATTGTAATAAGGTATAAAGAAAAATTAAATATCACCAAACACGTTTTATTTTTTTAGTACCTGAAAGGGTGCCAAAATCCGTTTTTATCAAAAGCAGAACCAAACCAAATCTAATGTATAGATAAAAGTAGGGTTTACTTTTCGTTTACTTGTATGTATGTATTGTTAATCACAAAGAAATGATGTGCGTGTAATGTAGCATGAATAGTAAAAAATAGTCATAATATTAATGATGATAAAAATAATAGTAATATAAAAAAAGAAAGCGATAGATCATGTTGTTAGATATGCCAAAAGCCGAAAAAGCCCATTTTCTTTGTGTTAATCTACACTAAACTATTCTAACAATTTTATCGTTTGTTTGAATAGCATAATTCCAAAAAAATATTATTTGTCTTTTTTGAAATTCTTATTACGTAAGTGCAGATATTTACCAGTTTCTGGTCGCGGTGTATTCCCCACAGGAAAAAAGCAGGAAGGCAAAAAATAAACGGGACGGCGGTCAAAGAAACCATCTCAAATCGATCAGAAATATGATAATTTTCGAGTCGATAGGCCTTTCGTATGCAAACGGAAAATATTTTACTTAAAACCGTGTATCGAACGTAAATATTGAGGAAATAAAAAAAATTAATAAAACAGAAACAATGAGAGAATGTAATGAAAAATAACCGACAGGCTTGTATAAAGTATATGTTACAGTGAAAGGAACAACTTGAACTGGCTTCTTCACAGCTGACGTGATCGGGCATTTCACTGGATACATATATATTTTCGTATATGTACAATATATTCCACAAAAAAGTATATATTTATTTATCTACCATAAATATCAGTGTTGCAGGTATGTAATTGTGTTTTTATGCATATGTGTTATTGTCATCAACAACGCGTTCGAATTATTTCATCTGGGGCTTCAAAATGCCAAATAAAATCAATTTCATTATCAATGAATTGTTGTTTGTGTAGTTAGTTGCCATTTTAATATATTTTTATGCATGTAGGTAGGTATTGTCTACATACAGTAGCGCTGAATCGTATTTTGACAATATGAAATTCTTCATTATTTTGATCCATGATCTTTCTAATTATTCTTTATTTTAATTTTGTTTTCGCAAACGAGAGATTGATTTTTCAGAATTACGTAGCACATAGAATTTTTTTAGGTAACAAATATTGATTTTTATATTTTACATTATAATTATCCGTTTACTATCTATGCCAGAATACTTCTGAGCGTTACAACATATATATCTACGCCAATGATCTTCTAATTATTGGAACAGGTGTCGTGGCTTCAATTAACAATTGATTTTCTTTTTATTGAAAAGTGTATTATTCTTTGATTATACGTTTCTAATTATTTTGTGTATACGCCCTCATTTAGCCCGGTTTATGCGATTCAATGATTTCCGCCAAGCGTTTCACAAATTTTCTGCGATTCGTAGATGAGCTGTTTTTCTTTTGTTACGCACACAATTATATAATATGCATGCCGAGTATTATAGCACAATATCCCTACTGTGTGTACTGTAGAGTCATTAGTTATTAAGCAATTGAGCGTTTTGACATTTGGTAAGATTCAAAAATGTGAAGATAGAAAATAGAAACGTAGGCAAAAACAAACTGCAATTTATTATAATCTTAAGGCTGAACGGATGCAAACAACTTTAAAAAAATGAACTAAATATCTCTAGCAAATTTTATATGTACTGTTAAATTTAATCTTCAAGTTACATTTATTTCGTGTCAGTTTAAATTCGTTACAATAATATATTGAAAGGAAAATAAAGCTTTTCTTCGTCGATAAAATTATGTATATAGTATAAAATAATATTTGAAACAAATTAGGTGCCGATAAGATGTTCGTTGTTAGATCATGAAAATTGCGTCATTGTCCCCAAAATACATGGCTCGTTAATTTATTCTTTCGTGTGCAAAGTTTTTTCGATGTATGTATTTTCGAGTGTAGAGTACAGGCACATGGTGTGTGTATATATATCGATTGAGTCAGAAGAATAGATTTAAAAATACAAAAAATAACAGATACACAATCATGACAAATCAAAAATCGAAATACTATTGGTTAATGTTAAATAAATGGTTGTTTATATATATATGTGAAGGCAAGTAATAAACGATTTACGATACCGTATGGTCCTGATTGCGAAGTGTTGGGAAGTTTATATGCTACTGTGAACTTAGACACAATATCAATAATAATAACAATAATAACAACAATAATAATAATAATAATAATAATGATAACAATAATAACTATTGGAGCGGTAATAATGATGAAAATAACAAGAATAATTATAATAACAATAACACTGCGAATGCGCAATAGTTGTACAATGTTATTATAATAAAGACAATGATAAATTATAGGACTTTTGCCAATGTATAAGTTGCACACATAAATACATAATTAATGCTTGGAGAGAAAATAGGAAACGGAATACAAAAAAAAAAAGAAAAAAAAATGTATATCGAGATTGTAAACAAGAGATTACTAGTAACATGTGTAAGTTTTGTGAGAAATAATAATAATATAATTATTGTATAATATATACCACGTATGTATAATACGTATGTATTTCACAGATCATGCGCAGTAAATAAAACACATATATAATATGTAGCATAGGTACGTGTATATATACTAAGTGTTTTAATCTAGTTAAGCAAAACTATATAGTTAGAAAGTTCCCCATGAACATACAATTTTCTAAGACAGAAAAAAATAATAATTATAATAATAATAATAATAATGATCATAATACGAGCCCAACTACTCTCTATATTAATTAACGATTAATGGCTTTCGTCTGTACCTTCGTTCTTCTTGTCTTATATTCTTTTTTTTTTATACCACCGTCGTTTCTTTATCCTTGTGTACAGTATATTACAAGAGCAACATTTATTCATATAAAATACAATGAAACGGTGGTTGTGCCGTTACGTCGATTAAAAGCGAGAAGATGAAAATTAAAAATAAAATAAAATGAAATAAAAAGTAATAGAAAAAGAAGACGAGAAAAAAAAACACCCGGATCTTTGGTTCCAACATTAAGCAATATTGCACAGACGATAGCCGTGTACGTATGCATATTATACATGAACATGAACATGATAAAGAGGGTATAACTTGAGTTAACTGATGTACTGAATGGAAAAAAAATATGAAGAAAAGTATATAAATGATGCAAATAACCAATTTTAGCTCTTTGTCTAATATGCAATAAAAACGGATTTTGCACAAGAATGGTTAGTTAGTTTCTGTTTTTCGTATCTTTCCTTTTTTCGTTTTTCAACGTACGAAAATTACACATCGTAAATGTATTAATTGTCTTTGAAGGTAGTCCTAATGTATAACAATGAATATCATATACATTATATATATATACTTATATATATATATATATATATATATATATATATATATATATATATATATATATATATATATATATATATATATATATATATATATATATATATATATATATATATATAAGTAAAATGTATAGTGTATACTCATAATAAAACAAGAAACTAAAAAATAAACCAAAAAAACTGAACGAAAGATCAAAGTCAAAATGAAATCAGATCCGAGATAGATTATTACAATAATTATATGCAATATATGTTTACGTGATGAGATTCGGTATTTGAATTTAAAAAGTAGGTATAATAAAAATCAACTTTATGACTGAGAATTTAGTCTCCTTTTTGTTTTCGTTTTTTTTTTTTTTTTTGTTTCATACAATGGAGATGTTTGGCAATATAAGGCAGTAGTTAATTATTACTTTCTTCGTATCATAATTATTATGACAGATAAAATACGCACCAAAATATTTATGGTATATATAGAACATGTTTGTTGTATATATATAACTTTCTCTACGTTTCTCTGGTCTAAATGGACGCGCTGAAGTAACTAACCCGGAGTTTCGAACGATATCTCTGAAATTTAATGCGATACCTTTCCACCTCTCGTCGTCGTGGTTCCAGGTGAACGAGATCTCGTGATCAACAATTCACGCATCACCTGCTAACACGCCGAGGAACTCCATTGTACAACTCACAGACAATTCACATTTAGGTAATTACCGATAACACGCATTTCACAGTCTGCAGCCAAGATAAATATTACACGTTATTACGGCGGGTTCCACGGTATCGTACTTTGAAAATAAAAACGCCCTCAAAGTCATTTTTTTCATATTTTTGTACATTCGCGAAGTATGAGATGAAAAAAAAAAAAATTTCACGAGAGCTCATGATCCCATATTTATTTCAACGATCAGGGATAGTTTAATTCAATAATAATTTCGAGAATTTGTAGTTTATTAATGTATTTTCATAAATAAAGTGCAATTCAATCGCAGAATTTGACAACAATTTTTCAATATATTGGATTGAAGGTCACTAATTTTCGTTTTTTATCGAAAATTAAGATATAATCGAGATATATTTAAGCATTTTGTTGATGAAAGTACGACAAAAGAAATTTACAAATTCTAAGGTCTATAAACTAGATGTGATCAAAGTGTTTATAAATAGGGATTAAATGTTCTCGCGATCTTTTGTCTTAGCAAATGCGAATCGAGACGACACAAATAGCGTTTAATATTATACTTTGAAACATGTATGAAACCAGTGTGTTACGGTTCAATGTATACAAACGACAAAACCCGCGGTGTATTAAATAGCGCTCTAATTTGTAGAATACGAAGTTGGCATTTATAATAATCATCGTGTAAAGCACAGACACGTATATCCAGTGCGTCGAATATACGTATGCATAAGGGAACCACTATCATTATGAGCATTGGAAAAATAAATATCCTTAACATTTTAATTGGTTAATTAATTAATTAATAATTAATAATTAATAATTACTTTGAGGATGACTTCGGAATGTATATTTTTTCCCGCCCTATACAACATCGTTTAACGTGTAATATAATTATTAATGCAACCTCTACTTTAATCAAGTTATTTCTATATATATATATACATATATGTAGGTATATATGTATTATAACCATTACGATATATCATGTACCCTAGCATATGTATATCGTTCACGATTTATCCTTTCGCATTTTGATTTTCAATCCCGATCGAGTTATCGATCGCGGTCAGGTGGGCTACGGTTCAACTTCATACCGCAGCTTATTTTCATACCGACAGTTGGTAAAACAGACCAGATAGATGTCACTAGATACGCGCATATGATCTTAATCGCAAGAAATTAATAATATACACGGCAATAACAACGATGAAATAGTAAAGTAATCATTTCCTGTAAAATAATCCGTTAACTTACTTTCTGATTACTAGGAATATGGCGCGATTCTAATGACATCTGTCAGCATGTAAATGATTCTTCATCCCCCCAACTCCTTAGCAAAAAATTAAATTAAATTAAATATTAAAAGTCGTATAACGGCTCACACGTGGGGAAGACACTGTCAAACAGCGTTCCGGTGACAACTGAGAACTAGCTTTTTCTCACTTTTGTTCTTTTCGTGTTTCTTTCTTTTTTGTTTCTTTTTTCTTTTTTTTTAACTTTGTTTTTTTTTTATTTCACGAGAGTTAGGATCAACGTTGGCGCCAGGAAGCACAGGGTAAAAAGCGCTTGCTCGGAAGAAGCACCGCCGTCATCTATTGATAAAAATTGGCTCTCATTAAAATAAGAAAATTTTAAATAAATATAAAAACGAATACACAAAGAATAATCGAAGTAATCATAAGAAATTTTTAAAGAAAGACGAGAGAAAAAAATACATAAAGATTTCTCTCTTATACTTCTATATACCATAATTACGATTGTTATTTATACTTATTTGTTTTTTATTTGTTTTTGTTTTTCTTTTCAATAATACTCATCAGACTTTGCACAATGTGCGACGCCACCGCAAGTAACCGTGGGGTGAGATTTTTTACTTTTATTAATTACGATCTAGGATATTGAAAAATGACCTATAGAGTAGAAAAATAAATAAAGTGATAAAAGCACGAAACTGAGGCAAATGCTTTACTTAAGTGGGGCAGGTAAAAATAATGCAGATTAGGAGCGGGGCGTCACTAACAGTGTGAATGATATGGGTTTCCATACCTTAGATCGCAGCAAAAAATTTTGAACATTTTTTGCCTAGAATTTGGAAAAATTTCTGACCGAATAAATTCGAACAAAATTTTTAGATTCTTGGGTAATTCTTTCTACATCTGGTATACCCGGTATTAAAAATGTATGATTGAATAGTAACAACAATTAAATCTTCATATTTTTTCATTTTTACTTTTCATCACCTTTGGTGATATAAGAAAAGTATTGGTTTGGTCGAATCAATTTTTCTAATTTCAAGGAATTTTTACGCTGTCGAACCTCCAGAATTCAAAAAACAGGTTTTTGTAAAAAAAAAATATGTTAAATTATAAAAATGACCATGTTTTTTCATTTTGTATAATTATTTCAAACAAAGATTTATAAATTTTTTGTTTTTCAGACATTTTTCATTAATCTTCCTTTCAAAACTGTTTCATTTGGGTGCCAAGTCCTATCGGTTTTAAATTTTTCATTCGTCCGTTTTCGAGATTATAGTGGAAGTTTATCTTCTCTTTTTATGGTGATGAAAAGTATTGCGGAAAGATTGATTTCCGGCTTGTTGTCGATACTAACAATTACATTACAGAAAAACAGGATTTAGGCAATTATGATACTTATATGTTTCTTTGTTGTTGAAGATGAATTAAGACGTTTCAATATTAACTTTGCATATTATTCAACGAAATAAATACTCTTGGGTCTAACTTTCTGTAATGTTTACTGCATTCGCTGAAGCTACATATCGTTTTAGAAGCCTTTAGTTTCTCAACAATCTGACGGGCATAAAATTCGGGGTTTGGTATCCGTATGTTGAATTAAGGGATCTACCAGACGTATCGAGTCCAATCAAAAAGCTATCAAGATCGAAATATGATAACAAAGGTTTGACAGTGCAACTGGAGTTAATCGAGTTGGATTTAGTCTGAACAATATTCCCCTCATATAGAAAAAATTGTTGAAACCTCTTCATTAACACTAGCATAATTATTGATGACTTTATACAGATCTCATTATTGAATCATCGGTATTATGAAAAAATTGTTTAATTGTTAAACCGTTTTTCACGATCCAAGGTTCATTTTGTTCGTAAATGAATTGTTTACAAACGAACAAATTTTTCATTTGGCTTCTCAGTTGTCAAACAAAAACATGATAAGTGAAATCATAACATTATAAGTGATGAATAGTAAAGCAATCCTTGATATATTATAAAATACTCTACTCTTACCTAAAACCTGATTTTGTAGAATTGTGGAGGATTCATTTACGAAGAAAATCAGCCTTAGCTCGTTGAAATTGGTCAAACGATGGGATTTTTTCAGTGTAGAAACAATTAAACAATAAAGTCTCTTCAAAGTCACTTGTAAGTGTGCTAATGTAGTTAAAATTTAAGATTTCAATTTTTTTCTGTGTACAAAAAACGATAGTCTCCACTAAATTCAACGCGATTCATTTCAGCAGCACTTTCAAACCTTCTTTATATCATATATGTCTCGACGACTCTTTAACTGGACTGTACGTTTCGGACATCCCTAGGACTGTTTCGGCTTTGCGATATTGGATTCGAACTTGTACCGATGGGAATTGGTGAACGCTAGGAGATTCAACTTCCGACTGCGCATGCGCAATTTTCATCGGGTTGTCATGCAGGCCAGCCACCTCAAGCTTCAGCTGTCAAACTCGGTTCATAGAAGTTATTCCGGTGATTTGGATTTATCAGGTTAATAAGATTGCAAGAATTTGATGGACTGATTCGAGTAGGCTTGGTAAAATGTAAACTTTCATTGTCATCTTACTGATGACTGCTAAGTGCTACGAGTCGTCACAACAATATAATGTTAATTCACCGCTTTGACACAGAAGAGTTTGACACCTCATGGCTCGTAATTATTTCACGCATGCGCAGTCGGTCATCATTGTATCACGTTTGAGGTTAGACGAATTCCCCCTCCCTCTCGTTATTTGAATTTCGGACATGAGCAAAAGTCTTAGTGACACCCCTGATCGAGGGCTACATATATGTATTTGTTTTTGTCAAGCGCTCCGATTCATTCAAGTTTCCCAATTTTCAAAACAATCTGTGCCTAGACGTAATGATTATTGATTTTCAATACAAATTTAGTATTAAATATGAACAAAACTATAAAGAATGATAGTTTTCACGGCGGTCTTGAGATATCTTTGTAAAAAAAAAAGAGCGCAGAATGATGCATTGACATATTTTTCATACAAATATAGCTACACTACTGAATTACAAATAATACGAAAAATAGAATGTAGAAATCAGAAAAGCTAACACTTAGTTTTGAGAACTTGATGCATTATACTAGGCTGACATTACACGCTATAATAGGTTAGTCGGTAAAATTGGCTTGGGAGAATTTAAAATGGGCGGCCCTCTAAATCGGTTTCAAATAAATGAATGATAATCATTTTCCATCACATTCCCGGAAAGTTAGATCATCGAAGTCTGTGGAGCGTGCATAAAGTGCACGATTTCTGAACATTACGATAAAATGACTTTGGCGCATGCGCATAATTGAAATGCTATATTTTCCACACTAACGTAAGATTTTTTTTGGCGCAAGCGCACGTTCGAATAATTCCGTTTTACGCACAGATAGTGGTACCTTTGGTGCTTCTCAAATTAAACTTTCCTTCACAGGAGTTGGAAAATTGACAGATGGTTCATATCCAGATGGGCGATATCTGACTCGTGATTACAACGCTCGCCATAGCGACTCATTACACGCTGCATGCTTCAGACTCGTCGGAAATCGGTTACTTTCTGCACTTCTATCACAATATACATACTGTCTTAGAATGCTGATTCTCTATCCCAATCCTAAACCATTGCGCAAAAGCGTTGAATCTTGCCATTTCAAAACATTAGTTTTTACTATATGACAAGTAATAGAGAAGAAATGAGCAAAGTAGAACTATTAAGAAAATGATATTACGAATTCAGATTTTAATTGTTAAATTGTCTGATTCTAACCAAAAAACGAAAACCTGACCGAAAACCGCAAAGATGGAAAATTGTGGGCAAAGTGGAGTAACGTGGCATTGGTACCTTGCAACAGAAATCTACTCGGTGAGAAATTAGTGGGTATTGATGTTACGGTTTGGTGAAAAATTAGGATTATCGCTGATGCATTCTATCTATGTTAATTGTACGTCATTTGAGTCAGAATTTTATTTTTATTTCGCCAAAATATTACGGAAAAATTAGAGAAGAGATGGTTGCGTGGTCAAGTTATCCAAAATTAACATGAATTACAACAACGAGATCAAAATTCAGAAAGTAACGAATATTTTCACTCTATATCCGACTTAAAATGAATCATCATTCCATCGATACTTCATGTAAGGCGGTTAATTTCACTCACTCAGTCACTTCGCCAGATTTAAAAAACAAATCAGATTGAAATAATGTTTGATCAACATAGAACACCTTATAGAGGCTGGTTATATTTTGACCATACATTAGAATTAATGCTCAGTTGTTTCTCATAGCTTAAGATTCTCTTGCAAATGATTAGTTCCGCGGTAAAGTATAAACTGAAAATGCATTAAACGCCTAAATCCACCCCTCTTGCGTAAGGGTTTAGGGTTAAGATAGAGAATTGATGAGTTTTTGAAGATTTTTCTATATTTATTTGAAACCGATTTGGAGGGACGTTAGGTCGAAATTCTTTCAAGCCTGTTTTACGGATCACCCTAGTATATGTAAATTAGGGAAGTCCTTATTTAGGGCTCAGACGACTTTTGTATCATTCGCTCCCCAAATCGGCTCCAAATAATTCAACAATAATTTCCTAATTTTTTCAGATTTCTGTCAACTCTATCCCCTGCCTGTGAGAGGGTGGATTTTCGATATTCAAAATACACGCTCTTCGGCCACATTTTCAGTATATATTTTACCGTAAGCGTAATAATGCTTGAAAAAACTGTCACAGCGAGATGCCAGTGGATATCTCTAGAGAAATTCATTTAGATTGCTTGGTAGGATGCTGTGAATTTTACTAGCATCAATACCCACTAAAATTTCACAGTTACATATTTTTTTTAACATCGTTACCCGTGCAATAAAATATAAACTAAGAATGTGGCTAAAACGCGTATATTTTAGATGGGGAAATCCACCCTGTTACAGGCAGGGGTAACAATTGAGGTAAGAATCATAAAAAATTAGGAGGTTTTTTTTTAATTATTTGGAGACGATTTGGTGGGGGTGAATGATAAAGAAGTCGTCTGAGGCGCCAATAAGGACCGCCTCAACGTATATGTGTATCAACACAGTTTGAAATTACGTTTAAATCAAGTGTTAAACACTGGTCAACAATATTGCAATTCTTTAAGTCAAATTGACATTCAGAGCCATGTTAGACTCGCGTGAATTGTCACGGTTGTAGACTTCCGGATTGATCTTCAATTGTTCAATAAAACAGAATTTCTTTTACTCAAACATTAGCATCAAGGCAGTTGGTCTGTTGAATGGGAGTATATAGAATGTCCTTAAGTCTATCAGTTCTTCCAACGCGGGAATTCATTCTTTCTAACAGACGATTGAAACGTCGAATTAATTACACTAAAGGTACCGTTGTTGCAAAGAGTCAGAAAAAAAATAAAATTATGGAATGAACACAAGCTTTGAGATGTACTTTCTAGGGTGTTTCTTAGGGTTGGGACACGACGGACTCCCTAAATCGTTAATTATTTTTTTACAGTTTTTGAATCTAACTCGAAAAAATTTATCATTATATTGCCATAATTTGGAAAAAAAATTCTGAGCAACCCTTCCAAAAATGATAAAAATAATTTTCTTTCATTTTTTTCAATTACTCTGCATCCTTTAATTCTACCTGTATTGAATAAATCATCGATCACCTATGAATATATATGACTTCAAATGGCTTTAGTCTAAATTATCATTCCTTAAAAATCTTTGAAAAAAAATTTTTTTTGTCCCAAAAGAATGTTGCCTACTTTAATTTAACACATATTTAACAAACCTCTAATAATATCTCAATACTGAAGAAAAAAATTCAAATTTGTTTTTGGGTTTTCGTCGTACCCTTACGTTCCCCTACAAGCTGACTTACTATTTCCGACAGTGCAACATCGTTGAATCAATAACATATTCTTAAAGATGATGCATACGAATAATTGTATTATAGATAAAAAAAAAACATGATATCAATAGTAAATAAGGGTGCAACTATTTGAATATATATGCATGTAATGTTTGTTTTACTCACCGTCTGGAAGCGTTTTGAACTCTGTGCTGGCGGGCAGACTGTATCCCATGGCGTTGTGCGCTTTTACTTCGGCTCTGTAACGGGTGTCTGGTTGCAAATTCTTCAGCCAGCAGTCCGACCTTATGGCACTTTTGATTTCCTCGCGTCTACAGCTCGCGTCCTGTACCTCCCAGTTGTCCCCGACTCCAGCGATCGGACAGTATCGGATCTCGTAATAATCGATCGGCTCCCCGTTGTCCATCGGTGTTATCCACCTAAGTTGCACTTGACGAGCGTTGACATTCGTGGAGTTTTGGATTTCGGGCTTTTGAGGGGCTGATCGCCTGGGTGTCGTACCGGGAAGATTGTTACTCCAATTACTGTCACCAACTTCGTTAGTCGCGCTAAATCGGAAATTGTATGATGTTTCCGGTGTAAGACCTTCAAGAATGTAGGGCGAACCTGGAAAACGATATAAAATCTCCATTTGTTGAACTAGTTTTGTGGAATTTCCTAAAGTGGTGTTATGACTGTTTTGTTTTCGAAGAAAAATCTTGTCAAATTCGACAAGCACACGAAAAATGGTGTGTATTCCGCACTTACAGGTACTTACACAACTTCACGAATTTTGCATTAAGAAAGTTTTGACGGTGTTAGGCAGCTAGTCAAAATTCGGTTGCGTTGCGTGCCTGACTACTGCATTATTTTTTTCAGAGTTTAGCAACGTCACGTTGAGATTATTGTGAAAGCGCTTTGTATATTCACTCTATATACTTCGTTTATTCTCTATATATTCTTGGTATTTCAGTTTATAATATTGTTCACGACAAATCTCCGACATATATCACTGAACTTTTTACTCGACCTTTACCAACCACTCATTCGTTGCGTTCGATTACATCTACGTATTTTCATATTCCTTCGTGTCGAACTACGATTTTTCAAAATTCTTTTCTCATATCCGCATTATATTTTTGGCATTCTCTTCCTTCTAAAGTGACATCCTCGCCATCGCTTGATACATTTAAGAGTCGGCTTTTCAGTCACCTTTTCACGCTAGAAGCGTGAGTCTCAGCTAGTTTTAAGTAATGATTAAGACTGCTATGTTATTCTACTTTACTCTTCAATACTCAGTAAAAACTAGTTTTAAGAATACTTTGTAAAATTAATAATATTACTGCCTGTATCCACATTTGCCTCAAGGAAATATCCAAGGCATAAATAAATTAATCAATTCAATTATATACCAACGTTTTTTTAGATACAGTAAACTCATGTTCTATCTGAGACTGTCGACCTAGCCTTAGGGGTTATATCATTATTCTGGATCAATTGTATAAGACCACCAACTTTAAGTATTACCTAAAATTAAGTGAACCGTGACAAAGTCGTGAATATTCATATTTTGTAAACTCAAATCCTCTAAAGACATTCCAAAGTTAGGAAATAGATAATGATTTTTTCCAATGATTAGTTACTACACCGCTGATACTATCAGTCACAGTTATCAATAAAGTGCACTAAACTTCTTATGAATAAGGATACTCAGTGCAGTTTGATACCTAAGATTATCTGAAAGTATCAACTGTTCATGAGATTAAACAAAATTTTAATCACTGAGCTCGATTGCCTAGTTCCAATAAAAACACTAATTTCCGCTATTAGTTTCAGTTTCATTTGGTTGCTGTAACGTCACCAATTTCAATCTCGTGGAACAGTGCATTTAGTCTTCTTGTAATAAGACCAGTCAACGATTAACTACTCACTAAAACAAAAAATATTCAAAGAAGTAGCTTACCAACAGCCCAAGTCTTGTTTTTCGCAGATGTCCACCTGTGATTGGCCTCGACATATTGGACTCTGATGGCTTTTATGGGAAGGTGAGGGTCCGTTACTGGTGGGATGAGTTCGAAGCTGATCGTGGTAGCAGTGATCTCGGATATACGAGTCTTGATGAATTTATCCGGTTTCTTTCCTTCCTTGAGACTGAAGATATACTCCTCAGTACCATGTACATTTGTGGCAATGCACTTGTATTCGCCGTAATACCTACTGTCGCGGGTATCAACATTAAGGACGGATCGCGGGCCGTTATCGACTAGCTTAAACCTCTGGTCGTTGCTGATATCGCGACCCCTGAACTCCCATCGAATGGTAGCGTTTGGTATGCTATTGGCGATACAGGTAAGGTTTACCGGGCGCTCGTTCCAGGACATTACAATGTTGGTGGTCATCGACTCAAAATTGGGTGGAAACTCAACAGTGATGTGTCCGTTTTTCCAAGCGTCACCGCCCTTGTTGTGAGCCTTGCACTCGTAGAGTCCATCATCGGATCGGCGAAGGACGTCTATCGTCAGCTGACCGGTTGTGACCCATGACGAATTGTCAAACGTGTTCTCAAGAAGGATCCTGTCGTTGTCCAGCTGCCTACCAATGACGAACTCCTTGTCCGACGTGTGTTTTCTGAAGGTGACCAGAGGCGGAGGTCGGCCGAAGGCTTTGCAGGTCATCACCGCCTTCTTGTTGATAGCTTCGGTCACGTTAAGGTACTCCATGATCTTGGGCTTGACGATTACCTTTATCTGGATTACATTGGTCGCCTCACCGGCTGCGTTCTTCGCCTTGCACTGATATTCCCCGGCATCGTTGCGATTCGCGTTGGTTATCATCATTACTCCCGTGTCCTCGTCAACCCCGAACCTGTCCGCCGTCGCCATGTTCAGCTGCGTCAAAGACTGGACCCAGGAGAATTTTGGCGGAGGCTTTCCCGTCGCCTTGCAAGCAATGTTCGCGTTCTCACCTTCGATTATTTCTACCATCGATTCCATCTCCTGAATCTCAGGTCTAGTGTGCACTTCGACTCGGATTAGTCGCGAGTCGAGATCGCCGGTGATAGCGACCGAAGCTCGGCAAGTGTAAATGCCTTCGTCCGATTCTTGGACGTTCTTTATCTTTAGTTCGTGCGTATCGATTATGTAGTGATTGTCCGTCGTGATCAAATTATCCTTGTAGATCCAGTCAATCTTTGGTGATGGCTTCGCCCGTACGCGACACTTTACCGCGAAGTCTTCGCCCAGTATTGGAAACTGGTTTAGAGGGGCGTCAACCCAGGTTATTCCAACTGTGAATAGATTGAAACAAAAATTATCATTTTACACACGAAATTCAATATTTTTTTTTCTTCCACACTTCAAGTTATAATTTTACTTTACAGATACTTCACGTTAGAAGTCATACGATTTCAGAGTGTTGTATAAAATCTCGAGTAATGAATTACAAAGAATTGGGTACGTCGGAAATACTTCCTGGACCTTGATCTTTGTGTACATTGGACAAGACAACTATTTTTATTATATTTTTTGTTCGTTATTTCGAAGAAATGATTATTGTTACGCATTAGTAAAAGGCACATTACCAATTGTCTGGATCGTAATATTTCTGGAGAGAGTCTCGGTGTTGGCGTAATTAGCCTTGCAGGTATAACGACCATCTTGTTCTTCTTGCAGAGAATTGAAGAAAAGAGCAAGTTCATTGTTCTGGCGAATTTCCGTGTACATTGGCGGCTTCGAAATTCCACGACTAGCGCTATTGAAGTTTGAGAAGGGAAAAAAATGTGTGTTAGAACTTAATAATAAATAACAGTAAAAAATTATGGTGTATGAAATATTTGTTAGTAGAAATTCAACAACAAAATCACAATATATCCTTTAGCGATCAAAATGTTAAAGCTGGTTACTCGTAAAACTCGTTATTGAAATGTATACGTCACGTATTACATATAGACCACAAGGATACTTATTCACAAGAATTGACATCCTGATCGCGTACTCCGATGTGGCTATGGTATCAATTCTTTCAGTTTATTACTCCGAAGACAAAGCATGACGGTTTTAAACTTGCAAATCATATTCTCAAAATCATCTGCGATCACATCGGCAAAAATACGTGTATGTATTAGGGTACAACAAGTTTCAATTATGGGGCATTCCGTGAAGCTGTCAACGAAAAAAATGTGGGGTTCTAAATTCGTTCATATTCGGCCTAATTGTACATACTTCTCGAAGGTACGGATATGTGATCACTCATTTTTTTTTTGTAACTTCGAAATATAACTTAAAGTATATACATAATACACTAAAAGTTTGAAATTTGAAGTTTCTAATAGGTGATATCGCAGCAGTTTTTCAACCAGTGACCTTAAGCAAGCGCCAGGTACCATGCTCAGTGCGAAACGCATGTACTTTAATTCAAATATCTTCTAAGTTAATGTAGAACCCATTTTGAAACTTTTAGTGTATTAATTATATACTTTAAGCTCTGTTTTAAAATTAAAATTGAAAGAAAAATAAAAAATTGTCAAAGTTATTAAAATTGTGGTTTGATGAACTCGTTATTGAAAAGAACAGTAAATTTTCTATACAAGCCACTCTGTTTAAAATGTTATTGTAAATTTGTTCATTTCGAAAAACTGCATCCGAAAAATCCGTACTTCAATTATGTCAATTCTTTAGAAGCCCATAACTTGACAGCTAAAACTCATGAAAAAAAAAAAAAAAATGGGTGATTACATTCATACCTTCTAGAAGTAGAATTAGGCTGAATATAAACGATTGTCAGTACCTCACATTATTTTCGTTGCTCGCTTCACATGAAATGCCTCTTATACGAAAGCACACGTACGTGTGCAGTCTGGAATTTTAAAATTGACGAAAGACGTGAATACAAATGGGAAAGTACATGCCGCCGGTAAACCGACCTAGGCTAGGTTAGGTCAAGCATTGTACAATCAAGCTGACTTCAAATTGGTGCGAATTAGATTTCACCCCCACCAAAAAAGACCGTTCAACTTTTCGCGAAAGATATAAGTTTCAAAAAATATCGAAGCAATCATAATCGTGATTTCCAATACCAATGGGTATGAATTTTTTAAAGAATTTATCCTTTGAATTCACCTACTTCAATGGGTTGGGTATATATGAGAGTTCTAGGACAAGTTCCGAACGGGAGTCTCCGAGGGGAGGGGGGTGATGGAAAGTTTCAAAATAACAATTACATACATTAAAAACATGTTTGTATTTATCGTCAATTACCTTCAGTTTTCCAGCTTATATATATAATAATAGATCATCTACATTGAACAAATAACTTTATACATAATATTTTCTATGTCCCCGTTTTAAACATATTATTCCGAAATTGGCTTAAACTAATTTCTTTACCGTACCACTAATCGGACTGTACTCAACGACTCTATCGTGCAAGATCATACAATAGGCTGCGTTGTTTTGGGGAAATTCTGCGCTCGCTTCAAATTCCAGCCGAATGTCCACCGGTCCGGTTCTCAACGATTCATTCTGTTTCGAGCAATCGAATCATTTATAAATTCAATTTCAAAATTCGGCTTCCTTGTTGTAGCAGGATGTTTGAATTATCCCACGCATCATTGATGAAATTTGATGCGAACGTGTAGACGAATTCTTTCGGCAAGAAAGCGATATCCTCAGACCTCATTGCTCTTAAACCACCCAATTCTTTGTATAGGCGGAACGATTTCTCGAGAGAGCCGGTGCACTCCTTCAAATACCAACTCCTCAGCCGCTGAACGTTCTCAAAGGCACAGTTGTATCCCGGGATGTATTCAGGGTTGTCGTCATACTAAATCGATCCTTCTCCAGCGTGTTTCCAAATATTGTCCGATGGGAAGTATCCGTGGTTTAAGTCATGCCAGGGTGTGGCTTCCATATATTTCAATTTTTCCAGTATAGGAGGTGCGATGTGCGAATCTTCCATGTTAATAACTGGCGTTGCACCACCGAGGATCTCCGTCAGCCATGCTTTCTTCTTCGCTCCTTTGACGTATACGAAACACGCATTTCTCACCGATTTTCTCAGAATCTTCGGTACATCACCGTGAGATTTGTTGCCGGCATTCCATGGTATCCCGTAATGATCGCGCGTTAACCAGGCGTTAGTAGCTCTATATTCGATTGGTAGGCTGGTCAAACCACCGAGTGGTTTAACAAGGATGTGCTCCAAACCCGATCCGTTTATGTAGATAACTGCGACTTCTTTAGGGACAAGTTTGTGGCCATGACCAATGAAACATTGCACGTCCAGGATCATCTCCATATTGCAGAGGGATGCTGAGCTCGATTTTTCTCAAATATCGGTAGACAATTGACTATTCGTTGCCCTTTACACCAGCTTTTATTCCCTCAAATTTGGTAGAAGTGGAGGGGATGATGTAAATTATTTATGGCAAATAACTGCATAAAAATTCAAACTTGTCGAACTCTCCCCCGTAGTATCTCAACTGTAAACGATTCGCCACAGCTATATTACACATTTCAGCCAGCTGATTCGAATCTTCTTGCAGAATTCTCGCGATTCTTGGTGGTAAGAAGACGTTGTATTCCCCCTCAATCTCTGCCAGAACACGTACCCCGAATTTCGTTTCGACCAGTCTTAGTCCAGAGACGACATACACCCCTCTAATTTCGAGTTCTGACATCTTCTTGGTCGGCAGATTCTCCAGGCGGCTGACGTAGTTGATTTTTCCCAAATCCATCGCGTTTTCGGTGAGAGTTTCTTTTTTCTCAAGTGCGAACAGTTCCCGACGAGAAGACGATGAGAACAGAGTCACGATCGAAACGAGCCGGCGTTTTATGTACCATTCATCCCCACCACAATTTTCCATCAAACAAAACTCGACATGCATTACGTGGGAAAAATTTTTATGCACCTCCCCTCGCCACCATCCCGTAACCGACATCTGGCGTTTTGTAATAAATTTTTTTTTAAGAATCCCATATCTGTGACAGATTTATTTAAACAGCGGCATCCAGCATTTGTGAAAGATTTTTTTATGCGCAGATTTATTGACATTGCCACCCCACTGTGTTCATTGTCGGCATCAACTGAAAAGCCGCATTTCCTGGAATTTTTTCAATAGGTTCAACGTTTTTGCAACAACCGGTTATTGATAACTTCCCGCCATCAAACAAGACCGAACAGATATCATCCCCCCCTCTCCCGCCCACCCACGACCCACCTTCACACAACCCTCCCCCCGCCGCGCGCCTCCGCCATCTTATCCTAGAACTCTCATATATACCGTACTTCAATGCTTTCTGTTCAGTCACGAGATAGTAAAAAAAAAAATACAACTGAATGAAAAAGAATATGTAAATATTGATCGCATTAATTGTGATTCTCGTGAATGCAAAGGAGAGAAATTTACAGTATAATATAAATTTTCAGAGCTGATTGTGAGATATGTTTGACGTTTTTTACACTGAGAACAGTATGTTGATGGATGAAATCGATGAGAAAAACAATATAGTAAAAATATTACACTTATTCTGAAATAAAACACTGCAAAATGTGCAAGTTTATACCTACAACTATAATCAACATAACTGCAGAAAACTGAGCAATTTACTATATGTAAGTGAATAAATGGTCAGTGCAATGGAAAAAACTGAGAAGGAACATCAGTTTGGTATCCCCCCCACCCATGATTTTGTCGGAAGTCACGTATCTAGCTAGTAGAATATTGACACTAAAAGACACGTATTTTTTATCGGCTAAAAAATGGTTCAGAGGCAAAAATTCCCAAAAATGGGCACCCAATGGGATGATCGAATAGAAGCAATTGATCTATTCAAATGAGACCAAGGTTGAAATATTTCACTCATCGATAGAAACACTTCAGCGATGGTTTCATTCGAATCCATGAAGCATACCAAAAAATCAGCACGTTGGGTGCCCACTTTCGGAAGTAGTTTTGCACCCGTTGAAATCATTTTTTTCCCATGAAAAAAACACGTCTTTTAGTTTTCAATGTTTTCAACATAAACGAGTTGCAAAGAATTCGAAGGGGGACACAAAATTGTTGTTCCTTGCCCGTAAGTTGTTATACAACGCGAAAACTTAGAGGGGGTATGTACACCTAGCGATTTTCTGGACGTTACCGTTATGTTCTTTTATTATTAATTTTTCAAATATATTATTCACTATACGAGTGTGTGAAATATGCAATTGCTTTAAAAATCGACTTGCCAATTATGTTTCTTTTTCTCTAAAAATATATCAATATAGTTACACGTTAATGTTTATTATCTAATCGTTTTTTATTCCACGATTGTATTCAAACAGAAGAAAAGAAACTGTAAGTAGGTGTATTCTCAAATTGCGAAAAATGTGCTTAACACATTTTTATGTTCGGATCAAGCAGAAGGATTAATTTGGCAAGCAGCTTACTATGAAATGAAAAAAAAAGATTCATGAAAAATGATATTTCTTTTTGAGAAATTAATGAATGGCTCGAATCTTAACCTACATATATTGCTAACGAAGTAGATTGGTGAGAGTGTGTGGTACAATTACGATATCTCAGTTGTTCTAAGTAGTTAACCTCGAACTTGTTCAATATTTTTTAAATTTTTGTACAAAAAACCAGTAGATGCATAGCCAAAGCTCGAAGATTAAAATCAGGTGGTATGAAATGCAAGTTTAGAAATGATCACCGTGCAGTACATATTGAAGCCTGCCACTCTAGTTTTTTTTTTTTTTTAAATATGACAACCGAATGTTTAATCACTGGTCAGTTGTGTGTACACCAAACTTACAAACTGCACACTTTCAAAGCATTTTAAAGAGTTTTAAAGACTTCATGTGTGGTATGCACCAGATTCTAAGTGTGTGAAAAATAATACGTTTTAAGAATTGTAAATTTTTCATTCCCTGGATTTATTGTAAGGAAATGAATTGAGCCGTTGAACTGACTTCATGTACAAGCTAAGCTTGCAATATTGACCTTTCATTGCTCGCGCTTACTTGCCCGACGAATTTCATTGCACGGAGCACTGTACCGCCTGTGTTAAATTTAATGCGACGTTGCCACGTCAAAGTAAATGCAGCGATGAAATATTTCTATTGAATAGCTCAATCGTTTATTTTGAAAATAAATATGTTGAATATAATTACCTCTGAATCTAGGACTACGTAAACACATTGCACGAATCGGGCATCTTTACTGTCAGCTGAGAGATTCCGCAATATGATGGCGAAAAATTGAATCGACGATTTAACTCGCATAATGAGCACTGTGCCACTTTTACACGATCTTATTAAACGTAAATATACTTTGCTAATACATAGAATAAGCGTAAGGCATCACGCTCATAGCGCGAGTAACGAAAGGTTATTATAATTTTATAAAATGTATGGTGTTCATGTAAATGTATCTCAGTTTCAAAATTTTATAGAAAGACAAAGAGAGCTTAAGTATGATTTATTCTCGAAGCTTCTGCAGCTGGGTATGACTGTGAACTTGAATGTCAGAAGCATTCGATTTCTGAACAATCAGTGACTTAAAATGAAACTTTCATCGCCTAACCGAATTCCTCGCGTTAGATGAGTGAATTTTCATCTCCCAAAATACATCTCAAAATTAGTAAGTTTAGGGCACATATACCGTAGTATTTGAAAATTATCCCACATGCAATATCCGTCCAAAGTGTAGAAAAACAACCTATTACAAAGGTGTACATACCACCGTGAGTAGAGTTAGGTTAAAAAAAAAAACCTTTAATTGCCACAATGATTTGATTGTAATTAATTGATTGTCATCAATACTCGCCTTTCGATTGGCATGACGGCTAATCTGCTTGTAACAATTACAAACGATATTTCATTAGTGTTACATAAAAATGATAATTCGAAAACAAATTTTATACAGAGAAAAAAAAAGAAAAAAATCAAATATACATTTGAATAAATAAATAAATAAGTAAATAGATGTGTGTATGAGTGTGTGCGTGTGTGTGTGTGTGCGTATATGGGTACATATCGCATCCCCGCGACGAGAGTTACACAAATCAGAAATTGGCATTTTTTAGCTAAGATCGTATTATTTGCAAAGTTCGAATCTTTAAGTTTAAAAAGTGACATTTCTGTGGTTGAAAAATTAGTCGTCACAGAGTAGAGAAAAACAAGCAACTTTTATGAACATGCAATGCCTTTACTGACAGTTATTTGCTTCTACTGAAAAATTATTATGTTTGAGTTGTGTCATCCTCGTCGCCAGGGTACGTCACAGTAATTCTTGACAAATGAAAAAGGGCTGGATCGATCACAAGTTACCTGAACGGTTCGATCACTCGATTCTCGTGGTCCAACCATTTCATGTCGCTAATCAGCTGGGGTTCAGTGACGTTGGGTATACATGTCAACAGGACGCTGGATCCGGTGGGCTTGATCAGAAGCTCGCTATTCGGCAATATTTCCAGATTGTTGGCATTTGCGTACGCTGAAACATAGAGGTTGAAAAAAAATTAATCAAACAAAGATAAAGGCCAAGAAAAATATAACTAACGTCTAGATATGAAACGTTGATAGAGAAATCACCATATCGCAACTTAAAAATAACTTTCAAGGCGATGAGTTTGCAAAATTTTAAAATCACTGATTTTAAGGTTTGCGTTTTACGTAGTTTCAGATAAACCTGAAATTGCGGAACATCAAAGTTTTTCTAAAAAAATACATCGTCACAATAACGTAATGAACTTCAACCATGTGAAATATATGAAAGTTTCGTTTTTGTTCATGCCTGTATTATAAAATATTTTTTGTTGTACAGTTGGGTGACCAACGAGCAAAAATTTCCTTCCTTTCCCACGAACCTCGTGCAGTTACGCAACCTGCTCACGATTCTGCACAGACCTTGAGCTCTTATTATTTGTAAGCGCACTTTTAACGGCTTTTGACTAACGTTCAATTTTCAACGAAAGTGCTGATTTATATTTAACCCTGATGTATTGGTCTGTAAAGTAAAGCATCAGATCTGAGAAAAGGCGCACTGAAAAATGTATACTCTTGTTTGCAGATGTTTCAATTCTCTGTAAGACGTCAGTACAAAGAAACGTTTTTGATAAATTACTAATTAATTAATTAATTAATTAATGTTAGGGCGATTTGTATTAGGCAGTTTTGATATCAACGATACCGCGATTTGCGCGGAGTACCGATTTTCTAGTTCTTTAAAAGTCCTCGTTACAATTAGCATAGTTAAAAACTTCAAGTCCTTCGAGTCATGTAGTCAGAATAGAATATAAGGCAATCACCGGTGAAATTTTTCGTACAATTTTAATAAACTTGATATCGGGCCAAGTTAACGAAACTATTCGTTTAGTCTATTGTTAGTCGGATGGTGTCTTACGGCTGGAATATTTCACTTTTGTAGGTTCCATACTTGTAAAGGAATACAAGCAGATTAGGGATACACAGAGCTTAACGTCACCGGTCATTGCGAGACGCGTACGTATGTGGCGCTAAACTTGATGCTGATTCAGAAAATACAACTGCTGAAAGCTACACTAACGCCTGTAAACGTACGGACTGAAATATAAACGTACCGTCACCCTGGTGAGCCCGAGGGAATAACAGGAAACGCTAATTGCGTTAATTAATGTGAGTAAAAATGTCGAATTATAATAGGTAGGAAATGTTAAACAATTCAGACGCCGGTTGTTTTGTCCCCACCAGCTGCACAATGTTCGCAATAATTGTCTAGTTACTTTATACATTTCCTGTATTATAATGCCAAACTAACACCGCATGTGTATTCTTCGAAAAGATTGCACGTCGTTGTATTTTCCCTCTTTTTCATTTTATCAGGCATAAAACTTCTGTCCAATACCAACTCTTTGTTTTGAATGGAATGAACAAAGCAAGCGATTTAAGGTGCTTATAAAGACCCGTTGTGCACCTCGAAAACTCGGGGATGTAATACTCCTATAGCGCTCAAGCGATCAGAGTGAAACTTGGGCATTAATGCCTTATTTTGGCAAAAAGTGGAGCGACTTTTTACTTTTTTTAAATTTGGAAAAATATTTTACAGATTGGTTACCACCCACAGAAATGGGTCAAATTTTCACAGTTGCACTGAATGGATCGAACTATCCGGTATGATGCCACTCGGCGGTGATAAAACACACATTTTGAGCCAGGTCTCATGAGATTTGATAGTGAAGTGACAAAATGGCACCTGATCTGGTTTTCGATTACGAAGAACACCGGAATCTCATTTTGGTGACATTTGTCGGTAATTTCTTACCGACATTACACGCAACATTACCGGCATACGCGTAATGTCGGTAACAAATGTCGCCAAAATGAGATTTCGGTGTACTACGTAAGTGAAAACCAGATCAGCTGCCATTTCGTCATTTCACCATCAAATCTCATGGGACTGGGCTCAAAATGTGTGTTTTATCACCACCGAGTGGCGTCATATCGGATAGTTCGATCCATTCAGTGCAACTGCAAAAATTTGGCCAATTTCTGTGGGTGGTAACCAATCTGTAAAATTTTTTTCAAAAATTTTGAAAAAGTAAAAAGACGCTCCACTTTTTGCCAAAATAAGGCATTAACTGCCCAAGTTTCACTCTTATCGCTTGAGCGGTATAGGAGTTTTGCATTCCCGCGTTTTCGAGGTGTAAGAAGTAACTATTAGTAAACGACATTATTCATCTCATCAAAAAACATAACCTTCCCATCGAAAACTTGTATGGAATTCGTTTTTTTTTCCAATTGCAATCAACGTTGTCGACAATTTCAAGTAAGACTAGTCCACTACCGATATGCGTTACATACTCATACACAAAACTTCATCCATGGTCTCCTCGGATTTACTACCCCGTATGAAAAACTCCCGGCAGTGATTCCCGCAGGTAATTGGAGAGAAGTACGCTCTACTGGTAGTGGTAAAATTGGCTCCTATAACGTGATAGTGCGAATCCACCCTACACACCAACGACACAACCCGCCGTTCCAAGGCTCAGCGTACATTCCACCAGGGTGCACCAACTCCTGGAGTTTGGGACGTGCGGCCCGACGACGACGACGTCTTATTTACGTTAGTTAGGGTTTGTTGGCCAAGCAACCCCCCGAGACCATTCATTGGCCGACCCTTAATGCACACTGCGCCTTCTCTCTTAGCCGGTCACCAATACCACCTTGGTCCGACGATTTATACACCTTGTAGGTACGTACGCCGCGGATGAATGTGTACGTGTGGAGTAATACACAAGGAGTAAGTCACAGAGGGGCGTGTATATAATGTACAAGTAAGAGTTTGCCTATGTATACCATCTAGATCCCCATTCCTCCCGGGCTCGCGGAAGGGTCGATGCATACACACAAGGGAGACGCGAAGGGGGAGAATTGAGCAAACTTCGTGACATGTTACTTGAAGTGGAAGTATCCGATCTTGGGTCGAGCTAGGGGGATGAGAATTTTATCAAATTCCGATATCGAGGTAACGCAATGCCAGCTCCTGGGAGGGTCCCTCGAATTCAGGACAAGAGGGGATGAACCCGGGGAACCCGGGACCGTGTATAACGTGAATAAGAAAACTTTCTCGATTAGTCGAACCCCGATCACGATGATTGGTATAATGTATAATGGTTTGTTAGATTAGATTCTTGATAATCTATACGAATTAAGCTAGGCGGATTAATCCAACTTGTAGAATTTCTCGGTGTCAAAGGGCAATAAACGGAAAATCAGACTTTGACGCTTCAACCTTGAGGGGAGGCCCCCTCCAGAAAATTTAGAATATTGTTTATTCATGAAGATAACAAATTACTTTATTTATGGCTAAATATTCACGCATGGAAAAAAAATGTGTTAATAATCTCCTAGTCTTTGAGTAAATAACATCACCAAAAGAACCTAATAAATAAACTTGAGCCTTGCTTCGATGTTGATAAGTTTATTTTAACATATTTTTTACCGAAAAGAATATTGAGTTATAACTAAAATCATTTGTTATCTTCATCAACAAACAATTTTTTTATGACTTTCCCTTTATTGACCGTCGACACCAAGAAATTCTATACATATATTCAAGATAAGGTTTCGAAATCTTTCAACATTAAATCCAACGGTTACACAGTTTGCTAATTTGATCCCGCGTGTCTGTAGATTCTGCAGATTCGGTTAGATAAAAAATTTAGGATAAAACGGAAAATTCACGCTTTTCTCAACAAAATGTCGGTGCAAAAATATTGGACGGTATGTACAATAGAAAATTAATTAACCACGGGAAGCTGCTTATTGTTCTCCATTTGCTACGGCCAAAACATACAGATAACCAAAGTCTAAGTTAAATAGATCAAAAACGCATCATTTAGTCATTTTCTTAGTCTTCATTTAACACATTTTTCAACCAATAAGTGCTAGCCGTGTATCGTCGTGATGGTATGCAAAAGGACGACTGGATTTTCCGTGAATGACAACAGAATTCAAAAGATAGAGCCTAAGCGTTAAGGATCATTGGGTCCTACGGTCTGAATCAAAGGTTTGGAAAAAAGAAAGAATCACGTCAAAAATTGGGTCCCACGATCTAAATCGTAACTTCGGAAAAGAGAATGATTCGCGTCAAAAATATTCCATCATGGTATTTTCGCCATCGATAGTGAACACGAATGAAGCAACATTTTGATCCGATTTTAATATTTTGGGTTTCTTTTGTTCACCATAGGGATCTGTAGAAACTGCTTTATAGAAATGTGTCAATTAGTTGTCTCCACAGTGGCTAAAAATACAGATTTGAGTAAGTACAGTACAACAGATTGCAAGATTTTTGTGAATACCTTCCAAACAATTTTTGAGGACCTAGTTAGCAAGACAAATGAGTCCAAAAACAGAGTTAAAAACAGTTTACTTGTTTTGAACGTTTAATTATTCGAATTTAATCAGATTAACTTACATTGTTTCATTTTTCGCAAATGACATTACTGGAGATTCTTCAAACTGCTTTTTCTCTTTTCCTAACCGTTAATTATATCCTTAAAAACAGGCTGCGTACATACGTCGCAGTATGATTGTTCCAGACTCTGCAGTAGGATGTTCATAGCTATAGAGCTCAAATGGAACAATTACGCGCGTTTTATGGTAACAAGACCCCTACTGTTACGTTTATTTTGTTCCACCATCACAGAACGTGTCCTCCTCGACAACCACACTACCGTGAGTCTAGACCAGACCTCGTGAGTATGTTTGACTATACAGACGGAAGAGTTTCCGCCTCCCTCTGAAACTGGCTGCAACGTTTCAAATGAAAACCCTTCGCATATATGAATTATGATAAAATCGCGATACGCTTTCCACAGTAGGCATGTGTGTGCGCCATGTGCACGTTGTGATATTGTATAGTGCTCCTTGGAATGTATAATAAACTTAAGAGGGTAACACAGCGTAAATAGATTAGGTAACTATATTAGACGAAGGAAATCTAGGCGCAAACGCATGCCGCCGAAGACATTTTTCATACATGTGCGTGTCACCTATGTACACACTGCATGCGTCGTAAATCTGCACATTAATGTAACTAGATGTTATGATAATTTCAGCCGTAACCGGAATGATAATCATCAGCACAGCAGTTCATGTTTACGGAATGGTGATGCAAAATAGGTGCAGGTATTGAAACCTCTTATCCAGCGTCAATCATAAACGCACATAACAATTATGGTACATTGACAAAATTATAATACTGTTACGTATGCGGGTGTAATAAATAGTCAGGAGATTATTAAAAAGACTGGGGCGGTTTATTTAGGACAAAAGTACAAGGAGATGTGTCGCTTTTAAAGTCCGTTCAAGGAATGCCAGAAGGATCCTCATTGATTCTAAAAGACGACCGTTGTCAGGGAACATCAGATCTTCATTTTGATTAATTGAATCAATACAAGCATATTCGAAGGGGGAAACCGTAACAATACGATGAGATAAATACGCTTCAAAGAAAAGCCAATAGCAAATTCAACGAGACACGAAATAAAGTTCAACCTTAATTCTCAAATGAATTATCGTAAGGGTATCTCGTTCATGTGTGCAGAAATTAACGACTCCCTCGTCGCTTTCTCATTATACGTTATTTAAATTTCAACATTAGGGTGGCGCAAAAAACCGACTTTTTTTTTTTTTTTGAGTCTCGTGTGACAAAATGTTAGTTTTTCATGTTTTAAGAGCCCACTCCAAAGGACAGCTCAGAAAAAAAAAAAATTTAAGAGGTCGCTCCACATTTTTTAAAATGTCAAAAATCGTCAAAAAATTAAATTAAAAAAATTATATTTTCAGTATTTTGTTTGATTTTTAATTCATGTCGTGGTGTATTGTTATCGATTCTTTCTTACTAAATTGAAGAAAAAAAATGTATGAAATTTTAATATGAATATTCAAAGGTCGCTCGAAAAGATCTAAAGAAATGCACCAAAAAATTGAAAAGAAATTATGAGCGACCTTTCAAAATTCAAATTTTGAACTGAAACTTTCGGAAACTTATTTTTTTTGTCTATAAAATTATACCGTAACGAGAAAAAAAAATTAAAAAAAAAAAAAAAAACGATTTCTGACGTTTTAAAAAATGTGAAGCGACCTCGTAAAATTTTTTTTTTCAACTGTTCTTTGGAGTGGGCTCTTAAAACATCAAAAACTAACATTTTGTCACACGAGACTCAAAAAAAAAAAAAAATAGTCGGTTTTTTTGCGCCACCCTAATGTATGTTCACGTAACATGTGATAAATGACCACAGTGTGAATTGCCACCGACTCAATAGTCCTTCGTCTACTACAGTTTAATGCGTATGCGTCAAAATTGAATTAAGACGACAATTTGCCACAATGTAGGTAACCTCAAAAAATTTTAAAACTATCGGTGTTGAGCACAACTGCCAGCGACAACTGTCAAAATTTTTGAGGTTAAGTTTATGACAGCTGGTCGCCCTGGCAAACAACTGTTTCCGGATTATAGTGCATCCGCATATACGAAAATGGGGTGAGAAAAATCAGACGGGCTTCGAAGTTGCGAGAAAAACACAACAGTACCCGGTATCTGCTTCCTATCGTGTATAAATAAATACGCTTCACAAAAGAACGAGAAACGGACGAATAATTTGAAATATTAACGCAAGGGTTTAACTCCCGGTCCCAAGAGCACATTAAGGGAGAGTCTGCAGACTCCACAGTGTCGTAAACGGGTAAAAAAATTTCATATTTTCTGGGTTGTCGTCGCCATGGGGACGCCACGTGCGTAGGACGATGTCTCAGCGAAAATATTGACGTCTTTTCTGCTGCGTCTGGACCACCGGGTGCCACCATCGGGATAACTGGCGAGACAAAGAAGGCTAATATTATAGAAAATGCGGAAGCAGAGGGGACGAAGAAAACGTGGGAGGCATAAAGTGGGATTCGGGACGACGCGATGGAGGAAGAAACTAAAACATATATACCTGATACTGCGAATGTATGGTGGGTCTATGGTGTATGCGCACCCCACGGGCCAAAATGAGGAAAGAGGGTCGGGAAAACTCTGGAAGTGAATTATTTAAGTCGAGACCAACCCCTGTGCGAACTCCGCATCAACCGTGCGCACTTTTAGTGAAATTTAATTTTCGCCCAAGAAAGGAGAACCGCGAACGTCAGTCAGTTTCGGTTTGCGGTATAGACGCCTTTGTGTATACAATACGGCATGCATAGGGTCCCAGCGCACTCACCTCGATCGGCCCAATTCACATCAACTGGAACGAAATTATATCCAGCACTGCAAAGGCAGCGCGAGTGAGGCAAAAACTGAATCCAGATTTTGGAAATAATTTTGCAAAATACGTAATGAGAGGCTGATCTTTAAATATTACAAAAATTAAAATGGCTATACTATCACTTATCGCCTACATTAACGTTTTCATACGTTGAAGAAGCAGAGTTCATAAATGTGATTTGAGACGGTAGAAAAAGCATCAAAATCAATTTTTAGGAAAGCTGACTACTTCAATTCGAAATAATGTTGCGTTACTAGCATATTTCGTCTACAATAATCTCAGCATGTTAATTAAGTACGCCCTGTTGACATACGAAGACAATTTTCAATTCAGATTTTATAATTTTAGAGAGGTGACTCGATCGATTGGGATGAAATTCCGTTAAAACATTACGTACTATGAGGAAGACGTCTGAAAAAATTATTCAAATCACTATGACATCCTGTTAACAAATTACGGGAATTCAATTTTCAAGAGTGTTGACGAATATTATGAACTTTCATGAGTATCTACGGAATTTGGAATTAGAATGTTTACTACAATTTCCAGTTTTTCGAAATTATTCCAGAATTTTTTGAAGCCATCATGCATATTTTGAAGAATATTCTGCGAAACTTGTCCCAGTATTATGAAGCTGAAACTAGCATCCAGAGTTAACACCGAAATCTGTTAAAATTTTTGGAAATAGAAAAATGTAGTTCAGTTCTAACCTCATAATTGTATAAAAGTATTGATCGATTTGATCGCCGAACTTCAATATCTTATTTATTTATATAGCGTTAGAAAGTTTGGATGCTAATTCTGGGTGCCAGCTTAAGCCTCGTGCTAACATTTGCTATTAATTCTACTTTGCAAACCGCCAATATTTTCACCTTCAACAAGATTACAAATACTACTACTTTTTTTCATCACCGCGCATAACGATTCTTGGTTTGCATTCTCGATTTAACCATTAATTTTACTGTAAGTTGCACTTGTTTCACCATTCACTAAATTTAAAGGGGCGTTTTTGAAGTTGACTAATACAATCATATCGTTAATCCAACGAATATCGGGGGTGTAAACTCAAACTCGAGGGTAAACCCGAATTCAAACCGACTTAAAACACGCAGGAGCTCCTACTGCTCGATATAAGAAAAAGCAGTGGGATTTGAAGAGCCGCACGCGCCCCTTCGCGAAACTTCATTGCCCGCGCTAAGTAAGGAGCGCGAAATTTCGGCGATGCTGATTAAGTCGAGGGTGCAGGGTTGTTCTGTTTCCTTACGCACTCGTGCTGAATTGCACCTCTTGATTTAGCATGCGGGGTCCATTGTGTACACAGGCGAATAACGACCGTGTCTTCGCGCCCATTGCACGGGGAATATTAACGCGCACCGACAGAGTAAATGCGCAGGATACATGCGCACATGAAGACAAATGGAAATTGCGGCTGAAAGTTGTAAGCATTTAGATGGGAGCTGAAAATTGCTGAGGGCTTGTTTGGGGAAAGAGGACGATGAATTATATTCGGAAAGTGGCGCAGCGGCTCGGACATCACCTGGTGCAACAGCAACAGCAGCAGCACGAACCTCGTCGTTTGTGAATAGCGAAACCCTTTTAACGAAATTGGTCTCGTCGGCTTGGACATGCGGGACAGCTGACCGTCGTTGGTCCCTTGCAAGTGGATTTACACACTCCTTGCGGCTGCTGGCTGCAGCTATCTTCAGGTTATACGAACATGGGGAGGATACGCAGACAAGGTCTTATAAGGTTTGCGAAAGTCTTCGGAATATTGGCAATTTCGCAGAAGTTTAACACTCCTCCCGAACTCACTAAATTCTCAAATACGTATTACACTGCGTAGCCTGCGAAACCAGGCTTACGGTTGCTCGTATAAACATACAGAGGGATGAGTGGAATAACTTGGATCTATACACAAGTGGTGTGAAAACACGGATTTACTTATTGTTGTCGTTAATTATTGAGAAATTTTATTTCTCGGACGAACAACAAAGTCCTAGTCAGAGTGCTTATACATCAAAGTTCAATAAGACTTTAGAGAGTTTTCCCAAGGTAACGGCTCTTGCTAACGTTTAAATGATTATAGATTTCAACTGAAAAGGTGAGTCTATTCCCGAATTATTTTCATAATTGATTTTTTTTTCCACACAGCAATAACTAGACGACGAACCAACTTCAATGGAATTTCGTCAATTCCATTAGATTTTTCAACTTAAAATGTATTGAATTTTGAATAAAATAGCCGAGCCATCCTTAGATTGTTTACGAAATCAGCGGAAATTCTGCTTGCTTTGGGCCACTTGATTTTCCTGCTTGTTTTAGGATGCTTTCAGAATTCGAATTTGTGTTATTTTCGCCTTTTTGGAATATACGAAAAATAAATGCAAGTTTGGCACACTAACTGAAACAATTTCATGTTCGTAAGTGAAACGAGTGCAAAAAAATTATTAGCACGTACGAAACAAACCAAAGCCTTAGTTAATGAAGATAATAAATGTGAGCTCAACTGTAAAGTCAATTCTTTCAGTGCCATGAGGAATGCTTAGGAATACCCACCTCGATACGAGTCCGCCTTTGCATTCCTTGCAACTCCAAAACAGTAAGAACTCAGCTAGGAGAACTACATCGAGAAGATGCTCTCGTCGATTGGATGGGATCGTAGTGACAGCGGCGGAAGAGCAACTTGACAGGGTGGTTAAGTTTGGAGTTTGGGTGTGTGGCAGAAACATAGAGTGCGAGCTGATCGGGACACGTCGATGTTCACGAATCACGTGGGTGAGCAACGACCCCACCGACCTTGTTCGAGGACCCAGAGGAACGGGACCGACGAAATGAACTGTCAATCTCAATTCTGGTTTCCCCTTTTCGGATGCAGCGGGTATATGGATCACATTAAAACAAACGCTGCGTGGCCGCATCAATTATAAACCCGGTTCACCGTCTGTCAGGAGCTAATATATCCAGCTCGTCGCGTTGTGTTATTTAATAAAAAGGCACTACCGATCAATCCTGGCGCATTAAGGCCTACTTGACATAAGTCTGTGACGCTTAATTCACAACTTGAACGTAAAAGTAGGTGATTTTAGCCGCCTTATGAAAATAAACAAAATACACTAGTATTCTGAGTGAATGACGTCTGCGTTGGGAAATAGCGAACCATTTCTCCATTAGTGGCAAAAACATTTTTCTGACTACTAGTGGAGAAATGGTTTGATATTTCCCAACGCTCACGTCATTTATTAAGAAATAGTGTCTTTTTTCCTTTTTCCAACAGGCGACCAAAATCACCTAATTTTCTATTTTTATTGTGAAAAATATCCTGTGTCGCTCGTCATTCACTCAGAATCATCACTTTTACCCACTGGTTGCACAATATACTATTTCAACACGCCGGGTACTGGCGAAACAAAGTAGAGCGAGTGGGTACTAACTAAATGTTCTCCATTTCTGCTTTGTAAAAACATTTTTTATTTTCTTATATTAAATCTATTCTTCAAAAAAATCAGATCCGCCGAATAAACATATTCCATTCAGCTGATGTTATACGGTCTTTTTCTTCGTTTTTCAACGATTTTACAAGCTATTGATAGTTTTTTTTTAAATATAATTTCGAAAAATATTCCCATAATCTTTTAAAAAGTCTTAAATTTTTCTATGTAAAAAATCGAATTTGCACAAGTTTCTGTAAACTTTTGTCAATAATTAGTATACATTTGTAACCGAAATTATCTCGGAAATTATACACTTTAAGAAACTGAAATATTTTTGACAGTGACATAATTAAATTTCTTGTTATTCCTTCACTTGTTGAACTTATAAGTTCGAATAAAAAAAGATAACGGAGTCTCAGGATATTTGAAGATGTACTTAAATTTACGAAAAAAACACAATTTATCATCGTATCATGTCGGGAATGTGTGTAGGTCTAGGTATGTTTAATGGATAGAAATTGACCCCATGAATTGTATACGGAAAAAGCATCGGAAATATCGGTATCATTATTTTCCACGAGAAACCGGAGAAACTGAAATACGTGATATGTCACAAAAGATAAAAAGCAAAATGAAGGGAAAAGGAAGTAGAAAGAAAAAAATTCAACAGCGTGTATCCCACTGTCCGCATCCATATACGAAATACTCTCGTGTTACACATGGGGTGTTTTTGTTATACGGACTTGTCAGTTCACTGCCCAAGGCATTATTATTTCTGGCTAAAACCTCCCCAAAGAGCAATGCCGTGATATATCGGAAATCGCACAACACCCACCCTCCGATGATAAAATCCACATACACAGGGACAGAATCACACGTGCAACGCAGTCAACGCACGCGTGTCCAGATCCAATATATCAAAATTACTCGACCAGGCGAGATATCCGAAAAAGAAGGGTCCTTTTCCTCGAGGCTGCCCATTAAATCTGAACCCCCCTCCAGAAATCGTGCGTACACGAACCAATCCGGGACCCGAAATTAGCCCCTCAAATGAGCAGCTTTCAGCCCCACCGATCCGCAGGCGTCGCTGGCTCATTCCGATCTTTCCGAAAGCTTTATTCTCCTCGTTGGGTCGCCACTTAAGATTCGGCCAAGTGACGTCATTGCATGCTCATTCTTTTATCGAGGTGTGAAACAAGTCTGAGGGCAACGTATTTCTGAGCTGAAATAATATGAGTTTGGATTACAACAGGGATTTAGTGCTCGTTGTTGCTCATTTGTTGATCCATTTCCGATCTTCTTGCTCCATCGATGGCGATGCCAGCTTAACGGGTTAACTGTTATCATACAATATTCAACCAATTTCCATCGAAATTGGCAATCACTGTTTTTTGGGATGCTCTATCCGATTATACCATCGGAATGATAAAATTAAAAATATCGGCCTAAGAAAGCGTCATTAAATATGGCCATTTTTAAGTAACTTTGATAAACTTCGAATATTTGGCCTGAAAATGGTGCCATTGAATACGTGCATTTTCAATTGTTTATACTTTTTACCCCCCATAGTTAGCTGGTGAAAATGTCACGACCTCAGAGTGTACCAGCGAGAAGGTCACGTAAGGATTTGATGCTTCAAGTTTTTTTTTCAATTTTTTATTTTTCTTTTATTATCATCATTTTTATTAAATTTAAAGAATATTTTATATGTTAGTTTTGTTCATTAATTTTTTAAGATTCGCTGCGGAAAAAAATTTATTACGAGACTTCACGGGAGTGGAATCAGCAAGATCAAAAACCACCAGAATCAAATTATTGTGTAATTTGGTGTATAATTTACTTTACTAGTTTTGACACGAATGCTAGAAAAAAGCTTACTGGTTAACCGGTAAAGGTGAAGATAGAAAATTCCCGGCTTGAGAAAAGAATTAAAAAATGAGTAATAAATTGATCAGACCATATTTTGTTGTTATTTTGTTGGTGTCAATTGAAGGTTATGGAGTTGGTGGTTCTTGAGTAAGGCTTAATATTTTTGCTTCTAAATTATTATGACTTGACAGCAACAAAATAGCAACAAAATCTCAAATATTTTAATTCTCTTCTCACGCGTGGTTTTGCCATTGATTCTAGCAAAACGGCTGGAGCAAAAAAATCGGAAATGCGGCAACAAATTAGCGACGAAACAACACTAACTCCCTATTGTGATCCGAACTCATTTTTCAAGTACCTCTGAGGCCGGTTTATACGTGATATTTTACTTTTCGGATCAAACAGGTTCCAACGGAAAGCACGATTGCTCTCTCTCGATTGCAAAAATGATTACAAAGTGATCTCTAAAAGTCGATAGTATAAGACGTCGACTAAAAGCTTGTGTTGCAAACCCAGTGCAATTATATTCGTCAAGTTTTGAACATTTATATTTTAGAATATTAATAAAGCTAATATATCAACGTTGGTATTGTGGTTCGTATTATCGATGCCTTAGAATAGGTATCCATTACATTTTATGGAGCAAATTTAGATTAAGAAATTTCACTACAACGTGATTTTTACAACGTGAAATACCAAAGTTGATTAACGATGAATAACAAGATTCAAGTTTTTTAATTATAAGGTTTATTTCAGTTTAAAAAAATTTCGACACGGAAAGAGTGTTCTTCAAAATTCCATAGATTTAGTCGAATGATTTTTTCCATGAACAGAAATGGAGTTTGGAGAAATGATAATTAATTTGTAAAATAAGCAATTAAATTTTTCTATTTTTCACACGTACAGTAATATTCATCAATAGATTACCAGTGGCTTGCTATTTTTTTCTACCGAAACTAAAACGAGTTTTCTTTATATAAAAATTTTACTTGTTTATGTTCAACGTATCGTTTGTTTCTCCTGTCACTTGCGTCGCTAGTTATTGGCACATGAAATTTGATCAGAAAGGAAACTCCCTTCAGTGTTGATTTGAAAAAAAATGCGCCATTGGAAACCTATTAATGAACATGACTGTACCTATAAAATTACACAGGAATCGCGAGTTTTCGTCTCGTTATAATCTTAATATTTCCAATTTGGACTTGTATTTTTTCATGTTACGCATTATAACATTACCTAATGGTAACCACAATTAGGATGAAGACAAAGTTTTCCCATAAATTAATCTGTTCGGGGTAATTAATCATCGAGAATCAACGAGCCAACGATTCTACATCGAGTGACGCTACGCGTTTGAAAGCTAAAACGCTAATTGCTTCCCCTTAATTAATTCGTCGGGCTGCACGACACGTTAATCGTTTCTCCCCCTCCTATAACAAGACAATGTCTCCATTTCGCGACAAAGTCGAACAGCTTTCATATGGAGTTGCTTTTCACGTTTGGTAAGAAATTATGCGGCAGGTTCAGGCCAAAAGAAAAGTTCAGAAGTCAATTTCAAGTGGCCGTCTCGAGTACTAGACCCACTCAAAAACCTGAGAGCCCTTCTTTTTTTAAACGTAGATACGAGTTTATTTTTTATTTACGGCTCTTAGCAGAGCGACTCGAGTGTTTTTTAGAGGAAGAACAGAAGGATCGATATCGCGGGCTGTCACTTCTGCTCTTTCCGTTCAACGGCACGTGCGCTCAAAAACGTCTTTCACACGACGCTAAATAAGATAATATTGAGACTATCCTTCGTCGTCCGTTCTCAATGTTTATGCCAGGTTTCCACGTGTGCATATATAGCGGGATGTGTCTACAAAGAACGCGAGTCAGTACCGAGCGTATTTTCTTTTCTGTTTTGTAAAGCTTAGCTTACAAACTTCCTGAAATTATTTTCAAAACTGTATTTGCTCTTACACCTGATGAAATATGTCAATGTAATTCAAGATCCACGAAATTCATTGGTACGGAAATGTTTAAGCCGGTTAAAAACTTTAACTTACTCGCGGTTTCACGTTTTAATAGATACATTTGAAACATATTTTTACAAGATTCCGATTTTATGAGATCAAAGCTCATAAGTTGAAGTAACGATCAATTTTCTAAAAAATACGTCATTTTCAACCTTTAGGATCGACTGAAATTCAGTTGTGAACCAGGATAAGGTAAATAATACACGAATTTTGCAAACTCAACTACTTGTCATAAAAAATTCATAAAATATTCAGATTTTTCTTATTATTTCCTTACGTTTATAGGGGATTGACCAATTCTGTGAATTTAATTTTTAATCTGTAATGTTTGTTTCAGCTTTAGAATAACCTTAAACAACGTTGAAGTTATTAACGTTAACAAAACTGCATTTTAAAAGAAATATCACTATTCTTCAGATTAAGAATAACTTCGATGAAGTTTACTTTGCAAAAATATATATTTTTTAATACTGTATGACAGTGTGCTGAATTTTCGACAGTCCTAAAGGTGCGAAATAACGATTTTCTCTAAAAAATACATCGTCACATCAAAGTTATAAATTTTGAAATTCATAAATTTAAAGCAGTTGAGTTTTCAAAATATTAGTATATTTTACTTTACTCCGTTATAGGAAATTCCAGACAATCCTAAAGTTACAAAATAAGAATGTTTTCATAAAACGCATCGTTGTCTCACCATCAGATACGAATTTCAATCTCACATGTATACATATATCATCGTGTGTATTCTCGTTTCTATTTTTTTTATGTTTCCTTTCCTCGATCGATCCGTGGATCGATGGTACCAACGAGATTCTAAGGTATCTTCACCCCCCGCCCTCTTTTATGGGCAGAGCAAAAGTAATCTGACCCTCCGCAGTCTGCGGTGACACTTTACCGGCAATGAATGCCGCGTATGCCATAGTGGGTAGGTATACGGTGTATAGCGAAGTGCCTGCACTAGTACCGTACAGGCTTGGTATTATTCCTGCAGGATATCCCCAAACCCCAAACCCCAAACCCTGTCGGGTTCCATGGAAGGGTCCCGCCGGTCGAAAGGAGCGAGGAACGAGGAACAAGGAACGAGGAACAGGCGGCGGAGAGGCGAGGGTGAAGTCATTTTGTCACAATAGTGATAAAGCGAGGCCACCCTACGCGGTATGCGCACAAACACCCCCACAATTATCCTGTTTATGTAAGGGCGTGGTTCCACACGACTAATTCACCACCCCGTATAAATAAACTTGCTTTATTGCCGGGAAGATTGGCAGTTCCGTTCGGTTCGCACAGTCACGCGTCGACTTCTTTGCAAACCTAGATGATATTGTACTTCGCGAAGTAATATACAAGTGCCTAGGTGTGTGTGTGTGTGTATCAAATATTAGTTGAATATGAATGTGTGTAAATTTCGAATATAGGTCTAATACATAACTGGTTCTGACAACTGTTTTTTCACTCATTATGTGGTGTCCGAAATGTCTAATTAGTTTTGACATGCAATTGAAATATAGTTATTATAATGGTTTCAACTATTTTGAGATTTCATGAGCCACTTGACAAACACAGTCAATTATTGTTTGCCGTAGTAGGTTGAACTTCATTTTCTTTTTGATGGATGTATAATAAGTGAGTCATATATTTTTGGCAACTGGTAGATCGAAGGTGCATGGATGTTATTAATATCAAGAACTGACCTCTATCTTTTAATATTATGTAGCATGAATAATCTGTGAGATTCTGCTGAACCCAAAAATACCATGTAGAACATGTCGAGGATGCGGCGTATAAGACCATCACTTTCGAATGAGGAAAGCTAATTTTTCGTCAACTTCAAACTTGCAACCCTTGATTTTCGAAAATAAATATCTTATAGATCGATGCATGAAGTGCGAATTACAAGAAAGAATGAGTAAGTATAATAATGCGTTTAGTAGAATTTTAGAGAAGTGGATATTATTGCACCAGGAGATGCAGCGTCGAAAGATAATTAGATGATATCTACATAGATAAGCTATCAGGAACTGTTTCAGAATAAACATTGCCAATGATTTAAAGTTAATTATAGACTTGAAGACACATTTAAACATTTTTTATTTTTCTATAATGGTGTGTAATTTATACTTAATTATTATTGAGAATTTTTTTGTACAAGTTCAAGCTATAATTAAACCATAGCAAAGGGCGCGTTTGCGACGGAAGAAGACGAGGGATCATGCAAGGCCAGGGGTATATAATATGAAAGTAAAGTGGAAACGTAATACAGCTGCTTTGTGCCGGGTACTCAGACGGTCCAGAGCGCGGTCTCTTACTCCGAACAACAATGGCACTAGAGAAAACCTGACGGTGAACATCACGTTGGAACTCAGGATGGTGAACTCATGGTCGAAGCGAGGTGTGCAGTGGCATTGAGAGTGTGGTGAGCAGGAGGTAAAACCCTAGACAAAATCGATCCCATCATCCCCTAGCTTCTTTGATTCAGCGAAATTCGAGTCTTTTCACTGTGCATCTGACATACGCCCCGTTGTTTCAAGCTGTCGAGTGGATGCCATCGATGAGCGCAGAAATGAGACAGAAAAACACATATACCGTGACAGTATAATGAAACTGAATACCCAACTACACATGCGTCAAGTTTTTCGTCAGCTTAGAGAGGCTGACCAATTCTCTCTCATTCTCTCTCTTCAAGATTCACTGCATTTTGTTGGAAAGACATCGGTACCGAAGCAATGACAACCCGTTTCTGTGTAGACTTCTGTCCACCGTTGAGCCTTATCGCAAGTTTCAATAACTACAAACGTTTCGTGGTTACGTTGATTCAAATGCAGATCTATCACATTTAATTTTGGTTACTTCAAATTCTCAACGCAACGTAACCTCAGAACGCCTGTCTACCGATGTAATCAGATGATATGACGTATGCAGGTTTGAATGTTTAATTTCCTGAGACTGCCGGTGTCACGATATGACCAGTTGGAAATGACGGCTGAAACAACACGCAGAAGTAAATTTATAAAAAAATAAAAATAAAATAATTGCGCATGGTGTAACACGATACCGGGCGTCGTAATTCTTTGGTTCTTCTCGGAGAAATGGGTCGTCATCGCTTCGTTACCAACGTGTGTGTGTCGACAAAGAAAGAGAGAGAAGAAGAGGGGCGGAGGGGGGGGGGAGAAAGCATGGGTATCGAATGTCTTCCGATGACGCACGCGAGCCTCAAGAGCGAGGAGAAGCATAGTGGAGGTATCGTTGGAGCTTGGAGTGCACAAAGCGATCTTGTGTCCCGCACCTCACCTGCAGCCCCCCTCCGCTCTCTCATGTTTGCCCGTGAGTTATCCTTATCCCTTATGTATTCACGAGCAAAACCTATAACACCGGATGTCTCATACATATTCGCTGATCCTCGATGGGGTTAGGTATGCTCCACGTAGGTAGGTAGGTACCCATGGGACAGAAGCGAAGAAACTGCTTGTGTAGAGTAGGGTGGTCTTCTTTAATCTTGCGAAGCATGGTATGTGGACACCAACGACGCATAATATGTGTACTGGAAAGTAGCTAGTTTTCGATCTCATGTTCTAAAAGCTCGAAGATTTTTTTTGACACTCGTCCGATGTTGATCTTTGAATATTGGACTTGCATGAAAAATTGTGCACACATGCATTTCAAAAGATGTTCTGACTGATCACGAAAAGTTGCATTCTTATTGGAATCGAAGTACTGTTTAAGGTTGGACAGTGGCCATTTTGTAACTGTTGAAGTGTCGTTTCGATCACGATTCTAATGATTAAGAATTTTTATACTCTACATCAAAGATATCCAGCACCCTTAAAAGCATAAATATATTCACCTTGATCAATTTAGTTCCATGATTTTGAATTTGGAATCTCAGATTTGGAATCAGTGAACACTTGTATCAAATTTTTGTTTCGTTCCTGCAACAGTATGGAATGTGAGGTATTCTATAACAGCTTGATTAACGTCTGCCCTTTATCCCCTTTACTTGGATTTCTTTGCTGATTTTGTATTAAATTCTATTCTAAAAATTGAGTTTGATGTATTATTTCAGATTTTGAAGTTACATAGTTTTCAATTTTACCCATTTCCGCTGATAAGCATATTTTCGATGGATTATAACTTCCGAAGCCGGAATCAGACTAGCTTAAGTGGTTGGTCATTATACTAAAAAGCTGTAAAAATAGCCAGAACAATAGATAAAAGAACTCGAATAAGTACTTCGACAAAAACAGTTTATTCTATTTTAAGGTACAATATTGGACATATAAAAATATGATGAATTCATTGAGTATTTCAATTTGTTGGAAAGTTTCAATATAATTAATTTGAATTTTCAACTCAGACCTCGCGTTTAAAATTCATATCCGATTGAAAAACAATCAGTGAAAATGGTCAAAATTAAGAAATTGATATAGCGATATAACTGCATCAGATTAAAACTTGAAACATCATATGTAGTCTTTCGTTTCTCTGAAGGAATGCGATAGAATTCAGTCCTAAAGTAATAGAAAGGGGTTGTGGTAAAAGTTGGTAGGTACACGGAAAACCCCGTACAAATTTTCACCTCTGTACCTATTAAATTTATTGCAGTTACAAATATCTACATGGATTGAAGTATGTATATATTTGGATAGAGCAATGGATATTTATAACATTTTAACCGAGCATCTGTAGTAGCCGAGGTCGTCGAGGAACACATGAAGAAGCTAAAACTAGCAGCCAGAGTTATCAGCCAAACGTGTTAAACTGCAGTTTAGTTATCCTAATAAGGATAAAAAATTATAAAATTCTGTGAAAGTATCGGGAGTTCAAAGTATTTCCCAAAATTTTGATTTTCGAACTTCACTACCTTATTCCAACGAACAATAGAACGTTTGGCTGCTAGCTTCAGACTCGTTCGAGCAACTCAACTGACAATGAATACGATACAGACTACGATTAGACGCTTCCTATTCGAATGATTGTGATTTCGTCGTCATTGCATACCTGAAACGTACGATCACTGCAAATTAGCAAGATTTGTTTATTAACTATCTGTAATAGTGTAAACAAAGGCATGTCGAAAAGATGGACGAATGGACAATGATGGATGATGGAAAAAGTGAAGAGATGTCTGGCAGAAACTGCTTCGAGTTAAACAGTCATGAATATTGTTTCAAATCCAAAAGTCCGACCGCGGCTAAACAACAGGAAAATTATCACGTCAGTTGGTGGAAAATATACACGATCCTCCTATTAGTCTGCAACCTATACACCAACCACAGTTCCAGACTAAACATCGTATAGATATGGAACTGAGGTATCGGCACTGTTTACTCCTCTGATATATACATATCCTCCACTCTATATATGCAAACACTGCACTTGGTCGTCGATGCGATCGCGATGTTGCCGGGGCTCGTAAATTCACTTCACTTTAACTTTTCAAGGGATGAAAGATATACATATTATATCAATATACGTTTATTCTTTATTGTGTCATTTAAAAAAATGCTACAATATTTCAAACGTCAAGTTTTAACTCAGACTTTCATGTCTACTAATCATCTATAAATGCAATTTTATGTACAGTACACACATTAGATATACCAAAGCCGGTATTTTACGGCTGTGCAGTTTTTTCGTTTGTACTTGAAGTTGATAAAGTACCGTCAACTTTTTTTACAACATTTTTTCCCCACCTGCAAACTCCACCAAATTAATTTTGTTGAGTTATACGAATTATGTACGTTATTAAAATTAATTTGCATCGCAACATTTTTAATATTGAATATGAATGTCCACGAGTTGGCCTATATCAGTATCACCTTCCCCTCTTGAAACCCTACAGGTTTTTTATAAGACTTTTTATATCTCTTTGCATTCCTGAAATATTTTCCTGGTATGATTAAAAGCGACCATCCTTACAACATCAATTACCTAATACGTGCAGTATAAAGACTTGCTCTTATTTACCCAAGAGCAGTGGGATTCTGTATAATATCTTGACGTGAAATTCCGAAGCAATTTAATCAGTCTTCTGTTAGCAAAAACAGCAAAAATAAATCAACAACATTAGATTTAAACTGTTGGAATAAGTTCTGCTCATACTGAGATGATTTCTCATCAACCCTCAAGGATACCCATATAACTGCTGGTTTATGGGACGAAACATTTTTTCGACTACTTTACTACATCAATATAGCCTGCTACTGTTTTTTTACGTTATAGCTGGCGCATTCTTCGCCGACGATGCTGTAATATTTATATTTTTAGTTGGCGTGGCGGCTGAGAATATGATGAAGAAAAAAAAGAAACAAGATCGCCAGACATGAATGAGGAAAAAAAACATTTGGAAAAACTTGGAATAGAACCAACTTTTATTCGTTAACACAACTTACAAGGTCACACCTGTATGTTTCTCAGACGAATTAAAAAATTGCATAATGGTGATCCCGATCCAATTATTCTTATATCTTAAGCACGATTTCTATGTTTATGTTTTGTGCCCACTGTAATCAGAAAAGCGAGAATTTTGTTTAGGTAAAATTGGCTCTACTTTATTTTCAAAAATACCATACATATGCGTAGATTCTATATAAAAAGAATACGGTTCAATTATACGGAAATTAGTTCTACAGAGTAAATGTTCTATAGAATATTTTTCTACAGAAAGGAATTCGAAATTCACGTAAGAAATAATTCTGCAAAATAATACATTTATTCGTCAATTTCTTACGTTTCTTACATTTCAATTTAATTTAATTTAATGTAATTTAATCTAATTTAGTTTATATTATTTGTGTTGAATTTATGTATATGTGTTGTGTCGAAGGGGTGTAGTACTGGATGTGTGAAACTGGAAAACTATCCTGTAGAAGAATTTATGTAAAAAAATATTCTGTAGAACAATTCTCTTGTAGAATAATTCACGTAAGATTATTTTTGATGCGAATTTCGAATTCCTTTCTGTAGAACATTTTCCCTATAAAGCTGTTTCTGTAGAATCAATTCTCCTCCATACAAAAATACTCAAGCCACGCATTTATGCGCAGTTATAGGCCAAGGGAAATTTATACACAGGCATATAAACAATTGGAAGTTGAAAAAAAGAATATTTAACTCCATCCTCATTTTGTAGGCAAATTCTGTCTAAAAATATATAAAATTTAACCAAGGTGGTTTATTGTCGCATATTAGACGAGTAAAAAAAGTTGTTGCTGTGGTTGAAGAATCTGCAAATATTTGTGAAAAAAAAATTGTATCGAGATAATGATAAGACGTAGCAAGCATTATTAATAGCTTTAAAATGATAAAGGAATTTTAATTTCACGGTCAATTCTTACTTTTTACATTCAGAGGTTATTGGAAAATCAGCCGAGTAGTGGAACCACTTTTTTTTTTGCAAAATGCTATCTTGACGACAGATAGTCGTGAGTGTTTTTCTATCAGAACCAAAATGACTGCGTTAGTCATGTGAGTTATTGAGAACCATGATTCCGGATAGGTGAGAGGGTTAACGGAAACATCATGATTTTGGCGCAAGAAGAAAATTATCTTTACACGAAGCGTCGAATTCGAATTGTAAGTATATAATAAATACAGATAACTCACAGGATATTGCAAATTACGGGGACACTTTAAAATAAATGAATCAATAATCAGAAGCTTTCAAGAGTTAAGAAAATGTATGTTCTTCCAACTTTCCGTGCTGCATTGTAAAGATGGCGCGGACGTGCGTCACCGCGTTAAAGAGCTACGATCAGTGAAAAATCGATAAATTGTCGACGAGAACGAAGAAGATGCCGAAATGGATTACGAAGTCGGTCGTAGCCTCGATGAGGAAATCAGATATCGGCGGGGGAAGGAAAAAATTACACCAATTTTCACTTCGTTAGGCTCTGGCTGCGCGGCTGGAAGATCGGCGCGGAAGGGAAAAGGGTGGGGCTGAAATCCCTGGGGATCCTCAGCGAACCGAATTATCCTTTGAATCTACAATTAGAGTCCTGGAGCATGCGAAGCACGTCTCGTAAAACTTCTGCGAGGAATACTAAAACCACCGCGATGTGCAAACAGGATCAATACCTAGGAGGGAGGCACCCGACATCCAGCCGGAATACGAACAAATCCAAGTTCACCGTTGCCACGGTCTATGCCACGGAAAACGAAAGAATACGAAGAAGAAAATGGATTCGGGATAGGAAAACTTGATGCAACATTCCCGCCACTAGAGTAGTTTTTTCTTCTCTGTGTACATATCGTCGGTCTCGACGATTGAGTACATGCAATCCACCGAGAGAGTTTTGTGTAATTAGTTGGTCATTACAGAATCATTACGTATTTATACAGGATGGCCAGAAATATTTGAGAAAAAAATTCCACATTTCCAGATTTTTTCAGAACTTAAGGCCTAGTTTTCCCTGACATTTTCCCCACTTTTAGTAAGTTACGGTTAAAATTCAATTCGAATTGAGGAAAAATATAACGTAAAAAAGTCAGTTTGAGCAAATTTGTTTTCTCGATAAAAAAAAATGAACTTATTATACCACAAAAATCATTTCTAATTCCTATGATAGAAAAGTCTCGAGAAAAGTGACATTTTCAGTTTTTTCCACAGCCAAATTAAAAATCCCCCGACAATTCCAGGTTTTCCAGATTTTTCAGGTGTGTGATTACTTGAATGGTATATATTTCCTTGTAATTGTTACAATAATTTGATGTTGATGTAACAGTAAATTGACGTTAAGGATTTAATTAACTGAAAAAATGTAACCTAATCAAAGAAATTTTATACTTCAAAAACATAAAAATACAATACAGGCAACTAAAATCGTACTAAAATCTTACTTTCATGAAATTTTTCTTCTAATTTAAAGAATATCTATTCGATCAGTTATTCTCCAACATCATCTGTAAATTAGTCTTAAAAAAGCAAAGACAAGACAGGACATAAAACAGTGGCAAAAATTAATGCGCCGGTTCTGCCACAGAGTACGAAAGTCTATCAAGACTTTCGTGGATTTTCAAGCTCGTGGAAAAAGTGACAAAACTAGAGCGGTCCAGCAGTCGAACCAGTAAGAGACTGTAGTACAGGCAGCAGCTTGTCGATGAATGTATGTTTAGGTTAAGGCAAGGCGGAACTAACTCTGGTTCACACGCTACTCGGGGGCAAACATTTTCTTGCATGATGCCCGGACTCGTGAACTTAACCCTTTTATTTTTAATATGTATACGAGCGCGTGTTTATACTCGGCGGTAGCGTGGAATGAAAATATGTTACCTGCATGCACCGTTTCTTTTTGCCACTATTATTTCCATTTCTTCATACCTTGCCAAGCGCGCTGCGCTGCTGCAACTGTATAATAATACAGCAAGAAGCACAATATAACGTAATTTCATATATTCGCAATAACGAAAACAAGAAACTGAAAAATCGCAACTCGAATAGGTTTATTCTGTAAGTATGATCATGTATATATATCACTACAATATAGTATTTATACCACGTCTTTGCGTCCGATGATCGTTGCGTCGTGCGTGAATATAGGCATCGATCGATCTACTCACTTACTTCGCCGTAAGAAGACGGTCGTCACGAATTGTGATCGCCGTTCAGATAAACAGCTTGCGGTGCTGACGTAGGCACGCAGTTTCGGAGAACGATCAAAGGACGTTGCGCGTCTACGCGTAGAATGCTTAATTGGAAATCAAATCGAGCTAGGGAATCAGCTCGTCAGGGTCGATTTGACAAACGGTGAGAATAAAGGTTCGTTTAGGCGTTACATTATGAACAAATTATTATAAATAAATAATAAATATTATTATAAATAAATTAGTTCAGAATTCGGGTGAACACCGTTGAATCGATGACTAATTTGTTTATTAATTTATATTAATTTTTTATGAAGGTTTAAAGTTTATGTAAGTGTATAATTTTTTTTACAAAATGTTAAATTTTTCGTATAAATACGAAAAACCGTGCAAAAAACAAAGATTGTTTTTGAAATCTCTGAATTCGTACGAAAATCTTAATATAAAATGAAACATTCGTTCAAATATTAATAAGATTAATAATAAATTTTCGGATGCAATGGTTAGTCTGCAATACAAATATTTACATTCCAGTTGTAATTTGGTCCGAGAACCGGCTTTGCGGCCTTTAATTAAGCATCTAGAATGGCTGTGCTCTTATATGCGAACGAAGCCAAGCAGCGGAGTCAAGAATTGCAAGATTTCCTGAAGATTAGATTACAGCTGCAGTGCTTTGTCTCACTTAAATCACACTAGTTAGTGTCACGTTCTAGCTTAACCGGCCACCGTGAAAGGGTCCGGTGTACTTCAGCCTCGCGTAGAAACTGCAGCAAAGAGTCCTTTAGACATAACCGCTCAAGGAATGAGAGAAAAAAACTGGCTTACCCACCGCTTGTCGACTGCAACTGTTTTACAGAGCCTGTTATACGTATAACATGCACGGAATTAAATTCTGTGCATTTACAGTACATTTACAATATTAAGAAATGTGTGAAAAAAATATGAGAATAGTTGACGAAATAGTGAAGATTGTAAAATAGATTTGAGTAAAGTAATAAATTCACAATCTCAAAAGTTGTTATAATTGAATTACTATAGCATTTAATTAGAGCAGTTTTTAATGCAGACGTCTAATTAACATGAGAATCGTGAAAATTTAATAATTTTGAGATAAAAGTTGTGTTTTCAACAATTCCCCATCAACGTAGAGAAAATTATATTCTACAATAGTAGGAAAAAAGAGGGCTCTAGAAAAAATTCAGATCCTGAATAAAATCCTTTTTTGAATCACGGAACATGAATGTACTAAGAAGGAGAAAAAATATGACCGAATTCCAAATAATTTTAAATCAGTGTAGATCGGTTAAATGTAGTTTCATCTTTCAACTGAATGTAATTCATCACGTATATTATAGAGATCCGGAAAACTTGATTGACGTATAACAATCGTCGTAGCATCGAAATTAGTGATTGTTTTTCCAACCAACGGAAGCGAAGACTTATAAGGGATGAGACTCGGCAGGGTTTGAGGTTCGAATGTAGCGGGCGCCCCCTCGAAGCCCTACAAATTAATTGAGAAAGCAGGGTGCCGCGAACTGCTGCAAGGAGACAACCCTTCGATCTAAATTCAATTATTTAGCTACCACTCAATGGCATTAGGTTTGTGCGCGCCTGCTTTCCATTATCAAGTTGAAGTTTACGTTGCGTACATCGGCACGTCAGCCTCCACATGCCTATACGCAAAACATAATCGGATCTTATCAGATTATCCATACGGACACCAAAGTCGGGATTCGATGAAATTGTACAAGAAGATTGGGAGGACAAACATCAATAATTACATGGAGTATATATATTAGGGTGGCGCAAAAAACCGACTATTTTTTTTTTTTTTTTTGAGTCTCGTGTGACAAAATGTTATTTTTTGATGTTTTAAGAGTCCACTCCACAGGACAGCTCGAGAAAAAAATTTTACGAGGTCACTCCAAATTTTTTAAAATGTAAAAAATCGTCAAAAAATTAAATTAAAAAAATTCTATTTCCAGTATTTTGTTTGATTTTTAATTCATGTTGTGGTGTATTGTTATCGATTCTTTCTTACTAAATTAAAGAAAAAAAATTTATGAAATTTTAATATGAATATTAAAAGGTCGCTCGAAAAGATCTAAAGAAATGCACCAAAAAATTGAAAAAAAAATATAAGCGACCTTTCAAAATTCAAATTTTGAACTGAAACTTTCGGAAACTTATTTTTTTTTTGTCTATAAAATTATACCGTAACGAGGAAAAAAAAATAATAAACAAAAAAAATCGATTTTTGACGATTTCTGACGTTTTAAAAAATATGGAGCGACCTCTTAAAATTTTTTTTTGAACTGTCCTTTGGAGTGGGCTCTTAAAACATCAAAAACTAACAATTTGTCACATGAGACTCGGAAAAAAAAAAAGTCGTTTTTATTTGCGCCACCCTAAAATACATATACATGCATTACAACCAAACATAATTTATTCACAAAATTGAGCGACTGCAGTTTACTTGAGAAGAACAAATTAGATCGAAGATTTTGATAATATACACAACTTAGAAACACTCGTAAACAAGTTACAGGAAATTTTGACAGACTCCAGTTGAATTCTTAAAGGTTAAAGATAGCGTTATTAAGATATCTGCGGTAATATGTTTAAAATAATAATTCACAAACAGTTTTTGCGTCGCATCATGTACTAAATTGGCTTTTAAGAAATGAAATTTTTATAATCTTATCAGTTTGAAACAAAATGAAATCATTATTTAGCAGATAATCGTGAATTAAATGACCTATTATCGGATTTAATCATATTTTGTTGAACTTCGTCAACCTAATGAATAATGTTTCATTCCCAAACGGAGTCAATTCAACACGTTCTTACAGACGCAACAACAAGACGTGAGCACGAATGATAATACGATTATTTAATTACATTAGACTTTGGATATAATAAAGTATGAGTATATAAAAAATTTGGTGTTTGTCAGGTTTCCTTTGAAGCAGCGAACCAATTTTAAATCATATTTTTCTACCCCGCAAAAGTCTTCAGTAATTTCTGGGGCGATGGTCTACACGCTAGGGGGTAAAGCGGAAAACGGCAATGATTATTAAAAAAAATTGCATTGAGAATCGTCGTTCCTTTTAAAAAAAAAACGGAACCCACCCTTCTTTCAGGGGCGTATTACATGTACAATAATTGCACACAAGTCCCCTCGAACAATCAGATAAAACGATGGGAAGGAATGCTTACGACGGTGTCGTAATATATTGAAGGGTGATTGGAGGCAGGAAAGAAGAAACTCCATCGATGACGAATGTGGTTGATTATTGCACCGCACGTGGATAGCAGGAGGAATTTTGCTTGTGCCAACAAGCGAAATAAATAAAACTAGTAGTAAGTAATTCATCAAAATCAACCCTTATCATATTTCATGACGGAGATGATAGACGCCGAAGGGATGGATAGATCGCGCGGCATAGAGCACGAATTAGGTTCTATTGAAGAGTTTTCTCCCTCCGCCCCTGCAGCCCTGCTGCAACGCCACCGTCTCCGCCACGAAAGCACGTGAATTACGATCTATTCAACAAAATGACTCCGCGCTATCCGCATGCGGTGCTCTGCGAGAGTTGAGTTATTAATTATACACCGTGTCCCCTACGTGCTTTGATAAATATTTGTACGTTATGCAAGGGGGATATGGGTATGTCCGTTTCAAAAATAACAAACCCGCGGCTGCTTTTCAACGAGATTATCTGTAAGTCGACGCTTTTTTCTCATCACCTCTTGTCGCGTTTTCATTTTAAATAAACCTACCTATGATATATAATAACAATATGTGTATCTAGATGCGTTTATACATAGTTTTCCAATAACTATATATACACAAGTATAATATACTTTCGTGTACAAGTATAAATATATATATGTGTGTTCCTAATCTGTTGCAAATAATTTTTTTTTCTAATCTGTGTAAAGTTTCAAGTCACTACATCAATTGGAACACGTAGCTTGAATTTTCCCATTGAGGTGAAGAAAAAAATTACCCTCGCCGTTGATTTTTGGGTAGATTAAAAAAAATCTGATTTTTTTGGAAACTTGTAATCGTCTGTAAAGAAATATAAATCATTTGCAACGATAGATTCTTTTTTTTTTGTTCAGCATCGTATTATTTAGGAAGAATCGATCAAGAACCGTGACGAAAAAAAACGAAGATCTGACTTGTTTAAATATTTTTACATAACAATTCGAATTTGACAAAAAAGAAAAAAAATATTCCTATTCAAGAGAATTTTTTTTTTTTTGCATTCACTTTGCGCTCATATAAACATAATTTTTTTCTCCATAACTGCTGGATAAAATAACACGATGGGGTGATACGCGAGAGCTTGCCGCCGCGGCGGTCGGAATGCCGAAGTAATCATGAATTCTACAAGGTGTCGAAAACGCGGGTGGAATGATTAATTGGATGCTAGGCGGGAAGCCATAGTAAGAGATGATTCTCCGTTCTTCGAAATGGAAGGTGGAATAGCTCTGCCGTTCAAACTGTGTGCTGCATGTGCGAATCATGATTCACGTCTGATTTACGCGTTGCTGCGGTTTTCGTTCGAAGCTATACTGAGTCAGCGTAGCCATGGCAAGCCCTTGTGATCCTGCCTGATTGTAGCTCGCAGTTGTTGTGCCTTTTTGTAACGCGGTCGAGAAGACTTGGTACACGAGTAATATTCTAGGAGGTTGATGTTGTAATGAAACGTTGAGAAGAAATCACTAATTTCTTATTCTTACAATGGTTTTGAAGGAACTAGGATTGCAAAATATGAATTTATTTAGTTTTGTTACGGTTTAGTGAATTTTAAACCGTTCGAAAAATGTGGAATAACGGCTTTTCCTCGTCATGAATCCTTACAATATAACCTTACCAACTTCGATATTGCAATATTATTTTTACGGCATGGGCATTGAAAAGTCCACTTTTTGTGGCAGTTTTCGTTCCGTAAAGTGACGCTTTATACGGCAGCGAACAAAGTGGCGGAATAAAGTCTTTATTCCGGAGTTTTGATGCGCAGTTCGAAGTGCGCATCTGAAACTGCCGAATAAAGTAGCTTCGTCGAACAGATCGCGACATAACTTCACTCTTTGTTTTGCTTTTCAATGCCCGTACCGTAAAAAATATTGCATATGGCATGCCCGTAAACCGGTTTTTGGCTCGGATAATTTTAGTACTCGCTTCCGGCTCGAGCCTTCAGTTCGTCCTGAAATCTTTATCCTAGCCAAAAAAACAAGCGGTTCACGGACATGCCACATAAATAGCTATTTATGGTATGGTAACTCACAATAAGTGTGTCAAAAAGAAACTCATCATCTTATGAAACTATTTTTTATGTAAAATGTTCAATTTGAACAAATATGAGTTTCTCAATAATGTGTGACAGTCTACTGAATTCTACACGGTAAGAAAGTTGCGAAATAACGAGTTTAACTAAAATGCATCTTTAGATTAACGTTATAAATTTTAACCTTATAATTTATCTTCTTTGTGACGTCATATATACGGTCTCTACTTGAATCTACGTGAGCTCGCAACACTGCTTATTTACATCAGGTATAAATAATAAAGTATTAACAAACTAAATTTATCGAGACATTTTTAGCTTCATTCAGCACAGCGGGATTCAAAATACATGTATTTTTCAACACAGAAAATGAATTTTCGGAGCTTACAGTTAATTTTGTTTGGTAAACGATAAAGGAACAACCAGGAAAAAGCAAAATTTTATTCTGACTAACGATGAATTGGATTCGACAAGATAACATTCAGCTATAAATATCACTGTCGCCTGCAAGAATATATGTACAGATATGAGTACTATGTATGGGGCGTTCCACATCAATTCGAATGCCGATGCCTAACCAGGCATAATTGCAAAATTTTCGAAAACTGTGAATAAAGTTACAAAAATTTTGTGGCGAAAACCAAAAATATTCCATCGAAAATTGAAGTGGGCCGGCAAAACCGTAATTTCTTATTCACTTTTTTACCAATTATTAAATTCTCTTTAGTTATTTTGATTATTTTCTAAATTTCCGGGTTCAATATATCTTTCATAATGCAAAAAAAAATTTGGAAATTTGAATTTAAATTCAAAGTTGAAAAATCAAACTGAATTAATAAAAAAAATAGTAGTTCGAATTTTGAAACTACTTTATTTAAATTTAATTAAAATTTACAGATGTTACAAAATAATAAATCAAAATGACTAAAAAAATTGTATTAAGTGCTTCAAAAATTAATGAAATATTACCATTTTCCCTGTCCAGTTCAATTTTAGTTGGAATATTTTTGATATTGGCTACAAAATTTATGTAATTTTTTTTCATAATTTTCAAAAATGTTGTAATCTCTGTCAAAGAATTATCATTTGAGGCACATTGGTTGTGCCAGGGGTAAGAAAATCTGGAAAAAAATGCTAAAATAATGAAAGATGGAACAATAATATAAAAAACCGCGGATCAAATCCAAGAGGGTGAGAGTTGGACCCTAGTCGACGTGGAATGTTCCATATATATTCTCCATAAGAACAATTATGAATTGTTTAGGGTAAATTATCAGTAGTATAGGACTTGCTTGGAAAATATTGTCATTGTTGCTAAATAATGATAGGTACACGATGTGTGAGAATAACTGTATAACTATATGATGTAAATACATTTGTGTTACCAGATAATATAAATATTATCTGTTAATTGCGGCAATAATTCGTTCACTGGGTCTCTTGAAATACGCCGTCAGCATTATCTTATGGTTGCACAAATATTCAAATTATTGACACACTTATACCAACATTGCGAGGAATATTCATCGTACATAAAAGGCGCTGTTTACATTCATCGTCTGACAAACAAAACGTGATCACCCGTACTTTCCTAACACTAGCATTTTCCAGTAGTTATCGTTATTTCAGGACTCGGAGAAACCGAGGGATCTTTCTCGCGTAAGATAAAATGTTTTCACAGCCATCCAACATGCTGAAGAAACTCAACTTTCAAATAATATTTTCATCATATTGACAACATATTGCTATTATTGAATATATAACTTAATTGGCTTTAAACAAAATCAACAAGTGGAAGACGTGAAAACAGTTCGAAGGCATGAAAATCAATATTTAAAAACCGCGTTGAACCGCTAACCCGGTTAAACTGGAATCGCAGTTGACTCGAGTCGTTACATCTACTACCTGCGTGCGAATGCTCTTACACGCAAGGTGCGCGGCTGTTTTCATCGGCCATTCGTTTACTCCCTAGCCTCAATTCTCTAGGGTAGGTTTAAGGTGAATGAATAAATGAGCAAGCTTTTATACATGGTATACCAAGAGGAAACGGTGAAGCTTAGCAGACTGAGTGACCAGCTGCGCGTGCGCAAAATGGGGGAATTAACTTACTCAAGGTAATGTGAAATGAAATTATGACTCGTATTTAGTAGTCGTCATGCATTCATCAGTCAGTTAGCAATAAAAGTTTTCCAATTCTACCCGAATCAGCACATCGCCAAATTCGCATCACCTACATAACCTCCATTAGCCTTGAGCTTGAGTCGTCCAGTCGGTATGAAAGCTCAAAAAAAGCTCGCGCATGCGCAGTCGGGCGCTTAATCTGCCAACGTCTACCGAACTCGTTCATGATAATCCGTATGTACACAAAGTTGAGGACGAGGCCGAGTGTACCGGAATTAAGGTTAAACGGTGACGGTTAGGCGCACGTAACTCGACCGTATTTCAACGAACGACGGTATTATAGGAAGTTTTACTCGAGATTGAGTCCGCGAATAATTTATCCAACGGTTGTTTATTCACCATCATTTATCACCGCGGTCGCAGCGGTCTATTTATCCGACGATTCCCACAGAGTTTGATGTTTCGTGAGGTTGAGGTGAGAGGCTACTACCTACCTGGTTCCAGTCTCGTTCACGGCAACGACTTTTCAGCGGAAACTTTTACCACTGCTGAAGTGGTAGTCGTAAAACGACGTGTCCGTAACACGGAAACACGGTTCGGTGAGTTTCACCACGATTATATCGTATCCTAGGCGGAAATCGTAACACCTAAAACGAACCCCAGGAACAGTAGTGGGTCTACAAGTAGCGCAAAATCCAATAATCCAGGCTGATATTTTGTAAAAATAATATTCAAATATCAAAAATTTATACGTAGAAATTTATATGGCAAAACAGATCCTGCTCATCAATTTCTTACACTCTGACAAAACTTTGTGATGATAAAAATGTTTGACATTCGTTGCGTTTGAAAAATTGCAAAAAAGCACTCTTCAAACAATCATGCGAAGCTATGTCATGTTGTTACCATTTTCTGAACATATATGCTATAACAGAAGGTCGTGAAAAGCCTCTGTCAGATAAAAGCAAAGCTCTTTACGAATATGCATAAAGAAGATGCAGAGTTGCACTTTTTGCAGACTGCAAAATGCTTCTTCAGCCAACACACAGAATATATGTAACGTCGATTAGAAGCAGAAAAAAATTCAAAAGTTAAACGCAGACTTTTCCAGCATGCACAACACATGTATATAATAGTGCAGAATCCATGTGAGACGTTTCCGAGGACGTTCTGCAGCGCAATCTGCTAAGTGCCTACCGCGTCTTTTTTGAAAGCTGCACTTTTGATCAGTAGCTTCACTTTTGCTGAATGGTTTCACATCTCGTAGCAATTGTGAGTACCTAGTAGATTTATTTTTTGTTAACTTTCGTTTCGATTAAAAAAAAAAAAAATATATGTATATATATGTAACGAATTTTATATTAATTATGAGCATCCAAAGTTTTCAGTATACATTGAATAACTAAAGAACGAAGGTTGAATATCTTTTATGAAGTACTTGTTTCTACTTCTCTTGCTCGAAATGAGAACTTTGCAGCAAATGAAACGATAACAAAGTGTACATAATGATAGCTGAGCCTTGACGTTTGTTTTCCGGGATAAAATTTTAACGGGCGTCAAATAACGTGAGAAAAGAGAGTAGTCGAAGTGATTAGCGCCGCGAGGTGTTTTGAAACATGAAGAAGGCCAGTGTATATATATACTATATACGGTAAGTATATTTGTAGATGCATTTCTCACTAGCGGTCAAGCCCAACGGCGATATGCATATATCATGTATACAGATAACGCAACGGTCTCTTGCTTTGAATTTTGGCGAACTACGAGGCAGGTTTTTTTCTGTGTTCGAAGTGTTGTTTCAGAGGTGGAAGCCGGGTACATACAAACTGATTGAGATAATATACCCTCGACATATAATTTATACTAATTAAAAATCTGCGTAGTTGACGCTAAAACTTCAGCTATCGACAAAATTGTACACATGGATTGTGTTTCGTCGTTTTTTTTTTTTGGCAGTGGCGTGAATTTATGGAGGTCGCCTTGTTCTCTATCAACTTTTGCACAAATAAATAATAATGTGTTTTTTCACAAGCCACGATTTTTCACTCACGCTAATTCCAAATTCTAGGTTTTTTCTTCGTCCACTCAAGCAATTGAAAACAAAAATCATTTTGGCAAGTTTAAGAAAAATAAAAAAAAAGTCGGACGAATCTTTGGTATTGACGTAATAGCAAAATTCCTAGGTAGCTGTATGGAGTAATTTGTTGTTTCTGCTGTCAAGATCTCGATTTTTAATGATCAATGTTGACTATGATAGAGCTTGGCAAAAACGAAGAAAAAAAGATCAAGTACGATTTTCAATGTGCTTGAAGTCCTGATCATAGATGTATCCGAAAGTTACAAACGAGCTTATTCAACTCTGAACTCGGCCAATTCCCGCCGAAAGTAACATAGATTAATAAACTGCCAATTCGATTAATGAAAAATCTTTTCTAAAAAGAAAACTTCCGTCGGCATCGGTAACTTGAAGTTTCATTGAACCCATCGTTTGAAATTTCAAGCATATGATTTCAACGTCAAGATCCTATTTCCCAAAAAAAATCAAGACTAAGAAAAAAATTTGTTTGCTTAAACATTTCTTCGGCTCGATCGTACCAAGCTGAAAAATTTCAAGAAGAAGTATGAACCATGAAATTATACATATTTCATCGTCGAACATTGTACCTGCAGCATCACCCGGTATGCGGCACAAGACACGCACTCTATTATCTTTACATCGCCCAAGGATGAGGATGAGGATGAGGAGGATGAAGAGGAGGGGCGGGGAGGGTAAGGGTAAGGGAATGCAAGGAAAGAAGGAAAGAAGGAGAGAAGGAAAGGAGAACGGACGCTCAGCGACCGCGCTGAAAAGCCGAAGCAGAAGAAGAGGGATTCCTTTGTCCGTACAGGTGCGCTGCTGCCGGTAGGCGGACAGGCGGCAGGTTGCTGGCTGCTGCAGAAACCGAGAACAGGTTTTCACAAAACTCAACCAACCCTCGAGAACCCTCCGACGTTGTACACACAAACAAGCGTAATATACCCTTGCCGTTGCTGTTGCTGTTGCTGCTCGTGCTGTTTCAGGGAATGTTCGAAGTGAAAACCGTCTGCTACACGCAGGCAGGTAAGCATGCATTAGGAGAAACAAAAACTCGAGTATTGGTGGTGCAGAACCTAGTTCGGCGTGGTATACCTACCACGTTGCGTGCGTTATTGACAAGCCCTGAAGCCTGCGGTGAGTTATTTTAAGTGGTAAAAGCGGATATTCATCGAGGCGCGAGATCTACGTCTATTCAATGAAATGGTAGGTGTCATACAACTGATTATTGGGAACACTCGTAGGACATTTTTCAAGCTCCCTCGAAAGCGTCCTGAATCGAACAATCGAATTGATCGTTGTGAAAGTTACACTCCAAATTGTGGGATCGTTGAAATATTTACAGACTTTTTCAGTTATTCTATAGACTGAAAATGACTATTTTACACGCATATATAATTATATATACAGATATATATATATATATATATATATATATATATATATAAAGAAATTCAAGTACAAAAGACTAGTTTCAAGCATTAAACAGGACGAATTTCTCAGGGAAAAGTTATTTGTAACGTATAAAATTTAAATCGAATCCGACAATCGTACGTATTATATATATAAGAAGAGATTCTTTACATAATTCTCCCCAATTCTGACAAGTTAATTATCAACCCCATTTTAACCCCGCTGAACATGGAATAAATAAGTTAATGTTTAATTTAACCAAATCATTTTTCATTTATATTCAAGAGAAGATTTTGATTGTCTAGATCAGTAACGCATTACCATAATCAAATATTTACGAGGAGCAGCAGCATATTCTGAATTCATCGAAGATAATATTATCAAATTGCTACAGTTGTCTCGACGATAAAAATTTTGTCAAATCAAAAAAAATAAGTTTTTGTCAGAGATTTTGGTAAAGAGAAAAAAAAATAAAAAATTAACAATCGCGTGAAAATAACCATGCAAATGAAAAAAACAATGTAGAGAAAATAATTAATGCATAGCCTTGAAGCTTGTAGCCAGAGATTCTGACCGAGGAGACGTTATCCCGCTGCAAGGCGAGTGGACAGTACACCCATACGCTATAAATACGACACGTAACTATATATATATATATATATAGATGGCCGTACGTGCTCGTGTGTATATGTAGGTATCAGCGTCAGTATTTGAGCCATGGACAACTTTGTAGAAGCACGCGACCCAATTGCCGTGCGCGTTTAATGACGTACTGTACATACAGTACATATATATATATATAGACGTAGTAGGTGATACCTACATCAAAAGTTGCGTTGCGTAGATTATTTATGTATAGGTAGATATAACACGTATCTGAGCATGATAGCACCTGAAATTTTTCTCAGCAATCATAAACTCGTTAAAAGAAGGGAACCACGTGATCTATGGGGTACGAGACGAGTGGGGCACTCACGGAAAGAGGTTAGTTTTTTGTTGTATAATGGCTTTGGAAAAAGTTTATGTCAATTCTCGAAAATGGAGGTCAATTAATTTGTAAAAACGTTGCGCTGCGAATGATTTTCTGGCGGCAAGTTTTGCATGCTAACTCGAACCTGGCATTACCATCTAATAAATCGTTTAATACTAAAAGGACGATCGCGATTTGGCATCAACATTTCAAAGAAATTCGAAAAAATGATTTTGGGGCGTACAGTATTACATTATGAGTACCAAAAATTCTTGAAAAACGTTGCTCGCCATCATTCCCACGCCAATACAGCAGCTGTCTCCACTCACTGAACAGCAATGGTCCCTGACATTGTGTCAAGTACGAAATATAATATCTGCAAAAGTGTCGAGTGGCGTGTACTACGTTCATACTCTTATTTCTCCTTGGATGCCGGACGCCGGAATACAATCTATAGCTGTTGAAGAGTCGTAACATCACGTGTACAGAAATGATTCCCAGAAATAAAATGGTTCCAAAGTTTGCGACGTTATGTCATGGAGACTGCTGCATATAGCCTAACAATAGCGGTTTCTAAACTTCGTGATAAAGGATATAATAACAGGATTTTGAAAGTACAACTCCATCCTTTTTCTAGCAAATAAATTGTTAATCGATTATTCAAGGTCATTATCGTAATTGTATCATGAATGGTATATTCGTATCGCGGAGTTTTGGACAAGACCAATACATACGACTTGATTCTATTAGGTTGAAGCGCGAGTAACGTTAACGTAACGGTGCATATTCAGGAAATTGTTTACACGTAACTTTAGGACTGTCCGAAATTAATTGAACCGTAATGAAGTAGACCGTTTTCATATTTTAAGAACCCAACTCTTTTGAAATCATTCTAAAATTGCAAAGCAATGAAGTTTTAGCAGCCAAAGGTGTGAAACTTTTAGGAAGTAGAAGAATGCAGTTCAGTTTTATCCTCATAATTTTTTTAAAGTATTGGGGGTTCAAGGTATTTCACAAGGTTTTCATTTTCGGATTTCACTACCTTATTTGAGAGAACATAAGAACGTTTTTGGCTACTAATTTTGGCTGCTGGCTTCAGCCCCGTAAGTTTTAACCCTTTGAGGACGCATTTTTCTACCGAAAAAAATGTAGAAAATAATAGGTGATTTCGGAAATACTAAATTTAAAGTGGCAAGAATTTTCCGAAATTTCCAATATTTTTGTTGGAAAAAAATAGAAAACGGAAAATTCTAAAAAAAATATATATATTATAAAACAGTGTATAGAGAATAGGTGAAAAAAAATCCAGAGCCTCAGCTGTCTACGTTACAAAAAAACTGATTTTTTAACGAGTTTTTTTGCGTTAATTGTTTATAACAACCATAATGAAATGAATACGTCAAACGTAACGGTAACGTCACAAAAGTTATCATCTATTTTTGGAAAGCAGCTGCATTCATAAATAAAATTCGTGAGAGCAATGTGATGCACAACGATATAACACGCAATTTCAACAAGGTGGTTATTATACTGCACTCAAGACGCCTTCCCTCGAAATAATAACTATGAGCACATCTACATATTAGAACGATGTTGTTTCAGATAAAGGTTATATTTTTTTTTCTCTCTCTCAAGCCTTCTGCATACGTAGGACTCTCTATCCGACGTCTGTCCGTCGTTCCTACAGTGCAATCGTGGGTGGCGAGACTCAATTTACGCTAAGTACGGTTAATCGCTCCCCCTCTTCACTGACTGTCCAATATGACGTCATGAAATATTCGTCTCTATTGTATCGATGCTCTCCTCAGAGACCTCAAATTCGACCTGGAGATCGTGACGTGTGCAGAGATCGAAGCCGAATCTAGCAGCCAAAATTAGCAGCCAAACGTTCTAATATTCGTTCGAATAAGGTAGTGAAGTCCGAAAATCAAAATTTTGTGAAATTCTTGAACCTTGAACCACCAATACTTTTACAGAATTATAAAGATAACACTGCACTGCATTTTTTCAATTTCCAAAAAGTTTAACACGTTTGGCTACTAACTCTGCTAGTTACAGCTTCACATGCAGAGGAGATGCCTTTGTTCAATAAGCTATAGTATCCGGCACTTGAATACGGAATATTTTATTCTAAGATCATTAGTTTGGTTCAAAACAAATTTAACGTTTGAAAAATAATCCCTTGCAGAGTTAAAATTCCGTTTTTGTTCGACCACTCTGTATGCAAGCACGAAGTGGCCACGGGAGGATTGATTGGCAGACGAATGGACGTTACGTATAGATTCAATCAGTGTTTAATGATCATTGACACTCGATGCGCGATGAATATCTGTGAGAACACGTCTCCGGAGAACTCGCAAGTGACTAATACATCGCACCAGGGACAAGCTAGCTGGGCCGTGCCACTTATCGATTGAATTCTTTGAGCATTTTGCGATAAGATATAGTATACACCGTATTCAGCAGATACCACGTGACAGTGGTTTATTATCGTATATAAGTGTCAGACGTGCGTGTTACCTAGCCACGCGCGATTTGGAACAATCAACTCATACGTACCGCGTCTGTAAGGATGAATGAGTGATCGCGACAATTTTGCAGAAATTTCAGATATTTTTCAGATAAAATGAAAATCAGCATGCATCTGATGCCTTCTTGCGACTAACTGTTTCAATGTCGATCGAATTGTTCAATTTTAAACGAAAGAAAATCGTTGATTCAAATTCGACTGCGTATAAGACGAATTTTTGAACTAGAATGACGGAAAAAAAATTCACAAAAATTGGAGGCATGGCATAGATAATCTGGTAGATGATCTTAATTCTGTCCTCTCGATTTTATCACTCGACTTTAAGCACTCGCATTGGCCAACGCGCAAAATCGTTACGAGAATGAAGTTAGAACGTTGATGTATCAAAGTTTTGAAATAAAAATCACTATTTAGCACCGTTAGAATACCTAAAGAAATTTTTATTACAAAATCTGAGCTTGTTGATGCTGTATTAACAGTTTACTAGATTTCAAGTAATCCTAAAGTTGCAAAATAACGACTTTCTCTAAAGTTGCATCATTACAATAAGATTGCAAACTTCAGCTTGATAAATCGTTAGCGTTTGTAAAATCGGTAAAATTACAATACAAATTTTCTTTCTCCGATTACAATGTTACCGAATCTAATACAGGAAAAAGAGGAATTATAACGAAATAGACGATCGTCAATTTCCTCAAGTGACTGTACGCACCTTCGAACAGAATTGAAAGTGAAACGGTCGGTCAACGGTATTTTACAACGGTCGTGCGCACGTAACCGTCATTTACAGCGCGACGGCGTCTAATTGTAAGTCTTTGGCGTGGTGTGAAAAAAGGAAGGAAACCGACAAGAAAGAATATGGCCAAAGTGGTGGAAGGCGATTGGGAGAATTTCACCTAGCTTTGGAAATTTCCGTAGCCGTTTAGCCATGGCGAATCATATAAACGGTCGCCGCTGGGACCGAACCGAAGGATGAACAACCGCAATACCAAGGACAGAGATCGGAGAGCCTGGTGTGACCGTCGCGACGCGACTTTCGAGAAGAGACGGACTACAAGCCGGCGCCAGGACCCGAAGAGAGCAGCCAGAGAGAACAAAGAGAGCTTGAGAGCAGGTAAGCATTATACTCATCTTCAAGGTAATGCTCTCAGGTAAATTTCCCGGTAATTTTTCTCTCCCCCGCTCTTAGGATTCGCTTCAAGGCTAAACTCTAAGGCCTTGCCGAAGGCCCATAATTCGAAGCTGAGACCAAACCGGATTCTCACCAAAGAACAAGTGGAGATATTTTTCCCGATGAAAATCCTCGCTTTTGTTTTACGATTTCACTTTTCCCAAGGTCTGTATTTTCACGATTTGTGGATTCGTGATTTGTCATTTCATAATTATTTGACCGTATAACGTACGTTCGTGACGTATTCTTGAGCCTATTCTAAAATCTGATAAGGCAAGCAATTAAAAGGGGAAAGGCAAACATTCGAGTACTGCCGATGAGGGAAAAAGTCGGAGGATCGATCACTGAAAGCAGTGCTATAAAGCTATTCTTTCTACTGCTCAACATAAATGCATCAACGAAAAATCGTTAAGCGATTGAGTCTCCAGGTGCTGGTAGACTTGAAACTGAGTGGGAAAGCTATAAACCCGCCAAACTGTGTCTGGGAAAACAATCTAGGAATATTATGAGTAGATGATATATTTCCTTGTCGGTTTGTGAGAAGTTTATTTGGAAAGAAAGCGCGAACGTCGCCGTCGGAACACGTCCAGAAACTGTAACCGTGGCTAGAAAATATAATCAAACGAAGATTCGACTGACCCGCAAGGTAATCGGGCGTTTGCAGACAGACCGCAACGTCTGGGATTATAAATAGTTGCGATATACAAAGTCTGGCGGGCTGAGTTTGGCGGAACTCGATCACACAGGTAAACGACACATTGGCTAGAAGGCATGTGTAAACAAAGGAATGACCCAGAAAACTGAAAAATGGGAAGCAGGTTGAAGTTTGTAACGAGGTTATCGCGATGATGCATTTTTAGGACAAATGGTTATTTGGCAACTTTAGGATTACATAAAATATGGTAAACCGTTGAAACAGCATCAAAAAAATTAGATCTTGTAAATTAAACTTCTTCGGTTATTTCAACGTTACTAACTTCAGTCTCGCAACTTCGTAAAAACTCAATAAACAACAATTGCACCGCGTTGAAACGCAGCCGTCCGACGGTTTTCGAAACTCGCGCCCGTGGCTCACTCCGGACAACTACTTTAGAACGGTTGCGACACGCACTGTGACACGATCGCGATTAGCGTCAACGGTGCTACGAATTTGACGATAAACGACAAAAATCACACTCACATGTAAGTTGCAGCAACAGCAAAAGAGCAGCCACCTGTCTCCCGTGAGCCGCCATTGTCCGGAGTTTAAAACCGGTCAGCGAGCGGTATGTTCCTCTTCCTCTCGGTTTTCCGTTCGAAGATTCAAATTTATTTATAACAACCGACGTCGTAACGTTTTCGATGCGTATTTCAGGCGCGTCTCTTATCGAGGATGAAAGTCGGCCCCGAATTATCGGTTATTCACTCTCACACACGCGGTCAAACCTCGGACGTTTGTCCGTCTGTGTCTATCTTTCTCCCGAGCTCTCTAATCACGCCCGCAAATCGACATGTAAGCGTCGTCGCTGTACGGTGGACGATTTCATACTGTGGCGGGGAGTGCCGCGCTCGTTTGTTTCGACCCGTTCGGGCAGCTTCGGCCGCACTCGGCAAGCCTCGGGAAGCGACGTCGCAGGTAGAGCCGAAGAGTGAAGACTCAAACGGCCAACTTCTCGGTGCTCGTGCGGCCTCGCTGCTACGCATTTCTAGCGACTCGCGAACCTCCGGCCGTCTCGTCGGCCGCGCCCATCGTTTCCAGCGCTTTAATTGTTACAGCATCGCACGCATTGACCTGCAGGCTTGTTTCATTAGTTACCGTAGATCCTGGAAACAGAGGTTGCCTGCATTCTTCGCTTCTTCACTACACTCTGGGCCTCGAACACCTGCCTAATTGGTTTATCCTTACAATTAGCCGCACTACGACGACGACGGGGAGGTTCGGTTCTTCCGATGCCAGTCTGCAAGAAAATATTTTTTTGATTGGTTTTTCAGCACCATGAACTTGTTGTTCAAGTTTTCGGAGATTTTCAGGCAGCTCGGTCTTCGGTGAGCAAATCAAACTCGGATTGCAGTTTTTCGCAAGTTCTATAACTACGAGAGAAATTTTCTATGTATAGGGTTGGATTGTAAAATTTCGAAAGATAAGACAAAAAAAGGAGGAAAATCTTCCAGGAAAAGTTTCGCTTGATTTGTAAATTATTGTTAACAATAAGAAAATTTAACAATAGTAACATATGATACAGTATCGAAAACCAATTACAGGAAAACGATTGAATAATCGACCGTAGTTTTGTTCATTTGTGGCAATGCATTAAAATTTTTTTCAGTCATAGATTTTTTTATAGAATAATTTTTCGAAAAAAGTATTTTAAGCATTGATATACTTATAATTCACAAAAGCTTGCCACGCGTTTCGAATAATAAGGTATAGAAAATGCGAAGAAATCACGAGAGTCGACATAATTTTATACTTCAGAGTCTTTCATTTGAAACAACGGCTAAAAATCTTTATAAGAACGCTGATAAAGGTGATTCCGTCCTTTACAGTTTTCTATAAGTACTTTACATAAGTACTTATACCTCGCCTACAAGTAAAACGGAAATTTTCTATCACGAATATTTCTGTGAACAATGATCTAGCCGTCAGAAGGAAACTCTAAGAAATGTATATGAGTAGGTATAAATTAATCACCATTTCTAAGCCATCATGAGACATTTTTTAACCAAGGTTGATTCATGTGTGAGCTATTCCACACTAATGTTTGCCACATGATATTCGAATAACTGGTTGAATTTAATGATTTTCATTCTTTTCCAACGCTCTATTTCTTCGTTCCTATGTGAAGCGTATAACTATCATAAACGCGAATCATGATCATCGCAGTAAGTATCGTACTTGCAGTACGAATAACTAGTATCCACCGTAAGATAAGTTTTAAAATTTCATTCTATCGTCTTCCGCAGACAGTAGTCAACTTTTTTTTACAGTTTTAGAACGAAAATATGATATCAAATACAAAGGCAGAACCGCAAGCTCATTCGAAAGCCGAGGGGAAACCGAAAACGCAAATTGAAATGGAATTGTGCGAGGGCTTGAAACGACGCAGGGATGTTTGCGTAAAATTACCTGATTGTCGTGTGAACGAAGCTGATGTATACGCAACGAAATCCAAAGTCAAGTATATTACCATCTCGCCGCCTACAGCGCTTACCCAGTGCCCTATTATATCATACGCTCTTGACTCCGAATGGGAAACAAGTCGGGGTGAATTTCGTTTGAAATACAGATATGAAAGTACGCGATGGCAAATCCCAAGAAAATCGCTGAGTACAAACAGAAGATGCGTTGCACTTCATTTCCACAAAACAGCGTCTATTAAGTGGAAGGAGAGAATCAGTAATAATGAATGAAATATCAGGTAGATTGTGTATCAAAAAGGCAGAATAGATAGTTTTATGCAGAGCATAACATAAACTCAACCAGGTTTTTTTAACAACTACTAGTTGATGATGATTTCCCGTAAAGCAGCATTGACGGACTCAAAAAACAAATCGATAATCATTGAAACAATACTTTTGATCAATACACCAATGCATTTGTTTTTAATGGTTTCACTTGTAATTTTCTTGATGTTTTTTCTAATATTAGGCTGATATAGAACAGATAGTGGTAAGTCGTCAGTTATTTTTACGATACATACAGATATCAGCAGCTTTTGGTATAAATCCCAATTCTTAGTTAGGTTAAGTCAAGTCTTAATAATAATGTAAGAATATTAGGATATTTGAAAATTCCGTATTTGCGACCAATAAAATATCATTGAAATGAATTAAATAGAGATTGAGCGACAAAACTCACTGACTTGCTCTTGTGGTTTGATATATTTATCCAAGCGCTACATGCTTCTTGTAAAACAAATTGACCGTTCACTCAAATAATATTTAATAAGGCCCAATGGGATATTCTCCTGAACAAAAAAGGTATTGATTGTACAGAAAAAACTGGAATCACAACTACTAACCACAACTACTAATGCATTTGAATAATTCAATGATTCATTGCATATTAGTATTTGAGTATTACGCCAGTCCTGCGAACAGGTAAATGTACCTCTCTGTAATATACAAATGTAGTGTAAATTTACTGGATTACATAACATATTTATTTTGTATTTTAATACGATATGCTATTGTCATTGGCTGTCACCAAATAAGTGTAATAGCTTCACTCCACAATACTTCTTGGAAAACATGGTTGGGTCAAAACCATAATCCAAACTATCACATCACGTATGGTTGGCAGAATCGATCAATCTAAATTTACGCCATGCGAAACCGAAGGGTTTGGGTGTATAAACATTACGGTGTTTTGAAAAAAAAAATTTTTCTTATTACGTACCCTTCGAAAAGTTAGTTTTTAGCCTCGAACGAAGCCTCATGAAACCAAAAGGTGACTCATCTGGTTTGAATTTTTCAAATACTCTAATCGGAATATCTCGAAACCTATAATACAAGTTGAAAAGTTGCATGTGGTTTCATTTTGTAGATAATCAAATTTTCTTTGAGAAAAGTCTGGACTACTATACACCCAAATGTTCATCTTTTACTCGATACGAACGTTTGAAAGTGATAAGCATCTTCATTCGTTTATTCAATGCACTCAACTTTGAACGCTCGTATCGAATAGCAGATGGACATTCAGGTGTATAGTAGTCTCGACCATTTTGTACAGAAAATTTGATTATCCACGAAATGAAACCAAAAACAGCTTCCCAACTTGTATAGTTTTCGAGATATTTCTGTTGGAATGTTTGAAAAATTCAAACCGAGTGAATCACCTTTTAGAATTTTACCACCGAGTTCCGGTTTCACTAGGCAAGTCTGCAAATTATCTTCTTAATCAACAACGCAAACAGATTGTCGACGAGTAGCAGACGAAAAGATTATTACGACAACGTGTCTGCAGGTGCAGGAATCCGAGATGGTTTTGGCGAAAGCACTATAAGTAACGCTAATTGAAATTAATCGCTTTATATGGTTTAGCTAACAATCGTTTTATCGCTCGGCGATTATTTATCACGTTAATTTGAATTCAGCTCGATCAAACTTTGTTAATACAACTTAAATAATGATGGAGCGATGCTGTGTGTGTGACGACAAATTCACATAATTTGTAATTCCTACTTGGGAGAAGTAGGAAGACATTATGTAAATAGAAAATGTAAGCAAATAAATAAAAAAGATACAAAAAAAGCTGAAGTCATTGGACATTGCTAAAACAATAGTTCTTTGGATTATATGCAGCGCTGCCTAGTGCCCAGGGCGGCAAATTTCCAGGGGCGGCAAAATTCGGTGCTGGAGGAACAAAAAATTTCTTTGCATTATCAGTAATATTTTCATTATTGAGAGTTGTTAGAAAATTATAAACACTGCCGGTTTATTTACAAAATTTGAAAATAGCTACAGTGGTTAAAATTTTACACAGATTTTTAATAAGAAGAAATTACGTATTCTTGTTATGTATGATTGCCGAAAGTTTTTGGCTCGATCACAACTTCTTTGATATCATCATTATTTTAGTTCAAACTGCGCGCTGTGAAATACTCAGGTTACTGATTTCCACGTCCTCTTATACCACCACGTGCACTAGGAATTCGAATGTCATTTCAAAAAACGCTTTTCTCGAGATTTTCCGTCAACAACATTCTCGAACAGATCAACTGATTTTGATGGTATTTGCAGCATTCAACGCAGTTTTTTGAGCTAGCTTCCTAGTATCTCAAAACTTCCAGATCTGATGATAATTCGGCTTTCAAAAATCGGGGTGAAATCAAAATTTTTTTTTAAATTATTGATTTTTATAGCGGGAAGTTAAAAAGTATTCTGAACCCTTATCCATTTTGTGTAGAATATGGGTAATGGGGCGGCATTTTTTAGGGTATCCCAAGGCGGCACTAAGGGTAACTCCGGCGCTGATTATATGGCATTCTAGAATATTCTGACGAACCGGAGTTTCTATTGTGAAAAGAGACAGTAATAGCTTCGGTAGTTGCGATAAGAAGGAAAAAAAATTCGTCTCGAAATATTAGATCAGCACAGGGTGTACAAGTTTTTGTTCTTACCATACGAAATCTCAAATTATTCGATATCGCACCACCAAAATCAAACTATAACAACTCAAGAAATCACGTTTCTTCGGAAACGCCATGAAAACTCATGTAATACCATTCATTTTAATTTGAATACGAATTCACAAAAAAAACTTTCTTTTCTCCATATGCTACCTACAGTTTTGTTTCAAGCATACGATACAATACTTCATGAATAAAATTAAAAACTTCAAAATGACTCGGCAGGTCTGAGCGAGTACTTGATTTCGTTTATAATTTGTTCCAGATCTTTCGAAAAGTGTGGAATCGAGACTAGATCACTTTGTGTACACGCAAGTGTAATCTTTACTGTAGTAACGAGAGTCACAAGACCGTGCGATAGCATAAAACCATCAAATTATGTAATACAAATGGCAATCACACTACGCTTATGAAAACAAAGAGGCTAAACAAACACTTTGTTCACTAAAGACGTTAGCAGATAACGCTCGCTACAAAACCATGGTAACCTTTCTGCAGGTACATAATTAACTAAGGAAAGAAAAACGCGAGGGCCTGCACGCAATTCAAGTAAAAAATTTACAATATGGATCATACTTAACGTCTCAAAAATTTCGTGGCAATTACGTGACTTTATGAATGCGTCATATACATGTCCCAATCTATTTCTCAATTTGCACAGACATATTGGAGACGAGATCGCCTTACATTTATATTTCGATCTGTTTTAATAATAGCAAGCAATCATCAATCAGCCTCACGTATTTCAGATTATTTTTGGTGATATTTAAGAAAATACCCAGATGGTTGCAGTGATGGAACTTTGGCACAGGTGAAGCTGCGTTAATTGTAAGCTATTTTCTGGTTAACATGAACAGTGAGCATTATTAAGAGTGATAAGGGGTCCCCATGGGGTAGGGGTATTCGCACGTACATATATGTACACACCTACGAGCCCTATGGTACAAAATAATGAGTGTTATTATCTGGATGAAAATTATTCATATCCAAACTCCTGAAGATGAAGGCTAGTTTTCAAACCCCTGTAAGGAAAACCCGATTTTAGAACTCACTGGAGCGTGCGTAAGGTGTCCCATTTCCGAACAATGCGATAAAACGATGTTGGGGCATGCGCACAACTGATATCCTATATTTTACACACTACGGCTGTTTTGGGACATTCACACTTAGTAAACAACTCGATTTCACGCACAAAGTAAATTTATGTAAGACAGATCGCTCCCTAAATTCGCGTAATTTAGACCAATTTAGAACTTGGGATAGCAATTCGGCAAATGTCTACGACAGTTTCCCACGTGCCTGAAAAAGCACGACCGACTCGGGATCGCTTCTTGCGTAATTAATTAGGTACTAGAAACACGTGGTGAGAGTAACGTATAGCCTGTACATGCCAACTAGTCAAATGAGTGCCTTCTCGACGTAGACGAACGCGGTGGTTTCCTCTCGAGAGATGGAGGAAAAGGGTTCGTTTACATCACGTGACGTCATTGCAGGGGGGGGGGGGGGGGGTGAAGACGTAAGCTACACATTTGTTTAAAAACAAGTAACGTGATACCATACATTGTTGCAGGAAGAGTGTGAAAAATCGAAATAATACAGAGGCGGAGACGGAGATGCAAATAATGTTGTAAGTTACGTTTTATTGGTGGGGCTAGGTTAGGGTTTGTTTGACTGGCTTCACGTTATCTCCACCTTCGTGACAACTTAAATTACGTTTCTTGTAACTCCGTTGTATGTGAGTAAAAAATATTCGTTTTCATTCAGATGATATAGAGTTTCATTATTCGGATTCGGAAACATTTGTCACAATCTTAATTACAATTACACTTACAATAATTGTAATATATACGGGGTGTTCCGTAGGTAATCGACAAGCTTCAAATACTGATGACTTCCAATTTGAGTTTTTTTTTTGGCTCAACTAAATTAAATGAAAAATGGTTGCAATTGATTGCTGGTCGATATGGTATGAAATTTTATGTATTTCTTTTTAAATTAAAAGTTAGATCGTCTAATTTGAATACTGGCTCTGAAGATCTTAAGGTGTGAGTTGTTCTGAGGTTTTTCAATGCTTTTTTTTAAGGTTATGATTTGAGTTTTCAAGTTACTTTTTCTTTGTTGGAACTTTGTCTGTACAATTGCCAGTTACTATTTGTTCATTTCATTCCAGTGGGCTAATTATAAGATCGTGCTCGTTTGCATATACCAATCAAGCCACGACAATTAGATATAAATTATAAGCGCGAATACAAAAAAAAAATTATAGATTTTAGAATTTTTATTTTAAACAAATAAGATCTCTACTGGGTACATGTTGAATGAAATATAAAACTTATTTGCGAGGTTATAAAAAGGCGGCACGGTAAAACGATGCCAGTGCCATCTTTACGATTTTTCGGGAGAGCAAAAAACTGTCCGAAAATTTGAATGATTAATTTAAAAAAGAAAAAAACAAAAGACTTTCAAGAGTTTTTCAAGATCTTCAAATGGCCTGTGCCACGATTTAATATAGCAATCCGTCTTCGAGAAAATGACTCACGAAAATCGATTTTTTCTATGCCAGTGTAAGTCCATAGTTTGTGCCAACTTTTTTTTTAGTGGATTTAACTTCTAGGAGCTTAAAAGTGAGTTTTCTGTACTGCGCACATACGCCATTGTAAACAAAACTAACATTACGTGATCCTAACCTCAATTTGGTGCTTCGTGAAAAAATGCGCAACATACTCTTGCTATATAAAAAATTGTGTGCAACAAGGAGGCAACGGTCTTTTCGTCTCGCGTATTTGCAATATTCGACTTCGTCTTTTCCGCTCGCCCCGAAAAGACCGAGTTTGCCTTCTTGTTAAACAATATATTATTTCATAAGAAAAATTTCTCTTCACCTCGTTTACCGAATTCTGTGAGCGATAATCTTTAGTCTCCGAGGTTAAGGAAATATAAAAACAAACTGAATTATTTTATGTTCCAAGCCGTAAAATCTAAAGTTCATCTCCAGGAGGAGTTGCAAAATTTATACGAGTTCAAGAAAATTATTAACGATCAAAATCATCAGCATGCGAAGAAAATGGGTCACCGAAACCGATGATTACACATTAGTTGTTTATCTTGCGATTTTGTTAATTCTGTTATGAATCATTCCATAAAGTTTATGATATTACATATAATCATCCACCCCGTTACTCCACATTGACGATACCAATAGTTAATCGTGAAATAACCATGGTTGTGCACTATTATAGGGTGTCCGTTATTTACCAAGTTGATTATTTTTCTTGCGACGCCCCGTAAATTTTTAGTTTATAGCCTAAAACAAATCGTCAGAGCAATATAAGCCCTTAACATTCATGTTAAACCTTTCCCAAACGACAATACATTTTCCATTTATATTACATGGGAATTTGCCACTTTTTACAATCCATTTTTTTTCTTGAACACGTTAATATACAGCAATGAGAAAGACATGTTCTTATAGGAAATTGAATGCTCTACAAAAAAGGTCTGTTATAATTTTTCGATTAATTCACTCCTTCAAAAGTTATTCACGATCAAAGTTGAACTTATTGTAAATTTGCCGATTTTTTTACTTTTACGGTGAAATTATTATTATTTATTCTAGAAATATTTAATTCTGACGATATTGAGGTAAAAGGTTGAGAAAAAGTTGGAAAATGTATACATGTATATGGTGTGCCAAATGCCAAACTGGCGTATATAAAACGATACGCCATTTATTTTCCGAAATACCAAAAAAATCCGAAAATTTACAGTAAGTTCAACTTTAACCGTGAATAACTTTTGAAGGAGTGAATTAATCGAAAAATTATAACAGACCTTTTTTGTAGAGCATTCAATTTTCTAAAAGAATATGTCTTTCTCAATGCTGTATATTAACGTGTTCAAGAAAAAAAATTTATTGTAAAAAGTGGCAAATTCCCATGTAATTTAAATGAAAAATGCATTGTCTGTGGAGCAAGGTTCAACATGAATATTACATGGAACAACATGGCTTATATTGCTCTGATATTTTGTTTTAGGCTATAAACTAGAAATTTATGGGGCGTCCTAAAAAAAATAATCAACTTGGTAAATATCGGACACCCTGTGATGCACTTTCTAAATTTTGTAATTTTTTTTGTTAAGGAACTGGCCGTTTCATTTGGGCTGAAACGTTAAATAATTCTTCCGCGCTACTTTCGTCAACAGCTTGACGATTTTGTAGTCTCACGACCTCTAGTTAGTCGACTTTTGAGCACTAGTGCTTACAAAAACCACACGACATTCCCGTTTTTGACAGAAGGCAGCACAAAAAGTAGGATTTGTGGCATGTGCACAATTAGTGACTTCTCGACTCGTGTGCATTTCGGCACTTTACACTCGTCAAGAAATCTCTATTTTATGCGCACTTGCCCCGAAATTAACTATACTTGATAGTTATATCTTCTACCGAATAAGTATAATCACGCGTGATAATATATAAAGTAATTTTGTTGCCGTGCGTGATTGGACCGAAATTAAACTTTTAGCGAAACTATGTTCCATCTGTATAATAATATACAAAAACGCATATATGTTGGGTTATATTTTATTTTATTACAATAGATCAAATCCAAGTTTACACTATATGCATGCAGTGGGAAATAAAGAATAATTGTTATTACTCATGTGATCCACGTGGATGAAACACTTATTTGATTCAAATACGTTGTAGGTAATTGAATTCAGCAATGCGCCTAGATCCCTGAAACTTTAATTAATTGAACCGAAGCCTTTATTCATGCGCGGAAATATCACGTAGTTATTTTTTGGATGGTGAACATTTTTTTATCCAACTGAACAAATTTCATAATGAATATTATTATAGAAACACGATCAATCGAATGAGAAACGAACAAGCTGGTTAAATAATGATCAGTTGTTAATTTGTGGAATTAAACAAATGTGACTGTGTTGTCATTATACATATTTAATCCTCACGGTCGAGAGTCGGTATCAAGAATCTCGTAACGAACCATTCGCTTGAGTGTCGATGAATCGACAGGGTTCAAGATGAGTAATTGAATAGTTATTTTCGTGAGCAGAAGTCCCTGTATACGGAAATGCCAGAAATTCTACTACACTATATACGCAAAGTAGTCATTCAAGTGATCGCCACTAACTTAAAAATAATCGAAGCATAGATTAATGGAGTCCAAAAAAATAATCGAACTCGTATCGATTGAATCGGTAAAAATTATTCGATTAATCGATCATTTCGTATTTCTTTCTTTTTTTTTTTTGAAACAAAAGTTTCGTAAATTTCAGTATATACCTAGTCTTAATAGCGAAAAAGTTTGTCGATGATTTATGGTTTCATTAAAAATATTTTTTAATTTCAACGTGAAAATATTCATTCATCTTTCACTTATTATATCAAATAGATACTCAGCAAGCAAGACAATTACAATAGTTCATACTTTAACCGTATAAATTGATAGAATATTGCGTCGTTTATGAGAATAAAGAAAAAAAACAAATTGTGTCACCGATTGTGAAAAAAACTAACGGCGTCGGTCGATTAATCGGGAAAAAATAATCGATTTATTTGAAAATCGATTATTTTTTGTCATCCTCAGTAGAGTCAAGTTAGTTGTCGACGAACTTACTTGACTCATATCAGTTACAGCCGCTACAGGTCCGCACGCATACACATGTTTACAACGAAAAAAACAGCGAGAACGGAAGCGAAACTGTGACGATACGTGCAAGAGGCGCATATATGCGAGCATTGAGCGGCAAAGCGTCAGCAGGGGTGGTGTTGGGGGTGGGGGGAGTGATCTCGCGAATGACGTCCGAGATGCTGGTTGTGTTGGAGCAGGTCGGCTGGCGCCTGGGAGGCAGGCAGCCAGACGGGCGCCATTTAGGGGGGGAGAGAGTATCCCGCGGGCGGAATGGTGCGGTGGATGCCGGGAAGAAGAGGGGGGATGAGAGCGAGTGAGAAGAAAATAGCGCAACGCTTGTGAAATGGAGGGACGGAAGCTAGGCGCGGCTGCCTGCGAAGAGAAATGGGAAATGCGTGCCCGCGTACTGAGAGGAAACACCGGTGTGGTATTCGCAAGAGAGATAGTCCGGATAAAAAAGTGACGGCAAAAAGGGAAACGGCAGTTTGTATTAGCCGGCCCTGGTAATTAACGGAGCCAAAAGTCGAGCGTGCCTCGAAATTCTGATATACGTCCACGTTAACGTGGAAGAGATGCTGGCTTTGCTGAAAACGAGGGGGTTCAAACGGGCCTAAGGGTGTGCTTAAGTCGGGATTTAATTGGGATGTCTAGTAGAATTTTCGCTCCGCGGATGATGGTGCAGCTTAGTAAGGGGCGGTTATCGAGTAGCTTTAACTAGTCGGGTCAATACGGATTCTGTCCTGCTGTCATCAGTTTGTGGAAACCGTAAGGTTTTCATATAATAAACTGTGAAATTTTATAAAATCCTTTTCAGATTTCTCGTCATCATTGTAGGGATCATGATGAAAGTTAGGCCCGCGTTCACTAGACGTAACATAAACGGAAGATTAATCATCGTTCGTTTGACTATTCGTGGACGATTTGCATTATGGTTTTTTCATATTACTTAATGCCTGCAGAAGTAACCAAAGACCCTTGTAATAAAAACCGGGCTATGAATCTTTACTGTCTTAACCAAAATCTCTGGAGTAAATTTTTTTCCTACATTTTTGTAGAGAATGCTAACACCACTGGGTGTAGCACGACCTTTACATTTCATATCATTCGGAAACTCCTGAGAAGAGTCATGTAATGACCGGATGTCACTTGGGCGTTAAAGACATAATACTTATGAGATATAAGATATTTTAAAGTTGAATGAAACGATTGCACCTTCAGAATCGTGTATTTACAACAAAAAAAACAATACACATTTAACGGAATGAATTGTACCTTATAATTACAAGAAGGTGCAAAGCTCCGTTCATCCTCCTAGTTTTTATGTACTTTTCACACGCGTACAAGTATGGGGCACTCTTCTCTAAGGTCAGGTATCTTGACAATTGAAATCAGACTGATTTCTCAATTGGGGATCTTACAACAATCGAGTCTTGTTACTGGATAATGATTGCTTGTCGTGTAGCCACATCGTCAAAATTACTGGTGATCTGTAATCGCCAGAGTTTCCAAAAGCATTAACTTCTGGTAAAGCCTGCACTGGTTACTCTCATTGTTAAAATAATGTAACCTGTCAAAAAATACGAAGAGTATGATTGGATCTGCATTTTCAATGTGGCATGCGTTTGGCAATATTAATTCATACGCCAAAGAATAGTAGTATTTTCTAACTCGTTATTAGGCATGCCTTGCTCCATTACAGAAGCCGCAACCTACGTATTCAGAAGTGCATAGACGCACCTGCCAGAGGAGAAAACAACGTTGGTTCTTATCTCCAGACAAAAAAAAAAAATGGTAAGAGTCGTTGATAAGAGTATGGAGTTCAACCGGCGAGAGTCAGGTTAAGAGCTTGGGAAATTCCGTCTCTTGGGATAACAAGTGAACCGATTACATACTGGACTGAAAAGTTATCGAAGATCAGTAGCCCCAGACTTCGACCTCTTGCAGTCCTTTTTGTTTATCATTTGCCACCTTTATGTTCACGGCGAAAGACAGTCGTTTTGTGTCGACTCAGGCCCAGCGCCCCTTTTTATTTTTTCAGTCCTTCGTTTTACTCCTGGACTTTTAAGTGGTTCGAGTGTACGAGAACCATATCTACGGATGTCCAAATGCGCAGCCTGCTGCTGAGCGCAGACTCTAAGTGGATGTAACGAGCGATTGTGGTTCCTGTAGTTTCACTCTTCCTCTCTTCCTCTCTTCTTCTTCTTCTTCTTCTTCTTCTTCTTCTTCTTCTTCCTCTTCCGACTAGTCTTCTCTAGGTAATATCCTATTATTTATCTATTGTAAATAAACCGCAGAATCTTTTTCGATTCGAATTCCTTGTACAAGAAAGCATGGCCTTAGATTGCGTCTGCCTTCGACGTTTTAACTGTGAAAGGATAGCACCTTTTCTAGTCCGTCTCCTTTTCTACCACGAGAATTGGCGAGGTAAACGAATTCCGTTATCGATCTCGCCGAGGCTGTACGGTTAAGAGGGTTACGCAACATACGTGGAAACGCTGGGATTAAGGAGGCTCCTTATATACGCCCGCTGAACGAGCCTGCAAACGTGGTAAGCATCTCACCCTGTGTCGTTACTGCAAATTGGAGCACGATATTTTCACACTAAAACCATTGTCAACAAAAACAACCCAGCTTCGTAAGCTTGTAGTTAAGAATAAATGGTGCCCAACCATCTGAATCAAAAGTTGGCAAGAAAAAAAAAAAAACGGTACGAAAAATCTCCAACAATAATATTTGCTGTCCAGTTAAAGTCAACACGAACGAAATCACCGGTATTAATCTGAGATAGTTCAAATAACGAAAACTAATATATGAACAATTTGAGAAAAGGTTTCGTAATTATAGAACGTTCAAAACGATTTAACTCTGGTGCTTTTGACCCGATTATGATGTTCTTGGCCTAATTTTTTGAGCAGACCATTCATCCTTGATTAAATGAGACATAAGAGAATATTTTTGCATCCCTTACAGAAGTTTGGTAGCAGCTTTCAGAACACTTTCGGAAATGAGCAAATAACTAACGAATTATTTCGAATGTTTATGAAATCATTTCGTATTTCAATGTTTTCAATCGTTGCTGAACAAATTCTCTACTTGTCTTCAAGCTTCACCGTTTATAAATACGTCGAACTATCGTTACTTCGAAAGCCCAGCAATTGAAATATCGCTGGAACCGTTAAGAAATCGTTGCAGTTGAAACAGAGAGAGATCTTACAAATACTTTTTTATCGAGTGGAAATAATTTAAAGGTATCAAGGCTTATTTTTTTGAGAGGTAGCGGTACCTGATAACGAAAATTTTGAAAAATGTATACTTCCAACAAAAAACGCGTTTTTTCACTCTTCATGACAACTTTTCCATGTAAGAATTGATCAAGTAGTCGTTTGGCTCTGCGCTTGGATCGTGGCTTCTCGTAGTAAATTCCGGTCGTTTCTCGATACAGGCAAACCTAATGACCCATAAAACGTTGTGATTGGATTTTTTGATGCTCTCATTCTACTGTAATCGGGGTCACTGCACCGTTTCGAAGTGTCGTAAATGCTGGAAGAATTTCATGGTGCGCTGGGTAATAATTTCAACCAAAATGGAAGTTCGTCGCGCCTTTGTATACATTAGACAATACAATTCGACCGTAATGAGGGGTTAATGAGTTCTCAAGAATCATAACACACTTGTGAGCATATTTTATTCCATTTAAGAGATTTGCACTTTGTTCTACTTGAAAACAGTTTCCTATTGATTCAAATCCATGTATGATCCATCCATCTTTAGAGTGCTGATTTCATATACTCACATACCTAAGACTAAAATAATTAATTTATATCCAATTTAAAATTTTACTTCGTGCTTTACGATGATGAAAATGATATATTCACCCTAAAAATCTTGAGTGAAATCTTTGTTAGGGGAAAAAGTAAAATTCACTAGTCAACTGGACCTGTTAGAACGTATCCGAATTCCTGAAGCAGCACGTACTTCTTGCGAAATATTCTAGTAAGAATTACTCATGTCTGTAACATTCATTCGGTATAACTCTGCGTCGTTGCCAACCCCTTTCAAAGTGTGCTGTGTGTCTCACTGCAGGGAACGACGAAACACTTGAAGGGTATGATTTATTTTTCCAGAACGATACAGCCCAGGAACCCTTACTTCCAGGTTGGAAAGCATTATTTCTCCGGAGTGAATTTCCAAACACAGACTCTCCGTTCCTGGTGAAAGGACTCGTTGTTCGGTGACCCGCCAGTCTAAACTCAACGTGCCAGAGCAACGGAAGCCGGAAGTTGGTTCCCTTGGAGAATTTCTGTTTACGTTGACCCAGAAGGTATACACAAATATGAGTCTTTTTTTCTCGGATAATACAACGGTCCTTATTCATGGTCTCCAATCGAAGTCTCTGGCAGGACTAACTCTGTCCTTCGTAGGAACGCGCAGCCTATCTCTATGAGTTTATGCCAGCAACGCATGCTTCTTAATGCTATTTATCGGACGCATACGTAAGATTTTCATACATATAGCAAATTCCCGTTCTTATGGGCTACATGTGGTATAATCGTAGCACTCTAGCGAGAAAATCAGAAAAAAACCAGTCTAGTTCGGGGCCTCAGAAATTAGGCGATTTGTGCGATTTATCACAGAAGTCAAATATTGACCACAACAATCTGTAGATATATGTATTTATTTATACTTCATCGTGTTGCGCTATTCCGAAATTAGGACATTTTTTTCAAGAATATGAAGTAACGGTAAAATCTGGAGGTAAAACAATATTATATATATATATATTTTACTGTATATATATATATACAAAATTGAATGACAGATGTCTTTAGTTTCTTGTATTAGATCCATTTTTTGGTTATGAAATATTTGCTGTTGCATTAACTGATTAAGGTGAGTTACGGTAGTCACGTTGCAGACTTTTTTCATCGACAAAATTTACCAACTTTACCAATCATCACTCAATATTTCGTAAACTTCTACATATTCAACCATATAACAATCGGTTAATTTCTTACAATTAGTAGTGATAACAAAGTCATCATATCCTTTTTGAACTAATGCCTGTACGGTAGACTGTATAAAAAAGTGGATTTTTTTTTTTACAAATCCAAGTGAAAAAATATTATTCGAAATAACAAAAAAAAAATGCTGTCAAAGCTTAAGCTCCTAATACTAATATTAAGCGGTGCATCATTCCAATTTTCTATTTACTATTTAAATAATATGGGTTCTTTTAACTTTGAAATTTTATAACTTGTCAACTCATTAATGTACTGATAAGACCAGAACGTATTTTTGTAGGGAATGGAAAGCTCTACAACAAAGGTCTGTTATCATTTTATGGTAAATTGACTCTTTCAAAAGTTACTTAAGATCAGAATTTATTTACGAATTAAACTTTTTTATTCAACTTATTCAGTATTTTTTTTTCGTTATTTAGAACAACATTTTTGTTCCGAATTTTGAAAAAAAATGGTCGATTTTTTTAATACAGTAGTGTACACTATGAAATTCAGGAACGTCATCTGAAAAAATTGCTACATAACTAGTACTTCTGGTTTACCTTGCAAAATAGCGTCCAAATTTTCTTACTATCTCGCCTAGGACAAATCGTGTATTTGCCTTTGCCTAGGTGTCACCTAGTGATGCTAAACATCAGCGTTAGAATCGCGGATAATAGAAAAGAACACATACTGATATAAAAATCTATGAAATATATTGTAATTTCTATTATTAGGAATAATTACAATTACACATCTGCGTAGCTATAAGTAGTGTATCGTAGTTTTGCTAGAAACTATTGCCGAAAAAATAGCTGTTCCTACTGGTTTTGGTACTTCTTCTCAACGCGCTATGAAAAATAATCATCTTTCGTAGAAATCTGGTGAAATGTTGTGCGTTTTTGCTCTCGGTGTGTTCTACTTCATAATACGTACTTCTGTCAGGTATTTATTACTACGTGCATATAATTTACGTGTGTGCACGCATTTGACTCTTTAAAAGCTTACCCTGCGTCCCATGATACTTTACCATATGATAGGGGCGCTTGCCAGACTCTCCGTACCTAGCTTTTTTTTTTTACAGAGTTTGTCAAACACGTGTCCATTGGTGTTGATTGTAGCCGCTTTAAAAAATAGAGGTAAGGACTACTTTGACGAAATCCGAACTTGGTATTTTCTCCGTTTTTTATGTATTCCAGATACCAAAACCTGATTGGGTAATCAGGAAAGATTTTTCCACCAAGGCCTGGTATTACTATTTCGTTTTTGAAATATTACAAATACTTCGTCTTGTTTGAATGCTCCTACTCCCTCCACGCCATGACGTCACAATTGCGCATGCACAACCACTAATAGTAGCCGATATTACCGTTCTTGAACACCATCGTTTTTGTGCGTCAATATTTTTAACACGATACCATTTTCATGGTGCGAAATCACCGAGCAGCTTAGGGATTATTTTCATCAAAAACGATTGGATGGATTCGAATTTTTATCAGTGCGCAATGCTCAGAGTAACGTGTACTATTGTAAAAAAAAACATAAATAAATAAATTTGAAAATTATGCTAATACCCGATGGCAGTGAGTCAACGGTTATAATTTCTACCGAGAGTAGCGCGATTACTGTTAGTCTTCCAGGCAGTGATTAGTTGTCGACCTGATACATTAGCGAAACTATGAAAGACTTTATAGTGACTATAACAGCAGCACTGACTGGAAAACTAATTGTAAGAGTGGTAGTGCCACACTTAGCACCAGCAGGGTTACACAAGTTTCTCCCTCCACTTTCTTATTTGAGAAGTCAGGTAGCATTCTATTACTACAGTAAGAAAAATGAATGTTGCCAAAGAAATCGACTAATAAGAGTGGTAATATTGATATAATAAGAACAAACAATGTAAATTTGTTTGCTTTTCTATCTCGAGAGTGCGCTGCGATAAAATTGTGTTACCAACAAACGTGGAGAAGAACTCAGAAGGTCTACTAACCTTTGGTTTCTGATCAGATTCCACTTGATCAGCTTCGGTTGCCTTGTTTAACATTCGTTCCGTTATATTTGTGATTCGATCCATTTTTGACCTGATTATACGTACCGTGCATCCTTAACTTCAAGTTTGAAAGATTCCTCTACTCAGTGGAGGAGAAAATTTTAAAATACGATTTGCTCACTTCGTTGGCATTCCGATCGTCCCTTCCTTTTAGAGAAGCATTAAATTTACCGAACGGATTTTGATGAAATTTGGTATAACGGGGGTCTTTTGGGTGGCTGATCACGAATCAATTATCATAATTTTTCACACTTGGATTGTTTATAACAATTGCAAAATGAATAGTCTTGTTTAAAAAAACTATTTACTTATGTTTAATAATTATCCTGAATCATAAAAACCTCAAGAGTGCGATTCTTATTGCTTGATTTACAGCAAAAATAATAAAAGACCGTATAAAACGAAGTGCCACTCTCTAAGAATGATTGCCCCGCAAAAGATTAACGGAATCGCAGGTCGATTCCTTTTTTGGCTCAAAGGACACGCTTCCGCTGATCAAAATTCTCTAGATACAGTTGTTGATATGTGCTAGCTGCGTTGCACGGTGCAAAGTTCTCCCAGAATTCCTTGCGTTTCTATCCGTAAAAAGGTTGAGCATGGCGCAGGTTGTGCGACGCGTGCGGTGGTTTGAAGCAATTGGCAAATTAGACGTGGCTAAGCCTAATCGTTTCAAGGCGCATGAGTATTATGCAGTCGGTGGAAACTGCAACAGATGGGCCCATGTGTGCAGTGTTACAGATTTTCATGGGATGCATTGTAGCGTAATCCGATTACACGGCCCATTGAAGTCGGAAGTGTGATCGTCTGAAAAGGGATGGCGGAGGAGAGAGAATGGACAGGCTAACACATAATACGGTTGTTAAGCGATGAGAACAAATCAATATTTCACCCGGTGAAGATGCAACGGCTGTATCCGTGACCCTAACGAAGGGTCCGTTGCGAAAAGAACATACGCGCAGCGAATCGTCAACGTCATTAACTTTTCGTATACATCGTCCGGTATGTGATAAAAAATTAAATAAAATATAATTTGTAAAAAATGTCTCCGAGTACAATAGCGTTATACTCAATTGCGTGCACACGATTTCCAAAATATTCTTTTTTTACGTGCAAAAATTACCGTCCCAGAAATATTGTATAGTCGAAATAATTTGTGATTAGAGGCAAAATTTTTGTTGTGACGATGAAGTTTTTTTCTGCTACAGACTATCGAGTCATTTTACTCCGGCGAATAGTAAAGTTATTCAAACTAATTACTCTATAGATTAACGGAAGTGTCGCAACATCGTTACATAATCCAGACGTTGTGGTATCAGTGCAGGGTGCAATTAGACTATACGTTCCTGCAGCTGCATCCGGAGATTAGCCGGTGAAATCGTTTCGATTCTGAAGATCTTGTACAGCGGGAAATTGTGCTGGAAAGGTGATGAAAAATTAAATACGAGTTGCAGAATTAGGCACTTGTGGCTTAGAGCGGGAAGTTTTTTTTTATAATTCTACTCTTTCAAAAGTTATAAAAATATCAGAGTTTGTTTTGAAAAGTTTGTAAATGTAAGAAATGAATTAGTAAACATCATTTATATTGATTTTGTCATCTATAATAATGACATTGCGGCGTAAAAATGAACCGAGTATGGCTTTGCTTTCTAGAATAAAATACTTTCTAGAATAAAAAAATATTTGAATTTACTCTGAAACGTCCAGGTAAAAAATTTATGAAGTATACTTTACACGAAACAAGACATGCCTGTCAGATAATAATAAAAAAAACCATTCCACTAATTAGTCCAACTGTTTGATTTAGCGGTTATTTTTAGCTTGATGTATGAAAATTACGTTATGAAAGCCAAGTTGGTGAAATAATCGGAATACAAAATAAAGAAACATTTGAATGTACTCTGAAACGTCCGGGTGAAAAATTTATAAAGTAAACTTTACACGAAACAAGACATGCCTGTCAGATACTCATAAAAAAATCATTCTACTAATGAGTCTAACCATTTGCCGGTTATTTTTAGCTTGATGTCAGAAAATTCAGTGTTATTAAAAAAAAAAAAAAAAAATTGAAATTTTTTGAAGGAGAGCGTCGTGCCTCGGAATTCTTTTGTCTTTTCTTAAATTACGGAAAAATGAAGATGAAACTGTTTTGAAAAAACAAATTGTATGTGTGAATCACTTGGAGATCTGTGGAATTGAAGCTATCTTTTAATTTCGGAAATCACCAGGAAATCACTTCTGAATCGTTAATGATTTCAAAGCAAGCGGCACCTTCGACGAACAACGTAGAATCTTTTCACAGAATTCTTCGTACCACTTTATGGTGCATTAAAAGTAGTTTTATAATATCGCTTTAGGAAGATTTCAAAATTTTTACACGTTCATAATTTGTAATACCAATGTAACAACGAATCTTCATGTGTGTTGATTTCTATGTAATTGAATGTTGATCACTTCGAAGTAAAAGTTTACAAGAAAAAAGATTACTCTTACATGTTCTCTCTTAATGTTGTGTAGCTTTCAACCATCAAGTCATGTACTATCTGACGTTTGTTAACCAAATTTTTTATTTCACAGTACCTGATTAACGAAACGAGATTCATCTGGGGTTCCGATTCGTGAACTGTAATCACAAATTCAATTCGGTGTTAATATCGAGATTCCATGATAAATATTTCAACAATTACGAAAACTTGGCTGGCTTGAGACTCTGCAGATAATCTTCACCGATCGAAAGTTCTAGTATATGAATTCAAACACGGGCAACTGTCTAGGTACTAAGTCCTCAGTGTATCGAACATACGTGCATGAAGTCGAACTACCAAATTTATGGTGCCAATTACAATTGATCTCCCATGGCACGAGGAACATAAATCTTCGAACAAGCGAAATCAGCAATATGGATCTCTGCTAGTGCTGTACGATTGATCGATTAATCGGTAGCTTCTATGAATCGTTGTTTCTATTAATCGATCAATTGACGATTTTGGTTCATTGTTTTTCCGATTAATCGATTATTCGATGCTGCAAATTAATAGATCAATCGCACAGCACTAATCTCGGCAGAAATTTATAAACTTCAAAAAAACAACTGTTTTGATACAATATAAACAATATCACTGGTCATGGTGCTAATGAAATTTTTCGGACACTGATTCAATTCGTATAAATACAATGAATGAAAATGATGTTCAAGTGTTTCGTAGTAATAACTGAGTAAAAATATACAAATTAGTCATAATTATTAGACTAATTGGTTTGACGAATTTTTGAGCTCTTGATGAGGCTGGACGATTTCGAAGTTACCAATGTCAACAGAAAGTGGCTTATGCAAAAAAACAAGTAACAAACGAATTTGTACGAAAAACGAAAAATCTCTGGCCTATGTGACTACGAAAAGGCTCACCAAGTACCGTTTACTAATTCAATTTTTTTCTGGATTTTCAGTTCCATTAGATAGCAGTTGGCAATCCTTTTCTTCCCATCACATGCAGCTATATAGATAGAACACTTATAGTTTGGCATCACAAGCATAGACAGCATGCACTGCTTATATCTGCATGGAAAGTTATATTAAGTTTCAATCATACTTTCATTTTAAATTAAAAGATATGTGCTTGGCAATAGTACGTGGTTTGAATCCTTTGTGATAAAGAATGAGGATATTTATTTGTGCAAAGTGGTTTTGTTCGATAAGTTTTTTTCTTGAAGTGATGGAGTTCGTATATTTTTGATCAAAGAAGGTGTTTTGTGGATAATGACCACATTTAGTGAACTTAGCCAAAAGTTTTTGCGGCAAAAGTGCTTTTTGGGGAGGGGTACTGTAATCGGTGCATGTTTTAACAGAAGTTCCTCTCGTTTGGTAAATTGACCTAGATTGAAGTGGAAAGAATTGTTTTTCGGAAAAACTGTCACACGAAAAAACTTGATCGATTTACATGCGCGATGATAATTATAGGCACAGTACTTTTTTTGGGTAATAATTACCTTGAATTCAGTATCTGAAAAATTGAAATAACATTCGAGAATATAAGATGAACTACTACGAAGTCATTCTTGCCATAATCCCTATAATTTATACTCTAAAAAGATGCTATCCAGATAATTGTCTATGTGGATCGAACAGGCTTCTTTCCGTGCATTCTTGTCGTTCTTCATTTCTGCATATTATTACGATTGCACAAGCTATATGCTGAACGTTTCTTCGCCAATATAATATAATGTACAAAACGGAGAATGATGTACTTACGTATACCTACAACCTAAAGAAGACAGCAGTTGGAAGGCACTAGCTAAAATTCAATTAAATTTTAATACACAAATGGAGCAGCCAATATTCTAAGAGCAATAATTGCATTAAATGGGGGCAGTCGTTCGCTCGTAATTTACCCATCGTGTTACCCATCTATTAGAGTCACCCAGTTTCACCGCGGTTGCAGTCATAGAGACCGCCCCCAGTATGAGTTACCAGCGTCCTTGCGTTCCAGGCTTTTCAATTATTTTGTGATATTACCATATGGACCAAATCAACCAATTTCGAAGTGTACAATTTTTAATTCTGTTGAAATTTCTACAAATATTTTTTTACGTACTCACTTTTAGGACACAAATGTTTAAATCTTCTCAAAAATCGGTTGTATGCCAGTCTTCCGAAAAAATCTCAATATTTGATTTTTTGTTTCAATTATATCAAGATGAAGCAGTTTATTTAAAAGTACTTTGAAGTATTTTGAATTGCCAACAATATATGTTAAACGTGTTGAAAATTTCATTTCGAAAAAACGTGCCTTGTGATGGGTTGAAATATACCTTTTTCTTTTTTTCCAAGTACTACCGCAATTTGCCTAGTCAATTAGAATCTAGTTCGGCTTGAACCTACGTCTTAAAAAATTTGAAATAATCCAAAAAAATTCAGCTTCTAGATAATTCTAACATGCTTTCTAATATTACGGAGTTTTCCGATTCTCTCAAACCATTATTACGATTAAATTTGGAGACTTCAAATTTTTTCGAATCGCAAATCGCGTTGGATAAAATTGGTTGATTTCGCATGAACTACTATACATGTGTACCAACTGAGATGTGAAAAATTTCACTAACTTTTCCGCTACGTTAGCAGTCCTCTGGAAATATTTGGGCTATCGTTAAAACATCTTCATGATATTCAAATGGCACGTATGTAATTAATAGCATTTGATAATTGTATCTTGAATGTCCTGATCGGACGCTAACTAGTAACGTATAGTTAATATTGGTTAAGCGCTGATTAAAGAGCTCCTAATTCGATGTGATATTTCTTCAAAAATTATAAAGAGTTCTGATAAGAGCCTGTCATCAGGACATGTGAAAACTGAAGTTAGTGACTGATGAGTTATAACTTGCAAGGTTTTGTACACAGAGTGAATTCATAACGACTGCACGTTCCTTCATCTGGTCAAATTTAATGCGCACGCGCTACAATCTAAAAACAAAACTTGATGTTTCGAGTTGAATGCAACCGTCACCTAAATCTGTTAAAATTTGTGAAATTACATACATTGTACAGGCGCGAGCTTGGTCGTCTACTCATTGGTCGGGGCAGGAAAATACCGCCATGGTACGACCAATGAGAGTCAAACTATTCGGCGCCTGCGCAGTTAGTCTCTCCGCTTGCTAAGTTTCACCGTTTTCTCACGGTATACTAATAAACAGAAATCTGAGAGATGATTATCAATTGAACCTAGCTCACGTGAGATCCTATAGCCGTCTCACTCTGAAAATTTGAATTTCTTAATGAAAAAATCTCAGCTTTCACATGAAAAACTTAAAAGTGAAATAAATTTTGGTGGTGCATGAGAAAAGCAGTTTGTTTTTGCCATAAACGGGTTTTTGAGATTGACTTTGAAAGATTTTGCAGAAATGAATATCATATTCACAAGGGTGAGAATTTTTAATATTAGATACCTATTTGTTCATAATTTTTTTTATTGTGCTGAAAACAATTCGTGTTAAACCTCAATTAGGTCGAAACTTGACGATGAACTTTGATGTGGCATGTCTCGCGAACGGTAAGTCTTAGAAGATTCAAACTTGGTGAACTTTTTATTCTTAGTACACACTAAAATAATTAAAAATTTATGACAAATCGATGTTTTGATGTCTCGGTAATGTGTTGATAATTCGTGGATGCGCCCATATATATTTAGTTAACAAAAGAAAATTGAGCGTAGGTCGCGACAAGCGATGTAATGCAAAAAGATTACTTAAACTACACGTCCCTGGGGGACGTGATTTTACCCAAGTTTTCGAAAAATGACATAACGAGAATTGTTAGTTTGTTAAGTTACAGTAAGAATGAAACCTTAGCGAAAATCAGTAGTTGACGGAATTGACGATAGCTCGGAACGGTAGTGACAAAAAAATAAAATAGAATTTACAATAAACGGTATCTAATGAGAGAGATTGACATTGATTAATAGTTTTCACAGATCGCTAACTTAGACGAGAGAATGTTATTTACAGCAGTCAGAGATGCAAGTTGAAATTAACAAGGAAATTCGGAATTACAGTAACGAAAGAATACAAAACTTATGCGATTGAGAGATTTAGAGAAGGGTTCGCAAGATAAAGAAACACACTAAATACACCTGATTACAATAAGCAAAACTTAAATTGACAAAGGAATACGGTATTCAAGTAACAAGCAATACGAAATTAGTAATAGCCGATAGAAAAGTTCGGCAGTATTTAGCGGCTTAATCTACGCTTGGCTGTACTCCAAGTAACTCGGTTTACGATACAAAATCATGCACAAAGCAAATAAAAGCGATAGGCAATACTAGCACAGAAAGAAAAGATAGCAAAAGACGGTATAGGAATTATAAAAGCAATTCTAGCATAAGATTACAAGAATCAGAGAAAATCAGAAATACAAAAGATATTTATTCGATAGTTACGAGGCTGCTCAACAATTAGTTTTCGAAATTAATTATTTAACAAAATCATGGAGTCACACGACGGCTTACAGCAACTTAAAGTTCGTAGACCATGACTCACATTGATTGTAGTCCTTACTGATAGGAAGGCTGCGTCGATCCTTGGAACGAGGGCTTTATCAATTCTGGAGGTAGTGTTTTGGGTTCGGTTCGGCACCTGGTTGGTAAATCGGGGGACGACAGACTGCGGTCTGCCCTGTACGTCGTCCTTACAGCATCCGAAAAGACTGGGAAACGAAATAGTGTAGGCGGTTCATCATTACAAAACGGTAGTTGAATTCGTCGGAAGCTTGGAACGATAGTTTTCGATAGTCCTTGGTCCCTCGGTGAATCAAAGACGGGTGTTGATCCTTTGGTGATCGGAATTGTGGTCGTCCTGGTACCTGGTTAACTTGCGTTGAGGCACGGGATACAGAATTTATAAAGAAAGTATTAGTAACTGTATAGTATTTGTTGCCTATTTTGTATTTTTACCGTGAAAATATCGTTGAAGATGATGAAAAACAAATTCTGTGAAAGTTTGAGACCTTAATATTATTATTAAGAGGTGCCTCATCGCGATTTTTGATTTCCCATTTAAATAACAGAGGAAATTTTTTTTTCAAGTTTGGAATTCTATTGCGTTCGAAGGAATGAACGAGTTGTATAAATCAATATCTATTATTGTAGGAAATTGAACGATCTACAAAAAATGGTCTGTTGCCATTTTTCGCCAAGTCGACTCGTTTCAAAGTTATGAAAGGTTACAGTTTAACCTCAAATGGTATACGATGACTTCCACAATTTTTTTATATTTCATTACGAAATAATGGCTCAACAACATAAAACAACATATTTTTCGTGAAGTTCATCAAGTGTTCTTTGGTAAAACATCGAAATTTTTACGAAATACTAATAATCGTAAAGAAAATCAATTTCCTTTTCAAAACATCAAATTTTACACGAAATACTAATAATCGTAAGGAAAATCGATTTTCCCTACAATTATTAGTATTTCGTAAGAATTTTGACGTTTTGCCAAAAAACACTTGACGACCTTCACGGAAAATATGATGTTTTATGTTTTTGAGCCATTATTTCGTTTACCATTTGAGGTTGAACTTTAACCTTGAATAACTTTTAAACGAGTCGACTAAGCGAAAAATCACATCAGACCTTTTTTGTATATCGTTCAATTTCCTACAAGAACATGTATTGATTTTGACAACTCGCTCATTTGTTAGAACACAAGAAAATTACAAATGAAAAAAAAAATTCCCGTGTTATTTAAATGGGAAATCAAAAATCGCGAAGAGGCACTTCTTAATATTAATATTAAGATCTCAAACTTTCACAGAATTTGTTTTTTCATAATCTTGAACGATATTTTCACGGTAACAAAATAAGTTATTTTTTTTCTGCATATACTGATAATATAGCCGAAATACATGAATTTTGAATCAGGATATCCATCACCTTACATTCAGAAGTTACAGTTGAGATATATAAAGTCTGAAAAAATTAGGCAATTGTTTTTGAATTATTTGGAGCCGATTTCGGGGGCGTCTGATGAAAAATTCATCCGGGCCCTAAATAATGACCAGCCTGGTATACATGTACGCAAATTTATCTCCACATCAATACTTTGTGTCTATTCCGTTTCGGTGTCTATTGCCGGGCATGATATTTTGATCTGCGAGGCAGAAGAGTCAACTTACTCAGCACGAAGTGTAAGATGTAAAATTCACCTGCGTCCGTAAGTGGCGGATTGAAATTATGTGTTGTTGTGAGGAATCGTAGCAGTCATCAGTCATCAGTGAGTCAATAATAAAAGTTTACGAAGCCTATTGAACTACCGTATCAACTGTTTGAGATCTGCTCGAACTAAAAAAAATTCATAGTTCCTGCATAACCTCCAAAAATCAGGTTCGATAGCTGAAGCTTGAGGCGACCAATCTGCCTGAAAATACGACAAAGCTCACGGATGCTCAGACAAACGTTCAATCTCCTAACAATAAGATGAAACGGTGAACCGTTTCCTCTCGGTATTCGTTCTACGTAACTGAAATGAGACGAACTCGGAAAAGAAATAATTTTTTGCGAAGAGACATTAGGCCTCTTTATACAATACAACATCTCTTCAAAGAAGTTTCTTCCGCCTTTTTTCACTCTCCCGGGACGAAGCGTCGCGACGGAGGTAAGAATAAAAAGTAAAAAACTTGTGGCAACAGAGTGTCGGCGCCACGCCATTGGAGAATCTGGACATCCTCCAAGGATATCTGGGTTAATATCCTGTAACATTGTGAATATATACCTACCTAGATACGACGTTCCGCGCTGGTTCGTCGAATCCACTCACTACAGGATCAATATAAACTAAGTTTGCGTTTCGTCGCCAGGGCTCAGATCTGGCTTTGCAGGCTCCAGTGTTTGTAGCTGGCCTCAGCTCCATTTCACCATATATTCTAGGACAGAGGAGAAGCTGTCTTGAAAGATTCAAGCTGAAACCGCGCACCAGTTTCAGCATTATCAAACTTTAAAGTCGAACCTTGAGTATTGAAGGTTTGGGGTACTGAAAACCCCCAGGCACTGAAAATTCTCTGTTTTCTTATAGCTGGTGTCGTTTATACAATTCTCACCTCAACGAGATTGGATTTTGTGCTGCGCACAGTGTTTTGTTGGGAGGCAGGTCAAGTAATACCTTACTGGAGTTCGTCTCTCATTGGCTGTTAGAGAGGTGATGTTATCTTGTCACTTTTCGAAACAACCCGATATCCCGCTGTACCTGCACTCGTTGCGTTTCACTATAATGTAAACATTCTCTGCGAGTCGTGGTAAATGATCCTTCAGGGACTCAAAGCCGAAGCAACTCGACCCAACGCTCTCAGATGCCTACGGACTGACATCATCCGACACAAATCGACATCAAGCATCGCTTGGCGGGCTCCGCGTGAAAAAATAGGCATAAAAGAATTCACGAAAAAATGACCAAATCGCGCCATAAGGTCAGTGCTTTTTCCTCTGCCTGTATTGACATACCTACGTATATAAGTACGCTAACCCAAAGAGCCCCCCATTACCTTCCATGAATTTCTATCTTTATTATATTTGTTCTCGGAGTATAACTTTTGCACGCACATGTATATATGCAATGCCTATGTGTATTATGTGAGAGGAAGTATGTGTGTATGTGATACGTATAGGTATACAGGGGTAATAGCTTGATACACATAATTCTATGTTGCGTGATAATTTTCCTCCGGGGCAATATGGTTTCGCATTGTGTTCATCGGCCCGTTGTGTACGCAGGGGTCGCATCGAGACTCACTACCCAATGTGTGGTTCATCGGTCCAATGACGATAGGGATAGTAATTTATGACAGATGCGCGTCATACTACGGATTGTACCTGTTATTATGATTTAACGGTTTTTTATCCGATGTTTAGTCCACCGAGTTCAACTTCTTGGCAAATGGCCGGGGTAAATTCGACCTTTCAAAACTTCTGTTGATTTATTGATACAAATTTAAAGAGATCAGAATACAGTGGGATCTTTATGCAATATGTGTAGTATCAGGGTGTTTAAAAAAAAAATGTTAATTTTCCAACGGGCCACACCTGAAATAGTTAGTTTAGGTAGAAACAAAAATTCTGGCGAAAGATGAGCATTGTCGGTTGAGTGGAAGATCGGGCACATTTGATTTTTGATTTTTTTTCCCTTTTCATCAAATTTTTTATGGATAATTGTTAGTAAACATTTTTTTTATGCTTTGAGCGACCAGTAGATCAGGTTCTGTCTTAAATCCGATGCTCCTGGAATTTGAACTCTTTAGTTGATATTTAATAGGGACGTCTAACGAATTTTCTGATTATTATTCAATTAAAACACATGAAAAACATTTATCGAAATATTCAGCAATTAACTCTTGATATCAATAATAATTAAACTTAATTACCAATGTAATTAACATTGTAATGAGAAATGTGTAAATATTGAATAAAAAATTGGAATCGGAGTGAAAAAATGTTTTTTATTATCTATCATAAATTTGATAAAAATGAGGAAAAAAAAATTAAAAATCAAATATAATACATATAAAGACGAGTGATCGTATTTTGGAAAGTTTTTTTCGAATATTTACGCGATACCAAAACCTCCGCAACGAATTTGCAAATGATCCAATTCTCATTGCTCTCCATTCGATTGGCCTGCGTCAACCACAGCCACTGATAAGAACAATGCTTTCGTCGGTTTTGCCTGCAAATGAATTCTCTAAAAATGACATCAGATATCAGTTTAGGGTAATAATTATGGTATAAATTATGTAATTATATTTAAGTAATTATAAATTCATGGAATTCGAAAGTAACACAGTCGTGATAAATTGTAAAAAGCTAGAGAAAATTTTATATTTAGAACATGCGTGAAAAATTGATTTCTTTTCTGATAATAAACAAATTGTCATTATTATAATGATACTGTCATCTATCTGTACCAGTCTTCATCATATTCGTCGAACAATTTTGTTGTTCACTATGAAAATTTTTAAGAAAACTATTTTGTATTCTAAATTTCGGATAATATATAAAATTGTCAAAATTTGAAACTTTTTCAAATCTTTTCACATGTAATGATGCTTTTTGTATTTAGTTCCAAATTCTATTTAACGATAAGCCCGCTTGCGGGCGTCCAGCTGATGTCTTTAGAGCAGAGTGACGTATCTGCTGCTAATTTGAGAGTATTAGCCTAAGAAATATTTGGTTACAAACTTTAATTCCAATTAAACAAATCTTCCTGAGTTTTATTCCATATTTTGAAGTCACTATATTGATTACCAGTATGCTCTAATTTCAAAGTAATTGTGAGATTCAAAATGACATTCCATGTCTTTGCTGCGGCTGATAAAATCATTTTGACAGGAAAAAAATATCAACCCTGGCAGTCAGCACTTCAAGTCTTGATCATATTTTACTTGTATTCCTATTCCGCAAAGATGACGAAGTTGAAAACAAAATCCGGTGAAAAAGGGATTAAACTTACTGGTAATTCCTAAAATTCTCAAATAATCTCCGTGAATTTGATACACATATTCCTTAATTTGATAAAACTGCGCACGTGCTTCCATACACCCCTTTCAATAAATAAGGAAACAAGAAGTATACAAAAAAAAGTAAAATATGAAACAGGCGAGAATAAAGAACTGAGCTACGGTGCCTGTGTGATTAAAACGATGTCATGGATTGCAATTTTGAGTGAAATCGATAATCGATTTCGCTGTAATAACGTGCTACGTGTCATTTTTATCCCTGCAGCGATCGACCGTGCACCCTGATATAGAGCCTTTGTAGGACCACGGCGAGAACTCGCGGTGTTGCAACCAATAAACATAAAGCGTGAAATATTGCTGATCGATTCGGGAGATGCGTGTCGAAAAATACGAATTTCCTATTCGGTTTTTATAGGCGCGATGAAATATCGTATAAATATAGCTATGTTCACCCTATTGGGATCTTCGTGTGTGGAGTTGAAATTTTCCCCACGAAACTCACACCTATAACATTCCTTGGGCATGAACCTGCTTTGTGTAACTCATACCACCGACGAGGGAAGGTGCATACGTAGCCACACGTGTTATTACGGTGACGTCACTGTCGAAAAATTAAACGATCAAACGAACTTACCTTAAGTGATGTTTGATTGTGATTATGCTAGACGTTTCGTCCGATTAGATCAATAGTTGGTAACGCTCTTAGTATTAGGGAATTTTTGATAACTTTATCTTTTATGATATTTTGCTAACATTCTTTTTTTAACCAAATTTATGGAACAAAATCGATGATAAATCTAGCTATGCAGCCGTTTTCACTTAAGGGACGATTATGAAAACGCGTGAAAACCTTGAATTTCGATGCCCAGGAAGCAGCTTTCGATATCGACGCCTCGTTGGTATGCGGTTGACGTAGCCGCATGTCGAGTACGATGTGGGTTGAAAATGGTGACGTCGATGGGTGGAGGTCAAAACTTGAAATGGTAAGTATTTCGAATGGCTGACATATTGGTATTTCGAATATGTGAAAATCAAATAACGCAAGATGAATTGTTCGAAATGTTGATTTTCGAAATCGTCACTGATTAGAATGACTACTAAACTAATAACTGTGTAGGTTAGAGGGGTACAACCAAAACACCCTCTACCTATGAAAAAATATTTTTTTTGCCGTCTTCAAAATAATCGCAAATGGTAGAATCTCGTAAAAATACAAGTTTTTCTACGGAACAGTAAGTGCGTCTATCGTCTGATCTTCCAGATCCTTGTGCCACGAAATGAATTTATCACATTTCATTGATACGAGTCATTGTGTTGTGTGTCTACCATTCTAAATCCGGAAATTATTTTTTTTTTTAATTACCGCGTCTCTTGGTCGTAAGTTTCTTTTAATTTTTCTAGCGCTTAAAATTTTTCTCTCAAATATCCAATTCCGGGGCAAGCGGCTACCAGGATTTCGATTAACTAGGGGAATTTCCTGATTTGACAGTTGAAATTAAAAATTAATACATGGTAATGTTTTACCCAATTCTTAGGAGTAAACGGGATGAAAAGAAAAACACTTTCATTATAAATCTCACGTGGAAAACCGTTTTTTAAAAACAGAAATAAAACGATAATAATTTTTTTACCGTGTTATTTAAAAGTTTCCACCGGCAAACTTGGTCAGAAAATGTCTTCTATACCCCTTTACACTCAGGAATTTTTTCAAATTTTTTTTTCAAGATCTTACGTCAAGGGGGAACTATAAACTTTTTCGATTTGCTTGAAACTTGAACTCATAAGAAAGCTCCATAAAACAAATGGTTTCCACTCGGTTCCAATCAATTACGTTCCACATGAGCCCAGTTATTATTTCAAATAACGTGAAAAAGTGGTGTTTTTCGAAAAGCTCCTTGCGTCACGATTTTGATCGTAAGAATCTGAAAAAAATCCACAGCCATTAGAGGAGCGTAGACAACAAAAATTACCATGGAAATTGCAATCTGACAAGTTACCACACAATTGACAATTTTCACAAAAATTCACAAAAATTGTCAATCACCAATTATTGGAACAATTAGGTGGTTAAGGTATGAAAGACATTTTTTGACAAAGTTTGGCGATGGACACTTTTAAATAATACGGTGATAAAAAAAATGATTGTAGTTTTATTTCTGTTCTTAAAAATCGGCTTCCTACCTGAGATTCATAATGGGAGTGTTTTTTTTTGTCCCGTTTACTCCTAGGAATTGGGAACAAAATCACCATTCAATAATTTTAAATTTTACTATTGAAAAAAATAAAATCGAAAGAAGGTTTTTTTTTCAAGTATCGAAAGCCGTTTGAGATAATAAGATAAAAATTTAGCTGAATTATTTTTATTTGATGTCAAATCGATCCCCCAAGTGCGAATCAATAACGCTACGGGTCAGATTTCCCATACAAACCCGACTATACCCTTTGTATTCTTCTTTACATTGTGAACTTAAGACAAAATTGTTAGGAATAGAAAAGACAACCAGGAAGTTTTAATGCTTTCGAAGGCTGAAGCTTGAAATTATCTAGATTCAACGTTCGACCCACTGATTTTAGTAACTTTCTGGTTCCTTTCACATTTCTCCGACACTCTTGCTTCGATTGTCCAAATAAGAGGATATCATTCAGACAAATACTGACAAAAAACCTTCTGATCTCAAAAGCTGACCAATTGGTTTCATTAATTCAGTAAATACAAATGGCGCTTTATACAGACCGAATGGAATGTAGTTAAATTCGCGCAGCTCGTTCTTAAAACAAAATCTCAGAACTTTTCTGTATGATCTCTTCACAGAAATTAGAAAGTACGCGTCTTTAAGATTTATCGACGCCATAAAAATAGCTATCTTTTATCCTCCATTTTAAAACACGGTGCCGAAATAAATTCATTCATTTCTTTTAAATTGAAAATGAAACGCACGTCACCGGTGTGCTTAGATTTAAAAAAATATAGCGAGATGAACTGATTTCGACTCGCATTACATTTCGAAATGGCTCCTTTTTTGAATTTCCATTTCCCTATTTACGTATCGTGAATAAGGTGGGCTCCCAAACGGAATGACATAACCCTTTATGCATTGTGAAATGAAAGGGTCATTTGTCAATATCTGCTATTCTCAACAAGGCAAATTTTTTTGTCGACGGTTCTCTTTAAGCCAGAAATCTCTCGATTTCCATCCCGTCCGCTGAGTGCCCGGTGATTCCATCCGGAAGGACGGCGTCAGTTTAACTTATCAGGATGTTGATAATCCGAGCATGCGCTCTGTTTTGGAATCGATGATTGAAGCCTGCGATTTTTCCCTCTAAATCCAGTGCTAAATCTCCTCCGATAACCGCCCGGTTTGGTTGAATCTTCGGAAGATTTTTCCATAGATTTTGCCACCTTAAAATTTTTAGAGAAATTCTCGCCACATAGGAATGTGTCGTATCCAGACTCAAAACTTTTTCGAAATTCTGTACTGGTGCAAAAGAGACAACACTTCACCTCCGAGCTATCTGTCTCTCTCTGGACAGCCAGTGGTATACCTGGTATATACACATACAAGTCCTCAAAATTGTTCCCAAAGAAATTTCGTCTTGTTTTCTACCAAATTATTGTAAATTCGATGTATTTACTTATCTTTAGGCCAATGTGAGATATCTGGGGCATAATGGGCCACCCAAGAAAAAACCACTTTTGCCTCCTTGTCATACAATATACTATTACTTCCTATAGTCACATAAAATACTGATAAAGTAAGTATCGTTGCAATAACGGTTTGAATATTGTTCGAATTACAAGAGGACGTAGGAGAAGTAACTATTTAGTGTGATCATAGTTGTCAATATTGAGTTTTATGGTTGTTGCAACGCTGAATCTACTTACCTAATTAACCATGTTCTTTCAATTGAATGAGGGCTTGACATCAATTTATTATCACATCCATTGAATGAATTGTTACTAACACAATTGAGTATGAATAAAAAACAAAATAACTCACACGTCGATAAAAATTCAGAAAATTACAAATTAAATTAGTAGTAAGTAGTAATTGGCAGGCTGTTAAAAAAAAATACCTTTAGAAATAAATCAAATTCTATCATTGTCGTTTCATGTTTGCATCATACCTTGAAAGAGACCTGCAGAGTACCACTTACTAATTTGATTTATTTTTCTGAATTTTTATCAATGTACTAGTTATTTTGATTCTCATTCGTACTTAATGATTCATACTTTTCTAAATATTGTAAAACACTTATAAAAAAATGTCCAATGGCACAAACTACCAGTAATGGAAAATCTTTCCTCCATAAAACGTAATTAAAAAGACGCTTTATTTCACCGGTACGTTTTCAAAAATGAAAAAAAAATTGCTGTCCTATTATGGTTTTTTTGCGCAATGGAAACCAATATTTCGTAGATTAGCTAGAGAGTTTTCTGCACGTAAGCAAGATAGCTAAACTTGCAGAATTCTCGCTCTGGTGTCAATTTCTTTCTGTTACATTATGATCTAATCGAGCTTTTTCGCTGCCAAGGAAAATTTTTGTCCGTGTACAAATTAGTTGATACAATGATCCGCGAAGGTTAAAAAAGACGTTTGCGAGTCTGTGGCTAAGATAGATACCTAGTGATAAATGAGTCTTTGAAATTCTTCATTTGCAAGAACTTTACAGGATTGGCAATTTAGCGTTACTGGTATTTCCGCTGCTTTGAAGGCGAGAGTGACAGGTGAAAAAAGAAGCGGATAAAACGGAAATCGTATTAGCATAGCACAGATTCTGCCGAAACAAAGCCGTCATGCAACCTGTAAAATGTAGACTCTAATTTACGACGCGTCAAAGCACTGAGCCCTCGCATCACTCAGCCACTCATATTGGCGGAAAATATATGCATAATACATAGAGGCAAAGACCCTGGGTAAAATACAATATACGCGATGATCGCGCAGCACGCATGTGTGGTATAATACACGGAGTGAGGCTGGAACGTAATATCCATACACCGCGAAATCAAAGATGCCTTTGAATACATTTATTTTCCACCTCGTAACTGGGAGGAGTTTTAATTGCAACGAGCCGCCGATTACAATCAGCGACTTCGCGGCGTACTACGGCGGGCCTCTTAATTACCATCTCCTGCTCGATTGCTCCTTGCATTCTTTCACGTTAACTTCGCGATCAGCGCTGGTCTCTCCGCTTTGCCGCCTATAAATTCATTCAGATATCGAAGTTATGCACTGGGAAATTAAAAGAGCAGCCCAATCATCACCGCGCTTTCTTAAGACATGCCTCTTTACTCTTTACTCGCATTTATTTAAGGCGGGACTGAATTTCACTGAAAGCCGTTGATCCGACGAGTCGCTCGAACCCCGGGAGTAAGGGATTCAGACGCCAGAGGTGCAGCCGACGCGACGGCGTCAGGGTCAACGGAACTCGACGCCTAGCGTCGCGGGGTAAAACCCTCGCTATAACCCAGCTACGCTCTCCGGTCGCCATCGCTGCAGCGCATCGTTCGATAACGAAAGTTCAACTCGCTCTACGACGCACGCTCTTCGCTGCACGTCCGGGTGTTACGGAAAATTGAGGACACGCGGGGCGGGGGTGGGAAAAGCTTCGAGCCCTGCCAAGGGGATCGGGGGGATAATTCGAAACGGCGAGAATTCGGGATGCCTGTACAAAGTATATGGGCCGATCCAGCAACTTTCGGCGAGCTTTTGGGGGTTGAAATGTCGAGCAGGCAGCAATTTCGATACACATGGTATACACTGTGATATATACACACGTCAATAATATAAGATTTTTTCGACATATTTAATCCCGTGTATATATACGAAGGAAATAAAAACAAAATTTTTTATGTGGAAGGATTGGACATGTTGGAGTATATCTGGAAACTTTCAGTGTGGAATGGAAATGGAGTCGTAATTAAATTGGTATAAATATTATAGGGATCTTGAATTTTCTGAATATATACTGTATCCCTGCCACTAACTATGATACCATTTTTATTCTACTTACAATATTTCAGGAGATATGCTAAAAGTAAAAAAAAATAAAGTATTTCTTGGTCTTTCGCTTATACAGAAACCAAAATTGCTAATGAACGTGTTTTTGGCAGCACCTGAAGATCAACCTGTCAATGGATTTCATATTCGGAAAGATTTCATTTCTACACACAAAAAGGCACGAGGTTATATTTTTGTTTCTACTTTTCGAAGTACTAAAAATTCGATGATAAAGTTTCAACTCGAAAACGTGGTGGAATTGACTAACGTGCTTCTCGTGAACGGTAAGACTTGGAGTTCTAAAAATTCTAAGATTTTTGTATCTTACTACATAATTCATATTGCAGCTAAATCAATATTTTTATCTCAAACTCTGGTCAGAAGTCGATGGATTGGTGCCATACTTTCTATCATTGGTAGTTGCGCAAAATTTGTAGAATTTTTTGCGCGTTGAAATGCTGCACGTTGAAATTGAAACACGCTTTTAAAACTGGCGTATCCTATTTTGTTGTTTACAACGTTCAACTGACACCGTAGACCCTTGAATTTAAAACCAAACGGGGTGAAATATTGATATGGAATTCGACCGGTGTTGAATTTGACACTCGTACAGAGTATGGATAATAAATCTTTCGCTACAAGCACATCAATTTCACATTTAGCTAGGAATTCTGTACCATCAAAATATAAATTGGCATTATAAGATCTCAAATTCAAGATTCTCCGATTTTTTTTTGGGGATTTTCAGAATCAAAATTCAACTTTTCACTAATTTGTCGATAGTATAAGGAGTTCAAAGAATGTCGTGTTTTAGGAGCAAAAATTTTTATTGTACCGCTTGATTCTATGAGTCACATTAATTAAAAATTTACAGTAATAAAAATTGACACACAGCTCCCCTGCACTGTCGAATTTCAGATGGCTGTGCCATTACCTTGATTATTACATAAAGTTATGAAAAATTTCCAAGGCCATAGCGAAAATTCTCTGACCTTTCCAGGGTATTCAGAATTCTAGGTTTTATTACAACACCTCAAATGCTGTATGGATACAAACGTATAATATTGATCGTTTCGATTTACGATTCTGCCCCACTTAATATACTGTAATTAATCTACGATGATGATCTTAAAAATATTTCGTAATTAAGAAAAAAACCATTTCTAGTATACATGGCGATTTTCCAAAACGTTTTGTGTTTATCCAACCTTGCTTTGCTCCTATGTTGATTCGTCACGAATCATCCCGATGTAAACGGAGTTATGAATATATGTTGTACGAGTTGGTTGCGTGAATTTGCATCGCGAATCTTATATAGCTGTGTGAGTAGAACGCGACGAGACTGACGAGAGCGAAGGCTGAAGCATACAGTCATTTTCAGTGATGGGGCGAAAGTGTGAATGGAATATACATGAGCACGTATCGCAAGCTAGGGTGAATTTCTTTTCCTATTGCCAATAGAAGTCGACTTACTTATGTACCCAAACTGAGAACCGTTTCAAGTAGATTCCACCCCAGAGACTCCGGAGAGCATGACAGCCTGCGGGAGTGTGGGAAGCACGACGGACCCCAGCGTGTCTATTTCGTATGTATTCTTAAAACGTCGAAGGGTAAATATACAGCTCGATTTTAATTCTTAATCACCCTTGCCTGTATAATCGCATGAAACGCGACTATTTTGAATTATTCATTAGGGAAATGTATGCCCTTGTACTACGCGTGCAAACTGATGAAACCAATAGGCGAAATTGTTAAGGAAGTTGATTGGAGATATTAAGTATAAGAATCGATATCTAATATTTTGTTTGTAATTCCAGTGTTTTATGAATTATTTTTTTAGACATTAAGTAACGTTTGAGTATAATAATTTAACGATTATATATAGGTATACTCAATGTATGACTATTTCGTAATACAATTAATAGAAATGATCGATTCGCCAACCAACCTACTTACTACTTTTCGCGTCAGAATTCGAATATCAAGACTATTTATAAGATAAAAAGTTAAATAAAATCGAGACTTTACTGTGAAAGAACAGGACTAAATGTTATGCAATTTTTATTTGTGTTATTGATTTCCCGTATATTGTTAGATCAGAAAACGACTAGGTAGCATACAAAATAAATTTTGATGAAAGTATTATTTACAAACTAGCCTTTGTCCCCTTTTTGCCACAATGATTGTTTTTCTGTTTTACCCAACTTATTTATAATCATTCAAAAGTCCACAAAACCCTCATTCTGGAATAACTGAAATAATATTAAAATCCATATTTATTTCAGAATAAATTGGTCATGTGTGATTAATTTGCTATTTTTTGCAAACAGTACATGCGATGGAAATTGAGAAGCTTCTAGGAACAAATATAGGTATTTCGAAAAATTTTGTTTGCATATTATTTTTTGAATAAAAGTAATTTGCAATTGGTGTAGGACAATAATTAATGAAATTTCAAGTCTGAACTGAGAGTTGTTTTGTTACCTATAATAGTCGGCTACACCCACTGCAGTTCACTGCACTTTCTTTGGCCTTCTGTGTGAATACACGTGTTTATATTAAACATCTTGAGTCGAATGCAGTCGCATAATTTGTCTTCCACTCTCCGCACAAGCTTTGGATTAGGTTTTGAGGATATAGCTGAATCTATTAGAGGTAATCGAAGTAGAGAACAAGAAGTCACACAGTGACTGTGAAAATGTAGCGTTAACGTCTTTATGTGGAATGATTTTTTTTAAATATTAGACTCTTGAATAAAAAGACTTACATCATTTGCAAATCATAATATTAAATTTTGGAATGGTCTCGAATAACGAAAATTAGTATAATGCTTTCAAAAGAGCGAAATAAAATCTTGCACATTATACGATGTAAACGCATCATTGCAAATTTTGTAAACCACTATACCAAAAATAGAAGCCACGTGGTGTTGTGAGTGACGCTGGTTTACGACATTATGATATACTACGCACATATTTAAATCCTAATTAACAAACTTTGTAACCTACATGTTGAAACTGAAAGGTTTGGTAACGATACTTTCCTGGACCTCGGATTCTATGTCCATCTCCACCAGATCATCGAACCATTTCAATACAATGCAATACAAATAAAAAAATTTATGCTGAAAATTGTGTTTGTCTATTCGTCTGTCAATATGGATTTACGGGTTGCATATTTCAAAGTTACCGCTAATCATAAATAAAGAATATTTCATCCCCGAAGTCGAAAAACTTGAAAATTTGACTACGCATTTTTTTGCATGGAAATGTTTTTTGATTAAGATAGTCGCTAAGAGAAAGATATAAATGAACAGAATAATTCATGGCTCAACATGTTTAATAAACGAGGACAGTTTTTATTGTCTTAAAAAAATCACATTTTTCGACCAACGAAAAAGTACGTGTTATGAGAAAATTGAACTAAATTAATGTTCATAAATTTCAAATTTTACATAACTAATATGATCTTAAAGTTTCGTTAAAATTTCAGTTGACACAAACAGAGAAATGGCTTCACGTTTAGTTCTGTACCACAGATAATACTTGTTTCCGTTATACACCACGATCAGTAACGCCGGTACGCACCTGGGATACGTGGGTAGTCCGACGGAGTTTAATGACTTATGGCTACGGCATGAATGACGAAAACAGCGGGCCAAGATAAGCAATGGCTTTATTGGAAGGTTCCTGGGAAGTACTGTAAATAGCAGCGGTGGAAATGTTTTTTGCAGCAGCAGCAGCAGCGGAGAAGAAAACGAACGGCCTGGGGTTTCTACGACTACTACGCGCCTAATGAAGGGTTAAAGTACCTCGATTATCCCTAAATTCATACAGTTTATTGTAATTACGGACAAGCAATAAGGTTAAGACAACAATCATATTCGCTCCTCCTCACTCTATAAATTTAATTCAATAAAAATATCACTGACTGAATCAGAGACTTGATATTCCATTGCAGAAACAAGGGACTCTTATTCACTAGTTTACGTGAGGTCGTACTTTGCAGCGATTTTACCACTGTATATTCAGTGGCACTGTTCATTGTTTCACCAATAATTTTTTTCATACTAGGGACGCTGCGTACCCTGAGCTTCTGAGTGTATGAATCACGATCTTACATATAGGTCTGGAAACTCTAGTGGAAAGGGTGGATCGTTTATTGAAGACACGTTCATAGTCTAGTCGCCACTAGGTTCGCTGCGATCACCACACTTAAGTGGCGCCGACAGCACGGGCGAGGGATTCATATGTAAGACCTTGGTTCAGAAACAGACAGCACTAGTCAACCATGGTTCTATCTATGAGTATTAAGGTTATGTATATCATAGTGATAGAACTGCAACGACATCCGGTGGCCCCGCAAAAATCGGTATTTTCTCTTGCTGAATGACGCACGTAATAGTGGCTCCAGCCCTGCAGTTTCCAGGCCTATATGCAAGACCGTGGTAGGAATCTTGTGAGAATTTGCGGCCATTGTGTATTTTGTGGTTACGAACCCAGTGAACGCGAGGTCGTCTGGTGGTTGTCTGTCAGATGGCGTTCGTAAACAAAAGTTGCCTTTTTGCCAGCCAAATCGACAACTTATAGGCAACGTATATTCAACGAATGTCTAAGCTATATGTTGTCTTTTTCTTGCCCGTAGGATGGTTTAGAGATGACTTGTCGATACGACTGATAGTCGGCGCTTAGACATCTTGTTATACTTGAAAAAGGCATCTTGGAGAGATTTAAATTTTTTCACGCAGGTAACAGAACATTGTCTTTAAATTGTGAGATATTAGAAACGCGTATATATTTATATAAGTCAACATACATATTTATCTTTATTATATTGCAGTGGCTTAGTTATTTCAATGCAACCAATGTTGACATGTAGTAAATCAGAAAAGAAGACTAGCAGTTATCTTGATCGATTGACTTCTAGACAACTTGTACAAGGCAACTCCTAGCGTACGTTTTCGAGGTATCTGACTTAAGTTATCGTGAGGTCGATTTTTAGTCGGGTCGGTAAGTTATCTGAAAACAGACATCATAAGGCCAACACGCCCACTGTTGCGGTACAGCACGGGATCGGACCGGCTCCGCCTAACTGCGATGGCATATTGTCGCATACCGCCGCATACCGTCAAGCGACGCACGGTACCGCACTTGTAATGTCTCAAAATCGTTTCTGAACACCAAAAACGTTTTGAAATCCTTTTTTAAACACCAAAAACGATTTGAAATTAGGTTTTAAACTAAAAGTACCGTACGTCGCCTGGTGGATCTGTGCGACGGTATACGACAGTATACGACGGTGTGCGACGATATGCGACGGTGTACCGCATCCAAACGGAGCCGTTCCGACCCCGTGCTGTACCACAACAGTGGGCTAGAGGACACTAGAAGATACTAGAAGCTATTGTAGGTACTTATAACTGCTCATTACGGTCAGCGTCACTGGGATTCGATTGATTGTCGTCTATATTTTCATCCATATAAAACCCTTCCACACTGCACTTATACTGTTGCCAACTACTGAACGTGACATTCCCTAGTCCCTAGTCAGTAGTCTCTAGTTTATCTAACATTCCCAATAAACTCAATATCTGAAAGTTGTCCTTAAGGGCACAGAAGTGGTTTTTGACACGGGTGGACATAATAAGAGATTTTTAATACGTTTTAAACCGCATTCGTAGAGACCTTTACGCTCAAACGGACTCACGTCGAAAAAATGAGATTGACGAAAGAACGGACACAGACGCATAAGAAAAGTACTTTCACTACAAAGTATGGTTGTGCCGAGATCTTGACACGGACGATGAGGAAGCCAAAATCGAGATAGTTGCTGGTGTGTGTTCGCGTGGTCTGAGCTATTACATAATGTCTCGAGACTACGCCCATCTTAACATTCTATATCAAGATATACTGCGCTACGAGAAGGAGGATACATAAGACGAGATCGTATCAACGCCAAGAAGATGGTTTCACAAGACAAGATCAGCGGTAACAGTGGTGCAGCGAAAATCGACACGATGAAATTTGGATGCAAATACGTATTCGTAAATATAAGCAATATTGATAATTATGTTGGTATGATAAATGTTTTAACTGTGGCTCTACCGAGCATAGGATTAGGAAGTGTCCTGCTCTGTGCAAGGAAATCAAATGTTATAATCGCAACAGATTGGGGCATATTGCTAAAAGGTGTGATAGACCTCCAAAAGAAGTGAAAGTTGCGGAAATAAAAATAGTACGAAGTCCTGATCAACGTATTCCAATAGGGAAGTTCCTCACAGTTGTAAGAATTCATGACAACGAACTAATGGCTTTGTTATGGGGTGTAGGTTAAATTGTGCAATTATCAAAGTGATCGTATCAATAACAATGGGTTTAATCATTTAACGCAAGTCAAAGTCTGTACATGCTTGGATAACACAGAAAGAGATAGATAACTGGAAACCGGAAACATCTAACTAAAAATAAAGTCTATTTTTGGTATACAGGTGTCACCTGTTAACAAGTAATATCTTGGCGCGTGTATTTAAACAAAGTATTCTTATTCTCAATCATATTTAACAGGCTCAAATGGATATGGGGGCATTTGCGTGCACCATAAAGACATCAGTAGTACTACGGGAAGGATTTACCATGCAAGGAGTCATAACGAGATTAGAGGGTTTTTTGGAAAATGAAGTTAGCTCGCCGGGAATCATATAATATCAAGTAAAGTTTGAAAATCTGAACCCTAAAATATTGCAGATGAGAGTTGTTCCGAATGACGTACAGGGACCTGACATTGTACCCGGAACACCGTTTACCGAAGCATTAGATATAAGTTACACAAGGCTGAGTTCTGATGATCTAGAGTTTGGACAAGTAGACCCAAGCCTGTTTACGAATGAACGTCGGGGCACTAAAATCCTTTATGTTATTACGGATAGTCTGTTAACAGTAAGAGAAATTAACATGATTAATGTTAGTACTACATGGAGAAATGTGAATTTAACAGTTGTTAACTATGGGAATAATGACGTGACGCTAAAGGAAGGTGAGGAAGTCGGAGAGGCGGTCCATTCTCTCAAAGAAGCCCCTGAGTTAGAATTGAGACGTGTGGAAATGAGTGCAGACGAAGTGAATGTCAGAGAGACAGTGACGACGAACAGAAAGACCAGTTGGTGAACATTCTAAGCCAATATAGAATTTCTGTCGCAAAAGATACCAAAAAACTAGGTTGCACTAAACTTATCGAGATGGACATAACGTTGGAAGATAGTAGCAAATTTACAACGTCTAGACCGTACAAGTTGAACGCTGCAGACAGGGTGGACTTACAATTGTTACTGAAGGAAAGGAAGCTGGCATTATGACGGAAAGCAATTCGTAAGAAAGACGGTTCACTGAGTATGGTACTCCATTGCCGTGGGTTTAGTAAAAATACGGTCGACATGCATTTTCCAATGCCAAATTTCGACTAATTTTCTTGATCTATTTTATGACATAGAAGGAGTATTATTCATAACACTCGACCTAGCATAAGGGCACTTGCAGGTATCATTAACAAAAGAAGTGAGGGAAAAGATTGCGTTTATAATGGAAGATCAGTCAGGCGAGCTTACTCGTTTAATGTTTGGGTTAGCGGGAGCGCATAAGTTTTCGAAATTCGTCTTAGAGTTGTTACGAGATACAGCGTTGACGCTAAATTTAAGGAAGTGTTAGTTTGGGCTGAACGCTCTTTGGGTTTTCGAGATAGCGAAGCTCGGGTAGAACCGGGAGAACCGTATCAAAAAGAAGGAATAGATGACGTTAAACGTAATTGTTTAATGATTCCAATAACAATGTGGAAGGTTCTCGGAATTAAGCATCATGATTTGACTAATCATTTTGGAGTAGAGAAAACGGTAGAAGAGATGCGAGCATTTTACTATTTCGCAAAAATGACAAACTATGTTGGGATTCACACAAGAAATTGCATTGAGTGTATTCTATTCAAAGTGGAAGACAGGGAAAGATGAATGGGAGCCTTGTCTAATCCCTCTGAGTTACCATTCGATATAGTCCACCTCGATCATTTAGATCCAACTACGCCAAGGTGGAACACGTATATTCTGGTAATATTATTGATAATCTTACCTTTATGCATACAAATCCAGTTAGGAGCCTTCAACTACAGGCAACGATAACGAAACTTTAAAATTTTATAGAAAGGTTTCGAGCCCCAAGTCGAGTCAAAGAGATTCGTTGGTTTTGTGCAAAATATGGTATAGAACATACCCTGGATTCCAGTAGGCACCCTCAGACGAATCGGCTCGAATTAAAGCGTCCTACCTACCAGCGATTCATTGTAATTTACCAAAAATGGGGAAATGTGATTAAGGTTGTGTTATGAAATTAGAAAGAGATCTAAATTCAACAACTAGCAAATCCACAGGGAAACCATCCTTCAAGACACTTTACGGGTTCCTACCACGATACGAGAACGGTAAAGTAAGAGAGCTTACTGTAGAAGTTGAAACTTTTGGTCTACCGCCGAAGGTACAAAACGACATCAGTGAAAACATGGAAAGAACACCGTCAAAGTACAAAGAGCGCTACAAGGCTAATAAACATAATGAAATTCGCTACAATGTAGGTGATATTGTTTTTGTACAGATAAGCCCAGTTGCCATCGGTGAGTCCACAAAGCTACAATCCAAGTTTAAGGGACCAATGGTCATCGTACAAGCATTGCACGGCGTCTCGCACAAGATTCAACGATTGGGCCATCCAGACCCTACAACTTTTGAGCCAATCACTTATGTTAGTCAAATGAAAATGTGGAAAGGTCAGAGTACTATAGATAAAAGAGATGGTGAAACTTAGACCGGTGGTTTGAGCAGCGTAGAAAAAAATGTAAGAGAAACCTTAGAGTTGAGAGAACTTGACTTACCTGATAAGAGATTCGATGTTGAAGTAGTCAACAGCGAAGTACCTGAAAAAGGAATCATTAGGGATGACGATGGTAATAACTCAGTCGAAGTACCCAAGAATCTGGAAGAAGGTAACAGAAGAAGCGTTAGAGTTAATAAGATACCAAAGAAACTTAGTTCCTACGTTTTGTGTTAATCGTAAGATTAAACCATGTATCTACTATTGTGATTTGAAATTTAGTTGCTTGAAATAAAAGAGGAACTAGAGATTAGAGACTAGGGACTAGGGAATGTTACGTTCAGGATTGGCAGGAGGGTGAGTGAGGTGTGGAAGGGATGAGTGTGGAGGAGCGGACTAGGAGTAGAGTGAATGGCGTGAAAGAGATATGGTTTGCCATAGTCGAGATCCGGGAGTCTTAGACACAAGTTTTCCCTTGCACTTTCTTATTTCAGAACCGTATAGCATTCTATTACCACAGCAAGAAAAATAAATGTTGCCAAGGAAATCGACTAGTAAGAGTGGTAGCATTGATAAAATAATAACAAACAGTGGAACTCTGTTTGTTTTTCTATCTCGAAAGTGCGCTGCGATAAAATTTTGTTATCAACCAGCGTCGAAAAAAACTCAAAAGTCCTACTAGCCTTTGGTTAGGAAATAACTGTTCGACATCTTAAGAATAAAGATTCAAAAGTTCTTATTACATTATAAAAAAGGTAGTTTATTCTCTTCACCCAAGTCCCCCACTAACATGAAGGTCGCACAATGTGAAAGAAGATGCAATGAAAGTAAGTTATGAAGTAAGTACATATAATTTGAGAAACATTTCACAATTTGGATATCGATGATCAATAAATTGCACAAATATTAACCTCAATTTCTTTGCGGAAACATATGAGGCTGCAATTTAACTTACACAAAAATACGTTTAACCATTAGACCGCCGGAAAATCTAGATGTAGGCGCTATGAGGAGCAATCTATTTTTCAAAACTCTGTGCTGAGGGATATTTGAGGTCACTGATTGCGAATCTGAACTCGAAATTTCGAAATTCAACATTCACTTGATTCGGATGAAACTCCGTATTCGAGGATTTTCGAGGTGACTGATCACGAATCTAAACTTGAAATTCAAAAATTCATCACGGTGGATCCAATATGGTTGCGTAGAGTGACTTTTTAGATTTTTGTTCGCCATATTATGACCGCCATCTTGAATTTCGAAAATCTGATCCCAGACTCGTTATCAGTGACCCCAAAAACTCCACATTCAGGTCTTATGCCAAACTACAACTTTTGAATTTTTCCCTACCGTTAGCCGCCAGAAAGCCTAAATATAGGCTCTACGTGTGATCGGAACTTTGTATAGGTTATATTTAAGATATAGGCACACTATTTGGAGACTTTTCAAGAGAATTAAAGCTCATCAAATCCCGGTAGTTTAATCCTAGGCTTCGTATTCTACATGTTCACGTCAATAGGAGAATACAGTATACGGGCTTATGTTAATACTTTTTTACTGTGGATATATTAACATCCAAAATTAATAGGGCATAATGTGACGGGGGCATAAAAATTGAGAATGTCCCCAATTATTCGTTCAAAAAAACTTAAATTGACAGATGATACATATTTTTAGAAAATATAAGTTTATATTCATAGATTTCGGTAATTTTATCAAGCCGGTATAAAAAAATGACATTCTCGTAATTGCTTTTAAAATGATTTACTATGTATGTACATACCGCATGCTTTAGATAAAGTTCCCTATTGTTAGATTTTCAGGTGATTTTCTTTCTATAAGACTTCGTTTCCAGCTGTATTCGTGAGCTACATCATATTATATTCATGTGAAGGTCTTTTCAACTTTTTCGGTACCTAAGCCAGTTAAATGATTGGATGCGATTAGTACTGATTGTGAGTGACGTTGAGACTCTGAGAATTTTCGAGTGTAAATACATGATAATTTACATGTTCTGCTTTGTTGAAAGTTGTTAATAATGAATGAGCAGTCTAAAAAAACAATGCTATCAATAAGATCGCTGAATCATTCTCTTTTAGCATTTATTATTCAAAGTACAATAATGGACCAACTGAATTATTTGATGTGTCACCACTTAGTTACTGGAGAGTTGAACGGTTTACAATTAGTTTGACAATTAACAGAAACACATGGGCTTACAATTAATCGTGGCATGAAAAATCCTAGTTTTGAATGTGGACAGCGTGATTATCGCTGTGAATTAATCAATTTCTATTCGTTAAGAAGATCTGTCAGCAAACGTCACCTCGTTGAAAGAAATGATGAATTTAAAGAAGTTCCAGAACATTTTTTTCTCCTCCACATGATGAATCAAGTAATGACGACTGAGAAATGGCTGATCATAATGGAGAAAATTTGAATGAAAATCTAGTTGACGATTGCAATGTCGATTTTGACTTTCGTACGTTTATATTGGAATCACTGCGAGGTTTTAATGTACAGTTTTCATGACAGGGCGCACTTTGATACAAGTTCTGGATAAATATGAAGAATTGTTGCTCCAAACGTATAATATCTTTTTAAAAACGAAGGTAAAAGGAGTTTTAGAAGAAAAAGGAGAACTGGATGAATTGGGAATGAAAAATGTGTTGCAGGTTCTTGATTTTGCGAGACCCTTCCGAGGACTGTAGACTTTGGATCAGCAGATCGAAGCCCCCAAAGATAACTGTGGCTACATCGAGCCTACTGCAATGCCTTCGGGTTATTGTGTCGAGGATGCACTCGACAAAATGACTGTGGCGACCTACCAATATATTCCAATTATTGAAAATTAAAAATTAGTGTTACAAGCCAAGAGGGTCGTGAAGCTATATGCCAACATGCTAAGATTCATCCATTTTTCATGTAACGCAAACATGGTCTCAGAATTCAACCTTATTATGATAAGTTGGAAATTATCAGTCTATTGGAATCAAAGACAGGTGTTCATGAACTTGGAGCATTTTATTAGATGCCTCAGAATTTGCCATTACATATAATAAATTCTCAGCTGAGCAATATACATGTACTTCTCCTTCGTTGCGATGCAGACGTAAAAAAGTATAGTGTCAAAAAAATGCTAGAACTAATTGTATTAGACTTTCCTGAATTAAACAGTGCTTTCTATGGCGATGGACTTCATGTACATGGCGTGTTTAATCTTCTTGGGCCATTAGCCAATAAGTTTTGTAGATTATGCTTGTATATGAAAAATAATTTACATGCTAGATTTCTAGAAAAAGCGCACCAAGAACCACAGACGTTTTCAATGAACATCTTGCTCTATTGGAGTGCACACACTTTTCTGCTGAGTCGAAGTCACCAACTGGTGGTCGTGGTCGTTGTTGCTTAGATAGCTCCTGCGAATTTCATGTTGCGCGCAACAAGATTTTGCACCCCCTACATGGCTCCTTGTGTAGATTTTGCCTTATCATATCGGAATTAGTGTTGCACGAGTGTGTCATGGTTTAACGGAATTTCGGTACGGAATATTTTAATGCTAGAATATTATCGTTCCAGTACGGAGTACGGCTTTGTTAAAAGTTAACAAACGATCAGCCAATTTCATTGATGCCATGAAGATACTCCGCAAGAAGGAACATGCGTTAAGCCAGAATGCAACGCAGATCTGGTCCCTAGTCCGAGTGTTCCCTTTACTGGTTTTAGAGAAAGTTCCAATTGTCGATGAGCACATGGGGCTGGTTCGCGAATTGCTACGAATTAGGGAATCGACCTTATTCGCTCAAAAAATAACAGATTCTTCGCTTCCATACTTAACAATGCTTGTCGAAACTTTCATCTCGAATTTCATCATATTATTACCTGACGTTCCTTTTGTAAACAAGTTTCATTATCTTACGCATCACCTTAAATGCATATCATAGGCAAGACCGCTAGTTCATTATGATTGTATGAGGTGCGAAGCCAAATGGTGAATTCAAACTACGTGCCCAAAACGTTTGTAATTTCAAATACCTACCAAAAACACGTGTATGTGTTTCGTAATGTAGCCAGAGTGCAAAGTGGGGTGTAAAAATGTAAAACTATTTCGTCTTCAAGCGTTGAATGGTAAAAGCAGCCTGGTACAAGACACTCAGAGCAGAGATAACCTCACCTTGGATAAATGAGGAAACTGATAGGGTTTTTTCTTCGAAATCTATAAAAGTGAATGGTGTTAAGTACTAACCAGGCTTATTTGTATACCTCGAAGTTGCACATATTATCGGGATGATAACTTAACATTTTTTGGACGCATCAAAGAAATTGTTGTGTTGGGAGACAATAAAGTTCGTCTCGAAATCTGTATTTGTACGTTACCTCTATTTGATACTGACCTCAATATCTAGCGTATAGAACTGGGTGATGCTCACGATTCTTCTCGCTTTATTGAGACCTCGAGCCTAGCTCACTTTTGCTGTTGGACTTTAATTACTTGCAATGATCTTTACATCAGCCTGCGTCATATTCTCATGTGACAATTTCTGGAAGGTGAGCTGGAATTCCCACTACCAACGTAACTACATATTCATTCGCTCGCATAAATTCATGGACAATCTATCAGAATAGAAATTGTGTCAATTATATGTTTGTTTTCTAATATGACAGCCTGTACTTCGTTGGACTCCTGTACTTGACTGACATACTTTCTGATAATATCAACCCGGCATTCTTGTGTATACCCTTCTATTTTGCGTTAACTACACGTACTTCATTAATACTGTTCAAATTATGCGGCCATCACACAAGTTGCGATCGGCAACTTTTGGCCCGAGTGATACACGATAGTTTTCACGAGTGGATGAAAAGTGGTAGGGCTTTGGGCGGTAGTTTTGCGGGACGCAAGTAGTCAATTTCTTATCCCCAGCGATGAAAGTGATCTCCCAACGGATAAAAGTGAAACAAATTTGGACTGCAGATGTGCGAACCTATCTTTCAACACTCGGAAGAAATTGGCAACCATCGTCCTGCTAAACTACTACGCAAAGCCCCATTTTTCATACACATGTGATAAAAAATAATATTTTCTGATTAGATCCACGCATCGACGGAGACGCTTTCTCAGAGCAAACAAAATACGATTTTTTACAATTGAAAATAAAAATGGGACCTTATAAATTTTTACTCAAGATAATCAAGAAAATAAAAGAGAAGAATAACGTGAGTACTTGTTTTGAGATGATTCATGTACATATAAAATTTTCTACTTGAGATAATAATAATTTTATTATAATTGAAATGACTTCACTCTTAACTTAGGCCTATACTGGGAAGCTATCGAAGATAATGGGAACCTTGTAGGAAATCGATCGTAACAGTCTCGAATCTGCCGCACCTGCGATGAAAAACTGTTCAGAGAAACGCATTGTCCTCTGTTTATTAAGTACTTATTGTCAGTCTGCACAATCTGAATCGAGCCAGTCTAATACGTCCAAACCATCAACAGATAGCTTCTTGATAACTTATTTAAAAATATTGTGTCTCGTTTTTAGATTAATTTGGCCATGTTCTGCAATAACGTCTTGCATCAATGTTTTTTATTTATTGATACCTAACAGAATTATGATTGATTAGTTTCCGTTGCAGATAATTGAAATTCACCAAGTAAACTTGGAAAAAGCTTTATTGCAGAAAATTTTCTTGTGTACTTTAATGATTTATTTCGTTGATGCAAATATATATATATATATATATATATAATAACTTGCATATCTGTAATTTCAGCTCTGTGGCACCGTCACATAAGTCCTGCTTAATCATCCACAAGGTAAGATAGTTTTGAAGATGAGAAGGATTCTTGTGTATGAAGTTGTTAAAGTTCGTGAAAGTCAGTAAGTTTCTCGGTCCATATCTCTCACTTTCAATACAAGATCTCATTTTTCATTTTTTTCTTATTCAAGATCTCATAGATGAAATGTAAAAACCCACCGACGGCAATAAAAATGCTATTATCTCTTATTTCTAGGATACATTAGCTAACCAAAGAAATTGGATAACCTAGGAAAATGCATCAATTTCAGAAATATTCGAGAAATATCCACGATGGTTAAATTATAATGGTGAAATGATAGGTGATATTTTCATTGTGAATGATTAGATTCACGTAATTTTTCGCCGATTCGCCTAAGTTTGATTCATTCATTTTAGATTAACATAGAATTTGAGAACATGTATACAGGAGTACCGAATAACTTCGTAGTCAGATTACTATCGTTTTAGAGTCCACGGATTTTGGCATATTTCGATCATAATTAAATGACCGCCCCGTCCGAATAGATCAATAGGTAGTTTCCCTTTTCATTTGTTACGTGCCACCACTTTTACAGTAATTATAATAGTGCAAAAAGACAATTGCAGCAACCACGTGTGTGCTAGCGTTGGCTGTTAACCTCATTCTTCAGGACTGTTGTAACCTGAGAAGATTTTGCGACAATGATTGTGAGAACACAGATGTACATGTATATGTTTTAAATTCTAATATATATTTTAGCATTAATCAGAATAACTTTTTTTAATACTTATTGGTCCTCAACATTTGGCCACAAAGAAAAAAATCAACCAGAAAGTATTACTTTGGCAAATGAACACGCTTCTGTAACTGGTCTGTTATAAAACTTGGCGAAGACATTTCATTTTTTAGTGCAACCAATAGTTTTCTTAATTTCTTCTGAATTGAGACCCATTCTATAAGTGGTAGAATTGGAAGCAGGCCTTGTGCTGTGTGCCTTGAAAACGTTCGTGTCTATAACACTTCTGCCTTATACAGTTTTTACCCAACTGCTGAGGGTTTGTAATGTTACTGTTTTATTACGCGGTTTCCTAATGGTCATGAATAAACTTCTGATAGTACCATGGATATTCTCAGTTTTTGCGATATAGATTTTTAATACAGATGTGACACAAATTTTGGGGTTTCGTCAAAATTTGGTAGTTTTAGTACTGGTTGAATCTTATTACTTTATTATTATTACTTCAATTATGTCAGTGATTGCGTACTATACCTATAATAAAAGTATAATATAGTATGGTATTTTGGTATTGTTTAACTCTATAAGATCAAAGGTTTGCGTCCTATGACCGTTAATTAAGGCAAGCAAAGATACTAGTTTGAAGGTCAAATTGCTCCAAAGTTAGCTTTTCCGCTGGGCATAGAGTAGAAATACATGTTCGAACTACACTTGGGTCCCAAGTCATCTCATATCTTGGTTTACTAGCTTTTATGTTGTGTATACCCTTTAAAAAATTTTTAATGAACAGATTCTGGCCTAACTCTCCATTCCTGATTAGAGGTATAGCTGAACGAAAGGAATTAAAAGAACCGTACGATGAGCCTGAATCAAATTGATCGGCGCAAAACTTTATAAAGTTTAAAATTGAACTATTGTAGATTTAAAATATGTGCCGGTGAATGCATCGGTAGTCATAGAGTTTGGGTCTGTGAACCGGGACAACTTTTTATAGTCAGGTTTGCTATTTTTCAGACCGAAAGAAATTTTTTCTAGAGACCAAATTATTACCAAATAACAGTTTTCAGATTGGAGCCGTTGTCATTGTTCCCTTAGCTGACGGATTGACACTAGAGGTTATAAATAAGCTTCGTGTTTGAGAATCAGTATAATGTAGACGACACCATGCGAACTGCATCACTAATCCATTCAATCAGTTGTACATTCTCCCCTGTCTGGTTCCCTTCGATAAAGTGTGCCAATGCTTGGCCCAAAGCTGATAAACAACAACCCATCTGGTTTTGAATTGTTGCGAGTCTGACATATCTCTAAATTGTGTTGGGTAACATCGCCTCCTTCGCTTCTAGGTCTAATAACGGGGCATCCATAAGAGTTCAATTACGCGGAGCTATATATTTATTATTATCTCTGATTTTGAATCAGGGGTAGGATATTTTGTTAAAATCATTTCCCATCTGCATGTAATGTCTGGATGAATTCCCTTACTTGAAATTTTTTTCTCACTAACCTTGTTGCTTAGTATGTTCAATATGTTTTCAAATAACGGGTCAATTTCGACACCGGGTGCGCTCGGCTGTACCGGTGGAATTACCAGAGGCCGTAATATGGCAGGGGGGGGGGGGTTGTTTTGAATTGGAACAACATCCAATTCCCTAGGTGTAGTTGATCTACTCCGTCACGGGGTTGACCTGGGACCATCCCATCGCGAGGTTGATCTGGATCGGCTCCGTTGTTAGACCAGGAGATAGTGACACAAAATATTAGGTCATTTGTACCAGTATGGCGGTTCTTCAGGGGTCTAATTACGTAAAGGCAAAAAGGAAAATGATGGTCATAGCGCTGGTACCGGCGGCCCAATCGCGTGGGCGTTAATCGAACGCGTCGGATAAATAACGAGTGTCGAACGATTTGCTCCACAAAAATGCTTGTATTTTCAGATAGTCGAAAAAAAAGAAGTAGGCGGTAGCGTAATGCCATCCTTCTCGGGTGTGACTTACAGCCCGCCATACCGACGCGAATACATTAATTTAAATAAAACAATTCAACCATTTGTACCAGGCTAATTTTTGCATAGCTAATCATCGTCGAGTAGCCATTCACGAAAATCACCTTGCCATACTTTTCCGACAGTTCCCAATGGCCGCCATACCACTGCAAAGGAGTATTTTTTTTTTTTTTCGCCAAACGATTTGTACCACCCTGAAACTTTTTTTTAACAGTTCTCTGTATGATCATAAATGGAAGTTTGATAATGCCATACCTGTGGGAGGTGGCGAATGTGAACAATATTTTTTCAAAACCTTAAGATTTTATTCGTAATCCGAACGATTTGTACCAGTATGGCACTAATTTTTCCTGTAAGTTTGAGGTTTAACGAATATAAATACAAAGTTTCAAACACCTAGGTGGCGGCAATCTTGTCTTATAAGCATTTTTGTAAATCTTTCGGATTAAACTGCATTAATATTGATATTGCATATAATTTTTTCCACATATACCCTTCACGATATTACAGGTTGGCTATTTCGAAAAATGGTTTCAAGATTGTATTAGTTGTCGGCATATCAGAGCGAGTGTGGCAGCCCCAGCCCCCTGGTCACGGTATAGGCTTATTTTTCAACACAAAAAAAAAAATTCCGAAAATTATTTTTTCGAGTATGGCACCACTTTGGCACTTCACCATAAGTACGGTGTAATTTCCCCAAAGCATAGTTTATTTTTTTCAAGTTTGGAAATGATTTGAAATGCCATATTGTTACAATTCGTTCCAATTTTTTTTTCATATCTTGCTCGAGTGTGACAGTCTTCTGCCCCATAGTTACAGTATGGGATAATTTTTTTTAGGTTGAATTTTATCCAAATGAACCGAATACAATGATGCCATACTGTAACAAATGATTTTATGTCTTGTACCTTGAAAACGTGTCGAAAAATCAGGTTTTTAAAGTATGGCGCTACTTTTTCCCTCTACTAGAAGTATTGCAAATATAATAATGGTCACATTGTATCGTATAATTTCCAAAAATCCAAATGCCATGCTGGTACAAATCGTAAAAAAAAAATTTTTTTTCACCTTTTAACTCAAATTCGACAGTCGTCCGCCCCATGGTTACAATCTGTAATAATTTTTTTTAGGTACAATTGCATCCAAACGAAGAGAATACAATGATGCCATGATGTAAAAAATGATTTTACGTATTTTACAGTCGTATTTTTAAAACGTGTCAAATAAATAAGTATTTCAAGTATGGCAGCACTTTTTCCCCCTACTAGAAGTATGGGAAAAATAATAACGGTCACATTTTGTCACTTTCCAAAAATTCAAATGCAATACTGGTACAAATCGTTTGGCGAAAAAAAAATACTCCTTTGGAGTGGTATGGCGGCCATTGGGAACTGTCGGAAAAGTATGGCAAGGTGATTTTCGTGAATGGCTACTCGACGATGATTAGCTATGCAAAAATTAGCCTGGTACAAATGGTTGAATTGTTTTATTTAAATTAATGTATTCGCGTCGGTATGGCGGGCTGTAAGTCACACCCGAGAAGTATGGCATTACGCTACCGCCGACTTTTTTTTTCGACTATCTGAAAATACAAGCATTTTTGTGGAACAAATCGTTCGACACTCGTTATTTATCCGATGCGTTCGATTAACGCCCACGCGATTGGGCCGCCGGTACCAGCGCTATGACCATCATTTTCCTTTTTGCCTTTACGTAATTAGACCCCTGAAGAACCGCCATACTGGTACAAATGACCTAACATTTTGTGTCACTATCTCTTGGTCTATGTGGGGTTGGCCTAGACCGACTTCGACGTGAGGTTGATCTGGATCGGTTCCATCATGAGGAATGTAAAGAGGAATTTTCGTAACCTGTTACGGAAATTTTTACTAAGAAAATCTAATTCTGCAGAACTTATCTGAGAATAGATCTATTCTATTGGTCAACTCGTTATTTTCAGAACTTGTCTGAAAATAGGGAAGAATCAACTTGTCATCTGACGCGTCCAGAACTTCTCTGCAGCGGATCTGGTCTGTAATCATTGGTTTGATCCAAATTCCAACTTACCGTCATTCTTTGAGTAGATGCTATCTTCTCTGTACCGATGATGCCGATGGCGTCTGTGCTTAGTTTTCCGTAACTTCTTTTCCAACTTTTCAAGTCGCTTTAAAAGTTCCACAAGTTGGTGATCCTCTTTTTCACTTTTTTTTGTTTTCCATTCTTCTGTATCACTATCATGAATTCGATTTCGCGACATAATCTGCTTTATTTTAAACGGCTTTCTTGAATTCTCACAAATACATGGCCTGTATCGTACCAGATAAACAGGTATTTTGTTAGAATTGTAAAAAAAAAAAAAAAAATGCAACCGCATTCAGACCGTATTTTAAAATACGCCTCATTTTTAAATGGCTTTTAAAGAGTATGATAGTAGCTCCCTACTTCAAAAGACTGTAAATGAAACAATGACTCGGCATGAATGACGTTAAATTTCAGCAAACTGTATACGCTATGTATACAGTAAACTCTATGACAAAAATACGCCCAATGTTTAAACGTAATCATAACGATGATTTCACCGAATAGTGGCACAGTATACCTAAAATTCATTCATTAATGTGATTCAGCTCGGTATGACTTTAGGAAAAATATGTGGCTCAACGGCTCCGTAAATGCGATTGTTTCGAAATAAAACCTTCTTCGTTCAAGGCGAACGATGGTTTATTAATGTCTACGATAAAGCAATCCAACAGTGGCATCTGATTTATTATTCAAGTGCTTCTAGGTTCTCAACTTAAACTATCCTGTAGGCCTTCAGAATTTTTATAATTACAATCAGTGCTACATCTAAAAGTAGCTTTCAAACAGCAAGCATTGTTTCGTCCATTCATATAAACATTGCTAATACCGAATTGAAGAAGGGCAAGGAGGTTGGGCAGACGATCTGTGAAAACTGTAGCGATGGCGAAGTGGATATGTTGCAAGTACGTAAAGCCAACGTTTGGAAAAAGAAGAAACTGATCACTATGGGGGCAAGCCGGTTTCTTTTTTTATCTACAAGTTTAACCCATGCGTACTTGTCTTCGTATAGTTTAAACACATAAAATATCTCTAGTGTATATCTCGCGTATATACCTGGTTATTAGTACGCTACTCTTGAATAACATTTTCGAGCTTATGTGTCTCAGGACTTACGATATCTCCATTCCCATATGAATCCCGGATACTTTTCGTACGTGAATCCTAATTTTCCTGCTGTATTTGTTTTTTCGATATAAAATTAGGAAGGTGACGGAGACTCTGGCTAGAAAACGTTACCAACGTTGGTTCATTTATCACACCATATATAATTGACGATATTTTGCAACTCATTAACCGAGGGTAATTTTTCCATTCGTTTTTCTTGATATTCGTAGGTAATTGCGAAAAATTAAACTGACAACAATTACCATTTTTCATGTCTTCATATACGAATACTCTCGCTATTTTACGCCAGTAGTAAAAATTTGGGAAGTTTTCTCATTTCTTTTTATAGCTCGTAATAGCACAAGAACAAAATATACATGTGCGGCGGTACTCTTATTCTACACCCAGGCTTAATTTAAACCTGGAATAATAAGTTCAGAAGCTTGTACTTCGTATTTCTCACGTAAATGAAGAGTCTTAACGGATCTAGAAATACCTGAGATATCTTTTTATCGTGTTGCAGATAAATTCTATTTCTGCCTATTCTGTACCCATATTATATACGGTATACCTGTAAATAAAAAGTGGTTAAACTGAAGTATATGGAATATATTGTATTTTCGTCTCTAAGACTGCATCCCCATAAATTTATCATTATTTTCACTGCTCTGATCAGTCGGTTGATTTCGCTGGATAAATCAGTGATTGTTTAAATCAACGAACCTGTCAGCGCTGTATTAAATCGACGAACCCGTATACACTTGGTTTCACCTGTGAATAAAATATGAACTTACGGATCAAAGATTCATACGAAATTGACCGCAGTTCAGAATACCATATGACGGCTTAAGTTACGGAACAGGGTTGAAAAAAGTATTAGAATATTATCACTCTTTAGAGCAGACAGATACTTAGCACTAGTCAATATTATTAATTGTAAGTGAATATTGATTGATGAGCGTCGATTTTCTTTTTAACCAAATATAATCCGGAATTAAAATTGTGTTTCACTCGTCGATCTAATAAGGTTTAAATTCATTTGTCTAAACTTAAAGATTTATTGTACTTCACACATCATGAAAATGATGATATAATAAGTCTCACAAGATCAGTGTAGGTATTCGACAATACTTTTTTCAGCATATTTTTCGTCAGTTGATTATGTCGTGGACATTGTACCGATGTGAAGAATTCTTTGTGTAAATCGGAATTATGAAGGATTATCTGAACCATCAAAGGGTGATTTCAATGTAATTAAACGTCACGTCGGTTGAATGGTATGATCAAAAAACGAAAACCAGAAACAAGAGGCAGACTTCAAACGTTCCAGTCTAAATACTATTCAGGCTTGCAGTATTATTAATCCCGTACTGAACCCTTCATTACCATCGGGGTATAATTCACTCCTATAAAAAACGGTCCAACACTGGCAAGAACTTTTACGAATTAATTCTCTCTATATGCAGACATGTGTGCACGTGTATGTGTCATACAAAATGTACATCAGGCTTCACCCTCGAAATTGGTTAATAAAACGTAGTAAGTGCACGCCACATGACAAAAAATGACTCTCTAAGAATTTGGAAAAAATTTGTTTCCGGTATAAAGCAGAAAACATCTTTGCTTTTCATCATTTCAGGGTACAAAAAAAGTATTAATTTTAAGCAAAACATGCTTTCCTCTCACTGTAATTTTGCAACTTACAGCCAATAAAAAGCAGGGCTTTAGCAAACTGTCGATCTCTCTGTTTGCGGGTCAGTCAATTTTTTCGGAAAAGCTGATCCAGGTTTGAGATTTCCAGTGTATACTATACATTTTCTTCAATCAAAAGATCAATTTTTGTTTTTTGAAGTTTCTCTCTTCCAGTATTAACTACCTATGGACTTTTCAGTACAATTAATCATCGAATTATGCAGATCAATTTTGAAAGAGTCATCTTAAGATGGATCGGTCCTCTTTCTGTCTTGTGTTAATCCTGAAAAAAAATTATTTTTTGGCTATAGATAATGGATAACATCGTAATTATAAGGTAACAAATCAAGCTTCGTCAACTAAACAGTTACAGACTGTATTTTAAATTCCTAAGCTCCAAATAACACAAAAGTAGTAAAATTCAGCCCTATAATTGTTAGTTACTTGTAAGCCGTCTTACCCTATTATTATGGTCAGTTAATGGATAAGCAGATGTTCTATTACGTACCCAAATATGAGTAAATGTATACCTATAGTTTTATCGCAATGCACCGAAGGCTTCTCTCACTAAGATATCTTGGAAATATATCTGTAAACACTGAACATGATTAGTAAGTCGGCAGACCTTGATGGCGCGAGCCTAAGAATCCCCGCCGAGATGCGTTTCAAGCTCATAAGACATTGACAAATGAAATGTTTGAATTTTTTTTACACTATTGTTTAAATAACTCAAAAACTTCATGAGTGGTAAAATCCAAAATTCAGTCGAGTCTAAGTTAAAGCTGCGTCGCTTTAGCAAAAGTCGTCCAAATTCGTTCTCTCGTTCTCCAAGTATCAGACAAAAGATTAGTCCAGATATCCACCGTGAAATGGATGGTAGTAATTGCCAATGAAAACTCAACTTTTATTTTCCGAGTGATCGTGATAACTGCTCTTTTTATACGAAAAAAAGAGTGGGAAGTTAAAAGTGAGACTCCGGACTCAATTTCCCACACGATAGTACCTTTCATTTTTACGCGTTATAATACTACATCGCGTGAAAGATGCAGGGAAGAAGTGGCTGCTGGGCAATCTGATTAGGTATTGTTAATTCAGCACGCCTCGAACCGGAGAAGAGCGATCTCACTGCCTGCACGAAATTTTGTTTCAAATAAAAATACAAGCCTCCGAACTTCGAGCTTCACCGGTAATCGCTGGGATCTATAACGGTTGCTCCGGTCTAAAGCCCTGACACGTAGTAAATGCACAACGACCTGGTCACGTACGGCCGTGAAATAGGACGCCTTGTTTTCTAAACAGTCCGAGAAGGGCTTTCGACGCGGAGAGCAAGTTCACGAAATTGTTATGGGTCAACAGTCGAATTATGTGTTTCTTCGAGCTACTTCGCTTCTGCTCTCCACTGTTCGCAAAAGCGGAGCGCCTGATCTTTTCTAGGAAAACGAACGCCTCGAGCTACTTCCTCTTGCGTACCTTTCAAGCAAAGGAAACGTGCTTGCATTGCTGTGTACATATATACGGAATCAACGTCCGAGTTTTGTCAGACGACCACGTTAGGTGGCGTTGACGACTGTATACGTACACAGGTCTCACGCACACTAGTACCGTACTTGAAAGGTACGCAAGAGGCCTATGGTCCCATACGTATCTGATATGGCTGGTAGTAGCCCTTTTCTCGTGAGGATCATACGGATGAGCCGTTTGCAGCAATCCACACCGTTTGCATTAACCCGTATACTGAAACGAAATGGCGAAACGTTCGATCGAACGTCCAGCTTTGCCGGTTTTTCCTACAGGCTGGCCACTTCAAGCTTCAGTTGATAATCGCGAGTTGTAAAAGTTATGTAGCTGAGTTTTTTAGGTTATGAAGATCTGAAACTGTAAATACAGTCATTCGTTCGGGAAGTCTTGACAAACTGTTATTGTTAACTGACTGATGAATGGTGATTGCTACGAGTCGTCAGAACGAGATTACTAGTTTTACATCTAATGCCCCGTTTCGAGTAAGGCTAACGATCTTGACGACAAGTAGAGTCTTATTATTCCGCGCACATGGAGTCATTCAGCTTGTTAAGTTTCAATGTTTCCTCTCGGTATTTGACAGACAAACCAGGATACCTACGCGGAGCTGCAATTTGCTTTTTGATTTCATGCGGTAATCGTTTTTCGTAGATTTAAAACATCAGACTCATTCCGTACCGCAATGTTTATCACTAAACTGGTGCATAGATAAATTTTTGCGTTTATAGCTTTAAGTTTTCGTAGTTTCTACTATTAGTTTGCACAAAGAAACTTCGTATTACGGAGATGTAAGTAGATACGCAATGATTCAAAGAAAACAGTTTTCGATTATTTGTAAGTAATCCAAACTTCATGTTATATTACCATCATCAACGGCAAATATTTCATCTCAATTGTAAAAAGTTTAGGTAGAATTTCCCATACAGTTTCGGACAAACTGAATATTGGACTGTGAATCTACAAATAATCAATGATTGATTTTTTTTTCTCGCTAGATGTGTCTTACAAATCGAAACTAAATACGGTTTAACCGTGATTTTTAGAAGGCATCAAATTCATAGTGTAAACATTCACATGACTGAAGCAGGTGGTTTTGTACATGTTGGCCATTACCATGGGTACAGAATGTAGTCGTATTTCACGAAAATCAACGATTGTATGACATAAAAATGTACGACCGGCTCATCCCCAAACGCATGCTGCCCACATCAGTTTGGCGTGAAGAGCCCTCGTGGTAGTCGTATGGGTTAATTCAGTCCTCATTTATACGGCGTAGACGATAGTCATTTGTCGCGCGTGACGTCACCCCCCTGGACTCTTGAGCATGTTATTTATCCCATGTGATTTCGTGAATGATGAATGCTCTTGGCCAAGGGTTGGGGCCTATGGAAGGTACCGTGTGTCAACTTTCCTGACCGCAAAATGTGTTTCGAGGAGCTATTGGTTGTTTATGTACCTACATACACTTATGCCCTCGCTTATGTTCTGCAGTTCACATAATCCACATACATACAATTTGTGACGGAATATACACTAGGCATTCAATAATTACCGAATCAGAACTGATGAAAAGGATTATGGAAAGAGATTGCAAAATCTACTGTGCAGTAAAAACGGGTCAAATAATAATTTTATTGAACCAATCGACGAACATGTGACGAACGCTTAGACAAATAAGAGGAGAAAATTGGTTGTTTTTTCTGCTCAAACTTCAAATGAAGAATATACTATCTAGGCAAAAACATCTAAAAAGATCACCCTAGTTATTGAAACCAAATCACAATTACAATTCAAGAAAAACTTAGATATTGCCGGTCTGTGTTGTGAAATCAGGAAAGAACCCCAAGCCCTACGATTTCTCAGCAACTAGGTATACGTCGTGAAGTCAGACCTCGCTGTTCCGTATAGTGATATCGAAACATCATACCGTTTATGTTCATATTTCATAGAATTGAGGACTTCATGGGATTCAGTTTATTGATTAATTAGCTTTAAAGTAATATTATTGTATATTTTCAATTTTGGACTGGACATATGCATTTCATTCATTTCTTTTTCACATTGTTTGTTGCTGATTGCAGTCTGAAAATGTATACTTATTGTAACGAAGTTTTGTTTACACCCCTTATACAGGGTGTATAATCATTATATTATACAGGGTGGGCTGATGCCGATACAATATTCGGTCACTAAATGTTTAATCATTTGTCTACAAATGAATAAGTTTTCTGCGTCAGCCAATATTATTGTAATGATAGTCTGTCTTCAGACTCTAAGGGAAGCTCTTTGATTCTAAATATATCCGCTTTTTTTACACATATTCTACTGTGAAATTTCCTCTGCTCGATGTTTGCTCATGGCGCACGGAGAACCCATTCATTCCTTTAGATGCAATTCCTAGATTCCCCTTTATCACGTAATTATAAGCGTCTTCGGACATGGTTGGTGAAAATCGAAATTAATGATCGTTTTAAGATGTTCAACAAAAACACCCGCATTCGCACGAGGGACAAGGATAATTGCAATCAATTCGTCGACTAAGCACCCGAACGACATAATCCGTGACCATATACGTCTGTCTCAATTTTCTCATAAGTAATGAATACATTGCGAAGTGAAAACGATAGACGATAATTTTTTTTCTTCATATTTTATCTTCTTAACCACCTAGCACAACAAGTATAGTATTTCACACAGTCTTGAATTTTTAACATTAATTTACCAATTAACAATACACGTCGAAGGCTCAGAAATACATTGTAACATCTTTGATACATTATTTCGGGGAATTTGCGCAAACTTGTAAGTAAAAGATGTAATACATGCAATTTCATGGTAACATTTCTGTAACAAGATTTAGTTGAATGAATTAAACGGAACTGTTAATAACTGTGACGCTCGATCACTTGTAAAACGTGCGTGAAAATTATTGATTTGTAATCATGTTGCCGATGGAACATAAAACCAAAATAAAAAAAAAACAAGCGGTGGGGTATTTGTCGGGCGGCCCCGACACGTTTTTAACATAATAAGCGTTGTTGAAAACGTCTGAAAACTGCATTTCAGTAATATTGGAAGCAATACGGAACATAAAAAAAAAAAAAAAAAAATGGGAAGCGATGATCGAGGTTGGCTTTTTTTTTTGACATTTTTGGAAATACACTCAGGTCAAACGCTGGGCGCAAAATGTCTGAAAACGGCATTTTTAGTAATAAAATAACAAAACCTATGTACATTTTCAATATCAGACGGGAAGTGATGACCCAGGTCAGCTTTTTTTTTGGCATAGCAGAAATCACCCCCCATGACCCTGCTGGATTTCTGGGGGTTACTACCCCCCTAGTCGGGTTTTCAGGGTGACCTAATCTAACGATTCTATATGGTTTTATCCGGAAAGCGATGACCGAGGCTTTTGGTCGTGAGCTCTTGTACTATAACGATAGAAAAATTTGCAGACCTGTGCTATCTGAGATCGTTACGGGACTTTCACGAATCAGCTTGCCTATATACGTGCATCGTGATAATTAAAAATGTAAGTATTTTTACTTTGGTTTTACGTGATTATCAATCTAGCACAAGACCATTAGAAATTAATGATCATCAGATGGAATCACTAGTACAGCATATTTTACAATTTTTATTTTTCACTGTAGGTAGGTACGGCTGTTTCTGTTGATGTCTAAATGTATAGCTGACAGACAATTTTACACATCTATGCCTGGATTTAATCATTTTTTGTTGATTACTACGTATCCTTATTACAATACATTTGTAATTGTGAATGGGCACATTATTATTAATTAGTTAGGTGTTACCAGTAGCGCTGACAAATCTAGTATGAACATGTAAGCGTTCTTAGCTCCTCGCTGCCAGATCCGCTTACGAACCACCGTATCACTAACATTAAACCCATTATTGGCTCTGTCTTTTAGCATCGCCGTATAATGTCCTTGATCGAGATGTTCCCTTTCATGAAATATAGCACTATTTATTTGGAATCTGACACTGACAAGCAATACTTTTGTTATCGGTATCGTGTTTACTTTAAAATTAAGAATTTTAGCTGCATGCTTATCTGGATAAGAAAATTCCATTAACTGCACAATAATTATGTTTTCAACTGAAGTTACCACAGTTTATTGGAGTCTCGTTTTTGTGGCAGTTTTCACATTTACTGTCAATTCTTGGCCATCGTGACAAAGAAGCATTCTGATTCATTAAATCCCGTTACAGATTTTCGGGACACTTTACATCTAGTTCGCATGTAACGAGTAAAGCCAATATGTGATTACACTGCATGTGGTCCGAGCTAGTCCCACAATTATTGCATCTAGTAGTTGTAATCAATTGATGTTCGACTGCTTTACGTACAGTCTCACCAATGTCTACAACTACGCTGTTTAAAGTCAAGCCTTGACTTTTGCGAATGGTGACTCCGTAACTGAGAGACAGTGGACATTGATCCCTGATATATGCGCCGTTCATTATTTCAAACTTTGTTGATACTTTTTCGATAGAATATTATATTCCCGATGCTAGAGCAATTTTTACTGACTTTATTTCACGCCCGTCGATATCTTAAGATACGGAAATCACGTGACCTATAGTAGCATTAATAAGACCTATCGAGACGACAATATTTCGTCTTATCTTTTGGATCTTTGCTCCAATCTTAATGGTTACAGTTTTTGCCAGCCCAGCTCTGCGACTGCTATCCTCGTTTTTTCGTTGAGAAGTTTTGTTATTTTTTTTTTTTAAATGGTATAAAGTCTACGCTATCTATTGCGTTGAGATGTATTATCTCGCCTGGAATTTTAGCTAGCATAGCCGTATCCAAAATACCACGCTGGTTGGAAACAACACGAGTTGGAAACAAACAGACTGTATCAAGTGGTAGTTGATTGATAAAGTTGTATAACTCTTCGGGTCTTGCACATACCGATCGACCTCTGAATTTAATTTTTCTTGATTCGAGAACTACCTGATCTTCACTTGTCATAATTCCAAACCGTACTAAAAACAATATATCTTGGTACGTTAAGTGATTCTGTTGACATACATTTATCTGAAGCTCATTGTACGAGAACAAATCGGCCCAATGATTAACAGCACCAACAGAACCGAGATATTTTTGTACTTTATCATTTTTTAACGTTAAGTACGCAGCTGCAATAAATCACCCATGAGTATAATGTGTTTTCCGCGGAACCAAACATCGGATGTATTTTTTGCATTGAATATTTCAGATAACCGCAAGTGAATGTAGGTCAAGATTACGTTGGAAATCATTGATATTTTGTCTATGATGAACAACATCACATTTCTTAACGGTATGTAGCAGTTCTACCCTTACTGACCGAGCAAACTCATTCTTTTTCTTTCTATAATTAATAAACAAACAAACTGAAAGGATTGAAATTTGGTCGGCCTATAGCTCTTTCGTAGCGGAATCGGTTTGTTTATTAATTATAGAAAGAAAACGAATGAATTTGCTCGGTCGGTAAGGGTAGGACTGCTACATGCCGTTAATTCTTTTCGCAAGGTTTTAATACTTCATCGGACAATTCGTTATATTTGGGAGTGTCGTCATGCTCAATCGGTAGTTTAAACAGTCTGTGCACCGTCAGTCCGTCGACGTTGAAAGCAGCCAGGCCTGTTGGTGCTGTAAAAGCTGTTGTTTTAGAAAGAATTTGTTTTGTCCAGCATCGAATAGTCTTTATGAGAAAGCTTTGACCGGTACCACCAGCCCCGGTTACAAACATTCGTAACATTCCATCATCGTTTGTGAGTAAGGTGTTCGTAACGCTATCAAGTATACACTTCTGTTCGTCTTTCAGTCACATCGATTTCTGTCAGCTGTTCGTCCGTGCCATTGAATTCATGCATAGCCAGGTTAGCCTGGACCGGCTGAAAAGCTTAGGCGACTCATCTGCCTCGTCAGATCATCTAGCTTCTGTTCCGTCAATTCTTTCACATGTTCCACCCTTTTTTGGATATCGATCAGTCGCTCATGACACTTTAGAGCTTCCATCATTTCTGTTTTATCGTTGTCAAATGCTTCGGCGTATGAATCCCAGTCACCTTTGAGCTCATCGGTGTTTCGCCACAGTTTAAACAAAAGCAACAGTGCATGGATATATTTTTCAGGCTCTACGTTCACACTGTATTTGTAGTGACTTATTAAATAATCGCGTTGTCTTTTTTTCAGGTACAAACCATGACCGAGATCGTATATTTCTATTTCCATCTTGGTAGGATATACTTTTGTAATTTCATACCACTTTACAAAATCGTACAAATGAACCGATTCTAATTCTATCGGCATATCTGGATAGTAATTAACAATAAGCGATGGGTAACTAAGATCAGTGGATTCCGAAGGGATTTTTTCAACAATTTTGTAATGTTTTACTTTTCTGTTCCTCATCTGACTTACGTCTAACCATCTAATAGTTGTATGGGGTTCACTTCCGTACAAAGAAATTCCTAGTAATGCATCGGCAGCTTCCAAAGCTCCGCATTCTCTGTTATTCAAACTACGCAAGGCTATACTCCAGAGCCGACTGCTTAACGATTTAGTGGAATTGATATTATCGAATATTTCGGTCGTGTTACCAGTTTCAGTTTTAGTCGTATACCTAGTGCAAAACCAATTCAGTGTTGTTGACTTTTCACCTATGAATTGTATATCCATAGGTATTTCCTTCCCATGCAGCTAAGATAAAAGGATTGTAATCACTGATAAGGGCTTCTTCGTCTGACCGCGGTAAATTGTACAGTTGACTTTTTGCTTTTAATTGTTTTCTTCGTGCTATAGATATCGCCACGTCTCGCATTATTATCGAATCCGTAACCAGTCACGGGAAACCGAATCTACATACTTCGATAAATCCACTCTTATTGTTAGTGTTTTTATCTCGCATACAGTAATCGTTGTGCGTATGCCCGTAATCTGCAAGTAACGTATTTGGATATAAATTTGGTTACGTCTTCCGTAGAAGATTTTCCTATCGTAGCTGCGTCCTTAATCCAAATCAATAAATGAGAATGTTGCATACCCCTGTCCTGATATTCGTGTCTCCAGAAATAATGGTCAACTTCCCTAAATAGGGTATCTTTTGAACATATGAATATATTAACGTTGCCTGAAATTTGTTATCGAGATATCGCGAGGTAGATACCGGATCTACTGCTATGAGTTCGCTTGTAGACATATGGGCCATGTTTTGTCCGTTAATATCTCGTATGTACTTAGCTAAACCATCTCACATCCATTCGTTTGGACTTAGTGTGAGAAACCATGTTGCTGGTCCGTAATTTTGAACCATGCAGCCTAGATCATTCCTTGGCTTGCACCAGTACTGGTCTGTGTTTCGCAACCTCGCGAAAACAGTCGTTAGGTTTCCTTCTAGTGTTTCTTTAGACATTGATTCTAAGTACTGGCCCGCTCTCATCTTTTCTTTCGGGTTGATCACATTCAATTTGTCAAATATACCGCTGCGGAACTGGCATATATTTGAATCGTCCAATAAGTAAAAGAGATATAGTTGATTTAATCTGAAATCTGAATGTACGGACGTCTACCTACATTTGATAACGTCGTATTCTCGTAAACTAAATGTACGGTCCTGATGCTGGCCGTTAATGCTATACGGGTATAGGTCCGAAAAGCACATGTCATCTAAAGATTTTTTCCAGTTACTTAACGCCGGCTCGTTTATCTTTAGCATCTCATACAGAGCTGTCGCACTTTTATTTTCTCCACAGGCATTGATGGGATATATAATAGTATATTGTTCGTAGCGGTTCGCAGTAGTCTTCACTGTCTAGTATTTGACTTAATATTGCCCTACGTTTACTTGGCTCATCATCATAGTATTTGGTTGGTAATTCGGTTTGATCTTCCAATTCTGGTTTGTTCGGCTTTATTTGAATTTTTATATTCTTCGTCAACGAATCTAATAAGGACTCTGGCTCAGCAGGCAATTCAATCTTCGAATAAAACCGTTTATTTTGTTTTAACCACGTTAATGTTTCGTAAATCTTATTTACGTCTACCAAATTATTCCACACGACTTTTGATTTTTTTGGCAGACCACGACCAGTACGATGAGTTCATGGTTAGTGTTAAGCGCATCGGTTGGTTCAGGTAATTTTTTCAATGTTTCTTCCAGAGGTAACGGCAAATGAAAAGTTCGACCCTTAACTTTCTGTATTCTTAGCTGTTGCGTTAAATTTTTTTTCGCAACAGTGTCCTTTTGCCGTACAGTCTGGAAAGCCTTTGCTTTCTAAATGAGAATTTTTTTGTAATCATTCAAGGTTGACAAGCATGCGGCACTTCATCTACAACTAGCCGATTTAATACACAGGTGAGTGGTATCTCGTTTTGACGGAACTTGTCTAAACAATACCTACAAATGTAATTAGTTTACGAATCAATGGCATCATCATGTTCTTGCGATTGGGTCCAGTATGGTCCTGTTATAGGTATTTTCAATTTTGTAATATCTCGCGTACCTTTACGATGATATAATTTTTCACACGATAAGCATGCTAAGCCTGGTGTATCCATCGACTGTCTGACCAATTCGTGAAATGCCTGCTTATATTGAAGTTGAATTAACTCTTAGTTTAGATTGATTCCTTTCGAACACGGCTGATGTACGCAAGCCTGCTCAGTTGTTTCATTGGATATTTCTTTAAAAAAATTTAAATCCCCACGGTTTAAGGCGTACTCTGTACAAATAATTTTTTTTACCAGTCTCATAATCTCGTAGATCTCTCTGGTGAAGTATCTGATTTGTGGAAAATGAGGTTGTAATGTCTGAAGTGGCAAGAATTTCGATGTACAGTAATGTTTATCGATGCATGCACTGTGGCTAACTTTATTTTTTCAACTTTTGTTTCTTTTCTACTCGTATTTTATGTGACTATGGCCGGTGAAACAGTGCACAGGAGAAATGGGAGAAACCACGACGACAGCCTCTCGGCGCTGTCATCCATATAACCTCTAAGATCGCGAGGGCATGAATAACCTCTTTCACAAAGTGCATAAGCCGTCATTTAAGTATAAATATTTAATTTTATCATATTTATATATTCGTCGAGTCTTAAATTGACGGCTTATGCACTTTGTGAAAGAGGTTATTCGTGCCCTCGCGATCTTAGAGGTTATATGGATGACAGCGCCAAGAGGCTGTCGTCGTGGTTTCTCCCATTTCTCCTGTGCACTGTTTCACCGGCCATAGGCACATAAAATACGAGTAGAAAAGAAACGAAAGTCGAAAAAATAAAGTTAGCCACAGTGCATGCATCGATGAACATTACACAACCGACTGAACTGATATAAAAACTTTGCGCGTGTCCTAGTTTATGAGCTAATTTGTTAACGCTACAAACGTTCCAGCTTTTCAAATTATTACGAACATTTATCAATTTACACGTACTGATGATTTGCAAGGAATCCACTAGTTTACTAATAATCTGTGAAGTTGGCTTTTTACACATTTCGGAACATGCCCATGATTTGTGAACATGCGTGTTTGTATTAATTGGTAATACATTCATGAGTTGCCCTTTCTTTGATGTTATTAGCGGGTTTATTGCAGTATTCAATTCATGATACCCTGTGTGTTTGGCGAGGTGTTTGGATTCTCCGCAAAGGGCTGCGATTTTGGGTTCGATACGGTACGATTCTACTGCCCGTACTAAACAAACTTCCACCTTTTGCTTCAAGTTGGTCAACGAACGTTTCACGCGCAATATGATGTTTCTTCTGGCCTGGATACACCACTTCATTATTTTTTCCGCTTCGATTCTATACTGTGCATTAGACCTAAGATTGATTCTAGAGGACAAGTTATTCATATATTTTTCTACGGATCGTAACAATTGTATCGTATCGTTCCGCATACTGAAAGTCCTGAATTTTTGAAAAATATTTTTCGTTGTGATATTTTTTTTGTAACCCTTAGTTTTTTTACGGGCATAATAAAGTTTTTCGTTAATTACTTTTCGAACTCCAGGATCCAGCATATATCTAGTTTTTTAATATAGTTTTTTTCGAGATTGGTGGCATAGTTTTGTTTTTCACATATGTCATTTTGACCTCTGAATTGGCTTCATATTTTTTGATTTATAATTCTTTTTAATTTCTGAATTTTTCTCGTACTTATGTTTTTGATCATTTTTTTAATTTCTGAATTTTTCTCGTATTTATGAGTTTGATCAGTTTTTTCAATTTCAGGATTGTCAGCTGATCGTTTTTTTGATCGTTTTGTTTTTTTTTTTTTAACTCGGGCGCGGCTGCATAACTCGACTTTCATATAGACCTTTTTACTCTCTGGATTGGCTGCATATTTTGCTCGCTTCTGCTATTTCACCGCATTTGCTTTGGTTTTACCAGAGCTATATCTTTTTTTAGCCTGCTTGATTAGCGATTTGGCTTTGTGATCAGTTGTCTGAGTTGAGCATTCTGTTCCATCATTGCTTTCAGTTTTCCCGAATGCGCGATTAGTTGATGACAAGTGTGTTTATTTTGTGTAGTCTTTTTACTCCCTGTCATCATGAACATCAGTTTGTATGTACATTAACGTTCATTTCGCGATTAGTATTAGGGTACTGTTCATACCTTTCGCTCTTTGTCGTCTAATGCAACGTGTGAAGTTACGGATTTTCTAGATAGCATTGTCTTACAAACTGATGCATAAGCAATCTTTGATTGGTCATACATCTTTGATTCCTTATTTTCGATCTTTATCTCGATTAGAAGTGCGTTTGTCTGTTGTTGCCTGTAAAGAGCGTCAATAATTGTTCGTCCAGCACTTTTACCAAATGCTGTCGCAGTGTCAGTGTAAACTTGCTACGCCCATCGTTAGTTACGAAGTACTGTTTTGATAAAGGTTTTCTACCTAGTGCGAGTGATGTAGCAAGGGCACAGGCAAAAACTCCGCATGACACACAATCTGGTTATATTTGTACATCTTCTCACACGATTGAATAATTTGCATACAAATATTTCAATATGTCATGCTGTATATCATACACGTGACTACCGAACCATCGTAATAAATGCAGGTCCAGTGATCGATTTAATTGATACCCACATTCCCATGATAAATTATTTGTATATCCCTATCAGTGGTAACACGTTGGCAACAATATGTCCCTTGATAAAATATCGTCTCCTGGGGCTCAAATGTTGTGTTTGTAGCAAGAATTTTAAGAAATGCGATTATACAGTCGTCAGTAAACTCACGTTTTGTATCGAAAATGCAGGCCTGATCGCCGCCTGATTTCTATGATTTCTACTTTGCACATCTATCGTCTCATTGTCATCGTCAATCCGTATCACCGAATGGAAATCTTTTATAGCTGCCATAACAGGCTTTGGAGCAACGCGGTTTTATTACTTCGCGCGGATCGCATGGCCTCATTTTGTCGTTCCTTATGTTCGCATTGCTTTGTTTCTTAGTTTTCGCCATTTTTATAGTTTATAATGTGTTATAATTCTATTGACCACAAATAATGTTTGTCAATTTATACTTATTATGCTTATAACTACAAATACAGAACTTGTATCTCATGTGTCAGACCTGTAGTTTTTCGCTCTTTATTTAGTATTGATGAAGTTGATGTTGCGCAAAATAATATTTTACGTCTTTTAATTGTTTATTTACTAAGAGGTTAGTTCACCAAATGAAGTGGAATATTGATATTGCTGAAGACAATATCAATAGTTTACCAAACGAAGTCAAATATCGATAATCTCGTGTGCTTGTGTCAATTCGAATTCATCCCAATTAACAATAACACAGCTCACTTATCGAATAATTGCAAATTATATCTATACGATATCTGCACACAATGTATCTCCAGCTGAGAGCATAATGAGCTGTCAGATGTTTTCATTCCCGGTACTGTCAACAATCTTTACAGTTCTAAGATCTCCAGGTGGGAATGAGCTGTCAGAAGTTTTCATTCCAGGTGCTGTCAACAATCTTTCATCTCTTTTGCGCTACCGAATTCGTGAGTAGCTTTGCCTCTGTTCTAGGGAGTTTTGAGCGCTGCTAGGTAATATCGGAACCGAACGTACCCTAAATCGGGTGGGCGCCATCTCGATTTTTTGAACTGCCGTTCTTAAAGTCATCTATTTTATCTGATTGCGAATGTCAGATGTATCGTAGCGTAAAACCACAGACAAAGTAAAACATGATGTTATTTATTCGTGATTACACGAACAATTCATCCATGACTTTGCTATAATAAATTTATCAAATAATCATCTTCTGCACAATGAATAGTTATTTAATTTTTAATTAGAATACAGTTGTCAATGTGATGGCCGGACATTGCTGTCGGTTGCATTGGATTGGTCAAATTTCTTCATAGATGATTTTGATTTGTTTCATGGCGAACTATTGAAATCCTGATTGGCTTAGCAATAAATCAGCTATCAGTAATAATTTCCGTCCGACTGGATGTTGAATATTCGTTCTTCTTCCTCCCAACTCTGCACGAGCTGGATATGTGAGTACAAATTATTAACAATTCTTCCGATTATGCTTTATTATATCGTCATTTGTTTGATTAATTGTTCCAATTTGTATTCAGTGGTATTCGATGTGTGTAATTTGGTATATGTTTTACTTTACTTTTTATCATGTCGAACGAATTATTAGTGTTGCCGATTGAGACGAATAGCCGGATCCGTGAATATAAGACGGCTTATCGTGGCGGCTGGCGGTATCAAGATTTCATAATGTTGGTTGTTTGCCATCTAATATAACTTATCGCATCAGTCCAATCTCCTAACTAAGTGGGCAATGATCTTGTATGGTCTGTCGTTCGTGGGCATCGTGGGCATCGTAACTTTCATATTTTTGTCATGCACTCAAAAGTATTACACTAATCCATTATTTTATTGAATTGTTGTATATTCGATAATATCAATAATGGTTATATTGGATGTAGTACACTAGTAATGTGATCTGTTCGATTGCAGTGGATATAACAATTGATGAAGAACCTGTGGGGTGCTGTTGATCATCTAGAACCAGTACCAGCACCAGCACTCGCAGTGTTGCGTCGTGTGCATGGGTGGCCTGACGCAGAAGTACGTACAGCCAGATGCTATGATGTTGAATGGTTGTAATGACAAATCATATGTAAGTGGGCCAGTTATTTCAACCATATTTCATTATGTAGTTGATTTGTAATAGATATTTCAATAGATTCTTCAGAATATGCATATTCTTCTTCAGAGTATGCTTTGTACCAAGAACACAATATATCATGATCTAATACTCTTGGTACTTGCTAACTGAAATCTTATTATATTCGTTACCCACAGTTTGTACTTTGATTTACAGATACAACAAATTCTTGTGTGGGTTCAAGAATTGGTGCGAGACTGGGAAGAGTGAAATGATCAGGGAAGAGTTCAAGGACGAGGGAAAGGTAACAGAGGGCGAGGCGTAGGCAAAAGAGGACGAGGGATGGATGAAAGAGGACAAGGAAGAGGCAATGCAAGACGATTAATAGGCGAAAGACGGCGAGGGAAAGGTGAAAGACAATGGATGGACAACGGATGTGGACAAGAAGATATAAGCAATGCAAACGTGATAGTGCGTCTGTCCAATTTTATTTTAATTACTTATCAATTTATGTATTTCAACTAATATAATAAGTTATACTTTAATATCTTTATGTATGATGTGTACGATTCATTCCTATTTTGCCTGTTATGAACTGGGTATCAGTAAAGTACAGCATAAATTTGATACTTTTTTTTATTTATTCTTCCATTCTATTCATTCATGATGTATGTGTAAATTACAATGAAAATAAGTAATATCTATATTATATAATTAACTCGGTGTGTCACTCAACAAGTAATACATAACCCGATTCAACAGATTGAAAAAGTCTCAAAAATCTTCAAATAATATCAGCTATTTCAAATGCTTTTAACCACTTCAATCGATTTAATGTAAAATTATTGCACAAGTAGTTGAATAATCTCATGATTTCATAGGCTTTAAATGATTTCAAACTTTTTTTCAAATTTGTTGGTAAGGTAGAACACTTGGAAAAATCGTATTTCAAATACAAAAGACATCGGTAGATTCTAAATACGTAAAGCTTTTATAGATTTCAAACAATTTGAACAATTCTATGAGAATCTGAATAATCGAAAGCTCTTTACAGTTTATTTTTTTCGTTTAGGTATGAGGTAATTGCTACTACTTGTATCGTTGATTTACTCATGTGTCAAGGATGATGATGAAATTAGTGGTGTTTTGACAATGCAGATTTGAGAAAGCTTGCTAGTTTGCATCTCTAGGAATGTCTGACATTTAGAGAACTATTATAAACAAAGTAAAGTTTAATTTTCACAAGCAAACTCCATAGAAGTCATTTTTAAATTACCAAATGATGATGATTAGTTAGTCTGAGACTTTGTTACACCAACGTTACTAATTTCAGTTTGACTATGAAATTGGGTGTTGTATCGTGTAAGGCAGCATTGGCACTTCAAATGAAGCTGAATGAGGCAGATGGAGTTGACAGTCAAACGTGTTTAATTTTTTTGAAATCAAATAATGCAGTTTGGTTTTATTCTCGTGATGCTATGAAAGTGTTGGGAGTTCTAGTTATTTCACCACATTTTCATTTTCATACTTTACTATTTTATTTGAATGAACATTAGAATCATAAATTCATGCTGCTAGCTACAGCCTTGTGTGCTGCAACAGTCGAAACAAATATACATGCTTAAGAGATATGATCACAAGAAAGTTCACAATCCGCACAGAAATTCACAAGTTCTCAGTAGCGGATTCACCATATTTGATGGGTGTTCAACTCTTTCATTCAAAGCATCCGGTTAATTCACATCCTAATCTTTGCTGTTGTTAACACTGAGCACAATTTCAGTCACGAATGTCTTAATAAGAACAACGGAAGTATCTGTGAAAAACAGACAGAACAACAATCGCACACAAAACGATGAACATTCAATTAGTCATGCATTTATACTACATTTATATGATTATGAAGTCTATAGTTTGTTCCATATGGTAACAGTGGTTTGTTAGTAACAGTATTGTGCTTAGTGCATGCCGCTTGTCACTGGAAAGTCGATGGTTCTATTGGATAAGTAGATGAATTTAGTAATTGGTAGGTCAACGAAATTCTGTTCGAGGAGTTGAGTGATACGTAGAGCACCATTTTCTAAGTAGCTGCCCTTGTGTGTTGGGACGTAATTATGCCGCAGTGCCATGTTAATGGGTTTAATAGATCAATGGTTGGACAAGAATGGGCCAGGTGACTGTGAAACATGAAACAAAAAACAATCAGGGTTTTATTATGTAAGTAGTTGAAATAAAGGAAATGAATTTAGCTTATGGTATGAGCTGAGAGTGTTGAGTTTTGCACAGCTGTTGGTTACCTTCTCTTGCCAAAGTATAACATTTATAGGTTTCAATGGAGGCGCAACAGGATTGGAATGGTCCAAGTGACTGTGAAAGAAACAAAACAACAAAGAAGCAAGGAAGAGGTTCCATTTTATCACTGATAATTACTACACCATGTGGATGTACCACATCAACGTTATCTACAGAACAAATACATATGAAACATCCAAATTAATAAACAAACAAGGCATGCATTTGGTGGAGATGAAGAGGTTGAAGCGAAGCTATTCATATATATTAAATGTTATGTGAATAAGTATAGTCTGATGAGAATTAATGAGATAACATATCTTCTGATTTAAATGAAGCATCGTGAGTATTCTTCCTGGCTCTGCTTAACATTGTTTTTTTTGTCAGATCCATGACAAACGACCAACTTCCCGTGGGCATTTGCTTAGCCATGTATGCATCCACAAATGTTGATGATTATATTCTGTTTGTCATTCAGGTTGTTTGTCGAATTCCTATCCGACTGCAAAATATCTCATCATTTCTTTGGTTCGATTCTGTATTTACACCTACCTCAGAGGTTCCGCTTTGTAAAATCACAGGCTCTTGTAATACAGATGCCACTCATAATTAATAACCAACTGCTTCACACTAGGATCGTCGTTCTATTTCACTCACGCACTTATTTCATAACACCACCGGCAGAACCGATTTTCGCCAAATCTGCAAATTTTTTCTTCATAAGTATCGATCATCGACATACAATAGTATGGACTGCGCGATCCCAACTAGCGTTGCCAGAACAAAATTTCGCTCCGTACTAGATGGAGCCACGAGAACGTAATAGAACGTAATAGAATCGTAATATACGTATATATACCTATAATGTATATACAGGGTGATTCAGTACCCGGGGACCACCGGGCACTGACGGATTCCTTGTGAAAAAATAAAACTAATATTTCTCTTGACAATTTTTTTTTAAAGCCACGGCTTTTGAGTTAGAGCCGTTTGAAGTCCACCAATCACGGTGCGCAGATAGGGCCAGGCGCACGAGCCTAGCGCGAGGCTAGCGTACGCTGCATCGGGCTCAACTACACTAGCCTCGCACTTGGCTCGCGCGCTCGGTCCCATCTGCGCTGTGATTGATGGACTTCAAACGGCTCTAACTCAAAAACCGTTGCTTTAAAAAAAAATTGTCAAGAGAAATTTTAGTCTTTTTTTTCTTACAAGGAATCCGTCAGTGCCCGGTGGTCCCTGGGTACTGAATCACCCTGTATACCAATAATACATGTATACTGGGGTGTTTGAAAAAAAAAAAAAATGTTGATTTTCCATCGGACCACACCTGAAATAGTTAGTTTAGGGAAAAACAAAAATTCTCCCGAAAGATCGACATTGTCGGTTAAGTGGAAGATCGGGCGCATTTGATTTTTAACTTTTTTTCCTTTTCATCGAATTTATAATGGATAATTGTTAGTAAACACTTTTTTGTGCTCACAGCAGCCAGTGGATCAGCTTGTGTTTTAAATCAAATGCTCTCGGAATTTTAACTGTTTAGCTGATATTTAAGAGGGACGAATTTTCTTATTATTATTCAATTAAAACACATGAAAAACCTTTTTTTCACTCAGATTTCAATATTTTATTCAATATTTACACATTTCCCATTACAATGTAATCAAAGAGTTGATCAAGTTCAATTCTTTATTAAATTAAGAGTTAGTTAGTTAATTTTTTGTTGAACGTTTTTTATGTGTTTTAATTGAATAATAATCAGAAAGTTCATTAGACATTCCTGCGAAATATCAACTAAAGAGTTAAAATCCCGGGAGCATCTTATTTAAGACACAAGCTGATGCACTGTGAGCACAAAAAAATGTTTACTAACAATTATCCATCATAAATTTGACAAAAAGGAATAAAAAAATGTTTTAAATCAAATGCGCCCGATCTTCCACTCAACCGACAATGCCGGTCGTTCGCGAGAATTTTTATTTTTCCCTAAACTAACTATTTTAGGTGTGGCCCGATGGAAAATCTAAAAATTTTTTTTTTTCAAACACCCTAATAAATACTGTAGTAAAAACCACGGTCGTGCATACGATTTTATCCTAATTGCTAGACGGGATAAATAAATAACCACGAATACGGTGTTACTGATATATTTTATTATACATACAGTACGTTGGTATCAGTAATGCCAATCTACTTATAGGCGCGGTGGCGCGGAACGCAGTTGATCGGTAACCAATCAAAATGCGTAAAATATAGTGTTCATTAGATTTTATGCATTTTGATTGGTTACCGCTCGACGCTATTGAATTGACTATCGATGAAACGGGATTCTCGGAAAAAAATCTGGCTGCCGAAAACGTAATAGAGATAACGAGCGTCGTAATAGCGTACTAAACTGCATGAAAAGGTAATAGGTCTATTACAATTGTAATAGACTGGCAACGCTGATCCCAACATAAAGGCCTTTAAAAAGTGTCTGCTAGAGTTAAACAAGGAGGGAACGAAGTGGAGGTCAATTGCTTTCTCTTTCTAAGAAATTTATTGGCTGTGTCAATGGCTGCGTAGAGCGCACCAGCGACGTAATAGATAGAAGATCCATCCGATGCCCCAGTATTATGACAATCACAAATGGCCAAAAAACAATTTGAGGCGCGTTATTAAAGGTTCTCGAACATTTTCAAGTGAGAAAAAAAAATGTGCCGATATTTTTAAATTATAATTTATGTACACATTTTTATTTTATCCTCATTAATCCTCAATGTTTACTAAGAACATTGTGTTTCCATGCAAATTTGAAGTTTTTAAATTTTGAAACTCACAATAATTAATATGTTACAGGAAAAAAAAAATACTAGCAATTTCGGTCGTGGGTCACAAAATTATTAATTGAGGATCCTGCCTCTATCAATATCGTCACTCGATTGCACGTACAATGACATTGATACATTTTTTATTCATCTAATGCTTGCTTGTGGTCGAAATTACTTATTTGGTTCCCTATGAGTTTGTTAATTTAATTAACATTCATTTTATTGCAAATCCGAATGCGCAGTGCGCGCCCCAAAATTTGTGTTAGTCTAGTGCGTTAAGCACGGTTAAGGGCCCTAAATCATACTGCCACGCTCGTGAATAGAAAGAGACGGAGATTGACCTTCATCGGTCGCTATTTCTTTCTACCAGCCGGCCATATTCTACCGGCCTAAGCGTAGTCCATACTATACGTCGATGGTATCGACTCACTTCGCAACTTCATGATAACATAGCGCTCGAATACAGATTCGGATTAATGTCAAAATCAATAGGGGGCGAGATTTCGATGCCAAATATCTGTGTTTAAAACTTGACGTCTGGTTGAGGCACGTGTTCGATCGGAATCATGTTCACAAGGCGCTCTGGCGCAGAGAAGAAGAAGAAAAATATTTTTTTCTCTCATCCTTGAGAGCTAATACTGTAGAAACCAATTGACAGATTTCGATCGAACTTTCACACTAAGGTTATATCGGCCGAGAGTAACAACCGTGTAAGTCTCATTTAAAATTATTCACGCGTTCATGAGACATTGGAAAATGTCTTCATGACGTCAGAGCCTGGTTGTCAGCGCCATTTTATCATCACATAACCTAAGTTTTTCATTTTAGTGGAGGCAAATGGGAGTTCTTGGGTTTTCAAATTACTCATATCACATAAATTAATGAAACACAGTCAATAATATGCCTGTTCTACTATCCAAACGTGAAAAAACACGGTCAATGGTCAGCTGTCGGCCTGGTTGCATTAGTTTGATTTTTTCCACCAGATGACATATCACAAAGTGACAATCTCAATAACGGATTGCTTATACACGGGAAGATAGGGCAGTAGTTCGGCCGGGTAAATAATTAAAGGTAGTAATTGGGCGGCGATTCGCTGCCGCGAATCATCATACCTAGGCAACAAACTAATGTATCTTAGCAGGTGTTTTAATTTTACTTATAGCAATAGGTTGTTCTGCTATGATAGGTGAAAAATGTTTTTAGAAAATGACTCCATTTTTCAAGGATGTGCGAAGTTGGCAAGACAGATTTTTTTAATTACTTTTCTGGAAAGTAATGTTTTGAAATTACAATTTCTGGCTTCTTCTATTATATAACATGTTATGCGTTTATTTAGTGGAAGATGCGCTAGGTTACTCTACATTTTTTGTCTGTCATACTTTTTATAATTATGAATCAGTAGAATTTAAATGATATCACTGAATAGTCATTGATTTCTGGTTGTGAGTAAGCACCTAATTTCCCAGCGGTATAATTACAATTGACAACCATGGACCATTTTACTTGAAAATCGATATGTTCTACAAAAATGATTTTTCTGCACGAGGTGCATGTAATTTCACTAAACAAACCTCATTTTTTCCAATTTTTCTGATATGCCGGTAAATCTTTGTCGTAACATTTAAATTGTTATTTTTATTTTTAGGATTTTGTAAATTCACGTTCAACTTGTAATATGTTTTTATCAAAGATTGGTAACCTTTCACTAATTCTTCCCAACTTTTGTGAAACTTTTCGATTCAATATTAATTATACATTTTTATTCACACTGTTTCAGAATCTACAATCAAAACAAATATAACCAAACTGAGATTGTTTTTTTTTGCAGCCTAATACACTGTCCGTGCAACGCACTAATTGTGAGAAATTAAAAAACTGAAACCAGTTGATCTTACACGATTCAATTTAGAAAATCAATGAGTATCTGTTTCATCATCACAACAATTTTTTCAAATTTGTGCGAAATCGGAGAGAAAATTTCACTACAAAGTGGTTACACTATTATACGTGGTTACACATTTTCTTTTCGTTTCTTTTCAGTAAAGGCAACTGCGGGGGACAAATTTATTCACAGCCCAATAACCCGTGAATTTGGACCCTCTGAAACCGTAGATTGATGCGGTGAATTATATTTGTCACCCGATACATCTGGTGCCTAAGTTATGCCTTTCCACTTACTACGCTTCAACCCCTGACTATAGCCGAGATCAGCCGCCCCCACTGTCTCAAGTCGCTTTGACGTATATTTTCAAGTTTATTCTTAAGAATAGATCGATTTCGCCTAATACTTTATGGACAACAAACGTTAGGGCTGCGTGGGGGCGTCTGCGCCTATTACATTTTGCTTACATGCAAACAACTCGCAGTCTGAGTTACTTTCCAGGCACTTAAATTTAATTAAACTCGTTTATGTGAGACCCGGTACGAAATTTGAGAGTAATTGAATAAGTGTGTACACAAAGCCAGATGGCAACCCTTGAATAAACATGGGAATTATCGATTGATATGAATTAGCTACGAATTTGTACCGTTCTATAAACTTTGTAACGGGTAGCTTTATCAGATTTCTAAGCAATTTTCTCTTTTTGTAAAGAAACTTCTGTAATTACCCTGCTAAACCGCCATCCGCCCTCTTTTGAAAACGAATGCATGGGGGGGTGGGAGAGGGCAGCGCCGCGTCAGAAGCGTAGGGAGTTGCAGCAGCGCCTATAAACGGCCGTCTTTGTATTCAGATTAAGACTAAGCAGTGCTTAACTACCGAATAAATAGCTTAATTTTCCTAATTAAAATTGCTCCGTCTGCAGCCTGCCATCTAGCTCTCAGTTCTTGAAGAGGCGACAAGCCCAGCGGTCGGTCCGTATCCGGTTTAACCTTTGACTTATTAACCGTTGGATATGGATTGCGATTGACAATTGAGCCAAACTGGAAAGTCCTCAATATATTTTTTTCGCTCTCCATAGTGAAGTTACGAACTACATTTTTAATTCGTTCAAGTGCTGATTGCATGCAACACGATAAGTGGTAAGCTCGTAATTTGCAAGGGACGATCAGTAGTAGATCATTAAGCTGTTATATATAAAACGCTGTTGAAAAAAGACTATTTTCACCCTCATGGTGAGAACTAAACGGAGAAGATCGAGGTCAATCGGAATACTGGGTGAATGTAACATCTGTTCGATACTACCCACTGCCGTTTATCGGCAGTTCTACGGAACTTAAATTTGGGGGTGTGCATCATGGCCAATGAATCACTCGGACATTCATGTTTTTCGTTGGGAGTGTGTGGTTAGCTATTGCATCAAAAATTCATTTTTTCTACCTGCAGTTTGAGGCATAAATATGTAATACAAACTCCACCGAGAATATTTTATAATTTTCATACGTGCCGTAGGTACACACAGAATAAGGATTTCTTGACTTCGCCAAATAGAACAATCAAATCTAGTAAAATGAGTATATTTTTTAACCAAAGAAATGTCATGTCATTCAATAAAATTATGTAGGTACAATAATTTGTGTTATCAAGTGAAACCGCAATTATTTGAGCTATCAAAAGATTTTTTTCGCCACATTTGATCGCCGTATTTGGTGAATTTGGTAATTTTTTTTTGTTTGTACCGTCACAACACTAGTGACATTGTAAAACGCTCAATACGTCGAGTTTAAAAGCATTTATAAATTGAAAAATATCTTTTATGGAATATCGAAAATGTCCACAATATACTCGCGAAGTGCAATGGCGCGTTCCAATAACCATGCAGTAAAGTTGAATGACATTCTTATCTACTTATATAGATGGTTTTAGAACTTTTTTTGTGATTCAAGATTTGATTATGAACTATTTGGAATCATCACTGTACCAAAAGAACGTGTACTATAAGTTTTAAACTTGATTATAAAATAATTAATAATAGAACAGAATAACTAATCGATTTCAATATTTCACAGGCTTTTTTAACACGATCACGGCAATTATTCCTTTACATTTCAGTACTATGATAGTATTTTTGAATGACCACAAAGAATACATTAAATGTTAGTTAAATTTGAGGCAGACTCAAGGCTTACGTCGATGCCCGAGCAACTTCTGATAATGGAGGCTGATACAACAAAATGCAAAAACCTTAATGAATCCTCTTTAGACTTCGTTTCGTAGTTTATATTAGTTTTTTTCTCATGCTGTTATCTGAGCACAACTATTATTCTTTCTTAATTGCATTGTATCAGTAGTTGAAATTCGCCCTCTCATATAAACGATGCCAACGAAGGTTTACAAATTCTTATGTCCAGGTTCACCTAGGTATGTAATGTTTTGGATAAATATGAGATTAATTCGTGATCAGGATGATAATTAATACCCATATACAGGCTGGTCCATTTAAGTTGACACAGCAGAACATTTTGAGAACAACGCATTTTGGAAAAAAATATTTGCAATAAAAGTTTCATGGTTTGAAAGGGACAAAAGATTGTGCCGCCGTACTTTTCATTTGGTGGAGGTTGACAAGGTTATTTGGAGGTCAATATCTTTTTTCTAATAAAAACGTAGTAGGATCTTTTTACAGATTTCCATTTTACACCCAAATGTAGAAAACTTTTAACCCAGAGTGTTTTTCTCTGACATTATTTTTTCAAAACTCCTTGAAATTAATAAAATGAGTATTCGGAAGATCTGGTGATCTAGCAGGGCAATGTACTTGAAGGTTTGGATCTTGAAACAAAACGGAGTATGCGGTTTCAGTACGATGATTTCTGACTCATTATTCAAGGTTATCCAGACAGATATTGAATCGTGATCATAACAATCGCCGGATCGGCAGATGTAGGTAAGTACATTAGCCTACTAGGTCACCAAATCTTGAAAGCCCTGATGTTTGTATGGGTCTACCTTTGTAAATTGTTGGCAGAGTTGACTGGTGGCCAAGGTAGGAACTTCGACTGTCAGGAGCGTACGCATATGCATAATCATTTATCGTGTCAATAGGGCCCCAGATTTCTGAAATTTACTGTTTCTTCGAGAACATCGATCGTACATGATATTAGCTTATACGAAGATATGCTATTATTTAACATAATATCGCAGTCTCACAATTGGGTACAAAAAAAAAAAAAAAAATAGTATGTGAATAAATGCAATCAGATTTCAGAACAGATGAAACGTGTGCACTTACATTTTAATAAAAGTGTACAGGAAAACAATGTGCTTATTTGTTATTTCACTAAATTCCTTGCAAAGATTACGCATTCTTTTTTAACATTAGTCATATGAATGAATATTAGGTTAGTTGCAATATTGTAGTTACAGAAGGCTTGAGAAAATGTTTTAAAAAAAATTCAACAAAAATGTCCTGTATGAAAATATCATATATTTTGGATCTGCTGCCAAGTGTTACTCAAACGTCCTTATCAAAAAACGTAACTCTGAAAAAAAAAATGATATTTCAAAATTCTTAATTTTGAATATCTTCTTTAAATTTGAAAAAATTCTGAAAAATATAGTGACACATAAGCAAATTTTATCACGGCTGTAATTATCATCTAAATCTGTTCAAAAATTTTATTGTGATTTACTACAACACTATTAGAAGACGGATTATTAACCCTCGCCAGCTAACGATGTTTTGAGCAACAGTTAAAGCTAACGATGGGTTGTTCGTGTCTTTCCCTCATTTCAAAATTTTTAAACTTTAGAAAAAATTTGAAAAAATTCATGAGCCTTTGAATCCTAAACTAAATAATAATAATTTGTCCCATCTGAAAAAAAAAATTTTAATAACAATTTCATGCAAAATATGGAGACGTGTAGGCATTTTTGACGACAATATTTAAAAAATCATATCTCCTGAAATTTTTTGAATAAATTAAAAACTCCAACGGAATTTTTTCATTGAAATGACGCCCTTTTAAAAAAAAATATGTCAAATTTTGAGGGTTAAAATCGTACCCTTATTTTTCATCCTGAAAAATGCCTATTTCCTGACTTCCGTATACGTGTTTAATGAAGGAAGGAATATTCGGTATAACTTTTACACGTATGACATGGTTTTTTTTAATGATATTCATTAAATTTTTATAAAAAAATAAATTTTGCATAAAATTTTACAAAAGTATCTGCTTTTTTTTAACCTTTTTTTATCTGCAGTCTAAGCATACTGTAAGATGCTCCTCGCGCACGGGTTTTCCGCACCTGATACAAAAACCAAATCGTGTTTTTTTATCTTTTGAAGACGGTTTCGTGTCACCATTTTGCTAAAAATAAATTTTTGAAATTTGAGACCAATGTAGATACACTTTTTCTTCTTAGATGAACATATTTCACACGAAAAACAAAGAAAAAACAAAAATTCATTTTTCACAAGCGAAATGAGGTACAATGCCGGAGCATAGCCGTTAGGTTACCCCCTCTCTAAACACCCCCCCCCCCCCCCCACCCAGTTCCAAATTTTTACCTAGAAGGGTCTACAAGGAATCATAACGGATAATTTTGACCCGGACAAAAATGACCCATCGCTAGCGTATGAGGGTCAAATGTAAACCAATCATAAATGTAAATCGTCACTTCTGAAACAGCAAATCTAAACTCATCTCAACTGGGATGGGTCAAAGGGATCATAACAAAATCAACGGTGTGTTTTCCGACAAAAGCGCTCACATAAAAAATATTTTAAGTGAACCTAAAACGTGCCCTTCTGACCTTGCAAAACAATGATACAATTAGCTTAGCCTCTTGTACTGTCAGCCTGTTCAACATCAAGCGTGTACGTGCATGACTTGACAGTATACGTCGAAGTATCTGTAAAATTAGAAGATATTAGTCCAACAATTTATTAATAATATCTCGTACGGAGAATAGAATGGGTAAATGTGGTTGAAAGAATTATGGGCAACTTATATGGTATGTTGAGTTATTATGAATTAACAGTCTGAATAACCTCAGAAATCTCTCCACTCACTCCGAACTAACTTCGTGTTATTTCTATACACGCAGAGTAGTATAATCGAATTGTACATACGCCTCCCATATCGCATCATCTTCATGTTGTTACTGTCCTTTCTCTGTACTGCTTCGAAGTTGTCGTAGTATTTATGTTGTACAATTTTTAATATGTTGCATTTTGAAATCCATACTTTCGTCGAGTTATTGTTGAATTTATTTGCACCCTTCAGACTGCTCAAATGTATTCAGATCACGAAGCGGGTAAGTTGCAGATCCTAATCATGTAGTCACTCTAGTTGGCGTTGATGATCCTTTTACGAATCAAGTTTCTATACATAGGCAAAAGAAATCTTACTATGTCGAGATAGTAGGTACAACTGATACGCACTAGTCTCATGTTACATGACGCATAATATTTTTTACTCATTACATAGGATGTTTGCCAATAATCTTCTTTCTAGAAATTCTCAGTTTCATGCAATACTCCAGTCCATACTTCCACCGTCCATTTGAAAAAAATTAGTTGCATTCAAAATTCATAAATTCAATTTCTATGTAGAAATCTACGCAAACTGTTGAACTGACTCATGATGAAAAATCTGCTTCATACCTGTTCAGTTATTTCTAGTTGATTCGCACGACAGCCGTTTGGGTTATGTTTGTATGCTTGTATCATAAGTACTTTTTCCGCCGAAAGCACTTTGATTACAACATAATTTATAGTTGTGATTTGAGTAATTTATTCTAATTTTTTTAGTCCAATGAGGGTTGTCCATTTCTGTAACAATAACTTACGTTTTAGTAGCTTACCACAGTTTGTAATTTGCGGCTAATTTTTTCACGTTGGCTGAGCATTAGTGAATATTACTGTACATGTAGATAAATAATTAAGCTTAGATTCCATACAGTATCCTGTTTGGTTGCGGATAGTGTTCGACAGTCGGTATGAATTTACTTATATCAAACACTTTTACATCGCCTGACCAACAGTATATGTGTAACGATCGCTTGCATTCTTTCTCATTTTCATGTTGATTCTAATCATTGTGGGTGAAAGGATTGTTAATACTCGTGCATACTTTTTTTTATCGTGTAATGGAGTTCAGAAAACAATAACAATCAGTGTATATTTTATACGTTATTTCGCAGGGCGAAAAATTACATGAAAATCGGTAACGAATGTGTGACAATTCTCACATTTATTTTACACATTCATTTCTAACTATAGTTGTATTTCAACTGTTTGAGTGAAGTAATAATTTCAAATTACCAAAATAATGTTGAGTTTTATGAGTGTTCAATGTTCAATGTTCTTTCTTTACATGCACTAAGGTGTCAATATGTTAAAGATAAGACGTCTTTACGATACTTTTTTTTTATTCAACACATTTATTTCACATGGCTTTCATATAAGCTACATTATTCACTATTTCTTACTAGATTCGTTTCAATTTCGAGAATATATTGTATGCTGCAGTAACCGTATCTAACTACTTTTTATTTCACTAGCTAACATATTCTACGATTCAAAGTAATACACAAAAAAAGATAAAAAATAAAAAATTAAAAAGATTATTCGAAAGCGCTAACGGCGATTGTATTCAACTAAACTAAGGTGCCAACCACCAAAATAAAATAACAAATTAATTCATCGATCCTGTCGATACGCTATTCCCAGCCATGACTACGAAAAATCTGACTCAATAACGCACTAACCGCAAGGCATCCGAAACTCGAATATCCCCTGAACTAAAATTAATCTTACAGCAAAGCCGAACCCTCAACGACACGTAACCTAGACGAGAGGCGACACTTTCGATACACGCTAACGCGACTAGATCCCGTGCAACGGAACTTAAGCTGCACGCAATTTATAAACGAACAGACTCTACTCCAAGATCCGGAACTCTATTCTAAATTTACCACCAACAAAAATGATACCACCCGATATCACGAAAGCTCAAGCTACGGCCACCAAGCAAGATGGATGAATGTGAAGATAACAATACGAAGTTTGCACTGCTATGTGGTATTTTTAATTCACGTTACAAACGGCTTACCGAACCCTAGGCGAAACGTCAAAGTTGGAGTTTCGCGATAGTAATCGTCAATCATTTCGGGAAAGACCGCTAGGACAAGTTTCACGCATTCAAAACTCTGAGAATGGACATTTTACGTGCTGTCGAGATAAAATATTTCAGGGTTTTTGTTTGTTCTGTTTTCGAGTACATGCGACATCAAATAGAGGATCGGTGACGAATTGATCGACACCATCTGGCGACGGCAGCGCGGCAGTTCTCAGGGAAGATCGACGAGTGTGAGGCTAACACTGTGACCGGGGACCCGTTACGAGGCTACAAAGGGAGCACCAACGTAGAGCTCTGTCACGAAGGAAACCGTGACAAGATTTCCCTCGTTGGTCAGCGAGTCGAAGCTTTCTCTCGCTACACCAGCCTCTCACTGCATCGCATAGCCGTCACTATAGTTAGGGAGCCCAGGTCGCTAAATGACGACATTCTCGAGCGCCGTCGAGACCTATCAAAATCGAAAGATGAAGTAATTTCGAAAAGAAAAGCTCGTATGGTAAAAACCATTTTAGCGGTGGGTATGGCTAGTACGGGTTTTCAAAAATGTAAAAAAAAACAGTTACTTGGACATTCTCGAGCGCGTCAGATATTCATACCACGTATGCCCCAAGTGCCTCTGATAACAACGGTATACTAATCTGCCGGTTTGCGTGGTGGGGGTAGGAATATAAAGTAGTCAAAAATCCGAAAAAAATGTACTCGAGCGCGTCAGATTTTCGGAAGGGGTGTTAAGTAGGCCCCAAGGAAGCTCCCTTTAAAAAAACTGACGATTTCGGCGTGACGATAAGTTACGACAAATTTTTGAAAATGCAAAAAAAAGTTCTTTTGAAATACTCCAGCGCGTCAGATTTTCATAGGGGAGGTTTATCTCGGTATCCTGAAAGCATATTTTCTTAATCTGACAAAGATGTTGGTGGGTTCTGTTAATCTGACCGAAAAAGTTTTTTTTTTTTCTTTTTTTTCCTTTCTTTCTCCCTGATAAAACGGGGAATTTAAGAATGACAATAAAGCGATAGATACAATCAACGTAAATGTAGATGAAATATAGTAAAAATTGTATTATTTATGAATCGAAATAAAGGAAAAATACTGGACGACATATTTCTGTGGAGCGCTCAGTCTGTATTACATGTTTATGGCACATTCCTCTTTTTTGCTTCAATTCTTCACTTCGTTTTGCTTACGGTACGTCCAAAAACGATTTGAGGATCAACAGGCTATTGAATAATATAAATAAATGAAATTGTACATGTTAATAATACTTTTGTATACAGATACGCGTAACTTTTTCCGAGTCCACGAAAATTTTCGAGAAGCTTTAGGAAAAAAAAAATTTTGAGACATAATAAAAGTTACATAATTTAATCATCGTTGTTTTATATCAACTTTTTTTTAACACCCTCCGTTTTCGAGATATACTTAAAAAACCGGGAGTTTGAGTTTTCATGATGCTTTATGTCCAAAAATTCTAACTTTAGACAAAAATATAAAAAGACCTTTTTTGTGTAAAATAAAATTTACCTTTTTTTTGTAAAATGTATCGTTCGCGACTCATATGCCGCAACGCGTTTTTCGGAAGACGAAATGGCTCCTCCACACTTCCGGTCATGCGGAAACCGGCAGATTTTGTATTTTTAGTAAGTTTTTTTTAAGGATTAACGTTTTTTTTTTTACAAGTTCGCGACCCTATAACTCTGCGGCGTCAAGGACTTATCGTGAGATTAGATAAATTTAGTCTTAAAACACTAAAATCAACCCCCAATATCTTCATCTGACGCGCTCGAGTATTTCAGACTATCGATTTTTTTTTACTAATCTGATCGTCTATCCTAGGCGCGCGTCACTAGATATAGAGCTAATACTTTCCAAAGTTGTTCTATTAGGTCTAAGGTATCTCTCATATCTTAAACTGCCGCGCTCGAGTATGCCCGAAAAATCTCCTCTTCGGCTCCCTAACTACTACGCCACGGACGATCTCTGGAACAACGAGTACAATCGGCTATCAGCGTTTCGCGACAGCGGTAATTGACGTAGCGACATGTTAGATCTAAGAAATACGTAATCGTAGAGCCAACAAAAAAGTGGGATATATTGCGAATCTCAAAGATGGATGCTTTAAACTTCCAGTTTGGCGTAGCGGAGCTAATGACACTTGTCTTGGTGCGGTCGAGATTAGAGATTTCAGTTGAGAAATCAAGTGTCGTTTTGAAATCTAGAGAGAGAAATTATCTGCTTTAGCGAAGCTTGCTTGTTAGATAAGTACGAAGAATTTTGTAAATTTTCAGTCTGGCGACATTAGCGGTAGGTGGTAATGGTAACTTTGCGATCGAATCTCGAGAGAAGTAGCGGCCGTGCGAATAACGGCTAGCCATCTAGAAGATTGAAGTTTCAAAACATACTCGAATTTTGTTTGCCGATCTTCTTGCTAGTAAGAATACAAGGAGAGTTCTGGACCAATTACTGTTAGCACGTGTACATGTGAGTTATGTTGGAGTTGGTGCATGTATGTGTGTCAACCCTGTGTACGGACCAAAGGCCATATCGCGCTGCCTTACCAACAATTTTATCAATCGAGGGTCAAAATCGCGCTGCTTTACCAACAATTTTATCGATCGAACCCTTCTTTTCCTCGTGCGATCAGCCTACCCATTTCAGTAATGTTCTGGTTAACCTTGAGCGGCTTTCGGTGCAACATCAAACACCCTATATTCCACAATTAATATTTCCCAGAATTATTTTCAATAACCCAGATGCCTGTGTGACATCAACCACCCCACATTCTTTTCCCACGATATCAACCATGTGACATTCTTTCTCCAATAAGTGTTTGTGAGTCCAAAGTCTGGTGTGATATCAACCACGTGACATTCTTTCCATCCACCAAGTTCCGAATGGATATGGTGAGGATGTTCCAAAAGTCAGAATTAAAAATTTCAGCGTCAGTCTGAAGGTGTTCTTCCTGCAAGTGAAAAGTACTTCCCAATAACGTGAATTATGAAGACCTTACATGAAGACCAAGAACTTTTCCAGAAGATGACGACAGCTAGCAACGAAAGGCGGTTGCATCTACGCTATCTGTGCGGACCGTACAACCAATTTGAATTCATCTCGGTGTAAAAATTTTCAAAAACCTTACACATATTATGTATCTTACAATTGTTTTAATATTAAATAAAACGATCAAAATTATATGCGTTTGGCACTTAGCGTTGTACGTTCCTCCCAGTATCTACAATATAAACTATTCGATGAGGCTGGAGCCTGCAGACTGAAAGACAGCTGAGTTAAACGGTTAAAGCCTCCGGACCTACGGAGTCGGGTTACTATCATTCTTGGAATGCAAAACATAATTGGGTTCGAGTACAGCTCGATCAAAGATGGGAAGCACAGTTGAGCTTAGTATTGAGGTTTTGTTTGATAAGTGATAAGTCGATAGTTTTCACTTATAATTTATTAATTTTTTACGGCAGCATTGTTTTTTTAATATGGAAATAGTAAAATGCAACGTTCTTACGTGAATATTTACACATGGAATACAAGAGATCAACAAGGAAATAAATCCGAAAGATGGTTTAAGATAGTGTAAAAAAAAAGATTATTCATTTATTTATGCTATATGCTATTTAAACTGTTTAAAATTAGGATACATCATCGCAGAGCTCTACAACAGTGCATCATGCAGCCAGATGTCGGATGATTTATCGTAAGTCATCCCGATGAGTACATCTTCAAATGTGAAGAAAGCTTGGACGACTCGTGTTATTGCATCCAAGCGCGTAACTAGCCTGACTAGTTCATCGATTTCATCGTCTGTCAATCTGTTCATCATGTTTTGATGAATACATATCCGGCGTAGGTCAGGTAGCACTGGTTCTAGGAACACAACAGTGATATAATCAGCTTCTGCACAATTGCATAAATTGCTCAGCGTCACGTTCCGTTCCACCATGATGATTCAGTAACCAATTTGAAATAAGATGGCGTTTTAAGCTGCACAGTTTGCGTTGGCTATGGTATGCTCATCACATCGTACAGGTGCAGCTGAAGTTTTTTGCATGTTTCGAACCGATGGAGCCCATCCAGTAAATCAATAACTTGAACTTTGGGTACAATTTTATACAGCCGATCTCTTTTCCTTGCTCCTTTCACGTACAAAGTGTGAGCTTTTCCACATCTCGCATTCAATTGTCCAGGCAACTTTCTCGAACGGTATCCTTCCACAGCTCCAAGGTAGGCGGTGAAAATTGCGTTGCAGCCATGAATCTAGGTCTACGGAAGCAGTAGTAAATTGAATTTTATTGGCTATCAACAATATAGTTCCATAAGCCACGACGCAGGATAATTTTACCCGAGAGACTTACAGACTACTTGCCACTTGGGTAGATTACAAATGTATATACCTAGTTATTTTATTTTATTTTTATGTACGGAACGGAAAATTGGGTTATATTAATCTGTTTACGGGTACTTCAGGACTCATTATTTTTTTTAAATCTTTTTGTTTCGGTTTTACATTTGTATCCACTCGTTTTGTCTGGCCTATATACTAAGATCAATACCTATAGTTAATTTAGAAATACTATTCAATACATTAGGTTTTAATTCAGTCAGTAAAGCCAATATTGGAGTACGGGAAATAGATTCGAATCTATGTATACCCTCAATCATAATTTTTCTCTGATCACCGTATAATTTATATTCCAAAAATGTATGTTTAATATTGTCTTCCACTTCGTCACACTTACAAATTGCATTTCCTACCATATTATATTTATAAAGTTCACCCTGCAATGAGGTATGATCACTTCTAAGTATATTTATCACAAATGTAGCTCTCCGGGGAAAGTTGAATTTAGAACACCAAGGTTTCCTAGTAACATTATAGAAATTTACAAAGTAAAAGGCCTTTACTAAAAAATTAAATTAATAAAATTAAAAAAACCTTTATTCAGACTTTCTTCAGCTAACTTTTTTTTATTTTTTCCTGACAAGTTTTTTTTATAGAATGTAACCAGGTCAGAGAATGGAATGTCGACCATTCCCAGAACACCGCCTAACGCAGCTGTTTTATCCGCTTCGTCAGCAAATTCATTGCCCTGGATTCTCTACGAGAGGACATTCAGAACAATTCTAATATTACTTTCATTTTTGTCAACTTAGACAGCTCGCACCTTAGTTGTACCACCAAAGCCGACTCATAGTTAGATCCTAGTGAAATTTTCAAGGTTTCGATGATGATTTGAGAGTAAAAAAAGTCTGAACTGTTTATTTGCACCTGCTGGTGCTTTTACCCATTGTATTACCCTTTCTACAGCAAACTTCATAGCCAAACACTCCGCGGTATATATAGATGATAAATCAGGAATTTTATGGGAAGCTCTAAGTGATTCAATCTGACTCCATACCGAAAGTCCAACAGATGTCTGAGTTTTTTTTGATGTTTCTCTCTATGATTTTAGAGCAATCGGTAAAAATATCAATAACATTAGTTCATGTAGGAAAACTTGTTTCAAATTACAATTTTCGATCTTCAGAATTTTGTATTTGAGAACCAAGTTGTGTATTGCATTTAAACGATGTGAACATGTCAAAGTGTGGTAGATTGAATTTGTAAAATTCTTCAGATTGAAAAACCAGACCCATGTGAAACCAACAGTTTTCATAACTTCTGAGGATTAAGGATTTGATATAGTTGCGTTCGTATATTGGGTTGTTTGAAAATTCACATGTTTTTTCTAGACTCTCGATGGTTAAGTTATTTTTATATGAAAGGTATCTCAATAAATACTTATAGCAAAGGAACTCAAGTCCATCCTTAAGGTAAGGAACTCCAGATTCGGTTGTGCGACGAAAATACTCTTTCTTCACCCTGTCCGCGATGGAACGGCAAATATCCGACACATGCAGGGGCACAAACGGGCCGATTTCTCGTGCACTGGCGATCCTCGGCTTGGCGGCAGGAAACTTTTTCTCACCTTACCTCTTCAATGTTGAGCGCCAGGTCGGATTAGAATTTTTTTACCCAGCTCCGAGCCAAACTAGGATAGTTGCCTCTAACTAGTTGCACCGGTGGCCCGAAGGCCGTGTGTTCGTGAACGGAGCACGCGGCTTCCGAGCGAGGAATTGATGATAATCTCAAGAAGGAGGAAGAAGGAGTTCGGCTCTTCGCCGAACCATTGACTTATATAACATTAGCAGTAAATTGGCATCGGATCCCCAATATACACCCCACAAACACTTTATAATACTAATAGGAAGGATACAACTTGTTTTGAGATGATCAGTTGGAGCCCTCCAATCAAGTTTTCTACCTAATGTCAAACCCAGGAACTTGACCATGTTAGAAGCCTTATCCATAAGTTGTTTAAATTGAGTCTGAGATTATCAGTCCTGATGTTTCTTTGGTTAAATATCATTAAGGAGCTCTTTTCAAGTGATAGGATAAAAATTATTCCTTTTAATAAAGTAAACAGTTTATTTGCTTCTAATTCCATTACAGTTAAAATTTCTTTTGTATCAGGACCTTGTGTAAAGAGAACCAAGTTATCGGCAGATTTCAAAGTTTTAACATTGTTTTCTAATACATCCTTTAAAAACTTGACGTATACGGCGAATTTGACTGGGCTGGATGTACTTCCCTGAGGGAGGCCCAACTCGGCTTCCAGATCGCTGAGTGTACTTTGTATTCCAAGTAGGACTAACCTTCTTTTATACGTAGGGTTTTTAAAGAACAAAAGATAACTTTTCGGTAAGTTGAGTTTAGCTTAGTCTTCCAGCAACGCATCAGGTACAACGCAATCAAAGGTACCGCGTATATCCAAAAACAGAGCAGCAAGATTGTCGCTTTTAAAGAAGGCCTGATGCACTTTTTTAATCAAAAGAGTGAGATTGTCTGTGCAAGATCTCTCTTCACGGAAACCAAATTGGTATTTTGCCAGTAGTTTATTGTGTTCAAGGTGCCAAGTAAGTCGGCTGACTATAAGAGCGCGCCACGGACGTGATAGATACAAGACCCCCCGGATGCCCCAGTAGTATAAATTTTTTTATTTTATCCTAACTAATCCTTAATGTTGACTAAAAAAATTGAGTTTCCATACAAATTTGAAATTTTTGAATATTGAAACTTACAATAATTAACATGTTACAAAAAAAAATCCTGGCAATTCTGGTCGTGGGTCACAAAATTATTAATCAAGGATCCTGCCTCTATCAATATCGTCACCCGTATACACGTACAATGATAATGATACACTTTTTATCCATCTAACGCTCGCTTGTGGTCGAAAGTACTTATTCGGGTCCCTATAAGTTTGTTAATTTAATTAACATTCATTTTATTGCAAATCCGAATGCGGAGTGCACGTGCAAAAATTTGTGTTGGCCCAGGTTGTTAAGGGCCCTAAATCATATTGCTACGTTCCTGAATAGAAAAAGACGGAGATTGACCTCTACCGGTCGCTATCTCTTTCTACCAGCCGGCCATATTCTACCGGCCTAAGTGTAGTCCATACCATATGTCGACGGTGGTATCGTTTATAATTTGTTTGTTATACAGGGTGGTCCATTTTAATTGCTCTAGGCGAATATCTCGAAAACTACAAGAGATACAAGAAAAAGTTTAATACAAAACTTGAAGGGTTTTGAAGGGGAAAAATAATGATGATACGTACCGACTTGTGGATTTTGCAACTTCCGAGAAAACTTCGGATTTTGGATAGGGAACTCATATTTTGGATATGAGTAATTGGTAGTGGGATGAAGACTAGTTCGAATATGCAACAAATAAAAAAAATTTCTGTAAAATTTTTTTTTTTCGTATCATCGTCTCTCATCTTGCTTTCAGCGAATCGTATGCGAAAGTTGTGTTTCCCATCTAGAATCTGAAGCTATTTGCAAAATTTCAGGAGTGGCACGGTGCATATATTTAAAAAAAATGTAATGAAATTGTAACGTTCACATGTGTCGTCACGAATTTCCCCCTCTTCGATGTATAACCTGTAGGTGCGTAGCGTCATTATCATACCGCAGATCTATATAGGCAAAACGTGCTCTGCGTAAGACCGGCAGATGCGTCTCACAATCAGTAGATTTTAAACTTATCATCCTGTTATAATTCACACATTACGCAAAGGGCTCTGAACAATTGATCATGCCCGAAAGGGCGGCCTCGTGGTATCGCATTCGAAGAGGATTTCCATGCTTTGTACTCATCTCTAATATCGTAATTATCAGCATCTGTCTCAATTATCGGCATCTATCGCCAGCGTGAACAATGATGTTTTCTGAGGTTCTCTTTTGAATGCTGAAGTGAGTTGACGAACCACCTATTATTAATAACTACATACATCAAAACATTCTGATTCTGTGTGAATTACAATTTTGATTAAATTTGTTCAAACGAATCGTTTTTGAGGCTGTGAGCCGAATTATACCGAGTTGCATTTATATCAATACATTTGTTATACTGCCTAGTTTTCTCTATCTGTTTATTGTTTTATATTTTGTGTAGTCGTTATTTTACGATGATCAATTTATGTACTTGTACTAATGTATCTCTGAGGTGATCACCAGTTTATTCTCATTCGTTCACTGTATTATATATTCGTCGTTATACAATTTTAAACTTGTCGATTCGTACTCGAGTTGTCTTATTATATGGTTCATTGTTTCGCACATTTGGTACTATTAATCGTTATTCTGATGATTTGTTAAGCATTTTATACATTTTCGCGTTCTTCGCATTCCGCTTTATCCGTATATCGCATTTGAACGTAATTACCGCTAAGATTGGCTACTCAACTATGTGCATTAACCTGTTGTTACTATATTTGTTAGTATAAATTAGAAATCTGATTCACTATCGTACTTTTCTTTAGTTACTCCGCTTCTAAGAGCTCGTTGCTGAAATAAATTATACAGCATTTCCTAAATATTGTGTCTTTTACTCTTCTTCTAAATAATAACCATCTCGCAAATAAACAAATATATTACAAAATTTTTCAAAGAATTTTTTATAAAAAAAAAATTGATTGACATTTTTTTTTGTTGCATATTTGAATTAGTCTTCAATCTCGCTATCAATTGCTCATATCCAAAATATGTGTTCCCTTTCCAAAATCCGAAGTTATTTGCCAAATCTCGAAAGTGGCAAAATCCATAAGTCGACACCTATCACCATTATTTCTCCCACTCAAAACCCTTCAAGTCTTGTATTAAACTTTTACTTGTATCTCTTGTAGTTTTCGAGTTATTCGTCTGGGGCAATTAAAATGGACCACCCTGTATAATAAACTATAATTCAGTCAACCAACTTCATAAATGTGCCTTTTTACAACCACTCGGACATCACAATATTCGCTATGTGCAAGAGCATATTGAAAGAATATAGGCAGATTCAAACATTTAGATTGTACAACCGGAATATACTTTTATATAACAAGTATTAGGATGGTCAAGTTAATGTATTTTTTTGTACCGAATTCACATTATGACATTAATTAATAACGTAATTTATTTTATTAACTCATCGACATATCCGTTTGTTGCACTGGGGCACGCGCTGGGGACGATGCTTGGACGCTTGCCGCTCACGATCAGTTGTTCGTAATAAGAAACCTGACTTTTAGATCGATGTATCAAATCAGAACACTATTTTCGAGAAGTAATAGATCCGAAGTTCGTTTCCTTATTTTTATATATGTTAATTACAAGTGTTATCCCGTATTTCAGCCTTATTACAGTGAAATATGGAGCAAATACCTACGCGCTCTCTTAAGGTGCATATAAAGACCCGTTGTACACCTCGAAAACGCGGGGATGCAAAACTCCTATACCGCTCAAGCGATAAGAGTGAAACTTGGGCAGTTAATACCTTATTTTGGCAAAAAGTGGAGCGTGTTTTTAATTTTTCAAAATTTTGAAAAAAAATTTACAGATTAGTTACCACCCACAGAAATTGGCCAAATTTTCAGTTACACTGAATTGATCGAACTATCCGGTATAATGCCACTCGGCGGTGATGAAACACACATTTTGAGCCCAGTCCTATGAGATTTGATGGTGAATTGACGAAATGGCAGCTGATCTGGTTTTTGATTACGAAGTACACCGAAATCTCATTTTGGCGATATTTGTTACCGATATTACGCGTATGCCGGTAATGTATGCGTGTAATGTCGGTAAGATATTTACCGACATGCATGAAAGGTCGGTAACAAATGTCGCCAAAATGAGATTTCGGTGTTCTTCGTAATCGAAAACCAGATTAACTGCCATTTCGTCAATTCACCATCAAATCTCATGGGATTGGGCTCAAAATGTGTGTTTCATCACCGCCGAGTGGCATCAGACCGGATAGTTCGATCAATTCAGTGTAACTGTGAAAATTTGGCCAATTTCTGTGGGTGGTAACTAATCTGTAAATTTTTTTTCAAAATTTTGAAAAATCAAAAAGGCGCTCCACTTTTTGCCAAAATGAGGCATTAATTGCCCAAGTTTCACTCTGATCGCTTGAGCGGTATAGGAGTTTTACATCCCCGCGTTTTCGAGGTGTACAACGGGTCTTTATATGCACCTTAAGGGCCTGTATACCGGGACCATCTCTAGAAACTAAACAGGAACTGCGCATGCGCCAGATGATTCAATTTCATTGGTCAGCGAAATTGCCCCGCGGAGTAATTTTCGTCAGCTAACCAAGGCGACCAACGTACACGAAATGTGACAAGGCTCTGAATATCTCGCGCGTAAAGTAGCGTATTGAGGTTATGTTGATATTTATTCCTACTTATCGTGAATTTTCTAAGAAAAGTGTCATTCAGCAATACCGTAGTTGATATTAGCAGATATTTAATCGACACAATAAAGGCGTCAATGGAGAAACAAATATCAAAAGCTACAGAAATTGGATCAGTTATTTATTGAAAGAAGAAAACTGAAATTAAATGTGGAACGTCATCAACGAGTGGGAGTCTAGACAAACTGAGGCAGGTAAGTAAAAATATTGTTTATTTCAAACAGATTCTTTATTTACATAAAATTAAAAATAAATGGATTGTTGAAACCCAGTAGAAGGTTGCTCCAGAGTAGATTTGTTACAGTGCAGTGCTCCGGAAGCCAGTAATCAGTGCCGATGAACATGAAATATTAAAATAAAATCAGTAACAAGGAATAAAAGAAATAGTGTATCTTGAAACACAAAGCTTAGGAGTACAAAAAGTAGCAATTCGTTTTTCTGTCGCAATTTATTGAAAATTAGTGGTATCCAAAACAATTAGAAGCTCTTGTCTGATGATAATATCTTTTAATATTTTCAGGTGGGAAACAACCATCATCGAAGCGAGACTAAAGTTGTCAGGCGTTGAAGCGTGTAAGTAAATTTCTGATGCTATGATATTTGCATATTACAATATTTTCACATGTATTCAATGATAAAATTCGTTTGTTCTGACAGACTTAAAGTTTCAAGTTTGGATAATAGGATGAAAATCATACCTTACCTGATGGTCAAAACGTTTTGGTGGCTAGGACCCTAGTTTCTCGATTGGTGCCACCGTTCCAACCATCGAACCTGGTTGTTCCGTTGTTCCATTAGACAACAGGTATCCGAAGGAATTTCTTCTGGTCATCGCCACCTTCTGAACATCAGTCGTGGCAAAATTGAAGAGCACGACACGCTACAGATCATGGTGTTTGAATATTCCATTATTTTAGATCTATCGAGCCAATAGTAATAAGTTTGTTATTCAACACTTGCTGCTAACTAATTTTACAGAGCAATCATTCCGTGCACCATTGTAATCCAAGCAGTATTATTGGTCCACATTATTTTTCAAATTTTATTATCGGCTGTTTTGATATTTTATTTTTCACTCTCTTGGTATTCAATTCAGATGAATAGTGTTTCAAGTGTTAAATCAGATTCCAAGGATGAATTTTGATGGGTAAACTGAACCAATCTCAATCTAAAAATGTTGGATAACTTCAGTTGAAAATGTCTTTAAAGTCAATATTAATCGACAGTATCATCTGACTAGCTAGTTGCAGCTATCATCCGTGCTTGAGCCTCGTTCAACCCCAGCAAGGTCTAAGGAATGCATTCACTTACTAGTACACGTTACAAATGATCACTTTGTCTACAATAGGACTTACTTGCTGGCTAACTTTTTTATGATGAATCTTTATCAGGGAGTCATCCGGTAACTTATTGAAAGCTTGAAACCAGATTCAATTTTATACTCTTACAATGGTCCTTCATTGAAACTGAGAGTTTGTGAATCTCCATTTATTACAATTAATTCTGCATCCCATGTTAACACTGTTCGAAACAAAAAATCTCATCCTAAGATTGGAAATGGAATCTGCAATGCAAAAGTTATCTAGTGGCACAAGTTAAAAACAAAGAACCTTATAACGGTTTCTGCGACAGAGGGATTCCTTCCGGACATTCATGTTACTGGATGATGTTCGGAGCACTATGAACAAGATATTGTATTGGATTTAGGTTTGAGTAGATATTTTCATGAACTTCAGTGAAAATTAGATATTCATTTGTTTCAAAGGAACAAGGGGTACAATGTTGAACCCGATAAGTCAATATTTTCATATGAATGTTCTGAACATTACTCTAAAACATGATTATCCTTAAAGTTAATTACTGAGGCACATTTTGAAAATGTTGATTTTTAACTTGTGTCACAGAATGTTTCTGAGTTTTACTCTTGGGATTAGATTTCTTTAGATTAGATTTGAAATTGAAAGAAACCGTAAGATCTACAACTTCCTTTTTCAACCAACAAAAGTGGCCGATGATCTCTGCATGTGTCATGAATTGAATGGGAAGAGAAGACATCAGCTAACAGCAGAGATGCTATTATTTTGGCTGTATTTTCTGTTGAAAGAAAAAAATTTCATTGTTATTCTTAATGTATGAAGTAATGAAAATGATTGAATAAATTGTCCCCACCTACCTGCTTCGTTTCTTCCAAGCACCCAACATTTGAACAGATTTCTTGTTTCAATCGAATAGGACGAATTTTCAAAGAGCATCAGCATTAAATTCCGACCGTTCTTTGAACAATCAATTTTCAATAACAAATGCTTCCCAAGCCTTTCCGAGTGACTATCCGAATGACTTGAGATTCTAACCTCAAAAATGCATGTGAACTACATCGCCGACAGAAACAGAGTTTGACAGCAGGGTCTCGGGGTGGCCAGACTGCACGGACGGCGGATTTAAATTCGCGCATGCGCAGTTCCTGTTTAGTTTCTAGAGATGGTCCCGGTATAACTCAGGGAGTAAAGTTTGTAAGCTGGCCACAGTAGCGCCACTATATGACTTGTACATAGCGAATACATAGTATAATTAGAATTGATTTGTAACATTAGCCTGAATACTCTGGTGTCCGCCGAGTCCCCATGGCAGAAGGACGGCAGCCACCGGGGCAATGCAGCCTATAATAGAATTTTCATGTAATCCTTAGTAATTCCCTCGTGGTTGTTGAGGAGCCCGCAACGCGTGAGCTTCAGTCCCCAGAGATTCCGACAAGGCAGAAAAGAACGATGACTGCATGGATGAGGTACGTTTTGGGATGGATGCGGGGTGGCTTAAACCCTCTGCGGGTTAATTGCCTCGTGTTTTCACACTAGAATTATCCAGAGAAAGTTCCACTATGCGTTACGCGACCCCCAGTTTTAATCCACGTATGTATGATTTCCGGATCGACCCTCCCTTGTCGCTGCACGAATTGCGACATAAAATTGAACCATGAAACCTTGTTGTAGGTAGCATGAAGAAAATTCTCGCGAAAGAGTATCTTTTGAATCCTATGTGTTGCTCTTGGAATTCAAACTTTTCACATTTAAATAATATGGGGAGGATGTAATTTTTTTTCAATTGTTACTACTTAGCCTGATTTAATGTTATAAAGGTGATTCTGAGTGTATTGCAGCGAATTGAATTCTGAACAATAGTGAAATTTAAGTAAAATCTATAGGTTATACTTGTAATTTCAAAGTGATTCCATAAAGAGAAATTTGTTTAAATGAATTTTGGATATAGAAACGTTATTGCCACTTCAAAAAGTCTGAAACAAATTCAAAATGGTGAGGGTCAAATTTGGTCGATTTGGCATGGGATGCCGCGTATATGGATATATTGATTATTGAATGGAATCTTGGATATGTATTCATTATTTTTATTAATGTATATTTTATGAAAAATAAATAGTAATAACTTTGTATTTCATATGTGTCCCAATTAAAGGGCCTAATCAAATAAGAATGGTCAATCTGCCCCCACTAACTCTTGACGTACCGATTTTTTTTAAAGTTCTCAACTTGAAAAAAAAATATATGCTAAATTAGAGCCTTCTACGTCGATTCCAAAGGGTCTTTGTGCTGAAAAACGTGTTTTTTCATTTTTTTTAAATTAAAAAAAATCAGAAACATCTTGACGTTCATGGAAGAATTTTCTCCAGTTTTAAAATGCTGAACTCTATTTTTAATCATCGAATTTTTCTTTAAAAAATTTATTTTGTAGTGTATCAATTTTTCTGGTATTCTAAACAAATCTTGACCTGATTCTATCCTTCGTTTCTTGCAAATTCTAAGAAAATGAGTTTCATAATTCGACCTGCGCCATATCGAAAAAAAAATAAATAAAAACCACAAAATTTCACATTTTCCGCTAAAAAACCATACATAAATCATTCTTTGGGTTTAATTGATCTATTAATTTATATTGGATTTAATTAATTTAGCTCTTACGTTAAGCCGTTGATACTTAGCCTTGTCAAGTGAGGTATTGTTGGACGGCTTAATGTAAGAGCTAGATTTTCATAACAGTATGATGAAGCAAGAGGCGGGACATCGGCAATGATAAGCCCCTCTCTCATTCAGTTTGATCTGACCATATATATTGTTTGATATGCCCACATATAGTTTAATCTGTCTGTATAAGGTCAGATCTGGCCAATTTTCATATCATGGCTGATATGGACGGTTCATGTAAGGCTATATCAGGGTTTATCAGAAAATTTTCACACAGCATGTACCGTTGTATAGGGGAGGGTTATTACTTTTTATGAGCTTTTACCAAAAAATTAATTTATTTTTGTTCTACTTTAAACAAATTCACCGAAATTTTGCTAAAACTCAAAAAAAAAAAATTTTTTTTTTGGAGCATGACGGTCCCCCTCTAAAAAATGGTAAAAAAACAACTTTGATAACAATTTTTTTTAAATGTCGATTTTCCTCAGCATATGGTAAATTGGCCTGAAATAGCCTAAGTGGCTGAATACTCTAAATTGACGACGTCAAAAAAAAAATATGTATATTTTTTACCCAATTTTTTGGATGATTCATTACGTCCCAGATATTTCACATTGGCCTAAGAATAAAAAAATACATCAAACTGACGAGAATTTGGCAGATTTTTTTGGCCAAATTTTTAAGGAGGGCCGTTCTGTTCCAGGGGGGGCGTCGTGCTCCACTCTCGCCTGCACTCATGTATGATCGGATACAACCATATAGAAGCATACATGCGTGAATATGACCATACGTGGTCAGGCTTGGCCAATTTATTGTAGATGATCAGATATGATCAATCCATACATGATGATATCCGATTATTCTTCCCGGGTGTGGTACTCGCATGATAAAAGACCCTCAACGACCTAAAAATTGAGTATATGACAGTTGGATTATATTTTCAAAAACGAAAAATATAGCCATTATGAAATACTGCTCAACTAAGGTTTATTCTGTTCACGCAAACACAAATCTTTAGAGATGTGATAACATTATACGTAAGGAAGACTGAGCCACGGCGGACAACTTAAAAATAAACATGATTACAAGTGGTTTATTAGAATGCTAAGAATCTATTCTCGTTAACTGATGATTAATTAAAGGAAATGTTCAACTTTTTTTTGCAGGGCAAGGTAGAAGATCTTAAGTAGGAGTGTTGTGACGAAGCTCACTTAGCCTTGGCCTCCCGTATATTTCTGATATTAGCATCTACCTTTTTATTCCAACGTCTGCCAAATTTATATAAAATAATATGAAAAATTATTATGAAATAAAAACCAGAACAATGAAATTTACATGTTTCTATTCTTTATTTAATAGAGGGTAACCCGTCGTTTGGTCCTATTGAACCATATTGCCCGGGCCTGTTAGGACACCTTAATGTCTAGCAAACGACGTGAGGCCGGCCTGCTTATTAAATTGAAGCAGCCTGCCCACCCCTGTTTCCTCGATTTTCTCCTCGGCAGTGTATCTGGCCCCAAGAGCCTGTTTGCGTCGTGCCGCGAGGCCACCATACCGAGCAATAGGGTAAAAGGGAGTCCCAGGCAGAGGGACCTGAGGTCCCTTCTGTGTCCTAGGGTGGCCCTTCTTGAAGTAGATGCTCCCCGGGCTGATGAGGGCCAAGTACGTCCCCTAAGTACGTCCCTAGATTTGCCATCAACGCCTAGTACCAGGTGGACGGATGCGGATCAGTCCCTCCTGTCCCAGATCCTCCAAAGGTAGGTCTGGAGACTGGCGCTTAGGCATCGTAGCCTCATCATGATGACCTCCGTTTCCACCGGTGAACCGGAGATGATGGACATCGTCCTCGCCTACCTGGGCAGTTGCTCTCTTTCCCAAATTTGGGGGTAACTCCCACCCAAGATGTCAAGGTCGGGACCGTCCGGCGTAGCCCGGTCAGTGCCCCTTCGTCTGAACACAAGACCCGCAGAACATCCTGGTCGCACCAGTACTTTTCGAAGCGAGGAATCTTTTCCCCTCTCGGGATGGAGTCCATCACCTCCCCCATCGCCCGCACCACCAGGTCACCCTGCTTGAAGTCGAGAGTGGTCTCAGGATAGTCGGCAGGCGTGATAACCACCCGCCGGCCTCCTCTGGCCGCCACCTCGTGGCTCCTGGGCCCGAACACCTTCCGGTCCCTTTTGGGGCCCAAGTAGACTTGTGGGGGTGTCTTATCGGAGGGCTTAGATTTTTTCAGACTGGTCCCCTCCGTCGGTGCGTGGCTACCTACTTATCATACCCCGCTGTCACGTTGCCCAGTTCCACTTCAGGGTATGTCTCAGAGGTCCCGGACACCAGTCAGGCCTTCTTAGCCCTTCTTCACTCCGCCCCACTATGGTGGGCCTTGCCCCTTGTTACTGTCGGGGAACGTCGGTCCCGGGTTGCACCAGGTCCGCTGCCTACACTATTGTCACGTTTGTCGACGCCATCAGGTTGCAGTGTGTCAAGGAGGACTAGTGCCTCCTCGTCCGCCCGCATCCCGTCGATCGCGACGTCCGTTCTTATCACCGCCAAGCTAGTCTCTAGACTCCGAAGTTTTTTTATAAATCGGAGTTTTTTAGTCCCAACTCCATTGCCAGCCCACATCACAGTCACGGGTACGAGTGCGCAGGGTCTGGCCGTTCTTCCATCAGCCACCTGAAGTCGTGCTCGTAGGCATTCAACCTGTACCTGCTCGCCACATAAGCGGTTCATAGGACCGAGAAATTTACATGAAATACTGTCACTCGCTAGCGAGTTATCGAATAAGAATGTGGGTTCGTTGAGCTTTAAAGAACTGATTCATAGGCACGGATAAATAAAGCTGGCAAAAAGGCTTTGATTGCGATATGTGTTGCTCGGTCTAATTCATAAATAAGATTGTTTTTACAATAATAGTGATTGATGCCGGAACCCTATTCATTTTACGACAGAATAACTCTTACGTTTCTTTTATCTCATGTTTTCTTTATAAATAAATGACAATATGTCAATAAATAATCGAGTTAGAGCTTCGATTAAAACATCAATTTATTTATTATTTAATGATGTATAAAAAAGATTTGGAGTGTCTTTGCTGTATTGTTAATAGTTTAGGTTTATAGTTTGCGAAAGTTATTCATACCGCAATGATAAATAACTGCAAAGAATGGCCAGCTCATGGACATGGGAATATTTGAAATTATGTAAAAAATAAGAAAAAAGTGTTTTCATGAAAAAGTCGTGCATTGTTGTTTTTACTTTTTTGGTAGTATCTGAAAAAAATATAGTCAGGTGATAATTTTTTTATAAAAGATTGTTTATTAAATAAAAAATTAAGAAATGAACCAAAACATTTTTTTTGTCAGAATATGAAAGAGCACTGAAAATAATGATTTTTTAAGAAAAAATGGTACCTTGATACTTACATTTATCCGACGAAAAGAAAATTGTTAACTCGACTATAGGCAGACATGTTCAGTGCCCAGCTTCCAGCCAGTCCGACGAAATCGGAGCATTTATTGTCGCACGCACAGCTTCACGATGAATTTACGAGTCATTTGAAAAATTACGAATCCGCAATCATACACCCTTCAGCGATCCTCTTCATCGCCAACAGAGCGACGGCGCTTAATGAGCGCCGGAAACGTGGAAAAATGCAGGGAAAACAGGCAAACGAGGTCGAGGGCTTTGCAGGGGGTGTTTGCAGCTCGGAAATTACGGTCATCTCCCCCATTGTCAGTTGCTCGCACCTACTAGCTTGAGGCAGTTAACTGCATGCAGCGTATCGCTTTGAGCCTGTTCGATAACGGGTGAAAACGTTTGAAATGAGGTGAATGAATTGGTTCAGTTTTTAAAATGGAATATACTTATACTCCGCGGTATAAGTCTCATGAAAGGTCTTTATCTGCTCACGTCTTTATTCGTCCCAGCTGATGTTTCCGGAATATATAATACATATAGATATAAGGAGTCGGGGTAACGCATTTCTTTCTTGAGGGAAGTGGTTCAGGGTGAATTTTTTGAGAGCCTCACAAATACGCGCAACTAAACTTGAGAACAATTTCAATCAGAGCAGCATTTAAGGTGTAAGTGCCACTTAATAATTCAGTTCATGCGAATCATCTTATATTTCGTTAAGATGTCATGCAGAAAGGGGTGTTCATTAATTACGTAAGGTCCCGGGAGGGAGGAGGGATTTAACAAATCTCTAATGACCTGACCTTGGGCGGAGAGGGGTAAAAGCCATTCTTACGTAATATTTTAGCACCGAATCGAAATTCGCGTGCGAGACAACACGCTTAGCCCGGACGACGATTATTGATCTGAACCGAACCGGATTTTACTCTTTGACTAATTTCTTTTAAGATTGTTTCAAATCTTACTTTTAATTATAATACGCATTTTCCATCGACTAAATTATTTATAAAAAAGAAATATTTGATTTATGTCAACTAATGATGTGTTTTAGTGTAACTGAACCTTTTCTAACGACATTCAACTATAAACACTTTTTAGAAAAGCTCTGGGTTAAATCTTACCTAAGAAGGGAAAGGGGACCCTCCCTTTCGAGAAATCTTATGTGTCCTTACATGGAGCTGGGGGATCAAGAATGGCCAAAATCATCCTTCCGTGATTAATGAACGTCCCCAAAGACCATTTCCACAGAACTTCACTTTCGAAATTACACAGAATGCATACAGAAGTACAAAAATTGAAGCAAATTTTCAATGTGACGGAAAATATTATGTACTATAAAAATGTGAAGGTATAATATTATACTTATACCGGCATTTTTAACCCGGATATGTATAATCCCCAAACGTATCTACTCACCAGACTGGAATTAATATGACCAACTTGGTACACTACGGTATATCGATTTTCGCAGGTGTTCGATTCATCATTGATACATTATTTCTATCTGTGAGTAAGAAATAATCGCAAGCTTAAAAGCGGCGTTCAGTGTGAGGAAAAAACAATCATCACACACAACTAACGAATCGTACGACAAAAGTATTGCAGAGTTTCGGAGCATTCGCAGCTCTTCATTTGTGTAGTATTACGTGATTAACTCTTAACGATTACCTAGCACCTACCTGGAATGCAGTGTCAATGTTGCTTGAAAAATAATTATTAGATCCCCTTAATGCATATATATTCATCAGAATAATTAAGAGTTTTTTGCAAACATTGCCCCTAATGTCACCATTTGGTTATACAACGCAATTTAATCTGTCTGCAAATGCGGACACAAGTAATATAGTTATAATAATATATGTGACTAGTACTATGGCAAATATAGGCGTTTCAATGCGTCCATCCAAGCTATACTAATAAAGAAAAGAGTTATAGTGAAATCAATCTACATGTTCGGAATGTCGTCGACATTAACTTCTCAGTCTGAGCAATGCTTTCATGAGTCTGAAATTTTATTATGGCTTTGGATAAAAAATTTACTTATTTTGTAACGAGGAAAGAGTAGTTTTAAATAATGTTAATACGCACTTATTTTATCAGGGAAAAATGTTTTTCATTTACTTATTTAATTAAATTTCTGCTAAATTCTTTTCTTTCAATAGCTCAGTAAAGATAAAATTGTAAAAAATAAGTTTCCTTTCGTTTCCAATACCTTTTTTGTTCAGTTTAATCACTCATTTATACATACATTTTCATTCACACTGATTAAAAATTTGTCTTTTGAGAAATGTTGACGTTTTTTTTAGTAAATTAAGTTATGACGGGTCTGCAAAGTTTTATCCGAATTTTTTTTTATTTTCTTTATGGATAAACAAATATGAGTAGGAAATTATTAAGAACTTGACTTTTGTACGATGTCGTAGATTCTACGTGAAGTGAAGTGAACGTGAACTACGGTTATAGAGGATGGTCGTCTATGTGTACCTCGTGGCGATGGATGTTTGCCGATGAGATTTATTGTGTAATCTTTTTCGCAGAATACAATGTTGATAAGTTTCTTCAATTTTGTTTTCGTAACTATTCATTTATTTATATATTTATATGAAATTCGATGAAATGTTAAGACGGAATTTTTAAGATTAGATATAGATATCAAACCTCCGCCTCTTTATTACTTTGTTGGATTTAGAGTGTTTTTTTGAAATTTAGATTTTATAAATATAAGCTGTCTTTTGTGTAGTTCTATGTTGGTTAACTGGTTTAGCGTTCCCTTTATGGAGATACACCCTTACTTAGGCCTCCTAGTGGTTTAAAATCAACTGATATTCACGGTGGACATGGACAGTCATAACGAGAGATTTCCGGATAAAATTCGTCCACTCGGAGTGACAGATATGAATCATAGGTGCAATGCCGGGCCACGTGGGTGTGTGATTGTCACATTGATAAGGGCTGAAATCGCGAATCATGTACTGCTATGATCATCAAATAGTAGTTTGACGGTGAGCACTGTACCGAAGAAAAAAGTAACAGTGGATTCAGCGGCGGGAAAGTTTCAGTGCAAAAAGTTAGTCGTAGTAAGTTTTGTACATTTGGCAGCATCAATACAGTAACTGAGTGGTCCAATGCAATTGGTGAGCTTCATTCCATTTCGTTCTGTTAATTTTCAGTTCTTCGTTACAGCCTAAAACTTGCGCACATCTGTGTGAATTTCAGAAATCTTAAGAAAATCGAATATTCATACCAAAATCCAGTAGCGTTATTTAAGAATAGTTCTTTTCTTACTTCTCCACTAATGTCATTAATCGCCGATTATAACCCTTGAACTAATAAAGTTTCAGACAGAATTTCTGCTGTTTTTTCGGAAATGTGAAAATCTCTTAGAAACCAATTACCATGTCGCTAAGCCTATATTTTTACTATTAGTCATACTAAACTACTGTGGTCCAGTCGATACTTGAAGACTATTTTACGTTGCCTCTCTATAAATTCACAAAAAGAATTCAAAATACTTCGATTGACTGCCTGACCTGTACGCTGACTTAGATTGAAGGTGATTTTAAAGAACGTCGAAGAAAAAGTGTGATCTTGAAAGGAATTCAGTGGTTTTTGAGTGATTTTAACTGACGTAAAGTGATATTAGGTATTATCACGTGACTTCGAGCACCTGCGGGTGACTTGAATGCACTTTAGAACGTTACAAAACACTTGAATTATGGTATATTTAGCAGGTTTCAATCTCAGAGACTTGAAGTGTATGAAATCACGTTTAATTAATTCACCTAGCTTTGCAAACTTAGCCTTCTCGAGATGAATTAACAAATGATATTCATATGCATTGCAGCTATTTCACCCATCAAGTAAAATAGTTCGTTACGTCATTGAAAAAACAGTTTTGAAGTATGATTGGTTTCAGACTGAAATTTATAAAATTTATAAAGTCAAAATGATTAACCGGTTGACTGTGATTGTAAAATTTCCACCTCAAGGTTTTTTCGAATCGTGAAATTCTGAATGGCGGATACTAAAATGTAAATAAACAAAAATAACAATAATGAATTTTTAGGAATTTATATTTTGGCGTTCACATTCTTCGAATCTACCATTTGAACTTCATAAATCTGATATTGCATTTGCATTTGTATAATTGAGAATTGGAGAAGCTAAAAAATTTCAACCTCAACCCTTATTTTTCATCCCTTCAGGGGCCACAGCCCCCTCAAGTGAAAATCAAGTTCAGAAATGGAATCGACAATACCAAACACTCTCCTAAAATAGATTTTCGTTTACTTTAGTGAAGAATATACTTCTACTAGTTTTGGCACAAAAACTCGAAAATATCCTGCTAGTCAACCGGTTAATGTAACTTAATACTTATCTATAAAGCGGCGCGATTTATGGGAGTGCTATGGTGTATATAATGTAAGGTGCAAATGCTAATGGAAAGAATATTAAATCCTGGTTTTACGTATGGCAATAACGTGTAGCCAAGTCTCTGGCATACATTGTGCCCGAGCCATGATTTCCGACTTTACATAGCATTTCCTCACCAGCGTATAAAAATGTGAAAGAGAGAAAAATTGAACCCGCAGAGAAGGGAAAAGAAAGAAAGATGAGACACCGACTGAAGACTGCCACACCTAGTGGAGCGTGCACCGTAAATAGCATTCGGCAGTGAAACAGCAGCTCGGCATCCTTATAATGTTTTTCCACGATAAATGGGTTTTCCACTGGCGCGAGGTGCGCCATGGGGTTTCGTTGTCATGGCGACCCCGCTACACCATGGCTAAAGGGCGCGCAAAGTTGCGCCGTACGTTCTCAGCGTGGTGAGAAGATATAGATAGAGGTACACGTTGGCGCTTAGATCCTACAGCCAGACGGCGAGTCCTGTTGTAGAAATGAAACTATATGAAAAAAATACAGAAGTTCCTCCGTTTTACCTTCCCTTCGTAATATATTCCTAGTTCACATGCAAAATCACAAAATAGCCCCGATATAACCAAACGATTAGCTGCAATTTACTTCGTGAAGGGAAAAATTGGAATTATCGTTGTGGAGCAGAAATCTTTGTGGGTTTTGAATCCGGCCTTTACGCAAAAGGACTGTACCTCAGGTTTCAGATTAAATTTTTCTTTGAATGTGTAATATTAACATAGAAGACATATCTAATAATATGTGAGTTTAATGAAATATGATTTCGTAATTTTAGAGCCTTGATGATTGTTCCAAAACGCTATGGGCTTAGTCAATCACAAGTGGCTGACGGATGGCAGATTAAGAGCGCATTGATCGTCCACTGTCCTAATAAATTTTCAATAATAAAATTACATAAAATTAGGATTAGCCAATAACAAAAAACAAGAAAGAAATTATAAACTGTAACACGATATGTTTCTTGGGTTTCGGTTGCGGGATGCTTCTCGTGTTTCAAAGATGGTTTATGAAGATATGAGACTAAACTTCATTCACTGATGTGATTTCGCACGAGGTATACAAAGCCTTCCTGGATAAGCGTAAAGAGAAATACTCAGAACGGTAATTAATGAATAAATAAATATATATACGGGCAGATCCATTACTTTTCGCCGAAATGTTGCCGGGGTGCGTCACTGATTTGGCTGCCGATTTTTTGCCGAAAGTAGGTCAGAAAAAAGGTAATCCTGACAAGTTGAGCTCGATACGCCCAAATCCGGCCACTAGAGAATTTTTTGAAATGTGAAAAAGTCGATTTTTCAGTCATTTAAAAAAAATTATATCTTAGCTTCTATATGACTCGGAGATTCCAACTAAATGGCATTCTTCTCTGTCAACCGTATATTTTCAAGAAAAAAATAGTTAGTGAGTTCAAACTCATATCCAGCTTAGATAGGACTTCCCAACTGGACTGCTATTTTAATAAAATTTTCTTTATTTTCAAAAGGCTCTCAAATCTACATTTCTGGAAATCGAAGGATGGTTGACGGCTTATATTTTTCGTTAAGGTATGTTCTGATGATATCCGCCCTATTTTTGCTTGATCGCTCCCATTTCACCGAGATGTCGACTCTTTTCAAACGAAGTGACTGTTCTTCTCGGTCCTACACGAAAATTAGGTTGTCTCTCTCGCAAAAAACAAATTCTAGTTTCAGCTCGATATGTCCATTTTTCAGTTAGCCTCCTTAAATACGAATTATTCTAAAAATAAATTTTTTCTTCCAACTTTATGTTCTATAACTCATTAAATATGATCGATCAAAAAAAGACCAAGGTATCATTTTGTAGGGAAGTCTCTACAAAGATAACTTTTGATCGAGTTAAAAAAATCAGCCACTTTTTTTCTGGAGTCAGTTACATTTAACGTTTTGTGAAAATTTACATTCATATTCATTGTTAGACACTTACAAAACAATGATTTTATGTATAAAACTCATTGATTTTAATTTTGTACGAAGCTTCATGATCGAAGGAAATAGTTTTTATACTTTAAGTCAGTAAATTAACTTTAAGCTACTTATATTAACGATTTTCGTAACTATACTTCTCTTTCGATTTGCCGTTTTTCACATTTAACCTTTCCATTAATTTATATCTGTGGTAGAATATTGTTCATAATAATTATTATAAGATTCTAATACTATTTATGAAAAATTCTTAACCACAACTTTTATTGCTTGAATAATTTCCAAAGAAGCCTGATATGTCTCATATGTTTATGCATAACATGCATGTGCATGAGAAACAAATGTAAAAACCTAAAGAAAGTTACAAGAACCTGTGCGCAGGACTGGTGAACTAATAATAAAAAATCCTAGAATATATAACTAAAAGAAGAGAGAAAGAAGAAGAAGCGGTCCGCTATATTGCATCAGCCATTTTGAACTTTGTAATATCAAGTTCGAATTCGTAATCAGTGACCCAACAAATCCACCAATATCAAATTTTATCGAAATCCATTCGGGAAATTTGATGTGTCCCTGAAAGGGGTGAATGAGGAAATCTCCACTCCTGCGGGTATGAGTTAGAGTTAGAGATGAAATTTTAAAAAAATTGCGGAATTATTTTTTAATTATTTGAAACCGATTTTGGTACGTGAGTCGGTTGAAATTCAAAAATGATCTTTCTACGGACCACCCTAATACCCAGTGGTCTGGGGTTGAAAAAATCGAGATTCATTCGACCCCATGGGCAAATTATAGGCCATTTAAAATGACCTCAGCCACGAATCGGACGTGAAACTAATCAGAGAATTCAAGAGTAAGGCTTGTTCCTACCTGACCCAACATTGCAGCATTGATTGAACCAACCTTTTAACAATGTTTTTCCACTACTCCGGGTACGTTAGTCTGATATATATAATCAGAAGTTATGGGGTCTGGAGCGTTGCAACAGCCGAAAATGCATTTTTTGCAGGAATCAATTGGAAATAGATGGATGCCAGTAAAAAAAATGTATTTTGCACAATGTTTATTAATGATTTGAACAGCATGAAACAAATTTTTTTAATCACATAAGGTTATTAATGTTGACGGGATCTGGGGTCAAAGGTTAGGTAATTTTTTGTACATATGCTTCTTTTTGCCGAGATATCTTGAGTTCTACCAGATCGACTTTAGTCAAGTTTCACCGGAATGCTCCTAGGATTTGTAGCCTTTGGGTCATGTTCAGAGAAAAAAAATTAATAAGAGTCAGCCATTTTCGTCAAAACATCAATTCTTCACTAGAATTCGAGGCTTTGTTAGTTAATAATTGACAAACTAAAGTTTTTCCAGCAACTATCGAGCATGGCCCGGAAGTGACGCATGTAATGGAGATGCTGTTCAAATTTCACGACGACCAGAAACTCCATTTCCGAGAAATTGTGCGAAAATTCTAAAAAAAAAGAATGAAATGGAAGAAAAATGCTCTGAAAGTTTTGAATGCCTTTTCATAACGATATTTTTCCAACGCGACTTTCTTTTGATCGTTTTTCCATATCAATGTCCGCATCACGCACGTGGCAAACGTTTTTGGCCTTGCAAACTGTCAGTATATCACACAAATATCGCCGTTTTACAGACAAGACCTTCTCGCACAACGATACCGTGATACCGCAATACCGTGAGGGGCACATCCTTCCCTCTCACGCGTAGTGCAAAGCAGCTAACCGCAACCCTCTCTAGATGTTAGGGATGGGCGACATTCCGAAAATCATGGATATTTACGTAATCGATGTTTGAAAAAAGAATCGATTGCAAAAATCGATGATCTTAGAAACAAAACAAAAAAAACGGTTAATAGACACATTGAAAAATCGGTCTGAAAATGCAAATTTTACATATTTGCAAGAAAAAGTTTTTGTTTATTCTTTCCAAAGTTACACCCAGAATCAGGCTTATTCACGGCTTCGTGATTCACTTTTTGAGTGGAGGAGTATCGGCTTTCAATTTCTACTGATGAACTGCTAAAAGACATGCATTAATGTTATTGAAACAGTAAACAGATTATGTTCACTGTTCAAAACCATGAAAGACACTGCATTGTATGTATGTACATGCGATTCGATCTCAATAATTGATTGACCAAGTTTCCTATCGTCCGGTGTGTGCAGGATCCAATTGCCGATATCTAAAAAAATTAGCAATATAATGACAAACAGTACAGTGGGCGCAATTGTGCTATGTATGCCCCTTGACAACAATTTTTTTCATCAATTGGAAACGTTTCGCATAAAATATAGAACACGTTTTTTTAGCTCATGTTAACTTCACGAGGAAACGACCGGTACAAACTATGTAAGATCTGACTAGGAATATTATGAATTATCAATAAGATGCTTACCGTTTTTTTGGTTATCCATCCTTTGGGTTCTTCTTTGAGTCTCTCTTTTTTTTTGACTAACTTCCTTTCATCGTTTAATTGTCGCAATTGGTTCACGTGGTGCACATTCGCATTACAAAATCACCGTAAAGAATTCGAAATATTCGATGATAAGAAAAAAGAATCCAACATCGAATAATCAAATAGTAAAAACATCGACAGAAATTAATCGATTAATTGGAAGAAAACATCGGTGCTTTCGATTAGTCAAAACGTATCGCTCATCCCTGCTAGACATCGCTCGACGGATCGATATTTCAGTATACGTTATAACATGGCATTTTTAAAACGTGTTACAAACAGTTCCCTGAACCCTAGGCATGTCCCACCTTCTGGCGGGAAATTTTAAAGGGTTCGTGGCTAGTCTCACAGATCGAAAGCGTTAGCTGTTGACTTGTCCGTTAAGTGAAGAATTTCATTTAGATATGTGGTGTAATTATTGTTTTAAATAAAATGGTAATCAAATTTTGTTACTGTAGAAACAGGCCAATATAGATGTTACCGACAGAACATTTCATCTGTATTGTTCATGTCATTCTGTTGCTTTTGTCATATTTGGTAAAAGTAGATTATATCAGGCTAATTTGTGCCAAATTATACTGCTCGAGATTTGTTTCACAATATAAATGGTATGTATCGGTTTAGCACTAGCGTGATATAAGCATTCAAACTTTTCATATCATGGTATAATATGATTCAGACATTAAATATGGAGGTTAAGAGGGCACCTTCTTCGCGAGAAAATTATGGTCGTTGCTGCAATAAAGTTTTTCCCATAAAGTTCCATTAAATCAACCAGAACTGCTTTAATCTTGGTTGAAAAATATAGATATAGGATTGAACTTCATACCCACAAAAAGCACGAGACTGTACTCAGATCTCTATTCTGTACTCGTTTTTCTACGGAATGCTTACGAAAAGCAGGAGTTAATGTGATATTAGTTGACAGAAGTATTCCAGCTGTTTTTGGAAATTACAAAACAACATATGCCTACTGTTTCGTCAAAAATCACGCGAAGATCATCGTTTTTTCCACGTAATTCCCATTTTACATTAATGCCATTAAGTACTGTACGAACTAGACAATACAGATTTTGTCTCTCCGGTAGTCTAGATACATTTTGCGATAGTTCTAATTAAATAAAGGCATATTATTTCAAATTTTTTTTAGCTTTCAGATTTCCTCTACGCAGTCCTGTACTTATAAAAAAATGGCTGAAAAGTATAGGGAAGGAGAATTATATTCCTAGCGAAGCAAGTTTGCTTTGTTCCGATCAATTCGAGCAGACTTGTTTTAGGCCTTCAGGAAATGGAGATTGCCTACGTTTAAAAGATAGTGCAATTACTACACAACATTTGCACCAATAATACCCGAAGGTTACACATGATTCTATGCCTGTGTCGGTTTAGTTCTTATCTGATGTATTTTAAAAAGACGGAAGCTAATAATTGTTTATAACGATATAACAATATATTTCATCACTCTTTATACAGGGTGAGTTCTCTTCGGGGTTCGGAGAGGGTGTGGTCTGAATCGGCTAAGGCTCCGCCTTCTCCTATTCATACATGCTATTACCAGAATATTTCCACTCGCTCTCACTGTCAGGCAGTGGCGGGGCAAGACCGAAATCTTATGTGGGCAAGATAAATTTTGCGAGGCCCTTTCGTAGTGGAAGAGGTCGGGTTTTATACAGCAAAATTTTTTTTTTTTATGTCAAATTTTTATTTTAAAAAATACAAATATCTTTACTTTACCTATAGCTAACGTCTAAGAATTAAAGGAACAGAAATCTCCTGCTTTTAGCCTTACTGAACTCCTTAAGAAGTGTGTCGTAATCTACCTTAGATGCTATATTTGCTTCAATAGATAAAACTGCTAAAGCTGAAAGTCGTTGCTGACCCATTGTACTTCTTAAATAGTTTTTAATCAGTTTTAATTTTGAAAAACTTCTTTCGGCGGAGGCTGTACTTAATGGTACTGTTAACAGAATTCGAATGACAATATGAATATTCGGATAAATTTCTTCTTAGTTATTTTCTGTTATGTACTGAGCAGCTGTGCCACATTTTAAACGAAGTCAGGTAAATTTGGGAGCATTGTTTGTAATTCTTCATGTAATTCGTAAGGTTTGAAAGTCACTGCTCTCACCCACTCGCAAGACTGTATGTAAGTCCTGACAGTTTTTTAATATATGCTCTCTTGGAATAGTTTTTAACTTATTTAGATCATAGAGAAAACCAAATCTTTCAAAATGTTCATTTAAAGATCTAAATCTTGTATCCATGTTGGTTATTATAGAATCAATCATGGTGTTGAAAAAATCCTTTTCGTACCGGAGTTTGGCAGACAGTATAGGTTTATCGTTACTTTCATAATTGAACATCCTTTTTTTTTTGGCTACCCTTTTATTTTTAAAATCTTTCGGCAGATCATAGCTACTTCTCAATGAATTGATGAGCGTCAGCCAAGCATTGTTCGAATCCATTCTGTCGATATTCTTTAATTCAATCACAAAATGTACGCAAATATTCAAGAGCAATACTTAATTGAACTTGTACAGATCGCCATAATTTGCTTATGATATTAACATGCAATAATACTGTATACCATACATGTAGTGATAAGATAAATTCGGAGCTGAGCATTTCGTTCAAAACCGAATCACAATCACTGAGTGTGTCTGATTCTTCCGTATGATTTTTTAAGCTTTCAATGCATTCAACAACATCATCAAATTGCAATAATACGGCCTTGACTGCCTCGATTCTACTTTCCCACCTCGTGTCTGATAAATGTTTTATAGTAAGCTTCAATTTGCCTTTGATTAATTTCCCAATGTTTGCTGGATCTTGAAAATAGCAAATAAGTTTCCTGAGTGAAACCAAAAATCGTTTTTGCTGCCGTAGAAGAATTAGCTGCATCTACCAACAGCAGATTCCAGCTATGACATCCGCAAGGCGTAAAAAATGCCCTGGGGTTAATATTTAATATTCGAGTCTTGACTCCACTATTTATGCCTACCATATTAGCACCATTGTCGTATCCTTGGCCACGACAGTTTTGAATATCTAATCCATTTTTTTCTAGCTCTCCTAGAATTGCATTAGTTAAATATTCTCCAGTCGACTCAGCGACAGCAAGAAATCCAATAAAGTTTTCTTCTATTGTGCCTGTTGCTGTATTACAAAATTTTAAGATAATTGACATTTGTTCAACTCGGCTACAATCTCGAGTGCAGTCGAGCAAAATAGAATAATATTTTGCCTTTTTTACCATACGTATCACTTCATCGGTCACTGATTTTGATATCAATGTGATCAGTTCATTCTGAATATCGTGGCTTAGATAATGGTGTGCAAGCTGTTTTTCAGTGATGCGTTTCATGTGCTTCCGTAATGTAGGATCATATTTAGATATCAATTTAAACAAGTCTATGAAATTACCAGTATTTCCACTGTCGTCGCCTATCTTCAGAGATTCTCTATGACCTCTAAATGCCAGATTATGAGAGGCTAAAAAATTGATGATATCAATTAATCTTTCAAACAAATTGCGCCGGTGTTTTTGAGATTCACGAATTTTAGCCTTTCGTTTTCTTGGTTTATCGTTTTTCCATGCTTGATTCCTTTTTCTAATGTCATCCATTGAAACATAAATGCCATATGATATTTGCTATTCTCATGTCTTTGTAAAACACTACTTAAGTGTTTCCAATCACAGCATCCTCCCTGTACCATCTGAGTTTGTGTATTGCCAAATAGTCTGCATGGAAAACAAAAAACCTTATTTTGAGAAATCGAATAAACCAACCAGCGACGATGGTGAGTTTCTCCATTATTTAGTTTTCTTGAAAAATGAAAATTAGAAAAGTGTCTATGATGATCGTCTTTGGGATAATCTTCATCACTGTTAATTAACTGCTGTGTAGGGCCGCTTTGAACTATATCACAACGCTGAGAATCTGTTATGGGAAATGTCCACATTCCCGGATCCAAACTAACAAATGCTTGGTTAACTACTTCACTGGCATCGCTGCTAACTACAGGAGAACCTATCTGTGCTTCATAAATACTACTGCTTAATACAGGAGTATCAATTTCAGATTCTGATTGGCTAGAGTTTGATCCGATCTGTATTTCTGACCGTGGTTCGGTACTCAATGCGTCTCGAGTATTTCCGAAATTCAGCAGAGTCTCAGACTTGGGTATATCTTTTTTGAAAGTCGAAGCAATCGATTCAGATGAGTCTGTTGTACTAGTTGTAGTTTTTTTGAGAAACTTCATCATTCCTGAACTTGAAACCTGATCTGATATAGCTCGGTTAGCTAATCTTTTTCTTTTTGCTGAACCAGATTCCCATTTTCTACCAATATCTCTATCTGTTTTGGGGCCTGGGCCTAACATGTTAAGATTAGGTAGAAGGTCATATATTATGTCTGTAACCTGTAAACAATCATATTATTTTTACTTTTCTGCACATTTACTTTCATATTATCAACCGGATAACTCGTTACTCTACGGCGCAGTTCCTGATCTGAAGAATAATGATATCAAAGATCAAGCTAAGATTCTTAGGTGCCAGATACGGTAGCGTAAATTTTTAAGTAATTAAAGAAAAGAAAAGGGAATATCAGATTCTACGACGGGTTTGCACAATTAGCTCAGTTTATACAAGGTAATGGCAGAGGGGAGGGCTCATATCTAATAGATAAAACACAAGAAACTAGGTAAAGTGGTAATAGTGTCAGTGTATTGACGAAAATACAAGCAATTGGATACAGTAAAATAATTCAAGAAAAGCAAGTAAAATTAATAAGTACAACCAAAGATAGAATTGAGTGTGAGAGTTAACAAATTAGCGAGGCAAATATTCGTTTGATAAGTATATAAGATATAGGAGTGGGCGTGTTTGCAATACTATTACACAGAGAAACAGCACCAAGTTTTACAATAGTTAGTTATCGTAGGCTAGCATGCAATTCACGATCTAAGATCATTTAAACGTACAGGAATCCTTATTCGGATTTAGTATTATAAATTTATTTTACATATTATGGTGAGTAATTTTAAAACCAGAATTATCAAATTTACGACATATTCAGTAAAATCACCAAACATTAATTCGATAAATGTAATGAACTTGAATATCAATATGCGATTTACAGTTTGCAAATTATAAATTCTAACTGGGGCTTGAACCCCGTCGCTTGCAATGGTCAAATTAATTATTAGATAATCAGTAAGTTTACAGTGTAATTGTCTGAAATTGAAAATTTAGTTACTTATTCCAAAATTAACATAGTAATTCTTTGGGCTTTGCTGAGATCTGATACTGTTGAGTATTTTGTATGAAATTTATACGCGTACAACTTTAGTAGATTCGGAAGAAAATTAGAGAATTACCAAAAACTGTTGAGAAACTTTTTAAATACGGTACGTGTGACATGCTATCAAGTACGACTAAAATTCGTCGTGGTGATTTTAGAACTCAGGCTTAGGAAATTCGAAATCTGACTACGGAATTTAAAGTTCACGTGCGACATTTTCGAATGTAGTCTGTCGTACAGTGAAATAAATGGAGATGCATATTAATTCCTTTTGCTACAATAGATTTTTAATTTGGACAGACTGTAATCTTTTTTGTACATGTAATTTCTTTGTATATTGAATGAATGAATTTCTTTGTACATGTAAGCTTATATACGCTAAGCTAATAGTTTACTATTCACCACAGCGAACAAGAAATTGTTGAATTTACAACAAACAAAGCAATCAAAGATTTTCTGATCAAGCGTAAGCGAAGCAATACTCTCTTAATTGGAATCATGAAAAAATTCACTGATTCCCAGTTATAAGTATACAACTGGAAACGATACTTCGTGGTTGCACAGAAATAACAAAAGAAAACCTCACTTACAAAAACAGTAGAAAATGTAGGAAACAAGTAGAAGAGAAGCAGGAACAGAAAGTATAAGTGAGCATGGAAGCGAAGTAAGAAAAGAACTGATTAGACGGCAGAACCGGAAATAGCAAAGAGAGGCTTGATGTGGCACGTCTGATTAGAAGATACACTAAACGTAGAGTGTGCAGTGCACGGGTCGAGCGATGATCCTGGCGATCCCGGCCGATTTTCCGCTTGCTGCTGTCACGTGACTCTCGCCTCATCCCGTGCAATTGCTAATTGGGCCAGCAGGTCACGTGGGACGTGTCAACAGCTAAAACGGGCGGGAGTCCATCTTCGAGCGTCTTCTCCTCCCTCATTGATATGTATTGAAATATCGATCTGTAGAGCGATATGTACATCGTCCTCAGGGCTTGTAATGACCTTAGCAAGATATTTTTCATGATTTGAAAAAAGCTGCATTAAACTTCGGAGGTGCGAGGCCCCTCGGACTGTGAGGCCGCGACAGCCCACGTCGCCCACGCCTTACGCCGCTTCGTGAAAAACCTCGAAATTCTTTAAGATTACCTGGCCATCCTGGACCCGAGATCGAGATGGTAAGCTAACACCGACCGTGTGGCAACACAGAAAGGTTTCCACATAATAACGGATTATCAGCCCTCGACCAATCTTCAAATATCATTTACAGGAAAATCTTCACATATGGAGTGTGAACATGGAGGACATGTGTTAGATAACAAGCAATTTTTGCAACTTTTTGCGTACTAACTTTCCGTTTGAACCATTTTTTCACCATACGCATCAAAGTACGGACAGATGATCTAATTGATTTCTATTGGAATCTGGTCGGAAACTGAAAATTGCATTTCTGATATGGTATGGAATTTTCCAGATCACAATTATTTTAGCAAAGTAGCAATGTAACAGTCCAAGTGAAAGTATTATCTCGCACTCGTTAGTTTCATTTGTCTTTCTGTTCTCTAGCGACACGTTATACGGTTCGTATCGCGTGCGCAAATAAGGAATATATATATTTTTGTTCACTCCTGTCCTCTATCACTAATTCGCGGATTCACAGTCAATGAACCAGTATCTATCGCCATCTCTCTAAATAATAACCATATTTGATTAAAAGATGTTGACTGCATCAGAACTTTGGAACGGAATGCATATTTTTGTAAGTGACTGTTAATTCTCGTGAATTCAATCTGAAATACATCAATTAATTTACAACTTTCCAAATCCTTCCATTATTTCCCATGGCTGATAACGTTCAAAATGGTAAATAATGACTTGGCCATTTTTTAAATGATGGCTAATTAACTGAAATTGTATTTTGTGATTCTTCTAGATATGAGAGTTTAAAAATAATGGATAACCGCGTTCGTGGATTCAAAAATACTCACCTTTTGTTAATTCATTATTAGTCTTCGGTTTACACAGGGTTTCACCATTCATTCGAGAATTCTTTGTCAGAAAATAAAAATCCAAAGTGCGACAATAACCAAACTGAGAAAAAGCAGTAAGCTTTCTTTGAAGATGAGTGTAATTCTATTAAATTTTCCGAGTGTTAAAAATTCAGGTAATTTTGGGCCACGTTTTGAATTCAAAATATAAAAGTTTGGAATGTTAGCTGAAAGCTATGCCAAATTCAGTAGACTAACCAATCTTCCGACAGAACGAGATAAAAACTGGGAAATCGATATCCACAGGGCTTAAATTCGTATTTAATTTGTTTTCTAGGGTGTTTCGCCGGGTTAGCCATTACCAGCGGCGACTGCCATGGAGAAGGGGCTGCAGGATTTATGCGCCAAAAGATTATCCAAAAGATAAAGAGACGGAGAGGAAGGGTGGTAGGAGACGGGACGGAATAGACGACGGAGGAGAGGAAAGGATAACTCGGAGCTGAACGGAACCTGCAGATCTAATTTATCACCAATCGACCTATTTAGACCTTTGCTGCTGGGTTCCTGAGGGTGACGCGTTGCAGAGGGTCGCTAGCCGCAGGAACTCCGAGGAAGTCGGACGCCAAACCTTTCCAATTGTTAACGTCCCGAAATAATCGCGGAGATAAGGAAACCAGCTATAGTCCACTGCAGGTGGCAGGAAGCTGCCTCGTCGATCCACTTCTAAGACCGCATCCGAAGAGACAAGCGAGTCGCAAATTTCTCTTCTTATCGTCATGGTGCAATTTCCACGGAAAATTGGTCGACCGGGAAAAGTTACATTACGACTAAGTGAATATTATTATGAGTGGCGAACAACGTCCACGCTATTTAAACATGACTGGTGATGTTCATTTGTCGGGTCTATCTTTTGGAAAAGCATGTAAGAACTGAAAATCTAGTGGAGTAAATGTAAATAGAAATAATGGAGTCCTTGATTGAAAAAATTGTATATGCTCATAAATAACCAGAGAAACCCAAAATAATCAAGTCATGTGCGTTTTTGTTTTTTTGATTAAACAAACCACGAAGAAAATATAACGGTTCGAAAACTACATAATCATTTTATCAATAATCGACTGATTGGCCATTTTAATTAATCGTCTTTCGATTGATCGCGTAGACCTACAAGGTACAGTGTGTCCATCTGGTTTAGTCGCATCCTACGTAACGAAAAAAACGTGAATGCGAAAATAAATTCGCATCTGAAAGCATTGTATTTACTTCCAGTACATTATTATAGTATATCAAGAGTTGAACTCAATATTATTAGTATGGTATTGACAATTTAAAATTACCCAAGAACCCTTGCGGAGGGTGTGATTAAATCGAATAGATAAACTGTACCTAAGCGTCGCCGACTATTCACATTGTGCTGAAGTACAAAAGCTGGTGAATCGATAAAAATTGTCAATAAAAATTACCAGCGCTCATCTGATGTCAAGCTTAGTGCCGCAGCCTGTTCACGTCGAACTTGAGTAATTATACATCCTGCGTCGAAAACTAGAGCGTAACGGCCAAGGTGGCGTGGCCGAATCCTTGATTTTCTTGCAACAGGCGTTGAACTTGTCTCGCGGATCAACTGGCTTAACCCTCCATTAGCGAGGCCGAATGCGACTAGCAAGCCCAGCTAAAACCCGGATTACGTGCTGACCCTTGGTCCACGGGTTGTACTAATCGTAAAACGTCTCCATCGTTGCAGACCTTCGACCTCGTCTACCAGCCCACGAGACTCGTTTCTGGACCCCATCTTTCGCTACAAAGTTATACGCGCCACTGGATATCCCCCTAAATCTTTCGGGGACCCGAACTTTCTTTTTCGATCTATAAACATGTTTCATCGCATACATGCAGGTATAGATAGTAGATATAAGTATAATGAAGAGTATACTACTTGAAAACCGGGAGTTGGATTTTTGGATGTTTAAATAATGTTTAACTGATTGTATAAACGTTAGATTCGTATAAAACAGCTGGGGCTAATTTTTCACGAAGCTAGCCGTATGAAAAAAAAAGTTTGCACATAGCTACCAACAAGGGCTCCGTTTAGTTTATTTGGTGTTATGTGGGACAAGGAAAACTATGCCAAAATAGATTACTTACAATATTTTCAAGTGATAAAAGATAGTTGAGAAAACTGGCGTATAAGATAAAAAAATCAAAGAATCAACTAAAAGGTATTTTACTTCATTACATCTAAATAAATCGTAGTTAAATAAAAAATTAAGAACTGTTTATTTTCACATATGTTTCAATGAAAACAAATAGTTGCCTGCCAAATTATGTGAAATTTCGTCTATAATTGTAAGAATATGAGTTTTTCGAAATTTTGAATGCAGGCAACCATTCGATAAACGAAAGTCGGGAAGTATTAAATAAAATTATGTCATAACCTTATAAAATAATTAATTTTCCTCCCATAATTCATTTGATGCGCATGCACACATTACGCATTACCAAATGCTACATAACAACTGCGTGTGTGACGAAATTTGTTTCCCACTCGAAGAGAAGTGTTTCTAAGGGACGAAGCGATGTTTTTTGCTACGACAAATCTAATAAGCACTCTACTATGCAATCGTGCGTAAAAATAACTAGGAACACATATGCGTACAACGTTTTACATAACCCGAGTGATGCGCCGATCAGTTCTGATCATCTCTAAAATATTTCTTTTCTCAAAATATTATTTAATCATGACTTTTTTCTTCAAGGTATTTTCGTTGTACACAACTGCCACACTGCCCTGCTCATTCTTGAGATTGATACTAAATATCGTTACTTACCGGGGTGACCTTTCGCAATACAAATCTTAAATCTAACTTATTCAATTTAAATAAATGCAGGGACATCAAATGGTTAAATATAAATTATACGACAAATGTTCTAATATAGATATATATATTGTTACAAAGGATAAAATCACCCGTTTTACCTCCCTATTAAATAATCTAGTAGTCATCACAGATGACAGACATGAAAGACTTCTTATATTTTATAAAAAAGAATAAGGTTGCTGCGTCAACCAGCATTATTGTAAAAACAGTCTTGTTCTAGACGTTAACTTGAACAGTTCTATTTCTCTTTAACACATAATTTGACCATTATATTTTCTGGTGTTTCACTTCGTTTACTTATAATCGGAGAACCTTTGTATTTTAACATAAAAGTTATAACAATATGTTTATTCTAAGAACATCAGAAAGATAAACGAAAGTTTTTGTAAACAGACGGAGTCGAGCAAAATTTAAAGTAAAAAGAATCTTACACCTACAATCATACCATATTCAAAATACGCCTCTTGATAACGATTATTTAATTATTGGAGTAAGTTTTTTGGTCATCAGCATTATAAATCGAACTAGTGACTGGAAGTTATCAACGCTAAATTAAAGCAAAGCTGAAAGTTTTACAATAATGATATAACACAATACGACCTGGCTCGTGACAACAGTTATTTGATTATTAAAGTAAGCTTGCTAACTATCTGAATTCTAAATTAAACAAGTGACTAGAAATTATTAACTTTAAATTGCAGCAAAGCTTAAATTTATACAATAAAGGTATAACATAATACGACCATGTCAAAGTAATCAGAATGACGATTGACCGAATATTGGCCCAATGCACCTAAAATTCGTTCATTAAAGTGACTTATTGTTAGCTCGGTATAACTTCAGGAATAAGGTGTGACTCAGCGGCTCCGTAGATGAGATTGTTTCTTGTGATTTCTGTGAACTAAATCAATAATTGTCGTGACCAAGTTATTGATTGTAATACCAGTGAAGATTTCCAAATTCGAAGATTTGTTGAGTTTTCCAAAATCAAGAGATATACAAGTCTGATTTTTAAATACTATTTAACAAGTCTAATTTACGTTGTTACATTTAAAACATCGCCGAAATGAAAAGGTTTAAACTTAATACGATGAATTTAGGCTGACTACTCACTTCGGAGTCTTCCCTTAGAGTGACAGAGAGAGAAAGTGAAAGAGAAAGAGAAAGAGAGAGAGAGAGAGAGAGAGAGAGAGAGAGAGAGAGAGAGAGTTATTACATTTATTCTACCGGAAAGGTGATATTGATGTTTGCGATACCTGGAGTCAAGCGTTTACAATATTATATGAAACGCTTTGAACCGTTTAGTATTTGCTCAAAGCGCCTAAATTTAAATCACCTTTTCTTCACTTCACATAATATCGTTACAAAATGAGGATGCAATTTTCGGGATATCTTTCTTTTCGGCAACTGTAGCACGGGTATCTATGATTTCTACACATCACTTGTAAAATATGTTAGAAAAATAGGAGACAGTTCAATTTTCAGCATTGAAATAAGTAGGCCACCTATAACAGAAGTTGATCCGTTAATTGACACAACTTAATCGCTCGTTTTTTTCTTTGTTTCATCGCAGTGTTAGCTCATCAGGGTCGGAGGGTTGCCGGAACCTGAATTTCCCGTTCGTTAGAATGACATGAGAGGCGTTAGGACCCCTTGGTTTCTTGTCCTAATCGAGGGCGTGCACCCATAAAAATGCAGTAAAGCGCGGCAGTAACGTCAAGGAATAGGACTGGAACCGAACGAAACGGACAAGTTACTACGCATAAAAAGGAAAAGGACGGTAGAGGAGAGCGGAGAGGGAGACTGAGAGAGAGAGAGAGATACAGAGAGAGACAGAGTGAGAAGAGAGAGTACATATAGAATCAAGAACTAAGGGCGTGGAAATTAAAACCGAAAAAAATTATCAAACACAGACGAGTGAACGAGAGAAATTAAAATTCCAAGTATTCTCCGCCCTCAGAAGTACGTAAAGCTTGTAAAAAATTTAAAACGCTTTACCACTCCACCGTCGTGTCAAATAGTGCCAGACATACAAACCTACGTGCTCGTAGGTTTAATATTCCAAAGGGTTATTTCCCGCATCGGGAAATGTGAATAATGAGTTCGGCCCATAGCCGACCCTTGTTCGAAGAGTCTCTAGCCTCTTGACCTCCGATCTCTTTGGGTCTACATCAGCCGCAGTTACCTTTATAGTAATATGGGGTTCTATTTTCAAAATTTGTTACAAGCTCCTTCCACGTATGCTTGAGCAGAACGCAAAAAATGATACGCAAATGATCGAAATTGCATTATCATTATTTTTTGTTTTCTACATTTTGAGGTAGAATATTTATCTCCGTCTCGAGAAAATAAATGCAGTAAGCTTATAGACAGATGCTTCAAATATAATTGCCACAAGTTGATTACCAGGTCAGGAGGCATACAAGTGACCCTTGTTTAGGGTATTTTCGTACCTTTTAAAGCACCTAGGTATAAACTGAAACGCAGCTCGTTGAATTTTATACGAGATTAAATAGAGATGGTATAAAATGCCTGTAAAGGTTGTATATGCTACAGAGACGAACTTTTAACATATTTTACATTACTTATGCCTTAAAAAAATAATAACTAAAATCCTTTGCGGTTCTTAAAGTGACAAGTCGCAACCAAGCACTTCATGTTACTGGTTCCAAAAATTGTTAATTCACAGTTAATAAAAAATACTTTAAACATGATAATTCCGATACTATCAGGAAATCCAAGAGTGCAGAATTGCATGAGCTTTAAACTTGTTTCTGGTGAACTGTGATTCAGTGGGAATTCTATGAAATCGAGGAGGAAAACTGTAAAATGTCAATTTCAGAAGATTCTCTCAAAAATGTCATCTTTGATCATCGCGAAAATATCATATGTTTTTCGGCACTCAAAAAGCCGTCTTTCTGCTAAGTGGTAACATGCTATATTGTGACTTACAGCTTTGCAATAATTAGTGCAAATTTTTTACGTCTTAGCGTTATATAAAGATTTGATTTTGGTATGCGAATGATCTGTACGGGAATAAAATGTGCGAAAAAATTTAGTGGACTGATGCAGATTGCCTACGATGCGATTATTGAACACACTATGATTGCTTCAGAAACAACACGCGATATCATTTTAAGTAATGTGTAGTGCAGGAATAAATAGACATTACTAGAAAAGCAAGAAATTAGACAAATGAGGGGCTTGCCGTATCTGGGGATGAACGGAAATGATAATTTGCTAGACTAGCAAATTTTAGTGATAATTAGAGCTTCACGAGAGTTCGAGAGAACTCTCGATATCGACTCGTCTCGCAGACGAGAGTCGAGACGATATCGAAACGACAGTCACATGTGAATCTCGATCACGAGATCAAGAGAGGGTTGGGCGAGATACCGATCTCGACGAGAGTTCTCGAAAATTTTCTAGGATTACCTCGACAATACATCTACCATTACAAAATAATTTATACAATTAAAATTCAATGAAAAATAATTTATTATTAATTTACAGAAATCTTAATAGAACTCATCATTATACAGAAAACTAGAAATCAGGATCGCAAATTTGTGTGGAGTGAACTTTTTATCCATCCGTTCAAACAAGTTAATGCTCTCAGAGAATCGTTGTGCAGTGATGTTCTCTTCAGAGACATCACCAGACCGCGGACCGAAAAGAGTCTCTCAACGGAAACCGAAGAAGCCATTATGGTACCTATATCGTGCGATTGTTGACTGTCTCAATGCATTACTAGATAGTGTAGTATAGTACCCAAATAGTGGAGTACTCAAAAGTGAAAGCTGTAATCTTAAAGTGCTCGTGCTTTTATATCGATAAAAGAGAAAAGAAACAAAAAAAGACGAATGTAACAAAATTATTTTGTTTATTGTAGAAAAAAGAAAGATTTTCGAGAGTCTCGATTGGAGACGAGAGTTTCTTGCTTCGAGATCGAGACGAGAGTCTCATTTTCAGCTTCTCGCGAGATCGAGATCGAGAGCCGAGTAAAATCTCGTATCGTCTCGCTCTCGTACAGCTCTAATAATAGTCTATTCATCATTATTTTCCTAGGTTGCCTTTTGATTGCTTCACCCTACAGAATCATCCCGTGAGTTAGGTTACCTTCGGTGGTTTTGTTATTATGTTACTGATACACTCTTCAGGTGGCGTTCTGTACGGTCCTGCAATAGAGGTCTACGTTACCTCCAAAGTTTGGGCGCGTTGCCTACAATACGACCTTTCAGATAGGATTCTATAATTCATGATGGATAATTTGTATTTACGTTTTTAGAGGTATCGCAGTCCCTGGCCTTTATAGTTTATTTCTGTAATGTTATTAATTTTATATTATATTGATTATATATCTTTTGTGTTATAGTTTTATCTATCTCCCGTACTGTAGGGTGTAGCATAGGTTGCCTATAATGTGGCTCTAAACTCCGTGTTTGCAACTAGGTATTGTATAGTATTTGGATATAATAGTATTAGTAAATTGCAATAATAAAATAATAATATCATAGTCTCCTGTAATGTGAGAATCCTGTAATACGGTTTCTAGACTCCTGATTAATGATAATTGTCGTTATACCTCATCTAGGGGCATTCGGATGGTTAGGCAGTTTCCTTGAATGACTTACTTACAGGGTTCTCACATTTGGAGTTTTGGTTAGTTGGTACTAATGTTAGGGAATAGTCATAAGCAATAAAACATACGGACGTTCCGGTCGGATGTTACAAAGAAAGCACAGACTAAACGCCGTATTGTAGGCAGCCATGTCTAGTACGAAGTAGTTCCGGCGGTAATGATACCGTAGACACAACGAGCATCTATACCCGACTATATTACGCTTGCATCCAATATTTGTATCCAATGCTTACATACACGTGCAATATTCACATATGGATACATATATATGCATTTCTTTTACATTATAATATCTTAATACAATATCTAAATTATTACGCTTATTCCCATATTAAAGAGATACCATAAGGTAAACCTAAGTTAATGAAACAAATTCGAATCTAAATAATATTATAAGCTTGTACCGTTGACTGAGGATATATAAAGCCTTATAACCCTGGGTTATTTTTTGTAACAGTTCAGCGGGCCTGGGTGGGCCCGGGGGTATTAGTAGTTTCACGTATTATCGACCAAGTAACTGACCAGGCCGGTAAAAGAAGTTCTTCATAATCAACAACTATCAGGTGCAAAACGTTGGTAACATACCGTCGCGTCGTCATCGTGAAATTGTTAAGTTGAGAAAGTCCTGTACGAGAAATATGTACGCCGGAATTATACAACGGAGAAATAAAAGTCAATCTTACATGAACGAGTATCGTTTATATGTATGTACCTGAATATATCAAATATTTTATAAGCGACAGTGGCATCTCTAAGATGTTCAATTTACTTTTTCTAAGTTTTTTTAGGAAGTCAACTTTGAGATAAAAATATTTGACACTACGTCATTTTTAATTCCAATCGTTTCAAGAATGTCCTTACGAAGAATTTTTTGGCTTTGTTGTGCACTTCTAAAATTGTGAATTGAACAAATTCAATGTTTCAAGTTTTGAAAACATCCAAAAAATTCTGAAAGACTCTCTCTCTCTTTGCCAGAAGCTTTATGAAGATATCTCGAAGGCTGAACCTACTTTATGGGTTTTTCCCAAAATTTAGAAGCGCTCATTAGGTTTCAATTGAGAAAAATTACGCAAGTTCTTCAACAAGTATGAAAATGAATAATGAAAATGGATCTACCATGAGGTTCGTTGCAAACTAACGGAAATCTAGAACAAAAGTCTTGTGTATTTATTGAAAATTTAAAAAAAATGTTAACACTGCCTTTCAGTAATACAACTTTTTGGAAATAATATGGAGAATAGCTGAAAAAATTTATTTTACCTTCTGCATAGTATTGAAGTATTTATCACACCATCTTTTTTTTCTCAATTGTTGAGATGCTAAATATTGATTAATTCATAAAATGCTAAAAAAAGACGCGAAAAAATCTTTTCCTCAGAGGGAAAATTTTGAAATGTTCAGAATTACATAAATAACATTACTGAAAAATCAACGGTTGTTTTTCATCAACTGATTTTCAAGGGGGTAATCCGGTGACTCTCAAATCATCAAATTCTATTTCCAACGCAACATTATCCGTAAAGTCAATTTTATCCTGTCGGCTGTACGTACTACCGTAACCAAAAGTGACTCATAGATGAGATCTGCTATTCCGCATCGAAGGAAGTTGAAGCGAGTATAGTTACACCTTGCACTGTTGCAAATTTATTTGATTTCAAGAAGTGAAATCTAACTATATTGTTACCTGTTTGAAAGGTGAAGTTGAAAAAGTTGAAGAGGCTGTTCAAAAGGAAATACCAGGTTTGTAGGCGCCTAGAATAAGAAGAATACCGAAAACGGTAATCGAAAGTAGTATAGCAAGAGCATAACCCAAGAATTTGTTTGTACGTATTCATAATTGAACATAAAGATCACTTCGTCACAGACCATAATCTTCCTTCTCATATGAAAATATTTTTTCTGGAATATTAAGAGTTACAAGTGCGCGTGATAAGTTTTTATTATTGTTAAGTGAAAAGCGTGTCAACCCAAAAAGTACAGATACGTGGCTTTGGAATTTGATTTACATGTCAAAAAAAGTTGATGATTGGTTGCAAAATCTTCTGAAAGCTTTAAGTCTTCTGCGTCCAATGATCCCTTGCTCTGCATCTTTGAGAAAAATTATCAACGCTAGCTATTACCATCGATATGTCGGAGACGTATTTTTGTTCGTAGAGCTATCCGAAAAATCTGAGAAACATCAGAAACCTGTACCCTAGATATTACTCAAACCTCGACACAAACTAATGCAGTTTAAAATTTCGATAAATCTCGAAAGACTTAACTTTCAGGAGTTTAAATGTGCAAATAAATGATTTTGGAAACGGGTTAAGCAAGACAAAAACTATAGCCCAAAATTTGCAATGAAATTGAAACTATGTAATTAGCTCCTGCACCCAGTAAAGTCGTGCCGGCGGGCGCATCAGCTGACACCACGATATCGTTACATACAATGTATGTATTTACACAATGGGCATAAATTCCTGACTGAAGATATACATATATCTTCATCAACGTTCTCTACAAGTATGTAGATCTATTCCACCTGTCAAAAATATGCTTTTATTCCATACTCCGACAATCCAATTTATAACTTCTTCTTCATCGAGTTCTACTCCTTTTATTCTCTAAGTTCTAATTACTCTGGAAGTATCGATTCCAACATTTATCAATCGTCCGAATCAACTTTCTACGAATGAGAATTCCACACTCAACAGTGCTTGATATCAATTTAAAGTAGTTTTGTCCGTTGATACTACTTATTTTTCTGACCGCTCATTCCCTGCGTGGAGAATTAGAGAGTAGAGACGTGTAATTACGGCGTAGGTGACGAGTCCGTCTAGTTCGAGGTTTAGTTCAACCCGTGAGTTCGACAGCCGCTTGTCGGAACTAGTTCACTACCCCTAAAACACAAATCGAATTATGAATTTATCGATTTGTAAATTGTTAAATTTTACTGGCTAAAAATCGTTTTCACATAGAAAGTACAGATTAGCGTTGATAGGCAAGTCAGTACCTACTTGAATGTAGAAGCAAAGTATCAATTTGGAGATGTTTTTTATTTCTTGATTCAAAAAATTTGATATGATTATTTTTTTTGTACTCCAAGATATTGAATTATTTTTATTTTTCAGAATTATTTCTCACTTTTTATTTGGAAAAATTCTAATAGGAATTTATTTTCATTCTCTTTATTCGGAACATAGAATCATGAATCAGTTCTCCTCCTTATATAAAATTCAATTGAAAATTAAATCTTCTTCTTCAATGGACAAATTCGTATTATCACAATTACTTTCAATTTTTTAATTCAAAAACTCGAAGTAGGAATTTTTTTCGAAGATTTTGATTTTATTAGAGTAATTAAAAATGAACGGTGTTGACCGTAACTTCTAGTTTGAAACTAAAGAATAACCCGTCCCTGTTACGTCTTATTATGTAGTTATGTCAAAAACGTACAGGTAGTGGGTAACGAGCTGCAAGTCGATGCATTTGCCGGCCCAAGTATAGTGAGTGGTTTGAGGCAGCGACTGGGCGAAAATACTACACGTCAGGGGCCAGACCACGGTCTTACATACAGGTCTGGGAACTCCAGTGGAGGAGGTAGGTCGCTTATTGATGCTAAACGTGTAGTTCATGTATTGTCCACTGTGATCGCTGCGATCTAAACTCCGGCGCGATGCCGATGGGTGGGGGAAGTGAGATAGAGACAGCGCTAGCTTTTCAATCTCTGTCACCTCAACGTATATTTCTCGTTTATGATATTATTGTAGACTATTATAACATCCAGTAAAACGCAAATGCTTATTTTACAAAACCTTTGACCCCAACTCTCCGATTCCAACCCTCTGACTCCATCCGGGCGCGACTGACATGAGCGATTTTGAGTTTTCATAGCCAACAAGTCAAATTTGGCTCAGTGGTAAAGTTCTTGGCGTGTCGCTCCGGTATTTTGGGTTCAAATTCACTTGTTCCTGTTTTTTTTTTTTTTTTTCAATAAATACGGTAGCTGAGTATGCCAGTTGTTGAAACAACTGACAACAATTAAAATAAATATGCAAGTATATTGGTAATTGTAAGTAATTAAATTGAATATGTAAGTATATCCATTTTTTTAGCAAGGGTTCGAGGTTTTTTAAATTAACATAAGTCGAAATAAGGAACAAAATGTGCACGCTTTTTTCTTCTTTATATTATTTGATTTGTTTGCACGTATTCAAGGTTTATGATTTCGTGAATGGCCGTTTTTTGAGAGGCTGGGACGTTCAATTCAGCGCATTTCGCATCCAATGTCGTACTTTTCGTAGCAGCTATTTGTGATGCTTGTTCTTTCAGCGACGACATCAGTTGATCCACGCGTCTCTGGGCTTGGAGTTTTTGCCGCCTTTCACGCCTATTTCTAATCCGCATTGCCATCAGCTTTACTCGATCGAGGGGATTAGAAACATCGCGAATCCGTTGCATCGTCAGACGATTTTGTTGCCGTACTCTCCGTTGTAATGCGACTTTCCTCATTTTCGCGCAAGCATCACACCTCGTTTTCTTGCATACAAGACGACAGCCTTCACTTCGCCATTTTCCCATGCAGTTGGGATGTGCCGCCCCGATAGGCATAAAATGCATGCTGATGTCGCCCAAACCGTTGCAAATGGTTGCCCTCCTGAACCTCGTCAATATATCCGGAAGCATTTCGACCGTTTTCAAAGACGGATCGAAATTAAACACGTTTTGTTTGACGTGACGTCCATAAATGAAGTATTTCAGGCTTCGGTTGGCGTCGAGTGTGACGTATCTCTCCGTCAAAGGACAATGCACATCGTTCTCGAGCTTCGTCACAGCGTATGAGAAAATCATACATTTTCCCTTCGAAGTCGATACCTCGGTGACACTCCACGACTCCGGTAATTGAACCGTTCGATCAATACAACCCTTCGCACCGTCTTGCCAAATTCCTGAAACGATTAAATTAAAAATTATTCATATGAAAAGGTAAGTTCATATTTTGGGGCTACAAATAGTCAATTGTTTGCCTACAAAAAATCAGAACAACCCCTTCAGACACTGCAGTTTTTTTATAATGGTAAGTATTCATCAAGTAAAAAGATAAGTTGTAAAAAAAGAATAAAGACAGCGGTAAGTTTAAAAGGACAGAAATAAGACAGATAACTTTACTGTTCTTAATTGTACACTTTTGTATAACTTTAATGTAAACAGCAGTATATTCTCATACTCACGTTCGCTGATGCCACCGGGTGAAAGTACCTCGAAAGGCATTTGAGAAGCGGAGACATCTGCTTCTGGAGAATCAGTGTTCTTCAGCGAGGACAGTGTTTCGACAGCTGGCGAAGCTGCATACGATGAGATATCTATAATGCAAACAGAATAAAAACATATTTACATTCCAATTCACATTTAATTGTACATTTTTGCATATTATTACTTTATTATTGAAATTACTTTGGGTTTCAGGAAACTCCTCGAACAAAGTGCTAAGGACTTGCACTGACGGTTTCATGAATGCAGCAGACTCAACGTAGGCCCCCGGTTGATCTCCAATTGACACGTTGGCACTTTGTTCTGTCAGCGGAAGAGCGGAAGAGCCTTGTCCAGCGGATCTGCTGTATTCATGCGAGGGGACATTTTCTTTTTGCACCGAATCACAGTCGAATTTCGATGGTACAGCGCAATCGTTGAGACGTGCACGCTGATACTTTACCTATACATAAAAAAAATACATGATTTACAATACAAAATGAATCATCTTTTCTTGAAATAAATAACTTACTTGTGCAATGATCTGTCCACTTGAATCGCGCTTTATCCATTCATGAGCAATATCACTTTCGTTGAAATGTTTTTCACATATTACTTGCGTCCGTTCCAACTTTATGACACCTGGAATTACGTGTTCCCATTTCTCGTGCAAAACATTGTCATTAGGCACCCGGAAGAACGACACCTTTGCATTATCGGCTTTGGGGCCGGTATTGCAATGAGGAACCGCGCACCGTCTTGGCATTTTTGCCAATTTTTCAAAAATCTTTTCTTTCTTTATTTTAATTATATTTTAAAACACAACTAAAACAAGACACAACGTATGAGAGCACAACAGAGCACAACAGAGCACAATATACGACACGGCGATTTTGAGGTTAGGTTTGAGAAGGGGGATAGATCGCAGAGACGAGTAGTGACGGGATTACGAACTACTCCAGTGCTTCGATAAGCGTCCTACCCCCACCACTTGATTTTGCGACGAGTGTCCAGACCTGTATGTAAGACCGTGGGCCAGACTGATTATGAGTGAAGGGGTGAGCGGCACAGCGATGAGTGCTACGCCTCTCTTCGCCTTTTCTGTGAGGCGCATCTCGAGCGCATGCGTATCAGATTGGGGAGAGCGGCCGAGTGTGCACAAAGGAACAGTTATGCGGTATATTATACCAGCCCGATTCAATTTCTTTTGAACGGAGACCAAATGCCTTGTTTTTGAATAGATTTTCGTCATACTTGCACTCGAGCGCTTCCCGGTTATTCGATATGAACATATCATCCGAAGGAGACAAGTATTTTACATGCGCAGTGTTTTTCTGTAAAATCGGTATGAACTAAATGGTGTTAATTTTTGTTTTCTTCTTTTAAATATTGAGCTTTGTCTGATGGCTTCATTCGATCCTAAGATCGTACCCTTTCATTATCAATATCATTTTAAAAATGAGTATTTTCAAGGGCAAGTCTCTGATTCTTATTTGGGTTTCCATGTATACTCCAACGAGTGGCGACGAAACAAATTCTACCTACGGTAACGGTCGACAGAATAAAATGACAAAATTGAGAACCACAATTTTCAACCTATTGCTGGTGATATGCTAACGTCGGAATCTTATCTTAGACAAGGTCAATGATTTGTTGAAAGTAGAAGACTCTTGAAGCTTCCGAAAGGTCTAACGACATTTTCTCTATCCTTTTTTGACAGAGATATCGTAATTCAAAGACTGCACGTGTCCAAACTTTTTGCATCGACTTTTGACACATTCATTCGAGCGATAAACTGTTGAGCATGAAACCATCCGTATGTAATTGGCGATAATTGATGAGAATTCGATTATAAATAATCCGGAAAAACCGTCTCTAGGTAATATTAGCCCTTAGTTTTTCATGTCCAATTTAAAATTGTAATTAATTTATATGACGTTTCAAAAAAGTTTTACGAGTGAAAAGAGTGATTGACGAACATTAAATTACGTTCAATTGCTTTACTCTACTTCGGCAAAACCTTATATATTTGAATACTATTTATCATTGTCACCATTTGTCTGTGCATACTTGGATTGCATGTTCCAGCAATTGGATTAATGCTATAATTTCTTTCTCTCAGACTTTCTACATGCAACTAGCAATTGTCTACCGAATTGGTCAATGAATGATTTTCACTAACTTTTATTCATAATAATTTACCAATTTCACTTATTCGAAAACATATTTACAAGTAGTATTTTTGTGTAGAATGGTCTGCGTTTTCCGCTGCAAACAAATTATATTTTAAAAAAACCACGTAAATATAGCGTAAGTTAATAAATTAGTTTTATACGTCAGCTGCATCTTCGTCCGCAATGAAGTTATTAGCCTTGACTGAAGACTATATATTCAGTCAACGGTATGGGTTATGTAATAAACATATGTACACAAATTACAAAAGGTACATATAGGAACAACCATTTATTTTTATCCTTTGATTAACTTCATCGACTCATTCTCCCATTATTTGCATCAAAAAAAGGTTTCTAACTCTATTTCTTTTAAACCGGGTGTATGTTTATTGTGCATCTACTTAGATAATATTATTTTTATCGCTCCGATGGTGTTGGATTATCATTGCTGAATTTGGCTCAAATGAATTTGCATAGGTGAAAAGCATGCGGCGTCCATACGGGGTTATATTAAAATTTCAGTCCGTTCTCGTTCGTCATTCCATAGGCATAATAATATTCGACTCTCGCGGTGAGCGATGGTAACATCAGTGCTTGTCACCTTTGCGTACCGACCGCCTACCGACTTGAGTTGCGGGTGCAGAGTAGACGCAGAGGGCGCCGCTGGACGATGAATTTTTCTCGTTCATATTCAGTTCCGAAAAGTCCCATAAGGCTATCAGTCTTCAACGCTTGTACAGCGTGAATCTAGTTCATGCCATATCGCATCACCGTCAAACTAAAGCTAGGTGACGCAAGTAAAATTCTCAGAATCGGTGCGCTGCACTGGCAACGTTGCGGAGCCTTGAGGGATACATTCCCTGAATTCCATGAAAAAGCCTATTGGCCAATACTACGTTACCTTGAATATTAAATATTGAATATTAAAATTTAAGAATAAACCTTAAAGGCGATGCAACCCGACAAAACATTGCCATTCATATTGCTATACACGATACACCCCAAACACCTCTTTAATCTCGCACACTTGTGCGACCCTTTCACACAATTACTAAGTTTAGGTAATCCATGTAATAATTGACTACTTATCTAATATTAAGCACATTTTTAACTGTAGGATAATTTCGAGTCTTTACATGAAGCCATCAGCGAAAACACCGAAATTCAAAATTATTAAATATTGTCAAGCCTAACAAAGGTAGCTTTGGTAGCAAGCTAGAAGTTAGCCGGGCTACACAAGGTATACCATATAAGGTAGTAACCGAGAAGCTAATTAGGTCATCTTGATCGGAACCAATCATGGTCCAGCTACCCCCAAAATCTTTGCTTGGGACTTAATGTAATAAATCTGTCACCCAAAATTGTACAGAAGCATAGGAGATCATGCCCTATATAAACGGGTGCAGATTGGACTCAAAGAGAATAATTTTGTACAAGTTGTAATTGTTACTCTATCGCTCTAGCCGAGAGCATTTTTTCACCTAAATTTGTTACCCGGTTCCTCTGCTACTTTATTGCATTATTTTTTATAAGTTTGTAACTATTACCCTGTCGCTCCGCCCAAGAGCATTATTTCAAATAAGCTTACTGCTGTTACTTTGAGCATTTTCATACTTTTAACTAAACCCGTTTATATAGGGCAAGATCTCCTATACTCCTGTACAATTTTTGGGTAACAGATTTATTGCATTGAGTCACCTGCGACGATTTTGGGGGGTAGCCGGACCGTGATTTGTTCCGATCAAGGTGACCTAATTAGCGTCTTGGTTGTTACCTTATATGGTTTGCTTTGCGTAGCCCAGCTAGCTTCTAGCTGGCTACCAAAGCTTTCTTTGTTCGGTTTTATAATGTTTAATAATTTTGGATGTTTTCATTGGTGGCTTCATGTAAGGACTCGTAATTATTTTATAGTTACAAATGTCCTTAATATTCGATAAGCAATAGCTAAGTGGTTGATTATTATAAGGATTGCCTAAATTTAGTAATTGTGTGTGAGATTGAACAGGTGTTTGGGGTCTATTGTGTATAGCAATATATATGAATAGCAATGTTTTGCGGGGCTGCTTCACCTTCAAGGTTTATTCTTAGTATTTAATATTTAATATTCAAGGTAACGTAATATTGGCCGATAGGCTTTTTCATGTACGATTAAATATATCCCTCAAAGCTCCGCAACGTTGCCAGTGCAGCGTACCGACTCTGAGAATTTGGCTTGTGTAATCTAGCTTTAGTTTGACGGTGGTGCGACATGGCATGAATTAGATTCACCCGCAGTACAAGCCTATAATATTATTTAGATTCAAATTTCTTTTATCAACTTAGGTTTAGCTTGTGGTATCTATTTAATATGGGAAAAAGCGTAATAATTTCCCAAATACTTAGGTATTGTAATAATAGTGGAATAATGGTAATAATTAAAATATAATGATATTATAGTAGTAACGCAAGTAAGATAATAATTGAACAATCAGCAATGATGTTCTAATTTAGATACTTTGAGATATTGAGATACGAATTGATAATATCTAAGTATTAATATTCTGATATTGTAAAAAAAATGCGTACATACGTATCCATATGTGTATATTGCACATGTATGTAAGGGAGCGTCCATTAATTACGTGAGGTGTTCAGGGAGGGGGGGGGGGGGGATCGAGCCGAATCATACTAAATCTCACTTGGGGGAGAGGGGGGGGGGGGTCTTGGCAAATATCACGTAATTTTTTTTTTAGCAGAAAACGGTGTGAAACTGCGTGAAAGTTAAGTTAAATTAAAAGCTAATTTTATCACTGTGATTTAAGATTACCGCAATATCCTCAAATACTAGTCTTTGCTAGTCTTAAATAAAAATAATTAAGCAAATTGGGTGTGTTTTTTTTTTAAATAAATTCAACGCTTTTATACCCAAAATACAAATTTTGAAAACTCTCACGTGAGATTGGGGAAGGGGAGAGGCGGTCGAGAAAAATCTTACAACATCTTAGCAAGGGGGGAGGGGGGTGAAAAAATTCTCAAAAATACCTCACGTAATTAATGGACGCCCCCTAAGCATTGGATATAACTATTGGATGCAAGCGTAATACAGTCAGGTATCGATGCTGGTTGTGTCTACGGTATCATTACCGACGGAACTACTTCGTGTTAGACACGATTGCCTATAATACGGCGTTTAGTCTTTGCTCTCCTGGTATTTTTATTTTAGGGGTTTCTCGTAGACTTGATTAATGCTAAATAATACTTTTAACGGTTCAAACGATAGCTGTAGTATTACTAAAGTTCTGTAAAGAGGATCTCGCGACCTTTGAGGTATGTATATCCCTTCAATTAATGAGAAGTAGTTAGATGTGTGCAAGTAGGTAATATCTAGTAACTTTTAGGTTAGTCGCAAGATTCTCGTACTGAAGTTAGGTATGGTTAGTTAGGTTATGAAATAGAAACGGAAAAAATTGTGGTGGGGCGGTCGGATATTAGCGATACTAGCTTGGCGAAATTTGGCTACCTGTGCGCCTTTTTTTGGCGATTTGCGATATTATTTATTTGGCAACCTTGCACACGGTAGACATGAACCACAGACCCAGAGCGTTGACTGAAGCTCAGAGTAATCAACAATTGTTCAAGTGTCAAATTGAAGGTTAAGAAGACAAGCGCAGCACGTAAACTTACCTGAGGTCTCTATTTTCATTTTTCTGTTACAATGTTATTACTGATATCCTGTATGCAATATATTGAGCAGCAATGACAGTACACTCAGATCTAGTGAAACGTACGCGTTGATTATATTTCCTCATAAGCATTTTCTTCAATGCTCACTACCTAACCATTGACTAATATATTGCAGAAAGTTACGAAACACAGGAAAATGAAGGTTATGGTTATGTTCGTCGTTCCATGCCTAACTTGTACACACAAGGTATTCCAATCGGTACTTCGATTGAAGACAACACGAGCGCAGCGGATGATACAGTATTATAGGGAGAATAAGCAGCTATTCGGGAAGGTTCTCAAAACCAAGCAGCAAAGAATTGCCAGAGCAAAGCACGAGAACGAAGAAGCCCTGACCGAAGCGGAGACCCAAGTGAACTCCGAGGCTTTCTGGCTTGCGAAAGCGAATAGCGCAACAGGACTCAGAGTAAAGGTATATCGTGAACCACTGGCAATTCGGAATATAAAGATTGAAGAAACATCAAAGAATGCAGAAAGGAAACAGGGAGCTATAGATGAAACTGCGCTAGTGCTTGCAGAAGTTGAAAAATCTTGGGCAAAAAATAACCCAGAACAAGTTGAACACCTTAGCCATGTTGTCCATGAAAAGAATCAGCTTGGCTTCCCTTCAGAGATATTAATAAAAAATATCACTGGGTTTTCTTATTTAAATGAAAGTAAGGATGCGGGAGTGTATACAAAGGAAGTAGTTTCTATACCGGTGTATCATGATTCCACAACAATAGTTATTCCAAGTGTTTCAAAAATTTTAAGTAAAACTATGTCAGAGAAATCAAAATTGAATTTAGAATTGTGGAAGAAAAGAATGATAACTCTGATGGGTGAAGAAGGCTTCGAAAAACATCAACAAGGTAGTATAGCACTGGCATTATTAGCAAGTCATTTTTGTACGCAATAGTTGAGTCATTTCTTGAATCGCAATCATACAGTGTTGTCTCAAGTCTGTCTTAACCCTTAGACTGCTGGAGTTCAGACGTTCCAGCAGTGTAGAGGTTAAATTGCGCATGTTGCAATATTTTTTATTTCAGAGAACGTTAAAGTGCTGATAAAGTGAGCGACTCGTATTGTACAGTTTTCTTCACTCCACAGTCACATAATCATGTTAAACTGTGAAAAATGGTAGTATTTGCAATTGTACCGGTGTATTAAGCCAATAGGCTTTAAAGGTCTGGATAACCAAAAATTTTCAACTTTTTCATTTTCTTTCTTTCAATTTTAATTAACCTTTGAGTGTTATAAACAATTTGAGCCATAACTTGTAATGAAATCTGAAAAACTGTCAAGTTAGATGTATTTTTCAGTAGAAAGGTCAAGCTGCTGCAAGTGGGCAATCAGTTACTTCGAATATTGAAGGCAGCCTTCAGTATCCGGCAAGCAATCTACAAGCATGCATCACTACTTATAAACTATAATTTTGCGTACAAAATGAAAAAACTGAATGAATGATCTAGCTTATGTGGTTCAAAAGGAGACCAAGTCTCAAATGAGTCGATCAACAAATATAAAAAGCAAAAAATCTACTACATCGATACGAAACAAAACAAGGTAAGGTGAGTACTAGCCATTCAGCAAAGAAATTGAAGGTTGGTGTCAGCATCGATGCACTGCTTATTGCGAATTTTAGGTATCTGATATCAAAGTTTATAACTGTTTTTTTTGGTGAATAGTAATGTCATGGATTGTAAAAAATGGAACAGTGATGTAAACTTCATAGAATCGAACTATGCGGACCCAGTTTCAAATTAGTGAGTTTGTGTAACTACTGGGAACCATGTCTATTCTAGTCCTCTCATCAACAAGAAGATTTGTGAGATAAACAGACGAATTATATTCACTTTCTGAATGTTGGGAATTAGCCTGGGAGCATGAGGGAAATTTTGTCGCATCATAGATTTGTCAAAAGCCATGTACCACCCTTTTGACGGTACTGTTGTCAATCAGTTTTGAATTTCGACCGGCGCACCCCCCCAATTAATTTTAAATAATTGAAAAATAATTCTCTAATTTTCTCAGACTTTGATCTCAACTCCAACCACAATACACGTGTTTCGGACACATTGTCAGCATATATTTTATTGGAAGCGGAACACTTTTCAAAAAAATCTGTCAGTGCGAAATTTTATTGGGCATTAGTGTTACTATCTGAGAAAAAATTCACATCATCATACCACGGAATCTAGACGAATTAGACACCCTTGAAATCTGACTTTTCTTTTCCATTTAGAGTAAGTGCATTTTGTCTAGATTGCCTGGTATGTTGATGTGAATTTTGTCTCAAATACTAGCACTAATACTGACTAAAACCTCACAGTTGTAGATTTTTTTAAACATTATTACTCTTGTGATTAAATATATGCTAAGAATGTGTCCAAAACATCTGTATTTCAAATGGCGAAATCCACCCTCTTGAGGCACGGATTACAGTTGGGATAAAAACCTGAAAAAATTATGGAATTATTTTTTAATTATTTCGAACCGATTTGAGAGGGGCGCCTCTTCAAATTAAAAAATTACATGTCCAAGGACCACCCTACTATTCACATTGTTGCAGAAAGTGTATGAAATTCGTCCATGGAAAATGCTGTAAAGGGAGAACAACGATAAGCAATAATAAGGGGAAAAGATCTGTTTAACTGTTTCTGATAACATAAGTTGACGCAAACAAGGACACTCTTTACATTGCAGTGTATCGATGATTGTTGGAGTAAGAATTTTGGTACAGATGAATACAAAGCATGGGAGGAACATCACGAAGAAGTTGTTTCATCAATCATGAAGGATCCACTGAAAAAATTTAAGCCCATAGTATAGTAGAAATATTTTAGAGGTCAATAGAGAAGTATAACGTCTGTTACAAAAATCACATCGCAAATTCGAAAACTTATAAAGGAATTATCGATGCAAACTTATGAAGAATGAGTGATAAAAAGGAAAGTATAGGTCAAATGCAGAAAAGAAGGCGCACACGACTTGGTACCATCAAAAAGGCAAATAAAGGTCTCGGAGGTAAAGGAAAGCTAACCGATATGCTAATTAAAGAGGTAATGGTATATTATAGTCCCACTATTCGAAGGTTCGCTCAATTCAAACATAAAATGAAGAAAGCCATTTGGGCAACATTCAAACACGATAGCTTGACCGCCCAAAGGCCCCAAAATGAAAATTGTCCTCCAGGAGAATACTGATGGTGCTCTTGGCAAATATCATAATCAATCAGAATTTTGGATGAATATATGTACAAGAATGTGCTGCCTCAAACCGTCTAAGATGCCATTGACCTATTTATGAGGACCTTAGTGTAGATAAGTTGTTAGAGCGATGTGAAGGAGGCTCCACGCAAAACACTAACAAAAGCATCAATTCCGTCATTGTTAAAAAGTTCCAAAAACAAGTTCGAGCCATGCGGATATCATTCAAATTGCAACTTATATCTATTGCTGTCAGCACTTTCAACGATAGCTATAACAGCATCTTGTTAATGATGAATATCATGAATCAACGAATTGGGGATCGCTGCTATAGTTTGTGAATGGAACTAGAACAGAACTGTTGCACTACCGCAGAGACCTGACCTCAAAAAGCATGAACGAGGTTGGCTAAGCATGCAGAGCTTTCCAAAAAGAAGACTATGATGCTGAATCACCAGCCAAACTGGCCATGTATGGACCAGGAATTTCTGATTAAAGGTGAACTGACAGCAGATTTTCACTTACTTTGAAGTCATGGTACTCTATTGTCATCCGAATCGTATGTTTTCCTTATAAGGAATCATTGCTAATATTTACAAAATTCAACTCCTTCAAAAATGTTCTGCACAGCAAAAGATTAGAATTTTTCTTCTAGCGTTTTATGATGTTCTGATTTATGTATACTTCTATATCAATTCTCTGAAATTTGAACATCATAAAATGCTAGAAGAGAAATTCTAATCTTTTGCTGTGCAGGACATTTTTGAAGGAGTCGAGTTTGGTGAATATGAGCATGGTTTGTTTTACTTTAGTTTACTGGAATTCAGATAATCTTAATGCTGCAAAATAACCTGCAGATTTTTCTGATGATGTACCGTCATAATAACATAATGAACTTCAACCTGATTTTCATTTCCCTAGAAATAAAAAAAGAAGTAAAATACGATTTGTTCATTTCATCGGCACTTAAACATCCCTTTATCAATGACTTTATCATGTTATTGTTTCATATGACTTACAAAATTTCATTTACTTCCATATTTTACTCTTCAATATTCGCTAAAACTTCATTTGTAATAAACTTGCAGAACACTGTACCATGCCAGTTACTTTGTGACCTCAAATTGTTTATCTTATTTCAGAAACACTTTCTTATGGGAGGCAATTTCATTCTATCATTCACAATTTTCTCACTCAAAAGCCAATTAATGTTCCTGATGTACTCGAAAAATCTTGGCAGAGTGTGCAGCCGGTTCTGAAAGAAGTACATGGAGTTGCAGCGCTGGAAAGCCACACCATACATCCCAAATTGCACTACAGAGGAGTCGTCGATTGTGTTGCATTGTATAGGTAAGATTATATTATCAATTATTAATAAATATTCCTAAGAAATGATTAGTATGATACTATACAATAGAATCTGAAATTATTCATCGGAGCCAGCTCTTGAAAATTAAAAATCAACTGCGCATGGCTGGATAATACTTATCGATATCTCTTCGGGACAGTTTCTTTTAGGGGATGGATGAGTTTCAGAACAGTACTTTATAAATAAACCACGTAAATACAATAATAAACTTTTTGAAAATTTTTTGTTTAACAGTGATTTACCGCCAAACCAATAATTATACGTGATTTTTGCATAGAACTTATTTTGTAGATTTCATTACGGCGCACATTTTTTGTAGGAAACATTTTTCGATAAATCTCATTCCAAAGATAATAACATCAAAATAGTGATTTTTTTTTTCAAATAATTTTTTCGGCCAGCAGCCGTCATTTCTCGACACCTCAAATTTCACAGTATATTCTTTGAGGTCCGAACTACCTACAAAAAAAATGGCGATTTGGCACGGCTGTTGAATAGAAGTTGTCCAAATTCATGTACATTGCGACTGGACTAAAGACCTTAGAGCATATAGTAGATGGAGGGAGCCTTCTGGCCGAAAAGTGTGAAGACAGAGAGGGAATGAGTAGCTTGAGAACCTGTCTTTTTTTAAGCCAGGAGCGTAGCGTGGTAAATTTAGTACCCGCGCCAATGATAGGCACCTAACTAAAATTTTTTATGAAATTTATTATTATTGTATATCTTATACCTATAATATGTTATGTACATTTCAATGTAATATACATAATATATTTACACTGAAGAATTGATCACAATTGTAACAAAAAAGGATAATTTTCTTTCGAAAGAAAACTTGCTTTCCGAATTTGGGATTTGGATTGAATTTTTGGGTTTAAAGAAATCATTGATGTCCTAATGCATTAACTGTGACAAAAGAATAATAGTTTTATTCATATAATGACACTCAGAATAAATATATTTCTAGTATTTGTGTTTATACAAAACTTGATATCATTTATAATTGAGAATAGACATGAATAATTAATTACTAGTTGGCACTGATATTATGTAATACTTATTCATGGTTAAAAAGAATGTATTTTGTGTATCGCCTTCTCAATTTTTTTTTTGGTTTCTGCTTTTCCTTCTCTAACTTATTGGTTCGCAATTTTAAATAAATTGATATTATTTTTTTAATCAATTGAAATCTGTGTTTGCTAGCAGTCAAGTTTTGAGAAGGTGAATGCTGTAATTTCAAGCATGAGTATGGTATAGACTTTTGTGCCAGTCTTGTCAGCTCTTGAAAAATGCCTTTGCTTGAATGATAATATTTTTTGAAAGTATTTTCAGTTATTTTACAAATTGTTATAAGATCAGATGATGGATAAATGAGACAATCTGCATTGGTAATCACTCTTTGACTGTAGCGTCGTAGTTGATTCTGTTTGATGTGTCAACACGATAGGACATACGAAGCATTTTGAAATTTTTTAAATTTTGCGACAAACAAAACCAGCCGTATACGAAACAGCATCATGCACATTTAAGTTATTTTCGAGTGACAAGACAATTCCTTGTTCTGTGTTACAACTTTCGTCATCATTATCATTTTCTTCTGTAATAGCAAGAGGATTATCACCAAATTCTAGAGTTACGGTATCATCCAAGGCTAAACAATTACCATTATCTGAGCCTTTGATATCTGTGTGAATTAGAAGTTTCTTAAATATGCTCACAAAAAGTCTGCAGGTAGGGTTGTTGCTGTAGCCGCCTTTACTTCTAACTGCACTAAAGAAAACTTCAAGGTGATCCTGAGACAATTTATATGTTAGCAAAAATCCGTGTGGGATTTCTTTTTCAATATAGTGCCTGAATATCGCAACCACGCTACGTAAGCCTATTATCATGCCCATGAAACCAGTCTTACGTGCACTATGTACCCCACATTGACCGTCGAGATATCTTAAACCCGTGATGTATTCAACTATTTTTTCAATGGTGTTTTCAATGGCTTCAATATTACTGCTATTGATACCAATTTTTGACGGATTCTTTGAAAACATTGTTCTAGAATTTAAGATATCAAAAACGTCATTTATAATGTTACAGAACCTTGATGTTCCCGCAGCTCCTTTGAATGTGGGATTGTTAGCTTCATTCTCTAAGTAATTTAGGTCATCACTAACACTTTTGCTGAACGTCGGTGCAGCAATTCTGACATTCATTTTATTATCTTCCCATTGCATGTGTTCTGTTGTGATTTTATGTGCAAGATACAATTCGGCATGTTCATTTTGTAGAACCACAATTTGTTTAATGTACGACCAACTAATAAGGTTTCCATCAGAATCAAACATCGCATTATCATCTTTGCAACAGAGTTGCGGACAAATTTTAAAGAATGGCAAGCATTAATCAATATGAAAACAGGCTCTTTGGTTATTGGATGTTCAAAATAGTTTCGCATGTGCTCGTCGACACTTAAGTTAGTTCCCAATAACTCGCACATAGAGAGGTTTGTCATTGGACCATCAAAGGTTAACGATACTACTCTGACACCAGTCTCATGGATTGTTCTTAAAGTTTCATCAACCATATTTTTTTTCTCATTGGCAGTGAGAGCATTTATGAAATAATAAGAAACTGGAACTTTCCAGTGACTAGTGAGACAAACTAGCATGCAAACCATAACATTATCTTTGATATTACCTTTACCTAAGTCAACGTATCCATACTCAATTCCATTAACTGTTTCAACTTTCTTTTTAATGGACATTTCGTCAAACACCAAGTTACAAAATACCGGCCACGTAGATTTGCTAACTTTTCTTTTTACAGTTTCTATCACCTCCTTAGAAATCCCAGAGCCAATATGTACATTTTTATACCATTTACTTATACTTTTCTGGCGAGGTAAACGTTTTATAAAAGTCCTACGTACATAAGTACACGCTTTTGGAGAATAAAAATCTAGCGTACATGCAAATTTACGGAAAAATGGTGGTAATGGGCCTTTCGTTTGTCTGGAGCTCAGTAATTCGTCAAAATCTCTTCGATCATCAGAAGCTATTGCTTCCTGTAAAAGTATAAACAACAGTTGTGAATCTAAGTACCTTAGAATCCCATTTCACCATGTCACAAGAAATTCGCTAGAAAGATTGGAATATACTCATACCTACAAATACATAGACTGAATTTAGTTGGTACAGGGATTTATAATTCTTACTTCATTGAATGATAAATGTCAAAATGTATAATAACATATAATGTATAAGGAATTAACACAAAATTCATTGTTCAAATTAATTATGATTAATGTACAATTTCGTACATACAATTTCAATAGAAATTTCTTACACAAAATTCAATAGTAATGGTTTTAATGAAGCGGATTTTGTATAACGTTTTCACTCTTAATATTATGATATATTTACAATACATACCTTATGGGTATATACACATGATTGAAAATCGTAGGAAACCTTACCACATGAGATACTCTATTCCATACTTACTTGAAGAGTTTATAGTCTCACTATCAGAAATGTATTTCCTTCGTCTCAGTGCTTCAAATAGCTGTTTGTATCGAGATACTCGCTTTCTGCATCTACCTACTGTAACTTTCAAACTTTTATTTTGCCGTTTAAGCTTTGCAATTTGTGTATTTTGTTGTCGTATTGACTGCATCATTTCATTTTCTGATATAATTTTGTCCAATTCAAATGGCTTTGGAGTGTCATCTGAAATTGGCATGCTGAAACTTTTATTCGTTATATTAGTTTAGGAACATGTGCGACTATAATCAAATGTGTAATGAGCAATGCGATGGTCACAATTTACAGATATAAAAACCTACGTTGAATCTGAATTGATATCTGTTTGTGGAAATTTCAAATTATTCTCTGCTTGTGTGAAACCTTTATTTGTAGTTTGGGATTGACTCACAGACCCTGGGGATTGATTGCCACCCTGTTTCGCACTGCAAAAAATAGCATGTGTTATGAAACTGAAACTAGCAACCAGAATTAGCAGCCAAACGTGTGAAACTTTTTTGAAATAGAAAAATTAACATTAAAATGTTTGGCTGCTAACTTCAGCCTTGTGCCGGTGTTTAGTATTTTTATACATATGCTGATTACAATGGCACTTAATAGTCACCATTTCACTATTTCAAAATCCTGAAAAATAGTTGGTACAGATCCACTTTTCAACATTCTCCGTTGACACATTCCACCGTATTGGAAACAATGTTTCTCAAAATGCTGACTGCATACATGCACGTATTTTTGTGTTATTGGAGGGCAATGCTTCGTTAAGACTTGTAACCATTCCATTCTTGATCCTTCAGCGTTTTTAAGATTGAAATTGTAAGGCGCATGAAGTTAGTGTTTTTAAGAGGTTGACGATAAGGTGTTTGGCATCGTCCAGGACCAACGCTACGTAGTATTCGTAGTGTGGGTTGACGAGGAGGTGTTTGCCGTCGTCCAGGACCAGCGCTCCGTAGTTTTCGTGGTCCAGGTAGCCGGGAATGTATTTTCATTCGTCCAGGACCAGCGCTCCGTAGTATTTGTAGTGCCGGTTGACGAGAAGGTGTTTGCCGTCGTACAGGGACAGAGCTCAGTAGTTTTCGTGGTCAAGGTTAACGTGAATGTGTTTTACACCGTCCAGAATTTTAGTAAAAGCATAGCGCTACCACGAGGGGTCGTCCAGAAACATCGCTCCGTAGTATTCGTAGTAATTAAAAAAATTAATTAATCTTTCTATCTACCAAAAAGATTTGTGGAAATACGTGAAGTTAGCGTTTTCAAGACGCCTGAGCGCGCCGACCGGGGTTGGTGCGCGAAGCGCGCAGGGGCGGAGCCCCTAGTCATCTAAAACAAAGGGTTTCGATATTTATTTGCTTAACATGTGAAAGTGTATACCACAAGAGTGACTTCAAAAAGTTGAATGATACTCAATTTTTAAGTGATACTGAATGCGACAACCGATGATGCAGATGTCTAACTTGAAATTACGAACAGGAAAAATACAATACTGGAGCACTTAGACCAACATTGATGGAAAAATTGAAATATTAATGGAACCAGGATAAAAGCAAAAAATGGAACAAGTGAATAAGAAAACCTTTTCTGAAATGACTAATCTTAATGAACCTCAGATAAAGAGATTATAGTAGAGAGGTAGAAGAAATTATACTAAAGAAGACCTATGATGATAAACTGACAGGCATCAGAGAAAGAGTTTATCATTACGTGATTAAAAATAAATCTATACAAGCCAAATAAAAATGAAAAATTCGTCAAGTGAAGGTCAAAAATTTTATTTTTACAAAATGTAAAACCGACGTTTCGCCCGGGCCCTGCTGACCATCTTCAGGCTAGAAGTAGCTATGGGCTCGCCCATTAGTCCAGTCGTAGCAAATATTGTATTTGAACACCTAGAACGAAAAGCGATTAAACAATTACCGTTTAAATTATCATTTTTCTTTCGTTACGTGGATATCATTACGTGTGTCAGTAAGAATAAATTACAATAATTGCTAGATAATTTCAACAATTTCCATCTTAGGATACAATTTATCTGTGAACTTGAAGCAAATGGCAAAATTAGTTTTCTGGACACATGGGTAATTAATCAAAATGATGAGATTATTCTGGATTGGCATCACGAAGAAACGTGGTCCGCTAGATATTTGAGCGATTCTCTGCAAACACGTTTTCAGCCCATACATAGCTGTCCGGTCATATTAATATTCTTCCTTTAACAGAAAATATTATTAAGGACTAGAAAAGTAACAGTTTGATAATGAGTATTAACAAGCCCATTGAATTTATAGCTACTTTTCGAAATATTAGCATTTATCTGGAAAATGGTTACAGGAGACTGTTGCAATTAAATCAAAACCACATAATACATAGTTATAATCATTTATTTTTATATGCCACATAGGATCGACATTCCTATAATTATACTGCTTCAGTTCTGAGGAAAAATAAACCAAAAATTAAAATTTCAGGATAATTTTTTCTACGTTGGTACCTCTCACGATCGGCATCTCTCTTTTTCTGTAATAATTCCTCTCTGGATAACTTTTGCATTTTAGGAGGCACGTCTATGTAATCACAACTAGCCTGCAATAAATTTAAAATTATTACGACTTTTAGGGTTTTATTAACTTAAGTAACTTCAAAAAAGAGACTGTTGTCATATCCACACAGTCCCTTGGAATGACAGACAGTCCCCTGCCACATTAAAAAGCACAGGGGATTGTGTATTTTGATTAAATCGTGAAATATCAAAAAAAACTATCACAGCAAATTTAATTTTGCGAGTTCTCGATAAATATGTACATGAATCATTATAAATTTATATAGACTATATCCAATGTTACAAATAAATTATAAATATAATAATTACCAGGGGACTGTGTGTCGTAGCAGCCCCGACACATGCTCCCGTCACAAGCGACGCACTAACACTGAATAAAGTGGTGACACAACGCCACTTCCGCTACTGACATGAACTTCCGACTAGTTACGTTCCTTCATACGCAGGACAACATGAACAGCACAGTGAAAAAATTTTATTTTTAGTATTGAATGTTTGGCAGGGGACTGTGCCTAAAAAGCCCGGACAAGATTCGATCAAATGAATGAAATGAATTGATTTTAAGTGTTACTTATTTCTAAAGAAAATTCGATAATTAATTGTGTTTTAAAATATTATGTCGAAATTTCTGTATTATAAATAAATATCTTGAAATAAAACCTCAAAGTGTTAGTTCTGGAAATGAGACAGCACAGGGGACTGTTTTTGGGCTGGTTTGGGAATTTTTTGATATAAAACTATAATTTATACCGTTTAACTACCACTGCACTAAAAAGGAATAGTCTTGTGCTTGTGTTTTGAGATATTTTAATTTATGATACAGCAATACTCTTTGGAAAAAGTGGTTTGGACAGCCATTTATGTGTTTCCAGAAAATCGCCCATTTACATTTTGATTCAAAACATCCAATACAACGCAAAAAGACAGCTTAGCTTTATACGATTGTTGTATAAGGATTTCACATTCAGAATTCTGAGCAAACAATTAAACATTAGTAGATAAGACCTTATTAAATGAGGGATTTCCTCTTATGTACTTTCATTTGCTATATAAGGAAACCTAAGATTCACAAACCATAATACAATACTGTGGATAAGAACAATAACCGTGAATGAATTACATGCTCAATCCCTTGTATTGGATTTACAAATATTTTACAATAGGAAGGAATTGAAATTTCGTTTAAAACTTTTGATACCACAAATAGGATTTTCACTTCTCTAAAAACAAAAACTTCTGTACAAGATCAAGTTAATACTGTATAAAAAATTGATTGCTTGGATTGCAATAAAATCTATATTGGTCAGTCATAACAAAATCTAAAAAAACGACTTTCGAAACATAAATCTAATATTAGATGCCACGACCATGATAGTTGTGCTTTAGAATCTCATCCTTTAGAATTACGGCATCAGTTTGATTTCGAGAACGCAAAGATTGTAACATCCGAACCAAAGTGGTACAAACGCAACATTAAAGAGACATTTAAGTCATCTATATTTCGATATTCTTTAACTTTTAAATGTTTCGCGCCAATATAACAGATGTTTGAGATGCTCCTTCTTTGATAATGACTATTGATTTAAATTTTCGATACTGGTAATAGATCACAATCAGTTCCTCGTCATTCCAATCATGGCGTTTGAATAACATCTAAGCCGAACAGGTTACTTAATTGTAAGTAATCTTGTGACATCGCTATTTGTATAACTTAAATTATATTCCAAAACATTATCTTCACCTTTTCTAACATGTTTGTACAAATAATTTTGTAATATTTCGACAAAGTTATGAACTATAATTGTTTTATGCAATTTAAACTCAAGAACACGCTGTCCTCAATAAATTAACAGCAATTTCGTCTTTAAATCAAATGTATTAATGCAATATTATAGACAGGTTGTTAATTAGCAGATTATTGTCTGAGGTAATTAAGAAACGAATGTTTAGTGAAACAATTCTGTATCTTCTAGCCTGAAGATGATCAGCAGGGCCCGGTCGAAACGTCGGTTTTTTACACTTTGCAAAAATAAAGTTTTTAACCTGCATTCGACAAATTTTTCATCGACCTGGCACGAATATCTACCAAACGTTACATGTTACGTAACAAGTAGGGGGGGGGGGGGGGGGGGGGGGGGGGGGGGCTAAAAATCGCGTGACGTAATATGTGGACGGCCTCTAATATTTAACTTTTTCAAGTTCACTCTAAGCCCTGAGTCTTTTAATCTTTTGGATACCTTTTTTAAATTTTCGTAGTGTTCCGTAGTATCTTTTGCCGTCACATAAGTCGAAATAAATAGCCACGTAATCTATTCTCGCAAGCTGTCTTCCAGTTCTTGTTAAAAGTTTCCTAGCCCTGAAGCTATACCTTCTGGTATTTTTTTTGTATTTATATAAGGAATTGTGCGTCGTAAAAGTTAAATATTCACGACTTCCATGCTGAACCAATATTTGCATGTAAGCGTGATATAAATCAATCTCAGAAAATAATTCGCCACCTTGTAAGCTAATAAATATATCATCAATAGTGGCCAACGGATGCGTATTTATGATCAAACATGGGTTCACGGTCAATTTGAAATTCCCGCAAATGCGTATTTCACCATTTGTCTTTTTTACTGACACAATCGGTGTAGCCTCTTCGCTATCCTGGACTTTTTCAATGTGTCCTTCATGAACGAGGCAATCTAATTATTTTTTATACAAAAACGTGCCTGTATCGACTTCCACATTTACTCTTACAACTCCAACACTAACACTTAGCATAGCTTTTACACTACACACACACATTAGCTTTTGTTCCTCGCTTTGTTTCAGTGCATTTACCGCATTTCCTTCAGTCCTTAGATGGTAAAATCTTTTTGTTTCGTGGTCTCCTCCTGCCCTTGCTCTTGTAAATATTGAACTTTACTGACGCTTTTTGTAGGTAATTTCTATTTGATTTTGCATACTATTCCGAGATGCCTGTTCTTTCCACAGACATTGTATATCAAATGACGAACACGGCGATTAGTGGCCCAGTGATTCTGTTTCCCGCAGCGATACCAAACCATACCTTTTTTATTACTGCTACCCTGGTTCGTCGATGAGTTTTTTCCTTTTTTTTTATGTAGTTTAATTCTGTTGATTCAAGTGCCATTATACTGTTTGTTATTCCGATATTTTTTAACGCTATTTTGTACCGCTTGTTGAATTTACACCTTTCTACTGTTCCGATGGTTTTGGGTTTACATGGTCTTTGATCAACTTTTTTAATTCTGCTAGATTTTTATCCTTTGGCTTCTCGGGAGAGCATAAGTTACATACAAGTGTGTATGCATTAGCACTCATTCTAGTGAACATGATTACCCTTTGTGTTACTTCGTCGATTATATCGTTGGCGAGAAAATAAAGATCTAGTCGCTCTTCGAACGTGTCTCGATCATCTTGATTCAAATCGAAGTCGAGTTGAGCTTTAACTTTTGCTTGGCTGCTTGGCTGCTGACTGTTCAGAGTTTTTTTCACTATTGTCTTGTACAGACTCCGTATCTTGATAATTGTCTTTTCGAACAATTTTCCATTTTTTAACTTTTGATTTTAAAACTTTTTGAACTGTTCAACGTATCATCGTCATATATATAATTTCGGCGAGTTACGGATAAAAACAAGGGTTCGTGAGCTTAGAGAAATGACTCAAAGAAAGGTGCGTTCAAATAAGTTCAATAAAGGCTTTTAATGGCGATAAGATGTTTCACGTTTGAAGTCAGAAACAGGACTGTTTTTATAATAATAGCGGTTGACGCAGCAACCCTCTTCATTTTATGACATAAGAAGATTGAGATTTCTTGCGTTACATGCTGACTACTAGATCACCTGACGGAAAGGCAAAATAGGTGATTTTACCCTTTGTAACAATATATATATATAATTTTTTATTTTCTTATTTTGAATCACCTTAATAGGTATATATATATATATCTTCTCTTTCTATCTTATAAAGATATTTCGCCGCCGCCGCCGCCGCCGTCGCCCCCGTGTCAGGAATACAGACCTACCCCATATATGTGCCCTCATACTGTGACAGATTTAACCCTTTACCGCATACATGCCCTCATACCTTGACAGATTTAAGCTTTTAATCCGCATATATGTCCTCATACATTGACAGACTTAACCCTTTCCTCCGCCCCCTTCGCTTTAGTCCTTTACTCTAAATGTGTACCCTTATATAGGTATATATATTTTGAACATTGCCATTGAAATTAATAAAGATATTATCATTATTATTAATATTATAGCTAATCGAGATTAAATCTGCTACACGGATTGAAATCCGTGTTTTGAAATGGAAATCATTCTATTTGTATTTATATCTTTTTTTGTTTAATTAAACCAAAACGAGATACACTACAATAGATTTCGTAGTGAATATAGAGTAGTAGATGTGGCGAGGAAACGGTACGATTCGTCATGAATTTTAATACGAAATCTATCAAGTAAAAATAACACATAATATTCTTCAGATACTGCTTTGATATAACGCCTTTCCTTGTTCTGTTTCCCAAGGCCCATCCTCTCTCACAATTAACTTCATCTCCATATCCTATTTTCTCCCTTGCCAACATGGACAAACTCAATTTGGGAGTTGGCGCGCAAAGCGCCCAGGGGGGCGTAGCCGTATATATATATATAATTTGTACAACTAGTTTTTTATAACTAGCCAACGATACGTCGTACAGAAAATTCGCAGGTATATTTTTTGTAGGGAATTGAATGCTCTACAAAAAAAGTCTCTTGTCATTTTTTGATAAATCTACTCATTCAAAAGTTGTAGGGGGTCAATACGATCCTAAATAACTTTTGAAAGAGTAGATTTATCGAGAAATGACAAGGGACCTTTCTTGTAGAGCGTTCAATTCTATACGAAAATATGTCTGTGAATTTTCTGTACGACGCGTCGAACTTCGAAGTATGGATTAATTGCGATTCACACAACGGCACCTCCAGCGACAGAGATTTTGCTGAAAACAGTTGCTTGTGGTTGCACTGCAGGTTGCCATGGTAACTGTGGTTGTAGGAAATTGCAAATTACCTGTTCTATTTTTTGTAAACAATGCATGGGGATTAATTGTGATAATCTACAAGAAGCTGATATTGCAGAAGACTACATTATTAAAGATATAGATGTTGATGTCGATATCCAGATTGAAAATATTATTGTTGAAATGTAGTAGCATCATTGTTCCAAACATTTGGTGTAATTGTCATGTATTCCTACATATAAAACGTAAAAAACCTTTTTTAGTTGAGTAAAACAATAAATTTTTCAATAAAATGTGAACGAAAACAATATTCGTACAAGAAGGATGAAATGCGAAAAATGCCCGGTTCAAATGGCCATATCTCGGTCAATTTTTAATCAAAAGAATATTTCAGCCCAGAATTTTGAAGGAAATTTAATCTCCTTTTTTTTATCTTGAGCAATACCTATACCTGTCAAAAAAAAAAAAAAAAAATGCGAAAAAGCAAAAAAAACTGAAAAGATCGACATTTCGGCTTTTTTTTCCAAGTTTGTTTCGACTGTTTTGGCATGGAAATTTTTTTTTTCAGTATTCGAAAAATGCCCTACAAAAAGTTTTATATACAATATATTGAAATTTTGCTTTGTTTACGAGATGTATTGAAAAAACCAAAAGGGGTGATTTTTCACCTCTATCTTCAATTTCCACCCTCTAATTTAATAGCAATCCGCGGTTTTTTAGTCTTTTATAACCCATTGAACGATTCATGCAATAAAAACCCGCGAACGTCTTAGTTTTTTATCGCCCTGTAAGCCCTGTTTTTTAAGACATAATTAATAGCTTAAACCGGTTCTACCTATTCTCGGATAATGAAATTGAACTATGGTCGGTGTCTCCAGTCAAAAATGTAAGCTATTCTCCTTTGATGGGAAATTTGAATTTACCTCGGGTGTTTTTTCACTCCCTGTTACTGTTCTAGTATTGGTCGAGCAGGGATCTCATGTTTTTTGTATTGTGCCATTTTTAGTGAGGTTGTACGGATCTTTCAACATTCGTTGCAATAACATAATTGATGTATACCACTATGCCGATGTATAGCCGTAACTGTGCGATTAGAAACGTGGAAAGAAGTAGTCACGCGACGAGAAAAATATTCTCCCACTAATTTGTGTCTTGGAATAACTATACTTTTTCCCAAATAAGGTATTGCATGATACCGAAAAAAATAAATATTATTTGTAATTATAATTTTTTTTTTTAATTCACCATATATGCATAGTGTTAGTATCCCTCAAGCTTATGATTTTAAATCGTATTATACCCGTATTTATTGGGTTTGTCTTACATATAAACACGAAACTTACAGCGTCCTCGAAAGCTCAGCAGTTGTTCGTCTACAGTGCATTTTTCACCCGGTATGAAGTTGTTTTTATAATTAGTAATGAAAATATCCCAAATATTACGCAAATCTGCAAATCTGTCAACGGGATATTTCTTTTTTCTCACATCAACGCGAAAGATGATGAAAATGATCAAGATGATGAAAACTTGTACGTATGCCTTGAAAATGGATATGTATATAGCGTTATATCATTAGATTTGTCCCACAGCCTGTTGTCATCGACTTTGAAAGATTTCTATAATCCAGAGTAATACAATAAGCCGATGAATGCTAATATTTCGTTAGAAAATGTGTGAAGGTGATAAGATTCTTCCTTTTCCTCGGCTATCAGGTTGAGACAAACCTCTTCAATTTTTTTATTCGTATAGAGCGTCTCTTTCAAGACATCTTACCGGTCATCTTACACGTTTTTTTGTACATATTTTTTTCCATTGTATTTTGTTTATTTTGTTTACTTACCTGATCAACGTTTTGGAGCACCCGTATTCCAAACGAATCCATTTTCCCCCAAGACCTTGGCCTTCGGCCTACCACGAGTTCGTGCTTTTGATATACGTCTCTTCAAACTTACATAATTTTCGTCAACTCCCACAACATCTAGTTCCAAATCACTTCATTTACTGGAATCAGTTTCATCACTATCACTATTAGAAGTCTGTTCTTCTTCGGACTCATTTTCAACCGGAGTTTACTAGAAATCCATCTTAAGCTGTTTCCGTACAGTCGAACGGTGGTTATACGACATCTAAGATAATGATAAAATAAATATACACAACAACACAAAAAAACCCAACAGCTTAAAACACTAGATACTTACTGTGTCTTCTAATAAATCTCGAAAAACAATTAAAATAATTCTGGAGCAAAACACACTTTTGTGACACAGCTGGCACCTTGGGGCCGCTGACGACCCCTAGCTACTTTGCAATACTGCTATAACAAGACTAACGTACATACATAGACTTACCTGAACGACGCTGGAGGAAAGCGGTACATGTCATCTGTCAACAAATGGCGCTATAAGTCACATTTTCAAGCTTTAGAGTTACAAAAATCTCGATGGAAAATTCTTAGGTTACGAACAACCCCAAGGTGCCAGCTAAAGTAATCGTGTGGCTCTTCAGATCATAGGCTTCCTGCTATAATTTTGCATGACACTCCTGAAGGTGACTGTCCGATTGCCTATGCTTGAAAATTTTTAACTAATAGTGAAAGAAATTGTGCAACGATAGACGAAGAGGCTAGAGTAATCATCTTCCGGATTACTAAATTTTATGGTTACCTATACGGAAGAAAGTTTAAATTACGTATGGACCACTAACCACTTGTTGGAATTTACGGAGACAAGAAAAGCATACCTATTATCGCTGCGCGCAGCTACAAAGGTATGCAGACTTTGTAAAGGCGTTTCGATACGAAATAAAGCATGTCAAAAAAATCAAACGATAACGGTGCAAACGGACAATACAAATGAATTAGAGGAGTACACCTATCTCATTTATGTTGAACAAGAATCATTTATTTGCTTAGACAGCAAATCGATCACTAAGAAAACAAGAAAAGGACGGAGTAATAGTAATAGTAAGCGATAACGGCCCACAATATGCGTGTAAAGAATTTTCAGCGTTCCTGAAAAAATCAGGAATCAAGCACATATTTTCAGCAGTAAAAGATTGAAAATTCTATTAAGCAAAGGACAGAATGTACAAAGCGCTATTGATAATATATTATCGAATCTCAAAACACTGTGCAACAGGTGAAACGTCAGCTAAATTAATGCTAGATTGTGTAATTTAATGTATGTGGTAGATGTGTTGCACAGCAGATTTGCTATATTGGGGGAGTTTATTTGAAGGCTGTAGTTGGCTGCATGTTTTTTACAGTGTTGTATACCAAGTTATTTATATTATCACTATATTATAAATTTTATATACTTAACGACGCTGAATTAAATTGAAAAGAATTTATTCACGTAAAAAGTATGAGGAATTTGATCTGGTTGGTCCGGAGTCTTCTCGTACAGTATCATCTCTCTCCGTTAAGGCCCCGCTGACCTGGCATGTCATATATATATTTCGTGACGTCAGAAGCGGGGAAATTGGGCGAAAACGCCTATACGAATCCTGCGATAACGAGAGTATGAATCTTACTCGGAAATATTTTAAATCGTAGCTTGAATAATAGTGTACGTGTGAATCTCAGTCACTGCTCAGGCAAATCGCTGATAATGTTTATAATAAAGAATGATGAAGTGAATAAAATCACGCGACAACAAACATGGCCGATCGGAGCTACCGCATGTTGAATATTCACTGATTGCACTGTTCCACAATTTCTTTCACCCTCGCCAGGGAGATTCACACGTACAAAAGCACACACGTTATCCGGGAAAACTTGTACTATCAGTTATTTTTTTGTAAACATGGCTCGATTCGTATAGGCGTTTTTCATGTGACAGCAGCCCGTTTATGGTCCACAAGAAGTATGTTCCGATCTGTAACTGACATCATTGGTTGGATCTAACAGAACAAGCCAATGAAATCAGCGGCCTTAGTTCACCGTTCAACGTTCAGAGGCGCTGCACGTATTTATGACGTCACGATTTGATGTTTTCAAGTCACTTCAGCGGCACCTTAAGCGGATTTCTTTCGTACCTTTACTTGTCTTACATCGTTGCTTCAATTTAAGTCAAGATTGGCGTGGTAATATTTAAATCTCACAATATCCATCCTACAGGGTGATGTTGGAAGCACTGTGAAGAAGATATTATCTAGGCAAAAACATCTAAAATGTAAAAAAAATTCGCCAAGTTACCAGAACCACATCACAATAAAAATACAAGAACAACTTAGGTATTGCCAGTCTCCGTCGTAAAATCAGGAAAGAACCCCACGCCCTAGGATCTCTCAGCAAGTAGGTATACGTCGTGAAGTCGGACCTCGCTGTTTCGTGTAGTGACATCGAAATATCATTCCAAGAGGTACGTACTTCTTTCCTGATTTCACGACGGAGACGGGCAATACCTAAGTTGTTCTTGTATTTTCATTGTGATGTGGTTTTGGTAACTTGGCGGATTTTTTCACATTTTAGATGTTTTTGCCTAGTGTTGCGTATCAACACAATTTAATTGACATAATTAACCTATTCTTCAAGTTTAAATCCATATATTCTTATACGGCTGGGATTTCCTTGGACGGTGGTTTCCAAGCTGTATCAAGCTGTATCGAGCGAAAGGACAGGAGTCCCACATCTGGCAATACCAAACCGCGCTGAAGGAACTGCGACCCTAAACACTAAAGTTAATATCGAGAAATAAATGAACCGTCGAAGCGCCGTACGGAACTATCAGCACGGATTTTTCTTACTTTATTACTCCTGGGTTTTTACCAATTATCAATTTCAGTTGGCTGCCAGATGTGGACGCTGGCCTATTCGGACAGTAGGTACGCGAAAGTCCGGAAGGATCGCGTATTGTTCAAGCACAGGTCATACCTGCATGCTCCCACTTTCCTCCTGTATATTAAATTTCCATTCCTACAACTAAGACTTCCGGTACAATTTCTTGACCAATCCTGGATTCCCGCCAATCGCAATAATCAACCAATAAAAAAAATTGACGAATCAGTAAACTCCTACACCCTCCACATTATCTCGAAACTCCTTCACGTTCCTTATTCCTTTACTTAAAAACAGTCAGTTCTCATCGAGACATCAAACCACCAACAGCCCTATCAAGATCTCAAGCAACAAATACCTGACCGATTCAAATACCAATCAAATATCTGAGTTAACTAACTATCTAGTCAACGAATTATCAATATATCTTATAAACATCCCATATGAACGTGTAAATAAATAGTTAGGTTCTAAAAACAACACTAGAACAATTGATCTTCAATTAAATACCTTCACTCCACTAAAGTGTCGTGCGGGACACAACACCTAGATTTCATTACTTTTTGTGAGTATGCAGCTATGATGCTGACTAATTGTCAGTAAACCACAACTACCATACCAGTTCTGATCCGTTATAGCATTCATATTTCATTCGTTACTATGACTTCTAATCGCCATGATGAGGACACGAAATAGCAATACTACGGATCCAATTAGCGCCTCAGCATACTGCGAGGTGAAAACGATAGAGGAAATTTTTTTCTTTTTTTTTTAGAAACACTTTATTCAACTGTCAATCACAAAAAGTACAGCAGAAATTATTTGATCTAAGTATGTAACTCCATCGTACACAGTTTTGAACTCTTAACAATAAATTACCAATTAAGAACACATGTCGCATGCTCAGACCTATGTTGCAGGATCTTGAAATATATTATTTCGAGGAATTTGCGCAAACTTGAAAGTAAAGGTACATTATATTCAGTTTCATGTTGATTTTTCTGAACTAAGATGTGTTCAAGATATTATAGTTTGGTTTTGGGCATACGATGCGTTATAATGAATAAATCAAAAGGAACGATAAACAACTGTGACTGACGTTAGAATCTTCATGAGATGCTTATGAATCTCATCGATTTATGATTACGTACGTTGCTAATGGATCAGAAATTTAGATCAATCACTATGAAAATTAGATAAAATGTAATTTGAAGTGTAAGGAAGTAATTAATGTGATATAGCGCCATTTTTCATGTTAATCGCGCTAAGTTTTTTTTAAATCAGTACCATTTGTATACAATCAAACAGAGGTTTTCATTCTTTTTTTCTGCAGTTAAAAACATTTTGGGAAGTGCAATAACAAGTTGCAGAACTACGTTTACTCGAGTAATTAAAAGTCTGGGAATTTATAAATATTGTTCACTACACAATAATTCTTCTTTTTCTTGAGTCGACGCAGTGCTACCGTAGATGAAATTCAGATTTATTTGATATGCCTCCATTTATTCGTACAACATAATGTAATATAATATGTTTTATGCAAAACTGTTTCGTTAAGGGGCCTTACCAGTGTGACACTTTCAGAAAATCGACTTTTTTTTGGCTTATTCGATAGTTTATATCTTCAAAAATATCCTGTGGAAGCGGCAAGGTCGTATCTTGAATAGTTTTTGAATGACAGCGTTCTAAAGAGCGACCGCTCGCAGGTATAAGCCGCTCCACTTGCCTATTTTAAACGCGATTTTCTCGAAACGACATTTTTCAAAATTGCTGACATCATAACTCAAAGAGAAATTGACCGATCGACTTCAAAATGAAACTGAGTATTTTTGAGTATATTTACTATACAATGACGTACGATCTTTTTGATTGGTTGAAAATTGTTGATTTGGCATTAAAAAAACGACCATTTTCTTACTCTAAAACACGACACTTTTTTCAGAACTACGCCATTTTGTTAATTTTTGATATTTTTCAAAAATCTTAGGTCATTGTATAGGAAATACCTTCAAATTCAATGACCTTTTTGAATTTTTTTGTTTCGGCTACTCATTCGGCCGGAATCATGTCAGCAGTTGGGGAACTTTTTTTTTTGATACTGTCATGGGCTGGGTTGGCTGATGACCAAACCACTCCCAAAAATATAACGCTTGGCTCGGACTAGTTCTCCCGGATGGTGAATTATTTGAATTTTGATGTCGTTTTCCCTCTTAGTTGAACCGACTTTGGTAATAAAATGGTCACTTACCTTTTGCTGGTGATCGTTGATTCGGGCTATGTGGGCGGCTCTGCGTGTTCGGCCGGTGGTGAGATTGGTTAAAGTTACTGATCGCCTTATATTAGGCGTTAAAGGTAATTAATTGTTCAACTCGCGATGTAAGTTTAACACACGAATATTTGTTTATTCAATTAAGGTTTAACACACGAGTATTTGTTTATTCAAATTAAGTTTAAAGAAAATTCTTATAATGATTTTAATTATAAAAGATGAAAGGTTTAAATGTAAAGTCACGGAATTCCCTTTTAGCGCTTTAGTTTGTTAAATTAAATAAAATAAAAGACCTTTTGAATTCCTAACAGATTCTCTGATCTGATTGATCTGCCTAAAACTGAGAGAACGATTTCTGTTAAAGACTGTTAATAACCGAGAAGATATATTAGAAAATGAAGCCTGAGAATGAGACTTGAGAAAATGAGAATTGCGAATAAACAATGAGCAATGAATGTCTTGAAAAAACTGAGAGCTGCTTCTTCTTGATGAAGACTGGCTGACGAAAATGTAACGACTGTTTGACGAAAAATGTAACGACTGATTGACGAAACGGTAACGACTGCTTCACGAAACGGTAACGACTGCTTGACGACTATGTCACGACTGTTTGAGGTCTGTGTAACAACTACTTGACGAAACGGTAACAACTGCTTGACGACTATGTCACGACTGTTTGACGTCTGTGTAACAACTGCTTGACGTCTGTGTAACAACTGACTGTTCAGAAAACTGAGAATTGAGAATTGAGAGAAACTACTTCCTGATTGGTTCCCAGCATCTTTGAGAGAGCTGCCCAATAAGGAAGTCTTGATAAGATTTTGAGTTTCCCATTCGCCATTAACTACCCCCGCCCTTTGGGTACGGTGTAGCATGCAAAACTATCTTAACTAATCCCGCCTCTTCCATGAGTGCGGGTGGGAATTGCTGTGCTTGTTTTGGTACATGATAAAAAATATTCTACTGTATGTTCGGGATGACCCTGTCCAAACAGACACTTCAAAGATGGCTCTATGGATTTTAATCCGTTGCACGTGCGTGCCAGATTCAGCATACCTGGAAATATCGAGAAGCGATTTCCGGTCATCTGGTTACTCTTAGAGAGTTTGTATACTCTAGTCTATTTAGGTAAGGATTATCCCGTAACATTATTTAAAGAGTAAGATTATTATAAGCGAGGGTGGTTATTTCCCAGAGCCGTAAAAAGTGATAAAGAAAGCCGTATGCATACAATGCATACGGAGACTCAAATATATAAGATATAAATGAATTTAATCGAAAACTGAAATAAAACTAATGAGTAGGGGCAGAGGGCATCGAGGATGTGATAATACCTCCGAAGACAGCACATAACTCCGTTATTTTTCAATATTAAAAAAAAAAATCTTAAAATATACCTGAAAATATACTTTATTATTTCCAAAAAAATTCAACACATTCTATCGAGTACTTTCTTTTAAAAAAATTCCTGAAAATCGCCTAATTTTTCATGGGTTACCCTGGTAAGGCCCCTTAACGTTAGTTTATTGTAATATTTCCCCAATTTTGATTATAAATTCTTTTTCTAATTTTTTTTCAACAGAGTATGTAGATTACATTGTTGTTTTATTTGCAGTTTGAAGTAGATACCCTACTTCATCTCCATTAATAATGTTGTTTTCTCTTCTTATGGGTCATGATGAGATCAATGACTCCTTGCTTTATATTTTGGCCCATACGTATGGTTGGGCGGTAATTCCAGTTCATACTTTGAGCAATTTTACTGTAGTTCAAATTTTGCATATTATTTCTCTTAAACTTACCTGAAACAGATATAATTGTATTTAATCTTGGAGTTTTCAGTGTTATTCACCTTGAACAGCTATTTTCAAGTTGCACCCTGCATATTAAAGATTTCTTGTATCAAGTAGGTAGAATATAATCCAAGACTGCGATCAAACCAAGATGAGATGAGATTTGGATATAGCATTGTGTGAGAGTGGCTAATATATATAATAATTTACTAGTACTTAATCAGACACGTGTCGTATAGTTGTAACATATTTGACATAACATTGAAACTGTTAGTATTAGAATGAACAATAGATTGATTTAAATAATAACAATTGGTCAACATATTACGATGACAAGGAATTACTTCTAATGTTGAATTGGCAGATGCAAGTCGTGTGGTTCGAAACGATTAGTCAATGACATATTTATTGTAGCGTATGTCATTTCCATAATCTGGTAGATAGCATATTTCACAAGGTATCAACTGATTTGACCAGATTTTACAAGGTATAAGTGATTCAACTGATTTCACAAATATCTTAAAAAATTTTATAACACTTTAAATTATTTCAACATTTTCAAATTGATTTTCCAACATTTCGTCATATTTATTTCAGAATACTTCACTAGTTTAGTAATAATATCAGAAAATTTCAAATGAGTCTACAATAGATGTAATGTGAAACAGTTGCACAAGTAGTTGAATGATTTATCATAATTTCATAGGTTTCAAATGGTTTTAAACGTTGCCAAGATTTCAAATGATTTTACAAGTTTATAAATGGTTTGAAACATTTCAAGAAATTTCAATTCAAGTACAGAAGATATTAGTGGATTGTGAATAATTGAACAAGATTTTATAGATTTCAAACGATTCAAAAGATTCTATGAGATTTATAATGATTTGAAGCATTTTAAAGTTTATTTATTTCGCTTACTCTTGTGGTAAAAGCTGCTACTTTTAATTTTCTTGTGTAGCATAGTCGGGGGTTTCATCTGGCAATGCAACACTGGTGCCTCTACAGTTAGAGCAGACAGACAAACTTGAGAGATTCGATCGCACAAGAATTTACAAGCTCAAGAAAGAAGTTACAAGTTTCAGCGGAATGTTCAGCAGATTTCATAAGTCAATAATCCCTTGGTTCTAAACATCCAGCATGCTCACATCCTGATTCTGACTGACATTAAGACTGAGTACAATTTCTGTCAATGGATTGATAATAAGAACAATTAGGTATCCATGAAGAACATATAAAACAACTATCATATACAAAACGAGAAACATGCAACTAGTCACGCATTTATACTATAATTAAATCGTTATGAAGTTTGCAGTCTGTTTTATATAATTACGGGTGATCTAGTAATAATTGCAAAGTCATTGGTGCTGATAGATAGGCAGATGTAGTTGGTGGTTGGCAGGCCATTGGAAGTTGGTTCAGGACAATGAGAGATACATAAAGTGCCAACTTCGTAGCAACTGACCGTCTTTTTTGTCGAAATGTTGTCATGTTGAAATTTAATCTATGTCTGTTCTAATGGATTGATAATCAAATAGGGATGGTCCAGATGACTGTGAAATATATGAAATAAAAGATAATCGTGGTGTTATTATGTATATAGTTGGATGAAACAAACATGCGATGATGACTTATCACTGCGTTTGTACGTATCACATAGAGTAAAGATATTTATTGAATATGAAAGTGTATAGCATACTATTACGGGTATTGACATTTATATCCGTCTTCTTGGTAAGCAGTTAGTGATACCGAAGTATCGGTTAAGTCGGTGGTTGGTAGTCTCGTGAAAGTTGGTTCATTCTAATGAGATACATAGAGTGTTAACTTTTGACACACCTGCGGGCCACCTCCTATTTTGTGCCATCATCTTGCCAAAGTGGAACGTCTCCCTGTTCCAACGGATTGATAATCGGATAGAAATGGTCCAAGTGACTGTGAAACATATAAAACAATAAGCAATCAACGAAATGGTTCCACTTAATCGCTTCTTATTTTTCAAGCGTGTTTCATGTGAATCAAGCTAATGTAGCAGATATGCAATATGATAGTGTATAAATGTCGACTTTGTGATTCGAAGCAGTAGGCAGACTCAGTTTTTGATTGCGTCGTTTGTTATTAATTTGAACCATCATGTGTCTAGTCTATTTATCGTCTACATGTTATGTGAAAAAACGTAACCTATTAAGAATCAACGTATGTAATATACCGTCTGATTTGAGGCATCATGACTATTCTTCCACTAGCTCTGCGTAGCTTTGTTTTGACAGATTGACGGCGACCGAACAACCTTTTTCTGGAAATCTTCTTGCTAGCCATTTGTGCGTGACACAAATGTTTCTGATTGTTGTTCCGGCTCTTTTGCAAATTTACGTCATTTGCAGAATATAGTATCTTCGTAGGTTCGATTCTTTATTTACACCTATCTAGAAGAAGATGAAAAATGTTTTTTTCATCATCTTTGACAACTAATTCTGAGCAAACTACTTGACAGATTTCGATCAGGCTCTAACACTGAGGTCATATGAGCTGGGAATACCAGCTACGTAAGTTTCATTTGAAAATATTCACGCGTTCCTGAGATATAAGACATGCTTATACACGGTAAGATAGGGAAGTGCTTCGGCCAAGTAAATAATTCACGGCTAGCTCTCGCCTTAAGGTAATTTGGCATGTGATTCGCTGCCGCGAATCTTGATAACGGATATAAATTTGAGTCTATTGTTCCTAAATAACAGTAACTAGGAGATAATTTGAGGAAATACTTTCATGGACTTCGTTGAAAATTAGATACTCATTTTTTTGCAAGGAACAAAGAAAGAATACAATCTCGAACCTGATGAGTTAATATGTTCATATTAATCTTTTGAACGTCAGTCGAGAATATGGATATCCTTGAAGCTAATTTCGACGCTAGGGAGCATTTTGAGATTCTTGATTTCCGAATTGTGTCGCAGGGTATGAACTGCGTTTCTGATTTTTACAGTTTAGATGAGATTTTCTTTGTTTTAACCCCTGAGATGTACACGTACCCAAAATGGATCCACCAAAATTCTTCAGGTAAGCATTACACAAAGGGAGCGCAACTTTCGTGTTATTATTGTCCCTCGAAAAATCCGTTAGACGGTTAAGGGTCATCACAGTGTGACCCTCCGACAAATCACTGATTTTCGCGATTTTTTTTGTCACTTTGTATAAAGCTACTAAACATTCATATTTTACCTTTCCTAAAAAACAGTCCTGTTATCTAAATTCGTTTCAGGAGAAAAAGTCGAAGATTTCAAAATAATGCAAATCGATTATGCTACATTAAAGAGCACATTTTAAACTATGAAACCTCATTTTTTCATCTTATTATCTTCTATAGCATTAAAAATATATAAAATTAAGCATAAGCGGCTTCTTCTTGCCAATAAAAAATAAGACATTTCAGAAAACATATAAACTTCTGAAAACTACAATTCAGCCACTTTATTGAAAAAAAAGAAACTTTCTACGATCATTATAAGTGTCACAATCCTTATTTAAAGGTCGCCGTCCCTTTTTGGATCATAGTACCTGTTAATACGGGCAGTAGAACGTAGGTCTACCTCTCGAGGGTTAAACATCACGAACAGGAAATTTAGAATTCATTTCAATAAATAAAATGTTATTGAATTTTATATTATAATATTACGCCCTCTTCATTTATTTGATAGAACATTGTTGATAAATTGCAGCATGAATGAGGACAATTATTAGAACATTTTCAATAGTAGTAAAAATCATTTACTCGTCAAATTTCATCAACCATAGGTTTAATATATTTTATTTTCAAAACTCGTAAATTTTAATATTACTTCCTGAAATTATGAAAGAGCATGAAAGTTATTTAGAAGATACGTTTCATGCAAAGATTGGGAATCGAAAGAAATCCTAAAACCCAAGTGTGATGAAATTGAACTGCTATCAAGAAATAGCAAAGATGCAATCATCTTGGCTGTATTTCCTGTTGATAAAAAACAATTTCATTGTCATTTCTTATGTATTAAATTAACATGATCGAACAAACTGTTACTACCTACATGCTTCGTTTCTTCCAAGCAACCATCCTTCAAAGAGATTTTTTATATCCCTTATATAAATCGAATTTTCAAAAAGATGTTCGGAATAAATTTCGAAAGTCCTTTGGAAAACCAACTTTCTGACTCAATGATAAAAGTGTCCCACGCCATTTAAAGTCACTACCTCAATTATTTGACATTATAACTTCCAAAATTTGCATCAACTATATTGCCGCTAAAAACAGAGTTTAATAACTGAAACTCGAGGTGGCCAGCCTTAATGAATAGCCGACAAAACTAGGCCATTACTGTTGACTTTTAAGTTCCAAGACATTGTCTCATTATCTAGTTTTAAGGAGTTTTGAGCATGGTTTCCTCTTTACCGGTCGTGCAGCGTTGTTTGGCCCTCGATCATGAATAATATTTAATCAGAAAACTACATCTGTATCAAATCATGGATTATTTTCGCGTTGCTCTGTAAATGTGCCTTTGATAATTCTGTACAGTGATCAGGTGTCTAAAATGCTAAAAGCGTGCATGTTTAATTAATGCTAGACTTATTCATACGAAGTTTCAAAATCCCGCTCGCACTTAAACGTTCTGCGACACACAGATGCCAGATTTTCCCTACAACATTCCCTCAGTACGTGGCCAGTGCGCTGTATAATCCTACGTTACCAAAGATCTGGAATTATTCCGAGTCAGATAATACAGTTACAGTCAGTACAGTCGGAGTTAAACAATGCAAAATGGCGTTCCGACTAAATTGCGAAACGTCAGCCTCACTACAATAAAGCACCAGTAACGCCCAAATGGCGGGGTATCGGAATTTATTATTCTGCAAAGATGTCGAGATTTTTACGGTTTTTATATAATTTTTTTGTAAATTGCCAAAATTATGTTCAGAATTGTAGCAGTAATCGAAGCATTTAAGAGAACAATAAACATTTTCACTGAGGCCATCATTTTCTTCGAATATTCGAAACATTTTTGACATGTCGAGTATTCCACCACTGATGGTGTATAGGCAACTATTTATAGTTTGGGTCCGAATCAACAGGAGCATTCTACGTTTTAGGAGTTCTGATGACATGCTAAAAATTATTCAAAGTCCATGACGGGCAACGAAAATTCTTGATCGAACTGACCATTTCGACGAGAGTGAATTACACATCGCAACACTCCGATGACTGATTACATTGCAATATAGCTTATGAAAGAAAATGAAAGCTCTTCAAACCTACGTTCATTATATAATTGTCAAACGTCGCGACTGATTGTGAACGGGGAGAATATATTTGATAATATTTCCACCGTGTAGACTAAAGACTTGTCTTCGCGGTAAAAGGGAGTGCGTCGGCTCGCGCGCTAATAAAAAAAAAAAAAATGTCTTATGTACTTGGCGCGACTGATAACCGTCTCTCTAGATTTGAAATTATTTGGCAAGTGTGTGACAATGGTGTTATTGTTGAAATCATCTGTTAGAGATATCAATTCTCTCCGTACTGAAAAAATATTTAAACTTTAAATCGAAATCAAAAAGTAACATTTTCAGTAACTGTAGACAGATCACATCTTTGTACAACATGTGTACGAAAATATATCCCATTCACAATACATGATAATTTAATCATTTTACCTGAAATAGGTCCTTCACTAACCATCCAAAATAGATTCTTAATGCCAGTTATATATTTTTGAGTAAAGCATAAGTCTGTCTTTGGAAACGTGTAATGATTTTATAGTATATAATGATTTTTCACGAAGTTGAAGTTAGTAACGTTACCGTAACGAAATATTGGGGAAAAAATTACTATTTTCTTAATTTTACAATGATTTTTGAGGAACTAATTGTAAGGTTTCGAAATATGAGTGTGTCTTGTTTTATTATGATTTACTGAATTTCAGACAATTTCAAGATGACGAGGTAACGGTTTTTATTCAGCAAGAATCGTTACGATGACGTTATTAACTTCGATGTGATGATTTTCCAGTACTTTAGCACTTATTCAAAAACATTTCTCTTGGTTGAAGGTTGTACTTTCTCATTCCGCATTATTTCAGCACTAAATCTGTTAAGTCTGACCTGGTTAATATCAAATTTATTTTTCAAGTACTTTCTACCCGGCAATTACGATTTTCTCAATGCTGTGTACAAATTTTGTGATTCCACCTTTTAAACCGATCAAAATTTAAAAAAGAAGGTCTGCAACAGTGTCACTAAAATATTACCAACATCTTACACGAACGAGAATATTTTTCACTTAATCTTCGAGTTATTGAAGTAAATACATGTCTGAAAATCCCTAAATGTTGATTTCAGAGGAAACTTGTGCGTTATAGAGTGGAAGAAGTCTGACAGAATGAAGAACACTATAGGTAGCACTTTCGATGCACCAATTCAAGTAGCTTCGTATATTGGAGCACTAAACTCTGACGAAAACTATAAATTTCAGGTGAATAATTAAGCAATTAACAGCAGGTTATTTAAAGCCTTACATACGTCTAGTAGCGCCAAAAATGCGCTACAAGAAAAATTTTTATTAGTAGAAATAGGAATATAAATTAACAAAAATAAATAGCACACATTGTTAATTGGTATTTAAACTTTATAAAAAAATTTATTTCACTTTATTTTTACAAAAATTACCATATAATTACCATACAACACTAAGAAAAAAAAGTTGCTCCACGGTCGGCATCATATTTCCAGTAAATGTTGATCGATCTGCAAAATTTTGAAAGTAAAATGAAGTTGTAATTATAGTATGTCGAACCGAAATTGTGAATTTCGAAAAATTTTGCAACTTATGTCAGTTTAAAAAACAGTATGCGTTTTGCATCATAAATTTTACACTTTAATTATTTTTAGAAAGTTTTTAAATCAAAATATCAAAAATCCGGCTCGATACATTATAAAAGAAAACGATTTAGAATATTTTCAAACAAATCGTATCAAGGAATATTAAAAACTGTTTGAGTTATCATGCTGACCGTGTCGGAAAAAGTAGTTTCGAGAAAAACGCGTTTAAACTTTTAAGTACGGTTTGCTCCAATGTCGCTCACAGCTAAAGCAAGAACTTTATGAATTTTTTTATTTGTTCTGTAAACTTACGTTTGATCTTCCGGCATCGTATTGTATGCCTTCCTTGTCGGTAGTTATTTGTTTTTGTTTATTGTTCCCAGTCGACGAGCTGTTCTGGCATCTTTTGTTGCTTCAGTAGCATTAATTCCTTCGTGATTTAGCCAGTTCACATTTTCTACCATAACTTGATCTATGGGAAGTTTTTGCAATCGTCTTTCACAGAAATGAGTCTCAAACTATAAAAAACAACAATCTTTAAAAAAAAAAAAAAAAACGATTTTCTGAAAGTTCTGGACGTATGTAAGGCCTTAAATACAGACTTCTTGAATCTCGTGTCGAAAATAATTGTGATTTCTTACAGGTCCAGAATGGCCTGATCGTCGTAGGGTACACAAGTGGTGAACCAGCATCAATATATGAGATGAATTCTCAGAAAGTGAATGTGCATTGGAAACAGTGGCTAAGACGACTGCAGCAGTACTACGTAGAAGATTTAAAGGCTAAACAGCATTTACCTGTGCCTGAAAATCAGTGAAACCCATAAGATGACGTAAAACTCCTTTACAATTACACAATTTTTTATCTTTAACATCAAGAATTACTATTTATTTTCTTGGATACAGTTCTCTTTACTCTCTTACTTTGGCAGAAATAATATGTTTGCACAGAGATTCCATTTACATACCTTCCCAGCTACATTCAAGAAGTCTCGTTCTTTTTTAAACTACTGATACCAATCGTCACCGACTGTTGAACCTTTTGAGATTAATATCAAAAAACAATAACAGCTTTGCGTCAAGTTCTTTGTAGTATCGTTGTAATTACACTGATGGAAATTTCATTGACGAAACTGCAGGAAATGGTTGGGATTTTGGAAATAAAAGTAAAGTCATCGAGTGACAATGTTTTATTTGTTTCTGAATAAGTACCTGTCATTGTTTTCTGTATACTGTAACGTGGCATTTCGAATGTACGTTATAAGCGGCTCCCTGAACTTAAGACGAAACCAAAAAGTATCATTTTCGTGAAATTAATTACGAAAAAGCGCTAAAACGGGAGTCGCACATCCGGAATTCCGAGAAGGAACGCTTTCAATAACAACTTTGTTTTTTGATGATTGTAATTTGTTGGTATTGTTTTAGCTTAGGTGCACGACAACATGCGTTTAACTATCTACTTCACGAATCCAAATGTTTCCAGATTCATAGTAGGGTACACGAATCAAAGTGATGCTGAATTTCACGAGTTCGTTGATTTGATTAACAGTCAATTAGTATGCAATATCCTCGTGAATAAAAATCGTGCACAGATCGGGCAAGTCTAGCTCATCCGGTTTCGGGATCACTGGCCCATCAGATTTCAGGGGTAAATTGGGTACGTGGCTTACATCGGAAGCCATAGTCTGAAAAAAAATTCAGAGTTAGATTCAGTCAATAATTTTGTATGATAGAATTTAAAAGTTAGATTTGTTGAATAATGACAGCCATTAAAACTAGATGACATTGACATATTGAACACACACATCAAAATGAAGGAAAAATTAAAATTTGGTTTTGTAAGAGTTTTCCAAAATAAGTAAGTTGAGAATGTACAAAAAAATGACAGCAGGATATAATTATTTACCCTTTCAGCTCTTGAAGACTTGCAGACAAGAAGACTTGCGAGTTGTAGAGTACCTGCACAGTTCGGTCAAGCTCGTGCCAGGAGGGGCTATAACAAAAAATATTTTTTTTAGAGTACGTTGAATTCATTCAGTAATTTTGAGAAGTTGAATGTAGAATATATAGATATGCTGAAAGTTTAGCCAAAACAGATATCACAGCTGGGACGAAGTTTGAAATGAAAAAAATCACTTGAAGGTTCAAAAGTAGTTGTAAATATATTTTTTTCCTAACAGCGTGCGCAAAGTTCGTTTTTGCACACTAGTTTGCGTGCGCAAAGTAGTACTTTCCCGCACGCTTGTACTTTCCTGCCTCCAAGTAATCACGTTCGTCAAAATCAAACCATTTTTCCAATTCGCGTCCGCCATATTGGATCCACCATTTCGAATTTTTGCAACCCGGTTACAGATTTGGATTCAACGATTTCAAAAACCGTGATTTCCCAAATTACAGTTGAATCATTGAAGTTTAAACACCTTCTTTTTAAATGCTCACATATGTGTCATCAGACAACAATGACACGACTTTTCTCTGCCTTTATGTGTGTCACTGACACTCAAGGGGTTAATATTATTCATATTTCATTATAGTACATTTCTCAATCCACTATTGGCGCTATCGACATGTGGCATTCTAAAGTTTTACGTGTTGAACCACTCATTTACGTACGAACGTGCAGGCGGTGCAGGTCCGAACATGTGTTTGTTTGTTTGTTCTCTTCAAGGGGTTGTCCACTGCTCGCGTCTAGTTTTCAACCCTTCCTTCTACAAATGTCAGACAACTATTTTTATTGTATTTACGAGTTTTGTTTTTCAATTTCATTCTAATTTTATCTTCAATCATGGAATGTTTTCCCTGGGGAAACCCTGGGGAAACCCCCCGGTGGGGGCTTCGCCCCCTACACCCCTACCAGGGCTTGCAGCCCTGGACCCGCTCCCTCACCCCAGATTCCACCGGCCCCTGCCTGGTCACTAACCTGGGGTCCAGTTGACCCCAACACCGACTTTTATGTACAATTTCAAAGTCAGCACGCTTGAATCAGGTTTATTCGTGCAAGTCAAATGAAAATGATAAAATAACTTAATTTCCGGATAGTGCTCGAACTTTGCGCAACTTGTTAGGAAAAATAGTATGCGCAACACGTGCGCAGAGGTGTTTGTCGCACGAGTCGGGTTTCACGCCCGAGCGCAGTACTATTGCTATAGAGCCCTGGGTAGATGTTTAACGAACAAAAAAAGGACTTCAAAAATCTTGAGGGTATCAGCAGTAGGATTTAATTGCTTATTGTTTTCATCTTTACGCAACAGCACACTTTAAATTTTATCCCTGAATATATTCACTTGTTACTTATATAACTTAACCATTACTCTGCATTGACTGAGCTGATCCACAACCCACAGTCTTATACCTATAATGAACCTTGTGTTTATGTTTTGCAAACGAAAGAAAATGTGATATCGTAGGCTGGTCCCCATGTTAGCCTAATGTCACTACTTCGCTTTGTTGTCGTTGTTCTAGCACGTGCAGCTCCAGTCAGGCCTGGATTAAGGGGGCACGATACTTAAGGCTGCTATTCAAAAGAAGGCTGAATGTCAGTTCTGCAAGATGGTCCAAGAGGTTAAATTTAAAAAGTGGTGACAGGAAATTGCATCGACTAAGCTTAAGAAAACATTTTGATTATAATATTTCTCTTATGTATAATAACTAAGTTTGTATAAAATAGTATTGTATAGAGAAACATATTTTGTATTACGATATTGACTAATTATATTTCATATGTTTGTTTTTGCGCCTTAACGGTAGCAAAATCATCTTTCACATCTTCAAAATCTAAATCAAGAGTGTTATTACTTTATGCTGAACAGAGACAGAGCATTTAGATTGTTCTGACATACTATGGAAAAAATAGCGGCTTTCGATATTTTGTACACGTGTGTACATAGTTCTTGAACGGCATGCAGGAAATTCTTCGTAATCGGATTTCAGCGAGACATTGATATTCATGTGATCCATCATTGGTAAAGATTAAGAGTTCATATACCCGATTTTTTTTAAATCTAGGTACTACATGTTTTGAATTTGAATGTGAAAATTGAAGGGCCGAAAATTTCGAGAGCCTAAGGCTATAGCCTTTTTAGATTTACAGTTAATCTGGGCCTGAGCTCCACGCACACAGAAATACATGAAGTTTGACCTGCAAAAAGGATTCTCACTACGATAAACAATTATTCAAAGTTGAACTTGTCAAGTGCACGTAAATAAAAAGAAAAAATGGAATCAAATGCTTACACAAATAAATAATATGACATTGATTACACTAATGAACAATGCAGTTTTCGGCAAAACCCTGGAAAGCATTAGAAAACACCGTGATGTTAAATTAGCGTCAAACAAAAAGCGGAAGAAATCAAAGAATAAATGAAGCAGACGAAAAAAATAGATAAATAAATAAATAAGTAAAGAAGTAAATAAAAACAACAATCTCGGAGATGAATCATTCCCTTGCTTCAACAGAAGATGAAACAATCATAGATCTACAGACCTGTTGACAAAACCGATGAAATTTATCTAAGCTAGTGTAAAATTTGCGTTTGTAATTGTTTTTTTATCATTACTTAAATATGTTGCTAATTTTGCAAGTCTGCTGGAAGTCAAACAGAACGAATCTATGAATCTGAAGTTTACATCGTTTCCCTTAAAAAAATGTTGAGAACTTTAAATCAAGACACATTTTGAATCCAAGCAAAAATTATCTATTAAATTTTTTTCATAATGCTCCATAACATCGTCAATAATGTCGGTGACAACCAAATAATCCTCTGTTAGCACTGAGCTGAAATGCGAACGTGAGCTGATTATGTTGAGATTATTGTCAGCTGGAAATGGGACTGCAATGACTAACCAGAGAAAGCAATAAGAGTGGCTATTTCAGATGTTTATTACAGTATTCTTATCTTGAATATTCGTTGGTAGTTGTGTGTCTATGAACTTACTTCCTTGTAGCGGCACGTAGTACTTATTGCCGTTGACAGCTAAGTTTATTATTTCAGTCAACAACTAGTTCGAGTCTTTCTCTTGTATAATTAGATCTAAAGTTGGTTAAAATTCACAGAGTTCTAAAATTCCGACATTTACATCTGCCAATTAAAAACTGCTCAAATCCGTACGATATAAATTGATGACGAACCCCGTTCTAATTCGACTCTTGAAAGTGTTGGGAGGTTTTGCGTTCCACATTTCCCTCAGTCCAGGTCTTGTCTTCAAGAGTCATGTGGTCTTGCTCGACTGCTTTGAATGCCTAGGGTTACGTGTCAGCGAACACAGGCAGAGGAGGACACCCCCGCCGGCGACATAAAAGCGAATAGTTATCGAGGGAAGACGTAAAACGCATTTGACTATCTGCTCTTTTTTCCTTTATTAATAACAATCAAACATCAGTGAATTCACTAGGATGAAATATAATCTCTCACAAAAGCTATCTTCAAATATTCCCACCGTATTCGATCACTTTTTCTTGCTTTCACAAATCGTCAACCACTTTTCGAATCTGCTGGAATTTGTCCATCAGCGACTTTGAGATTCCAATTGTTGTCGAAATTCGATTCGATTAAACAACAGTATGGAATATTTCGAGATCTTCTCGGGCGAATTCGTATTGTCTAGTCATATAAGGCAGTTCTTTGATATCGGTGGAGAAGTTTCATAGATCTCATGTACGAGAGAGCTGTGGTAGTGATACACGGAAGTATAGTAGTATGTATGTATGTATTTTTATTGTTCCCCTTAGGGTTACAAGAACTCCCGTTTCTCTCTCCATATACATTTCTCTTACATATTGCCTTAATCTAACCTTACCCTATGCTTATATTTTACCTTGCCTCTTACCACACCACATTCTCAATTTGCCTTTGCCCTCTGCCTTGCCTTGCCCTGCTCTCTCGTCCTATCTTATCTCACTTCTTATCCGATTCTTATTTTATTCTATTCTACCTTATCTTATACCATATCATCCTTATCCTATTCGGCTCCCGTTTCCCATTCATCTCTCATTCTTCCATCCTCTCTCTCCTTCCGTACCCTCTCAAGCTCTCTCATCCATTCCTCTCTCCCCCCCTCCACCCCTAAAATCCTTCCTGCCAACTCCCCTCCCTCCTATCTCCACCTACACATCTTTCCCAAACATGCTCCCACGTCTCCTCTTCCCATCCGCATATTCTACACCTTTTCTTTCCCTCCTCCTCCCAGTATTTTGCTTCCCCCATCTCGCTTCCCAGTCTAAACCTTGCGACTCTTACCCATCTGCTTTCCCCCCATTCCTTTCTCAGATACCCTGGTATCTCTTCTCCCTTCACTAGCTTATACCATCTATTGTACCTTGAATCCCTTATTTGCTACCATCTCTCTCCTCTCTGCCTTTCCTTCTCTCTTTCCTCTATCTCCCTAAAATCTAGCTCCCCTCGTTCCCTGCTCCTTATTGCCTCCCTATTTTCCATTCCTCTTTCCTCAAAGAAACTTTCCCTTTCCTTTTCCCATTTCGATCCCTTCCCTTCCTTCTTTATCCTTTCCCTTATCTCCTCCCAGCATTTCCTAGCTAGCTCACTTTCCTCCCCTCTTTCCAGCTTCCTTTCAAAATTCCATCCGCTTCCTGCTCTGATCCCCAGCTTATCTCTTTGCAACTCCTCCCTAACTACATACGCCGGTGTCCGCCAGTCTACTCCTAATGTCCATCTCAAATACCTATCCTGTATCGGCTCGATCGCCTTCCCCTCCCTCCACCCCCATATCTCTACTGCGTACTCCAGTACTGTCCACACTAATCTGTCAAACATCCATACCCTTTTGTCCCATTCCCTCCCAAACCTTCTTTTTCCTATTGCCCATACCTGCCTCATTACTACCGCTGCTTTCCGTACCCTCTCTTTCACATGCGCTTCCTGCTCCTCATTACACTTCAGCTTGTACCCCAGATAACAAAATACTTTCACCTCGTCTATCTTTTTGTCTTTCCATGTCCAATCTACTTTCATCTTTCTACCTCCCCCTTTTCTAAACCTCATAATCTTTGACTTTGCTACATTTACTGTTAACCTTTTCTTATCCATATATTTCTCGAACTTCCTAATCATTACTTTCATCTCCTCTTCCTGCTCCGCTAACAACACTACGTCATCGGCGTACGCTAGCGCCCAGACCCTACCTCCCCCCAGTTTCACCCCGCCGAGTTTTCTCCCTCTCGCCAACTCTTCCTTCTGCAACTCCCCTTCCCCGTCCCCCTTCCTGTTTGCCGTGCTCCCACCCCCTGTTACCCTTCTTTCCACTCCACCTATTAGTCCCATGAAATACCCCCTCCACTCGTCCTCCCCTATATCTTCATTCACCTTCTTCCACTTTTTTCTTTCCCTATTTATTATCTCCCATACTTTGCTTTCCGTCCTAGCTTCCACTGCTTCTTTTATGAAACTCTCATTCTCTTTCCTTTTCTTTTCCTTGCATAACCTATTAAATTCCCTTTTTACCTTTCTATATCTATTTCCCTCTCTCTCCCTCTTTCTCCAACTTCTTAGAATTTGCCTAACTTCTGCCTTCTTTTGCCTTCATTCCTCATCCCACCAGCCCTTTTTCTCTTTCCTTCCCGTATCTCCTGCCTCTACTGCTCTCCTAAAGTCCCTTAGCCTTTCCTCTATCTCTTTGCCTACATCCGCTTCCCCTACCCCTTCCCATTTTACGTCTCTTCTAAACCTCTGCCTGCCATCCTCTGTCCAGACCCCTCTACAAACCCCCCTATCCCTTTTTTCCTTTCTTTTTCGCGGCACTGCCCCCTCATCCACACTACCACTGAATGATGATCAGAGTCTACTCTATCCCCTATTTCCAGCCTTTTGACCCTTTCTCTAACCTCGTTATCTCCCATAGCATAATCTATTACTATCTCCCCTACCCCACCCACATATGTAAATTCCCCCTCCTCATCTCCCTCTATATACCCATTCATTACTGACCAGCCTGTCTCTTCTAGAAACTTCAACAGCTCCCTACCTTCCGGGTTTATTTTCCTGTCATTTGACTTCCTATTCCTACTTTCCCCCTCTCCTTCTCCCAAGTATCCTCCTCCCTCTTGCCCCGTCCTGGCATTGAAGTCACCCCCCACTAGCACCTTTGCCCCTCTTCCTATCTCTTCTGCTCTTTCCCTTAATTCTCCTAATTTAATCTTCAGGTCTCCATTCACGTATACCCCTATACTTATTTTCCGACTTAACATCTCCTCCTTAACATCTGCCTGCCTTCCCTCCTCTCTTACTAATTCCATTTTTACCCCTGACAGCATCCCCTCCATTGCTCTTCCTTTCCTGTTTCTTTTGCTCGCATACTGCACTTCCCATACGTATCCTACCGGTAGCTTATTCCTAATCCTTTCCCATCCCTTTTTCTCTATCCAAGTCTCCATTAAAAATATCACGTCCCATTCTATTAGCCCCTTCCAGAAATCTAAGTCTTTTTTCGCTAGCCCCGCTACATTCCAGAACCCTACTTTCCAGCCCTCATCCTCTGCTTCACTCACCCTCCTCTCTCTCCTCTTCCTCTCCCCTGCCCCCTGCCCGCTGCCCGCTGCCTCTGCCCCTCTCCACCATCCATTCCCCCGCCTGCCTTTCCCGACTCCCCCCCGCTGGTGACACTATCTCACCGTCCTGACTTTCTCTATCGGCTATCCTGTCACTATCATTTTCTGCGCCCCTTCCCACCCTCTCCCCTCCCTCTCCTCCCTCCCCACCCCTCTCTATACCCGCCTCATTCCTAAGCACCGCTTCTATCTCATCCCACTTCCACCTCTCCCCTTCTATCCATATTTTGCCGTACCCTACTCTACTCCTGTTTTTTTTTCTCTCCTCATTCGCTGCTATCTCCCTTAATTTCCATTTCATTCTCCATCCTGCCCAGGTTAGGTCCTCCTCTATTCTTTCTTCCCTCCCTCTTAGTTGACTTTTCTTTTCCATTACCTCCCTCTTTTGCTCCCTGTGACCTAGCCTTGCTATCCATATCCCCTTTTCTCCCGCCCCTTTCGCGCTCACCTCCCACATTTCTTTTATCTCAACCTCCGCCCCTATTAGCTGCATCATCTTTTTTAGCGCTTCCTTTTCTTTTCCCCTCTCTATTTTGGCACCCCTCACTACTATATTTCCCCTTCTTTCTGTCTCTTCTCCACGTATTCTGTGCGCTCTTTTTCTATTTCATCTAGTCTTTTTTCTACCTTCTCTATTTTTTCTATTTCTATCCCCTCCCCTCCCCACTTTTCCACTACCTCTAATCTTTTACCTAGGTCCCTTATTGTTTCCTTCATCTCCCTCCTCTCTATCTCCCACTGCTCTCCCATTCTATTCATTTCCCCTTTAATCTTTCCCATTTCTTCCTTCAGTCCTCTTCCATGCTCTTTGACCTCTTCTAGCCCTATCTTCAACTCCTCCCTAAGCACCCTTAGCAGATCCTGTATGCTCCCTCCCTCTTCTTTCCCTTCCTCCCCACACTTACCCTCTGTCGATCTTTGCACTTTCTACCTTTCCCAAAAACCCTCTCCTTTTCTTCCCTCCCGTCGACTTCCTACCCCCTCTGTCCCTCTTCCCCTCTTGCTTTCTCTCCCATAGCTCTGTCACCGTCGTTGCCGTCCCTAAACTGTGACTTCTTTCCCTACCTATTAACGCTACCTTACCCGATCTGCCTTTCTTTCTTTCTTACTCTACGCTCCTTGCCCCTTCTTTCCGATAACTCGCCTCACTCATGCTATCTCGTTCCATCGCTCCCTACCTTACCTTCCTGCCGCTTTCCTGTCTCTGCTCTGCCGCCTTCCCTACTCTTCAGATGTCGCCCCCTTCTTACTCTACAGCTTAGAGTACATACAGTATGGAGGAAGCGTGGCGACGGAAAACCGACGAAAGAGAGGGACATAGTAAGACGAGTATTTCTCTCTTTCTACAGCAAGACAGTCAACCAATCGCGAGCGTGCGAGACAGAGAAAGGTACTCGTCTTAATATTCCCCTCTCTGTGCCGTTTTCCACTTACACGAAAGGGTATACAAGGCTTCCTCCATACTGTATATGCTCTAAGCTCTACAGCCGTTCCCCCTTGTCTTCACCTATTACTCGCTTCCTAACCTCAAAACTCCTCGTCTATCTCTTACCTGCCCTTCCCTCTTTTCTCCCTCCTACCTGTTACCCCTTACCTCTTCTCCCTTCCTACTCCCACCACCCCTTCGCCACCCTATTTCTTACCCTACTTGCCCTTGCTATTCCACTTAATTCCACTTTCCTATCCACACTCTCTCGCACACCTGTCATTCACATCCAACCGGAAACGGAAGTCTCAAGTATAGTAGTAGTAGATATCGTTCACTGAGAGCAAGATGGGGATGCTTTCATTTGCCTATGGTGTTCGGTTTGAGAAACCTAAGCATTCAGATGTTAGACGAAAAGCGGTGCCGATGAAATCAGTTGCTCATAATCCAGCGTGAAGGTGGGTTATCAAAATTAGTGCAGTTTTTCCGTTTATTCTTCAAACTTGTGGGCTATACTTTCATGGATTAAAAAGAAATAATTTAACGTGTGCGTGTTTTTCATGTTAAAAAAAAAACCAATAACAACGACAACTATAACGACAACAACTTTTATTACTGATGTTGAAAGGCTGTCAACGAGCTCAGGTTAGTGATAAAAAATCAGTGCAGTTGTGAAGTTCTTCCGTTTTATTATTATGCATTTTATAGATTATACTTTCATGGATTGAAAAAAATAGTTTAACGTTGGCGTTTGTTTTCATTTTCCAGCTAACAACAACAGCAACAATAACAGTCATTTTTTCTCATCGCTACTGTTGACAATCAAAGAGTTCAGCTGGCTGATCAAGATCAATGCAGTTGTAAAGTTCTTCTGTTTTGTTATACACCTTGAGGATTATGCCTTCAGGGATAAATTTTCTAAATTTTTCCGCAGCAAAAAAAGAAAAAAAAAACGAAACCCATCATCGTCGTCATCGTCATCAATAGCTGGACAATTCAGCGAAAGTAAGATTAATTATTTTTAGAAAAAACTTTGTGTTGTAGATGAATTCAAGTTGGTTGTACGGTTCGCCCGCAAGGCGCAGAAGCAACCGACTCTCGTTGCTAGCTGACGTCATCCTCTGGGAGAGTTCTTCTTTTTCGTAAAAAATGTTTACTAGTCGATTCGCTATGAAGACTGTAAATGCGTCCTCTAGATCCATTACCATTTTGTCTCCAAACTTTCTTTTGATACTGCGAATTCGACTTACTCGATAATCGAAGCAAGTTTCAAGATTTATCAGCTTCTTCAAAGGGTGTAACATCTCCAACTGCGCAAGTTCGTTTAGTCCAGATAAACCCATGGTTCTAGTAGTGAACATGTATTTGATCGAATTCTCCTGTGAAGCGATTCAGTTCAAATTTGATTTGCAGCAGATATTTCACCCCACTCGATGTAATATACCTATGAGTTCTGGACCAAGATTGCGCCGGCGGGGGGGATTCCTGTCGAGTCTTGTTCGATGGAGGGAAGTCATAAGCTGAAAAACCTTAGACCTATCGAAAAAATTCCAGGAATTTCAGCCTTTCAGGTCGTGCCGACAATGGACACAGTGGGGTGGCGATGTAAATGAATGTGCGCAGAAAATTTTTCTCACAAATGGTGGGTGTCGCTGTTTAAATAAATCTGTCATAGATATGGGATTCTTTAAAAAATTTATTTCAAAATGCCACATGTCGGTTACGGGACGGCGGTGAGAGGGGGGGGGGGTATGCAAATTTTTCCTACGAAATGCTTGTCGAGTCTTGATTGATGGAAAATTGTGGTGGCGATGGATGGTATATAAAATGCCGGCTCATTTCGATCGTCACTCTGTTCTCATCGTCTTCACGTCGTGAACTATTCGCACTTGTGGAAAAAGAACCTCTCACCGAAAATGCAATGGATTCGAGGAAAATCAACCACGTCAGTCGCTTTTAGAATCTACCGACCAAGAAGATGTCGAAACTCGAAACTGGAGGGGTGTAGTCGTCACCGGACTAAGACTGGTCGAAACGAAATTCGGGGTACGTGTTCTGGCGGAGATTAAGGGGACAACGTCTTCTTACTACCAAGAATCGCGAGAATCCTGCAAGAACATTAGAATCAGCTGGCTGAAATGTGTAATATGGCTGGGGCGAATGGTCTACAGTTGAAATACTACGGGGGAGAGTTCAACAAGTTTGAATTTTTATGCAGTTATGTGCCGTAAATAATTTACATCATTCCCTCCCCTTTCACCAAATTCGAGGGGATAAAAGCTGGTGTAAAAGGCAACGAATAGTCAGCCGTCTACCGATATTTGAGAAAAATCGATCTCAGCATCCCTCTGCAACATGGAGATGATCCTGGACGTGCAATGTTTAATCGGGCGTGGCCACAAGATTGCCTAACGCCCCGGAATGTTAGCTTCATTTAGCATTACCTATTCAATTTCATAGATTGATACATTCTTCTTACATACTCATGACCATAATAATTTCGTTTTCAGTGATTCTTATTGTATATGATGCAAGTACGGAAATTCTTACCCGCACTCATGGAAAAAGGCTAGAGTGGGGGTAACCTACCCATTATACCGGACCCAGAGAGCAGGGCGAATAAGGAGGCCCAAAATATTATTAACACATACGTAGATCTTTCGTATTGGTTCTCTTCCCATAAAAATGGAAGGAACCAATAGGGAAGTACGTTAGGAAACTGCACGCTAAATGATGAACTGAGGAGAACGTTGCAGAAGGCAGAAACAAGGAGGTCTAGAAAAATCTTTTAACGAGAGCAGTTCAACAAAATCTTCTTCGAAAACCTTTAGTCAGGGTGGTTCATAAAAACACTTGGAATCATCACAAGTAAATTATTCTTATAACTTTGAAGAAATTCCGCGCTTCTCATTCTATTTGAATAGTAATATTTTCATTATAATAATCAACCATCATAATTTTATTTCAACTTAAATTAAATAAACCTTATCACTGTGTTTAACCTATATTGCGAGGTAACCAAATTAATCACCTTCAACACGAGTAAATCAAACTGGTAAAACTATTGAACTATCTCCGTACCGATTTTAGTATATCCACCGGCGCCCTATTTTGCATTGGTGAATTCTTTCAACTAAGCATATCCATCGGCGCCCTATCTGGCATTGGTGAATTCTTTTCCTACTCTAACAGTTTCGCAATAGCACTTGTATCACTCATTGCTCCACCGGCGCGCTATTTGGTATTGGTGAATCATCGGTGTACCTGCGCTGTTGACAGTGCCGGATTGAAGGGTGTGGGGGCTTGTAGGCGGACAGGTGGTGGAGGCCCAGTTAAGGAAGTAAAGACCATCATCAGTATATAATTTTTTATTGCAAATGTAATAATGAACTATGTTAATATAATTTCTAAATTACAGTAAGTGGGGCACTTTCTTTGGTACAATACGTCGATCTAGTTCTATATTAAATTTAAAGTCGTACTTTTCTTGCGTTTTTCTTAGCAAAATCATCGATGATGTCTGAAATGTCCAATGCTTTCATCAGATCATATTCAGTGCTCAAAATAGTACGATCAATGACTGACCACGGTGATTTTTTATATTAAGACGTTTCTCATTTAAAAAATTCATCAAGCCGTCAAACATATCTTCGCTTTATGACCCTGGTTTGGCATAAAAGTCAAAAATCTCTCGACCGGACCACCATTTTCTTCTATGTAACGAAAGATTAAAACTAATTGATCTATGTGACCCTCATCTTTTGTAGAATCAAGAGTAAACGAATAATACTGTGAATGTTTAATTCGGCGAATAATTTCATCGAATACACGTCGAGCGATCAACTGTCTAAATTCGTTGCAAATTGTCGAAGAGAGGTAATTGACGTGGCCTCGCCCAGGGTTCGCATGATTTCCAATATGTCCTTCCAGAAAATCATCATACTCGGCAAGTAATTCGAGCAACCCAAGATAATTACCGTTGTGTGCAGAACCAATAATTTCGTTGTCTCCTCGAAAAGGTAAACCACGCTCGCTAACAAAGAGAATCACGGATGCTACTCTTTTGAGTACATTCCGCCAATAGTTTATTTCGTCGTCCAATTGTTGGATAAGTTCGAAATCGATCCGTCCCGATTCTTGAGATGAGCCGAAGAGGTCTCATGCTTTATCAAACGATCGCTAGCGTTTTTCGAGTCGCAATATCCACCATGTGAAAATTGAGTTTCAACCGTATTCAATAATTTACAAAAGAAACAGTAAAGTTTTCCATTGCTTGGGGAAAAACATAACCATTCCCGTTTGATGGTTTCACCATTTTTGTGTTTTCTTTCAAACATACTCATTTGGCATGTTCTGGTGAAATTCTTATCATATTGTTTGACTGATTCACGTTTGAAAAGCTCCGCATCACAATTTTGGACTTTGTTACTACCTAATTTTAACCAATAACTGATATGATCTTTCATATTGTCCGGCCACGTACCAATATCACAGTCTGAAAATATTTCGTCTTCAGTTTGTAATCTGTTCACTTCTTCAGAAATCGTATCATTAACCACGTCGTCACGGTCAATATTGCTCTAAAATGTAAAACAACGGTTCAATCTTCATAAATATGTTACTTTGTATCATTTTGTCATTTTAGAAATACTATGTTGCACTCACATGATCTTTTTTCACTGGCCCGTCCAATATTGTGGGATCGTTGATAGCAGCGTCATTCTCAGCTATCTTCTAAAAAAAAATTATTGATTTGATCATATTTTATCAATGATTTTGATAGGCTGCTGTATGACGTTCCATTCTACTATTTTCGCGAAAAGTTGAATAATGTTTCTCGGCGTACTATTTCGTCCGGATTTTGTAAAGCCGTCGAAGTTGTTGGTCTCTTTATGACAAAATCAGTTAGCCGATGTGTTTGCGAGAGAATTTCGGACTCCCGTTTTTGTTTTTCCTTAGCATTTTTACGTTTATCAGAGCCGGCTTGATAATGGCGTGGGGTTTTATGACGATCAACTTGTCTGTTGTTCATTATAGAAAGTACCTTGATAATGATTAATAAAAAATTATCGATTCATTGATATTTAATAGAGTTAAAATGTATATAGTATGCAGTATAAGTTTAAGTTCATCCATTGTATATTCTTGTATTTTTTGACGGAAAATGTTGAATTTTTAGTTATACTTACTTTCGGAATTCCATGTTCATCAGAATCAGAATCATAAACAAATACTATGATTGATTATAGTTCACGCCGAAATAAATTATTTGCCGTGATATATCTTAATTATTCTGCAACGTTAGATATATATGATCCGAAAACATTTAAAAAGCTACGTATTCGGACTATATTTTACGTCGCCAAAGTATTGACCAACAATTGGAGAGAACTGATTACTATTGTCCCATGTTAAACGAATATTATTGAGGTTAGGTGAGTAACTTACCATCGGCGGTTCAGCATTTTAGTCTTATCGGTAAAACAGACTACTCGTCGATTATTGGTAACCAAAGTTGAACGATACGCTATGTGGGTGGCGGTAATTTTAAGTAAGTGGGTCGTATCTCACTTTGAAAACGAGATTATGAAGATTCTGTAATAAAATATTGAGTTTAATAGGGATAATCGTGAACACCAGAGCAGCAAAAATGTAATGTTGATTGAAAAAACGTCGATAAATGACATTTTTTGTCACCAATATCAGCCGATATGACCCATTTACTCCGCCATTATCACTAGCCACACCTCCACTTTGGATCCCAATAATGATGGTACTTATGTTTGTGGAAATCTAAGCGTGATTAAATTTGACTGACTTTTTTAATACTCTGTTTTAATTTGCAATCTTCGAAATAAAGATTTACCTGGCTGAGAATTTAAAATATACGTAACGCTTTCGCGTTTGCTTCATAACTTTTTTTTCAAACTTCGAAAAACAATTTTCCTCAATTTTCCAAACTTGATCGGTCAGTGAATATGAGTTGAAGTTGGTGGGGGCCCTCAAATGGTGGGGACCTGTAGGCTGCCGCCTACTCAGCCTAGTGCCTAGATCCGGCACTGCTGACAGCTTTGTCAGAGGAAGAAATTTCCGACTTCGAAAAACTTAGCTCCGCGCTTAAATTAGGGACGGAAATGACCATGTGACAAAACTATACACAGCTTAATTACAAACTAGGAGACAAGGACGAGAGGAAGACGCTGCCTCACTTGGACATGACACATAGCGCCTTTGGCGAATAGCTTTGCCGCATCATGAACCGTCTCGCAATATACTAGCGACTTAGGCATTTCCAGATGCAATTAGCGATCCGGAAGTGAAAATTGGTGTTGGAACGTCGGGTCTAACTTCCCTGCGAGAGGCAACGGCCAAATCTCTTGAGCTGGAGGCCATGCGTAAACAATATTCCGGAGCTAGCAAACCCCGACAAATTGAGGTAGCTGAAAACACCTCTTTATAAAGGAAAGATATAGACGATCGGAGGAGACTTAATCTGCAATACCTAAAAAAATAGAATTTGCAAAAATAATAATAAGAATAATCGCGGTTCTTCTCGAAATCAGAACAGAAGACCCGAATATGCTAAAGAAAGTGTTGAAAATAGGTTCACCCTCATTTGTTTATTTTGTAGGAAAAAAGGCCACGATGCCAATCATTGTTTCACTTTAAAGAGGACCTTTCTGTTAAGGATATGGGAAAATAATACACAATACACACTCTTTAGTGACTTTTGTAATATTTAATTGGTGAACACTTTGGCACGGTTATCTCTGTCACTGGTATCTGACCTACGGCAATGGTCGCTCGCATCGTACTAACACCGGCAACCGGCATGGCGTCACATGAGACGCCATCGTCATACAATAATGGCGCATGCGCCTTGTTCGTCTGCGCCATTGCACACACACACATACATACATCAAGCGCGCGAAAACTGACTTAACACTTCCACCGTTTTAATCGCTTGGTGCTTCACACACATTCATGCTGTTACGAAGACGTATAAAGCTTTCTTTAGGTAAATTTTTCGTAAATGTATCCGCCTTCTGTGCATTAGAGGGGATGTACAATATTTTTATTTCTTCTTTTTCAACAAGTTCACGCACGTGATGATATTGAACATTGTTGAAGATATGTTTTTTTCTCCTTCGCCTTCTTGGTTGCTTTCAAATATAATATAAGATATTTAAAGGATATCCTTGTTTCGGCCAAACTCGGAAAACGTTCGGCAGCAGTCGCTTTTCTTTTGTTCCGTTCGTTACCGGCTCGGCATGATGTTACGCATGTAGGTAAGAAGCAGTCGTGATCAGACCGATGTACCACATAGACGTAAGAAGTGATAATAATAAAAAAAAAAAAAAGAAAAAAAAACGTTACTGTTGTTTCTGTAAAATGATTGATCTCTCAAACCTTCGATTAAGTAAACCCAAACAATCTTTTTAAACTCAGCTCAACAGGTTATGGGCCCAGAGCGTAATCATTGCGTAAAATTGTTTGAAGGAGAGATCCAGTCGCGAGTCGCGAACCGGTCAACGACAAAACCGTTACAAGCGAGTGAAGCGTTCAAAGCGAGAACATGGCGGAAGAAATATCCGTACGGAATGTAACGAAGCTAAATGGAACAAATTTCCAGACCTGGAAATTTCAAGTGACTCAAATATTAACTGCGTTCGACATATACGATTTAGTCACGGGAAACCAGCAATTGCCGGCAGGTCCGGCAGCAGCAGCAGCGATTAAGCAGTGGGTAAAAGATAATGCGAAAGCCATGTTCATCATTTCGTCGTCGGTAGAAGCAGCTCAACTAGAGTGCCTTCTCATCTGTACCACAGCCGCAGAGATGTGGACCAAGTTATGCGCCATACATGAGCAAAAATCTGAAACGAATAAGCTGTTGCTAACCCAAAGATTTCACGAATACAAAATGGCGACAAGTGATCTGGTGGTTCAACACGTGGCACGGGTGCAGAACATGGCGCGTCAGCTAACAGACGTGGGAGAAGTCGTGTCCGAGGTCGCCATCATGGCCAAAGTTCTGGCAGGATTACCGTCGACCTATAACGCCCTGAAAACCGCCTGGGACAGTGTTGCACCTGACCAGCAAACGATGGGAAACCTTCTAGAACGGCTTATCAAAGAAGAAGGCAAGCTGAAGACAGAAGAAGAAGAAGCTGCAACCGCGCTTGCAGCCATGTCCTTCGGCGCGAATCGGAAGAAACAAGAAAATGGCGGGAAGGACAGTCAGTCGCCACATGGGCGGAGGAAGACGAACATAGAGTGCTTTTACTGCAAAAAGAAAGGACACTACATAAGTGAGTGCCGGAAAAGAAAACGCGCAAACAATGGTGGAAAACGAGAACAGAGTGCGGGAGAATCAAATTCGGCAAATAGCTCTAGCAGCTTCGCGTTCGTGATCGTGACGGACAATAAAGCAGACCCACCTGGCGGAGAAATCTCGAAGGTGATGCAAATGGATGTGGAAGACAGCTGGATTACCGACAGCGGCGCGTCATGCCACATTACCCACCGTCGAGAATGGCTCAGTGAATTTCGTTGCAGCAGCAACGGCAACAAAAGAAGCTATTTGGTTGAGAAACCTGTTAACAGAACTCGGATATGAATGTGAACAACCTACAAAACTACTTGTAGATAATCAAAGTGCCATTCGCATAAGCAAAAATCCTGAATATCACAGTAGGACAAAACACATTGACATCCGATTTCACTTTATAAGAGAGAAAATTCAGTCGGGAGAAATTCTAGTCGAATATGTTCCGTCGAAATTGCAAAGAGCGGACATATTCACAAAACCTTTACCAAAACCTCATTTTGAATCTCTATGCCATGAACTAAAATTGAAGCTACGAGAAGAATAAGCAAAAAAACAGGGGAAGTGTTGAAGATATGTTTTTTTCTCCTTCGCCTTCTTGGTTGCTTTCAAATATAATATAAGATATTTAAAGGATATCCTTGTTTCGGCCAAACTCGGAAAACGTTCGGCAGCAGTCGCTTTTCTTTTGTTCCGTTCGTTACCGGCTCGGCATGATGTTACGCATGTAGGTAAGAAGCAGTCGTGATCAGACCGATGTACCACATAGACGTAAGAAGTGATAATAATAAAAAAAAAAAAAAAGAAAAAAAAACGTTACTGTTGTTTCTGTAAAATGATTGATCTCTCAAACCTTCGATTAAGTAAACCCAAACAATCTTTTTAAACTCAGCTCAACAAACATCAATGTGCTTTGTCCTTTGGTGAAACTCTGGGTTTTTAGCCAGTCTTATGGCACTTTGATTGTCGACATGAATTACCGTGGGATTCTCACATTGATATTCGATATCTCTTAACAGAACCCTAAGCCATGTTGCTTCTTTTCCAGCCAACGATAACGCAACATATTCGGCTTCCGTTGTACTTAATGCAATCGACTTCTGTCGTTTCGATGACCACGTGACCGGTCCGCCTGACAAACAAAACAAATACCCGGTGGTAGACCTTCGTGTCTCCAAGTCGGCCGCATAATCTGCATCGGAGAAGCCAATGAGATTTGACTCACTTCCACCGCTGCGATACACAATTCCAAAATTTGCTGTTCCCAGCAAATAGGCAAAAATTCTTTTGACCGCTCGCCAATGATTTGAATCGTGATTGTTCAAGAATTTGCTCGCATTGTTTACGGCAAAAGAGATATCCGGTCTTGACACTATTGCCAAAAACATAAGGGAGCCTACGGCTTCACGGTACGGCACGCTGTCTACACTCTCGCTTTCGGTAATCGGTTTCAGGGCAACATTTGGGTCACCCGGTACACACACAGTTTTTGCCTTATTCATACTGAACTATTCTAATACATGCTTTGTATACGCACTCTGGTGCACAAACAATGTCTTGCGTTTACTATCACGCTCGATTTGTAAACCAACGAAACATTTACCGTCGCTTACTGTAATTTCAAACTCCGAATGCAATTTACTTATTAGCACTTGAAGAGCTTTCTCCGATTTGCAAGCAATAAGCCCGTCATCTACAAATAATGCGAGGTAAACCTTTTCTTTTTCGTATACGCCCGTGTATATACACTTTTCTGCCTTCGTTTCTATGAAATTGAACTTTCGCAAGAAATTGCCAAATTTTATATTCCAACACCGAGGTGATTGTTTTAAACCGTAAAGTGACTTATTCAATCTACACACTGCACTCACACCACTCGCTTTATTTTCGACGCCGATGCCTTCGGGAGGTTTCATGTGAATTTCTTCGTCGAGACTTCCGTTTAAGAAAGCGGTTTTTACGTCGAACTGCATCACCTCCAAATCTTCTTGTGCAATGAGTGCGAGCAATGCACGCAAGGAATCATAACGCACCACAGGTGCAAATGTCTCATGATAATCGATTCCTTCGCGTTGTTTAAAGCCCCTTTGCACACAAACGAGCCTTATAGTGACAAGCCTTTCCTGCCGCGTCTTGCAACCTCTTAAACACCCATTTGGAGTCGATGATATTTTGATCCTTTTGTCTTGGCACCATCGTCCAAGTGGTGTTCTTTTCGTGTGCCGCCAACTCTTCACGAATTGCCTCGATCCATTTCGACGAATCTTCTCCGTCTACTGCTTCTCTGTAATTCGTGGGAGTATCGTACTGTGCCATGTTTACCTCATACCCCTCGTATCTCCGAGGCGGTCGAAGTGTGTTGCGATCGCGAAGTCGTGGAGCCTCGGCTGGTGGTATATGATGCTCGATCTCTGCATCACCGACCCCAGGTACATCACCGACTGCTGGCGCTTCATGTACAGGCTCCTCTTGCTCCTCGTTGTCGCTGGAAATTCCCGTCGGTGACCACTCTGATACGCTCTCGTTCTCGCGTGAACTGGTTGCGCCATCTGTTTCGTGAAACACGACGTTTCTCGACACTTTCACAGATCTCGTCTTGGGGTTATACACTCTGTAGTTCGTTGAATCGCCTTCGTATCCCACAAACACTACTTTGTTCAACCTGTCATCGAATTTTCTCGTAAATTGTTTGTTGAACCAGCCTAAGTTTAACGTGGGATAAAAGGGACAGGAGCTCGTATGGGTAGAGATTTTTCGATAAAATTGTAGAGAACTCAGGACATGTATTGCGTAAGACAAAGATAACTTTCTTTATTATATTTTTTCTTTGCACGTGGCTATCTCTAAGAGGCTCGGACAATTACTACTGCAGCGCACATTTAGTTTGCGACTGCTGCCGATCCGAACATACCCGAGCTTTGCCGACCGACATTCGGCTCTCGGCGCTTCACGCATTCACACTCTCAAGCACGAATAACATTCTCAACACTACCGCCGTTACAGTGGTTGAGATTCCATGCTTGCAGATTCATCGCTTCGCATAATATTCTAAACCGTTCCTTGGGAAGAGCTTTTGTAAATATATCTGCTTTCTGTTCTTCCGAAGGAACGTACTTTACGACTATCTCTCCGTTTTCTGTTTTCTCGCGTATGAAATGATAGCGGATGTCTATGTGTTTTGTTTTCCTGTGATAGACTGGATTCTTTACCAGTTGTATTGCACTCTGGTTATCGACAAACAGAGTGGTCTCTCTCTCACATGGACATCCGATATCTGACAATAGTTTTCGCAGCCAAATTGACTCTCGTGCTGCCGCAGACGCAGCTACATACTCGGCTTCTGTTGTGCTTAGTGTCACCAACTTTTGCCTCTGTGACGACCATGAAATAGCACCGTTTGCTAAACAAAAGACGTATCCTGTGGTTGATCGCCTTGTCTCGATGTCGCCTGCATAATCTGCATCGGAGAAGCCGATTAGCTCAGATTTGCTACCGCCGCCAACATACTTTATGCCGTACTCAGCTGTTCCTTTCAAATAGGCAAAGATTCTTTTTACTGCACGCCAATGCTCAACATTGTGACTATTTAAAAACTTGCTAACAGCATTTACGGCGTATGCAATGTCCGGGCGTGATACCGATGCTAGAAATACCAAGGATCCAACCGCCTCTCTATACGGCACGTTGTTTGATTTTTCATCATCTATCTCAGATGGAGATAACGTGACGTGAGGATCTGCGGGCACACTTACGACTTTTGCCTCAATCATTCTATATTTTTCTATTATTTTCTTTACATAGGCACTTTGGTGAATGACTAAAGATTTTTCACTCTTGTTTCGCTCAATTTGAAGTCCTACGAACACGCTCGAATCGCCTAGCGTAATCTTAAAATTATCGCTCAGTCTTTTAATAATTATATCTAAAGTCTTTTTCGATTCCGCTGCGACAAGTCCGTCGTCGACAAATAGAGCTAATAACACCGTTTTTCTCTCGAACTGACCGACAAAAACACACGGATCAGCTTCGCACTCTTTCAACTCAAACTCATTTAGGAACTGCTTGAACTTTTGGTTCCAGCATCGCGGCGCCTGCTTCAGGCCGTACAGCGATTTCTCTAGTTTGCACACAACACTGTTTTTCTTCCCGTTGGAGACTTCTGCGACGTCCACTCCCTCCGGCACCTCCATGTAGATAGTTTCGAGTAATTCCCCATACAGGAATGCTGATCGAACGTCGAACTGCGTGAGCTCGAGCTGCTTCTCTGCTACTGTTGCTAACAACACTCGTAGTGAGTCGTACCTTACTACTGGTGCAAAGGTTTCCGTATAGTCGACGCCCTCCTTTTGCAAAAATCCTCTTGCACAGAGTCTCGCCTTGAACCGCTTCACCCCTTCCTCCGGATCTTCTTTTAGCCTGAACACCCATTTTGAATCGATTGTGTTCATTTTTGAATCACGCGGCACAATCGACCAAGTATGATTGCTTTCGTGTGCGCTTAGCTCTTCTTGAATGGCTACCGCCCACTGCGTGGCATCTTCACCATTCATAGCTTCCTGCACAGTGTTTGGAGCGACGTACTCTGCGACGTCGACCTCATACCTCGCTGCCGGTCTAATATTTTCTCGAGGCCTCAATCCTTCTCGACCAGGTGTTGCAGCTTGCTCCGGACCAACCGGCCTGCGACCTCTGCCACGGCCGATATTTTGAATATTGCCTACTCGTAGACCATTTGCCGCCTGTTGACCGTCGTTTTCCTGCTGCTCTCCAACCGCCTGATCGTCGTTCTGGGGCTCCGCTTCTTCTTCTTCTTCTTGAATTTTCTCGTTTCCTGAGAATACGATCTCGCCGTCGTCATCTTCTTCTTCCGCTTCCAACTTTGTCGTTATTTTTCCGACTCTCTCGTGAAAAATAACGTTCCTCGACACCGAAACCGTTTTCGTACCTGGATCGTAGAGTCTGTAATTTCCCGACTCACCCTGATATCCGACGAAAAGTACTTTCTTCGCGCGCGCGTCGAATTTTTTCGTAAATTGCTTCGGAACGTGGACGAACGCTTCTGACCCGAAAATCCGAAGATGTTTCAGATTCGGAGTTTTTCCGATCCACAGCTCGTAGGGTGTAACTCCGTTGGTTGTCCACACGGTTCTGTTCAGCGCGTATATCGCGGTATTCACGGCTTCTGCCCAAAGTGACAGCGGAAGATTCTTTGACAGAATCATCGTTCGCGCACTCTCGACAATTAGGTGTACAAATAAAAAATTTCGAAAAATTCCATTCCTATCGTCAGATAGAAAGTCGAAAAATGATTGACACGTAATTTTTCTTTTTTCAATTCAATGCTTATTAACAAAGATATAGCAAGTAGAATTCCGCGTGACGTCATAATGTTATACATGTATTACATTGTAGTATATCTATATCTAGTAACATTGTGACGTCACGCGTCAATTTCAAACTGCTATATCTTTGTTACGGAACGTTAAATCGAAAAAAAAAAAAATACGTGTCAATTATTTTTCGACATTTGATCTGACGATACTAATGGGATTTTTCATTTGCACACCTAATTGTGCGGTTATCGCGCTCGGCTTTTCCGTTCTGCTCCGGAGTATACGGCGCGGTTGTCTCTCTTTTGATTCCGCACGACGCGAGATAATCGTCCATCTTTTGGTTACAGAATTCGCGACCGTTATCTGACCTCAGAGTTTTAATCGACTGCCCGAATTTATTTTTAATTAATTTTTCGAATACCTTAAATTTTTCAAAAACCTCGGACTTGTGACGCATGAAGTAGACATGACGATAGCCGCTCGCATCGTCTTTGAATGTCAAAAAGTATCGCGCTCCACCGGGAGATTCGGTTGACATCGGCCCGCAAACGTCGGTATGCATGACCTCGCCGATTTTTGTCTCTACTTTCCCTGGATCATTTTTGAATGGCAACCGATGAGCTTTACCTAACTGGCATGACTCGCAGAAAAAGTCACTCTTGTCTGACAACGATACACCGTTTATGAGACCCTTTTTCAGTAGATCGCGTATCGCACGCTGACCTAGTCGCTCATGCCAAACACGCAGATTTAAAGTCGCTACGTTTGCCTCTTCAACACTCCCCGGTTCGATCACTTTGAAAAACATTCTATACAGGTCGTTCTCTTGTTTTAAACCAGACGCTACTACTTCGTTGTCACGCACGATTCTCACTTCATTGTCTTTGAAAAATACCTCGAAACCATTACTCGTACAAACTCCTACCGAGAATAAATTTTTCCTCAACTTCGGAACAAACAGCACGTTTTCAATTCTACCGTCTTGCCACACGCCGTCGATAAGCTTTTTGATATGAACTGTTCCTACTCCGACGATCTTACAGGATTCATTATCACCGAGACGAATTGAATCATCACTGCTTCCGTATGCCCGATAGTCGGTTAGCCACTCGCGTCGGTATGTTAGGTGCCTCGACGCGCCGCTGTCGGTCAGCCAGACCTCGCTTTGACTTGCCGAAAATATATCTTCCACTTGACCTCGTGCCACTCTCACTCGAGCGCTCGCGCCGTCACTTGATTTTTTTTTCGATTCTGGTTTCGCGCCGTTTTCAGCTACAAACGCACAATCACGAGATTTTTCGGAGTCTCCTTTCCTGCGACGCGGATTCCTGCACCCGCGAGCGAAATGACCCTTTTCGAGACATCTATAACACTCGATGTCTTCTTTCGATCTACGCGGTTTTTCCGGCTTTTTACTGTCTCTCTTTTTGTAGTTTTTCGATGCCACTAATGCACTTGCTGCGTCGGTGTCTTCACTCAACCGCGCGTCTTCACGAATCAGTCTTTGCATTAGGTTTTCCACTGTTTGTTTTTCCGGGTCTACACTGTCCCAGGCTGTCTGTAGCGTACTAAATTTTGCCGTTAGACTCGCTAAGACTTTTGCCATCACTGTAGCATCCAACACATTTTCGCCGATATCTCGAAGCTGCGCCGCCATGTTTTGGATTTTCGAAACGTGTTGCACTGCTGAGTCTCCCGCGCACATTTTGTATCCGTGGAACTTTTGGAGCAAACCCAATTTGTTTGCTGCTGACTTCTGTTCATGGATAAGACTAAGTTGGTCCCACATGGCTTTTGCACTCACACACGTTAATACGCTTTGCAGTTGGTCATCTTCCATCGATGATGAAATCAGGAACATCGCCTTAGCGTTGTCACGCACCCACAGCTTCGCCTCTGCCTCGTGTCCTTCCACGACCGCCGGCATTACTCGCGTGCCATTTACGACGTCTTGGATCTCGTTGGCCACAAATAAAGAATTTATTTGGAACTTCCAACCTTGATAATTCGATCCATCAAATTTCATTACGCTCCGAGCTGAGATTGCTTCAGCCATCGCAGATGCAAAAACACTTGCACACGCGGTCCGATACACCTGTTCTCACACGCGACCAAGATGGTCGTTATCACTTTCGCTTCGCGTCTCGCGATACTCCAAAACAAGAAACTCACGCTTTTATCCAACAAGTCCGCAGGTATATCGTAGCCTGGGCCCATAACCTGTTGAACCAGCCTAAGTTTAACGTGGGATAAAAGGGACAGGAGCTCGTATGGGTAGAGATTTTTCGATAAAATTGTAGAGAACTCAGGACATGTATTGCGTAAGACAAAGATAACTTTCTTTATTATATTTTTTCTTTGCACGTGGCTATCTCTAAGAGGCTCGGACAATTACTACTGCAGCGCACATTTAGTTTGCGACTGCTGCCGATCCGAACATACCCCAGCTTTGCCGACCGACATTCGGCTCTCGGCGCTTCACGCATTCACATTCTCAAGCACGAATAACATTCTCAACATTGTTTTGGCACGTATACGAAAGCTTCTGACCCAAACACTTTCACATGGCTGAGATCGGGTTTCTCTCCAGTCCAGATTTCACACGACGTTTTTCCCCCTCTCTTCTCCAACGATGCAACGCGATTCAAAATGTACACTGCAGTATTCACTGCTTCTGCCCATAACGTAGTCGGTAAATTTTTCCCTTTTAGCATTGTACGCGCGGATTCAACAATCGTTCTGTTTTCTCTTTCCGACTTGCCATTTTGCTCCGGTGTATATGGCGCACTCGGCTCGAACTTGATACCACGCAATGACAAATACTGCGACATGTTCTCGTTACAATACTCTCGGCCGTTATCGGAACGTAGCACTTTCATTGTTTTCCCGAACTTGTTCGCGATCACTTTCTCGAATTGCTTGAAACGTTCAAAGACGTCCGACTTGTGTTTAAGGAAAAATACGTGACGAAAACCGGAGGCATCGTCAATAAAAGTCACAAAATAACGCGCTCCACCCGGTGAAGCTTCGGACATCGGCCCACACACGTCACTATGTATTAGCTCGCCCGGTTTCGTTTTTATTTTATTTTCGTCTTTCTTGAACGATAGTTTGTGCGCTTTCCCCAATTGACAGGCGTCACAAAAGAAATCACACTCGTTAGTGACTTTTATCCCTGTCACACGATCTTTCTTTACTAATTCGCACAGTGAACGCTTATTTAAATGTTCTAGGCGTTCGTGCCAAACCTTTAGACTCGTTTTAGACACGTTCACTTCACCCACGTTACTGACACTTTTTACGCGAAAACACATTCGATAAATCTCGTTTGATTGTTTTATGCCTGTTGCCACGACCTCGTTGTTGTTCAGCAGGTGTACACAATTACTCATGAATCTCACTTCGAAACCGTTGGACGTACAAACGCCAACGGAAAATAGGTTGCTGCGCAATGCCGGTACGTAGAGTACGTTGTTGATTTGCGCTTCGCGCCACTCTCCGTTTACGAGCTTCTCAATCACTACCGTTCCTTCGCCGGCTACTTCACACTCTGCATTATCACCCAGCGATATCTTCGAGCCTCCTCCCGGTCGAAATTCAGTAAACCAATCTCGTCTGTAGGTAATGTGCCTAGAAGCACCGCTGTCGGTATACCAGATTTCTTCTTTATCGACTGCCAGCCATTTCCTCTCGAAATCTGCAGACACTTTACTATACCGACTCGGCGCTTCACTTTTGTTTTCCGCACTTTTGGCAACGAACGCGCAATCACGTGACTCACTTTTGTTCCCGCCATCTTTTCTTTGTCCACGCGTCGGGCAATCCCGCGCGTAATGCCCCTTCTCGTTGCAACAGAAACACTCGACAGGTTTCTTCTTTTTGTAATGACGCACTTTCTTCTTTGTTCCACTAGCCTTCTCGCCGGTGTTTCTTACGGCTGCGAACGCCGCTGTTTCCCCTTCTGCAGCGTTAAGACGACCCTCTTCCTTAATGAGGCGCTCCTGCAGATTCTCCACGGTCTGTCGATCGGGTTCGACACTGTCCCATGCCGTCTGCAGGGTGCTGAACTTGGACGTGAGACTTGCTAGGACTTTAGCCATTATTGTATTTTCAGAGACGTGCTCTCCGAGGTCCACTAGTTGTGACGCCATGTTTTGGACTTTCGCCACGTGTTGCACAGCCGAATCTGTTGTGCCCGTCCGGTACTCATGAAACCGTTGCGTTAACAGCAGTTTATTCGTTGCGGAATTCTGCGCGTGGATTCGACCCAATTTGTCCCACATGTCTTTGGAGGATGTGCAGACCAAAAGCGGTTCAAGATGCTTATACTCGAGCCCTCTTGATATGTACGACATTGCTTTTGCGTCGTCCTTTATCCACGTTTTCAGCAACGCGCCCTCAGCTTCCGCCGGCTTCGGTCTCGTTCCGTCCACTACGTCGTATATACCGAGTCCTATCAGCGACGCTCTTGCCTGGAATTTCCATCCTAGGAAATTTGTTCCGTCAAATTTTGGGACATACCCCACAGAGAAATCGTCCGGCATTTTCTCGCCGAACTTTCACTCGCGTCACGTGTTCACACACAAAAAAAAACGATTACTAGCGCAGTGGAATCGTACCTGGGCCCATAACCTGTTAAGGATATCGAAAAATAATACACAATACACACTCTTTAGTGACTTTTGTAATATTTATTTGGTGAACACTTTGGCACGGTTATCTCTGTCACTGGTATCTGACCTACGGCAATGGTCGCTCGCATAGTACTAACACCGGCAACCGGCATGGCGTCACATGAGACGCCATCGTCATACAATAATGGCGCATGCGCCTTGTTCGTCTGCGCCATTGCACACACACACATACATACATCAAGCGCGCGAAAACTGACTTAACACTTTCTTTAACGAGTCTTCTCAGGACTCGAATTCGACTTCTAGAAACTGGCGCACTAAAGAAACAGGTTATAGGGAAGAAAATCCTCAACAAAGATCTCGTCCGGAACTGGCTCAAAAAACTAGTTCCACGTGATTTGGAAGGGTGAAAATCATCACGGGTCGTCAGAACAGAAAGACATACTGTAACTCAGTTTCTGTTAAGAAGTTTGTGACAGTCTGGTCTTTACGCGTGCGGAACTGTCAATGGCGTCGACCGCCTCTGGGTAATTGACACCGGAGCAGAGGTAACCGTTGTTCGAGCGGATCTCTTCAAATCCGATGACCAGACTGTTCCCTCTTTATCCCTGCGAACTACCACTGCAAACACGACCCTGATTTTGAATGAGGTTACTGTAGAAATTAACCTCTTCGGATGTATTTTGGGATGAGATTTCCTTACTGCTCGTAATGGTGTTATTCCAACTAAGATGAATTCTCTAACGTCGAACAATTGCGGAATCCCTCTTTGCTCGAATAGGAGTAGAATTTATTGGTCTCCCCCAAGACTTTGAGAAATAATACTTTCTGAAGACAACCCTCAACATCAGTTCCCTTTACACCTGCTGAACCGCTTGGAAAAATCTTCAACCGCGCTGGACTCGACTCAGAAAGAGTCATTTAAATCCCTTTTACCGAAGTATTCGGATTCTCCTGCAGTCTACAGCAGAGATAAAGGAAAGTGTACGTCTGTAAAACATAAAATCGACGTTGGAAACAATCCTCCCATTGAGCAGGCTCCCCGGAGACTCGCCCTCAACTGGCGGGAGGACGTGAAGAAGCTCGTAGAAGACATGTTGGCAAGTGATGTGATCGAACCATCGTCCAGCCCTTAGGCTTCTCTAATTGTCCTTGTTAATAAGAAAGACGGGTCAAAATGATTTTTCGTCGATCACAGGAAGCTGAATGATATCACCAAAAAGACTCTTACCCCTTACCCCGAGCTGGAGCCAATTGGTTCAACACCATAGACCTTCAAGTGGGTACTGGCAGGTCAAGATGGATTCTCTCGACAAAGAAAAGACAGGTTTCGTCAGGAGTTTACGAGGATTATGGCAATTTAAGGTAATGCTCCGGCTACCTTCGAACGCACGATGGAGACTGTTCTTGAAGAAGTTTTCGCCAAACTTCAGCAGGCAGGCCTGAAGATGAGTTTGAAAAAATGCCATTTATTCCACGAGAAGTAAGCTTTTTTAGACACATCGTCTCAGCTGAGGGAGTGAAGACCGGCCCATTTAAGATCAAAAAGGTTTCTTCCTGGCCAACACCTACAAACAAAGAACAAGTTTAGAGCTTTTTAGGTCTATGTATCTATTACAGAAGATTTGGAAAAGGATTTGCTTTCATCGCTAAGCCTCTACACCATCTGACGGGCATGAAGATTCCGTTCGAGTGGAACTCGGAGTGTGAAAAAGCTTTCAAAAAGCTGAAGACTTACCTTATTTCTTCGCCGGGCATGAAGATTCCGTTCGAGTGGAACTCCGAGTGTGAAAAAGCTTTCAAAAAGCTGAAGACTTACCTTATTTCTTCGCCAATTTTAGCCTAATCCGAAGTAAGATTCCCGTTCATTCTACATACAAATGCGTCACTTCCAGGGATAGGTGGGGTTCGTACTGCGTGTCGGTTCAGTCTTTGTTGGCGGCTGCCACTCAAGCTGCGGCAGAGGGAAAGCTACGCGTCTGGTGGACCATGGCAAAAGTGGAAAACTCAAACACATGCCCGCCACAATATTACCGTTGCTGCGGGTTCGGCCACTGTTGAGGATGTGCGTGCTAGGAAAAGTTTAATAAATATACACGAGGTTATGATACATTGGGTACGGTAGCTGACGTGAGATAGCGTGCTCTAGGCGTGTACCTTAGTGGGTCGTGTTCACGCACGTACTGACTCAAGCGTCTCTCCTACTACCTGTATGGGTTAAGTGGCGCTGCCTATAGGCGCAATCTCATAACAGCCACGTTGGCAGTGCGTGCAAAGCCCAAAAGATACGCGGCGGGGCATGCTTCAGATGTGGCACCGAGGGGCACCAGGCCCAAAGCTACACTGCGGCTTCAAGGTGCGCGGACTATGCTTTCAAGGGAAGAGTCAGCACCCACAGGATGGGCACGGCGCGGTGCCAATCGGCAAACGAGCGGGGTTGGGGCAGGGTTGCCAGATTGGGCGATATATCGCGATTTGGGCGACTTGGAGCGCCACTTTGCGATCAAATTTGGAGGTATTGCGATTGTCGCAATTTGGGCGATTTAGATATTTTTTAAACGATATTTGGGCGACCCGGAGCGCTACCTCGTGAACAGAATTTGAGGTTATTCGTGGGATTCCGTAACGCTCTAACGACGATTATCGTTGTCGTTAGTGAACGACAACGAATGAGGGTAGCACTTTTCCCTTGGATCTTCTTTGCAATTGGCTGTCGCTAGCTCGTGACAATGATACCGTCGTCAGAGAACCCAATGGTTGAGGGTTCGATCTCTCCTTCGTGTGCTTTTCTTTTTAATTATTATTTCTTTACTGTAACAAATATGTGTTCATAATAACATGAGAATGTCTATTTTCTAAATTATTAAAGCATTTGATTAATATTAACTGATTATTATTATTAATGATTTTATGATATTTTTTTTCATATAGTTAGATATGCGAGTTGATACAATTTAATTATTTGAAAAAAAAAAAAATTATTTGCGCATTTAACACTAAACAAACACATGATAAATAACATTCAATCGTATCCCCTATGATTAAGAAAAAAAGACGAAGGGATCCATCTTAAAAACACAAGAGTTTGGTGCAGACTTAACCTGCTATGGACACGGACGTATTTTTTACTTCATTAGAGGTAGGTTATCATCGTTTGTTATCGTCCAGGCGTATTTGATTTTTATTTATCATTTTTGTGTGCGCCCTAGTTCTTAGTTGTTCTTTGTTATGAGTTTTTCTTATTTTTTTCGTATCATTGGCGCGTCGGTTTTTGCGATTTTGGGCGACTTCGAGCGCCATCTCGTGATTGCGATTTTGGGCGATTTGAGCGCCGTCTGTGCGCGACGAGCTCAGCGACTAATCTGGCAACCCTGGGTTGGGGGTCCGCACCAGAAATAGCCAAGGATGGCCAAGCTGCTGATCCAGTGCAACGTGAACCACAGCTGAAGAGCCAATGACCTGCTCAACAAGCATGTGTTGAAGACAAGGGTGGACGCATTTCTAATTTCGGAACCATGCGACTCCCCGCACACCCCCTTTTTTGCTACGACAGCCTTGACAAACATACAGCGATCAGCTGGAGGCCAGGAATCCGACGAGGAAGCTGCTCTCTCATCAAGAAAGGGCGGGGCTATGTAGCAGCCAGATGGGGAGACGCCGCAATCATCTCCGTATACGTTGCTCAAACATCTCCCAGGAGGAGTTCCTGGAACGCCTGGACGACCTGAAAGTAACCGCTCACCCGCTGGCAGAGGCGGGCAGCGTACTCATTGGGGGAGATTTAACGCTTGCTCCCCAACCTGGGACGCCAGAGGTGCCAACCGACGAGGGGAGTTGCTGGAGCGGTGGGTGGCGGCCATGGGCCTATGCCTATTTAATCATGGAACTGTGGCGACATGCGTCAGACCACAGGAGAGTTCGATGGTAGATCTAGCCTGGGCCACCCCGGACATGGTCTCACGGGTTAGAGGATGGAGAGTTCTCTCCGACGTTGAGAACCTGTCAGACCACCAGTACATTCACACACTCTGCCCCGAGCCCCCCTCTTTGCAACGGGAGGGTCAGGCGGTCGAATCTGCTTAAAATGGATGCCGAGAAGTTCGGCGAGCACCTTGCACTCCATTTGGCATGGGGCCCAACCGGAACGGACGGATCCACGGCGGTGGGTCCTGCGGAGTAGACAGGGCGGGTAGTCGCAGACGCGTGCGACGCGGCGACGCCCAGAGTGAGGCAACCATGACCCAAGGAGAGCAACCCACTGGTGAAACAGGCGGGGCTGGGAGGAGCTCCTCGAAACCATAGAGGCGGACCCTTGGGGAGTGCCGTATAAACTGGTCCTCGGCAAACTACGGAAGCCCTCCCCGGGCCCAACGGAGACCTTAGACCGGCGGTAACGGTCCAGCTACTGGACTCTCTATTCCGCCAAGGTTACGCAGATCTCTACAGCGAAGAGAACGGCGACAGTGATTGGGGCTGGTAGAAAGATTCCTGAAGGAGGGCGTGGTCCCGTCGACGTGAAGGACGGCCAGGCTGGTAATGATACCGAAGGCTAGGAACGCGGGAGGGGCCTTACCTGAAGTAAGACCCATCTGCTTGTTAAACGAACTAAGCGAAGCGTTCGAAAGAGTAATCGTGAAACGTCTCAGCGAATGGCTCATCGCAAACCCGGTGTCAGATCTCGCGGACATGCAATTCGGCTTTCAGGCGGGCCGCTTGACGTGCGATGCGCTTCTCCAAGTGCAACGTTTCGCAACGGACGCGATCGTGAGAGGGGAGGTGGCTGTCGCGGTGTCGCTAGACATTACAATTGCCTTCAACAGCATTCCGTGGGGTACCATTAAAAGGGCCCTGAGGGAGAAAGGGGTGCCAAGATACTTGCGGCGAGTGTTGGCTGCTTACCTCAGCGACCCTGAGGTGGTGTTCCCAGAACCAGGGAGGAGGGGGGGGGGGGGGGGATGGGCCGCTGACCGGTGCGTGCTGGGGTTCCCCAGAGGTCGATTCAGGGGGCACTCCTGTGGAACCTCAGCCTCGACGCGGTCCTTCGCGTGTGCAGGAAAGACGGTTGCACGATCGTGTGCTATTTGTATAATACTGTTACAAAAGATAAAATCATCCGTTTTACCGTCCTATCAAATAATCTAGTAGGCATCACAGACAACAGACGTGAAAGACTTCTTATGTTATAAAAAAGAATAAGGTTGCTGTGTCAACCAACATTATTATAAAAGCACTCTTGTTCCAGACGTTAACTTGAACGGTTCTATTTCTCTTTAATACATAATTTTACCATTATATTTTCTGGTGTTTCACTTCGTTTACTTATATCGGAGAACCTTTATATTTTAACTTAAAAGTTATAACATTGGTGTCAGAAGTGTTCCGATTAGAGTCAGTATTCGTGAAAATTGGGAAATATTTTAAGAAGATCACTGCAAAAGAGAAATATTATGAAGATCTCGCTACCATGGGTCATGATATTAAACGATTAATTTGAAATGCATTACCTGGTTGTCCGACAGAAATTCGCGAACAAATAGCATGTGCTAGATTTATTAATGCTTTCTCTGATACAACTCTTCAACAGACTTTAAGGTTAGCTGCACCCACTTCACTTCATCAAGCAATGATTAAAAGTTTAGAAATAGAAGTGAGAAATAAACAGAATCTCAATTTCAGGTACATTCGTCAAATGAAAACTCATCAACCTTTAAATGAGTTAAAAGAACAATCCATTAAATATCAGAATAAAAATATTTCTCCTTCAAATAATAATTCTTAATCACAAAAATATAGTCTGGATACTAAAAAACTTGAAAGAGAATGTCTTTTCTGTAAAAAGAAATATATACTTTTGAATTCTGTTTTTCATTACATAAATCATTTAAACAAAGAGAACAAGAAAAATTGAAGAACTAAAAATATATTAGTAATGATAATCAACCGTGCAGAAATCCAAACTCACAAAGTGAATCACAGGATAGGCCAAGAGCCAGAGCAAAAAAACAAGGTTTGTAATGCAATCTTCTACACACTAAATTTTATTGTTGGAACATGTTCAGGGGTGTCCACTGAATATAAATGCAAGTTGGTGTCGCGGGGGGGTGCCTGCGTTAGCCGCCATCTTGGAAAACACGTTTTATCAAATATCTCGTGAACCGTGCATCGTACGACAAAAATAGTAGAAATCATTTTCGTAGATAATAATATTCTCTACAACTTTTATCCATACATTTTTTCTGTGCAATGCATAGATTTTTATTTGTAGCGCTCCAAACTTTTTTCAATTTGTTTATTGCTAAATATATAGTTAACGGTTGGTGATACATGAAAAATGGTAATAACCAAATTTGTAGAACATAAAATTTCCTATAAATTTTATCAGAAATTTTGTCCGTGAAATGTAGAGTTTACGAGCTATGACGCTGTAAAGGCCGAGTGGACGCAGAATATCCACGAGATTATAATGCTGTATATTGAATCATGCGCCTGTATATTTTAGTAAAGCTGTGGAGTTGTTCACCGAAAAGAACGTTGATCCAAATATTATAGCTCAAGCTGGGGAACGTTTTTTAATTGCGCTGTATGGAGGTGATGAATCGGAAGTGTCTATTAATTCTCTTCGATACAAATGCTTCGGGAAATTGGCGAGTAAGACGAAGCTGAATCTATCACTTCTACCTCCAACCCGAGGTACGGCACGTTACCACTCATTCAGAGCCTATTACCAGGTTCAAACTTGGCTTGGATATTACCATGAACCTGAAAAATGGGGTTGGAAGCGGACTTCAAACGGGCTTGAGCCAGTTCGGACTACTATGGCTCCCGCACCGTCAAGTTTACTGCAAATAATATCTTGCAAATGCACCAAAAACTGCGGGGCTGCCTGTGGATGCCAAAAAGCTGGACTTAAATGTTCAATTATTTGTTCCAATTGTAGTGGACAAACATGCGACAATGTACCTGATACATTTGATGACATCGAAGACGAAATTGATGAAGATGCAACTGTCGATTCATCTCCTTCATCTCTAACGGTGGCAGACGGAGCAGAAGACAGTCTGCAAGGCCATGAGTGTCTTCCTTCATCGTCGAAACAAATGAGACTCACTGCATAAAATAACGTGCCACTTTTTGTATGAAAATAAATGTTTCAGTCCGTTTTTGTCAAAAAATCAATTTGCATCAATTAAACTCTGTTATCCCCTTCTCCACCTTTTCGTTCTCATTATTATTATTATTATTTTTATTATTATTCAACTCAATCAATCTAATCACGGATCTGGGAGTCCGTCACTCAGTGCGTAATGCATTTACCCTGCCATAAAAAAAAATGAATAAATAAATTCATATTATAAATAATCTCTCTATCTACTAAAAAGATTTGTGGAAATACGTGAAGTTGGCGTTTTTAAGACACCTGAAGATAGCGTTTTTAAGACGCATGAAGATAGCAGTTCAAGCAGAACATGGCCCCACATTCTCTGCCGGACCGCGGCTGACAGCGACAAGCTTCACTCGATCGGCCGCATGGCACCGCCTTCCTCGCAATTTATCCCATAGACAAATTGACATATAATTATAAATAAGTGGGTTCGATTAATCTGTCAAATCAGAAATTCTAATTCCAACTCATGGCAATGCATGTTGAAGCCACAGCAGAAATAGCTGTGTGAGGTGCGAAGCGCTGAATCTCTTGGTACATGGGCTCATAACCCATAACTGACGGTTTAGAAATAAAAAAAAAAAAAGAATTGATAAGACGCCTGAAGGCATTCGTGGTTCAGGTCGATGAAACAAGCGTATTCGTGGTCCAGGTCAGAGGGACGATGTTTTTCATAGTAAAAGAGAAGCGCTTCGTATTCGTCGTCCAGGTCAGAGGGACGATGTTGTTCGTCGTCCAGGAGCAGCGCTCCGTAGTATTCGTTGCCCAAGTCGAAGGAACCAGCGTATTCGCGGTCCAGGTCAGAGGGATTTTATTTTTCGTCGTCCAGGTTGTCGGAACAAGCGTATTCGAGGCGCTGCACGAGCCCTGAGCCGAGTTGGATATGAGTCGTAGACGAGCACTACGTAGTCTAGGTCGAAGGAACTGAAGTTAGTAATACAAAAGGTAAAACTGCATGTATTTGAAGTAGGTAGCATAAAATAACAATTTCACCATTTTCAACTGAAAATTGAAAATATAACAAAAATTAAAGAAATAATTAAAACAGTTTTATAAAAAGTCTACGAAGTGAATGGAAAAGTGGTCAGAATTGAAGGAGATGGCAATTGCTTGTTCAGAGCTTTTGTTATATTGCCTATGGAATACGCAAGAGAATCACATGAAGGTAAGACACGACATCGTTGCGTATATTATACAGAATTGGATTGACTACGAAGGTTATATCGTGGGTGATGAATCGCATCGATTACCGATTAATTCTTCTACAGATTATAAGCGTTACATGAGTAAAAATGGTACTCATGCCGGTGATGTCGAATTGTCTGCGGCCGCTAAAATTTTTAAAATAAATATAATAGTTTACCGTTCGGATTATCAAATACCTAACGAATATGGCTCAGAAAATAATAGACGATTCACACTTAAATATACAGGAAACAGTGAAAATGCCCATTATGATGTTATAAGCACATCGCCAGAAACCGTCGTTCTTATGCAAATACATTAAAATTACAACCGATTTGTACGCGATTTGAATGTTCAGATGTAATGTTATTCAACAAGCGTAAACGTATTTGAAAGGTAAAAGAGGTAGGGATGACTGATGAGCAACAGGTAAAGCGCGTAGCATATAACCAATGTGTAGAAAATCAGAAGATAGAAGACAAGATTAGGATTAAAAAAGAAACAAATCGTAGATATAATGATAAAAAAAAATAGAAAAATTAAATCCAATTTGTGAAAAACAGGCGACTGAACTTGAAAGTAATAATGATAAAAAGGAAAATAGCCCGATGAATCATAATATCTGGATTATAGAAGATCGTATCTTAATAAAAAAGGAAAGAATTGAATTTATGGAACAAAGTGAGTGTCAGTTGGAGGAGGAAAATAACGAATTGGCAAACGCGAAATTAGAAAAGATGCGTATAGATGAATTGGGTTTACAGAAAAGAATCGAGCTTATGGAAAAAAGTAAGTATCAGATAGCAGAGGAAAATGAAGGAATGACAAAAGTGAAATTAGAAAAGCGGCATATAAATGAATTGGGTTTAGAGAAAGGGATGGAGCTTATGGAAGAAAGTAAGTGTCGGATAGAGTATGAAAATAAAGGATTGTATCAAGTAAAATTAAAACAGCAGCGTATAGATGAATTGGGTTTAGAGGAGAGAAGTGAGCTTATGGAGAAGAAAGTAAGTGTCAGATAGAGGAGTTTAAGAAAGAAAGAAAGCGCATGTATAATTTGGGTTCAAAAAATAGAAAAGAAAGCTACTAGGACGGTGACATTTATAAAAATAAATTCGCAACTGTGCAAAAATTGGATATTGGGGACATGACCGTTGATTGTAAATATTGCAAAGCTGTCTCATTTGTTAACGAACTTGGAAGGGTCGTAAAGAATTGTTGCCACGGAGGGAAAGTACAATTGCCACCGATAACGGCATATCCGAAAGAATTAGAAGTATTACGCGAAGGTAACGATGAAACTTCAACGCATTTCAATCGATTAGATTGTATAATGATTCGTTTGGATTCGCATCGTGCAATTGTACAACTCCTGATATAGGTGGTTGTGGACCTTATATCATGAAAATTGTAGGAGATGTAAGTTATATGATTTCTACAAGTTTAGAAAATTCAAATAACTCGCGGGTGCGTTATGGACAAATTTATATATCGACGACGGTATAACGAACCAGTTTGTGGTGAAATGGCGGCTCTAATTGTATCTGAGGACGGGTCAATACCGGAAAATTTGGAAGTTCAAGTTTATCCGAGACACGAGAAAAGTATTGGTTAAGTTAAAAAATCATCTGATCATGTTGACCCAATGACATTTCCGTTATTATTTCCAAGTGGGGATCTAGGTTGGAGTTTCAACTTGAAACAAGTCGGAACAACCAAAAAAATTTCACCCGAACAGTATTATGGCCATCGTTTAGCGCTGCGTCCTGACGAAGGACAAAATCCCTCCCCCCTACGGGCTAGAAATAGCTGTATTTTAAATGTCGCATAACAAAACTTAAGCTCTTAATTTGTAAAAAAAAATCAGGCGAATAGCGCCGAGGATGAGGAGATAGCGCCATTGTGTACGAAAAACGCAGAAGGTGACTGTTGGTCAAAGGTTAGAATAAGGTCGGCACCCGTAGAAGTGAGGCACGAAGCACAGAATTTAGAAAGAGAAAAACACAAAAATAAAAGGCGATGAGCGCAGAGGAGTACATGGAAAATAATTTTATGTAAAACGTTTTAGTGAGAAATGTCAGGTTAACATAATGAAAATGAATGTAAAAGTGATTAAAATAATACAAATTGGCTTCGGTGGTTCGATTATTACTGACTTATTCTATTTTGAATCGGGGTTGAATTGGTCTAAAAGTAGAAGGAGTTCGAAAGGGTTACAGTTTCTCGCGGGTCTAATATAATTGGTTGAAGCTGAATAATAATTGAGGGTAAGGTTTCTGATTAGTGCGTAGAATCTTGGCGGGGTGTTAGCGCGAGACGATTGGTTTAGGGAAGCAAGCGGTGAAGCGCTAGTTGCTATTATCGTCATTAAAATAAAAGCGCTATCCCTAGTTCTGAGAATAAGTGCTTCTTTATCTGAGAGCTATTCGTGATTTTTCTTCCCACGTTTCCTCTGTTTAGTCTACTCGACTATCTTTATTGAGTGATAATAGCAAGTGATTATTGACTTGAATTATTACAGGTGTTTATTACTTTGAATTATTGCAAGTGTTTATTGCCCTGAATTATTGCAAGTGTTTATTACTTTGAAGCATTGCAGCTGCGATCGTAAATTAAGGGATTTATTTGAAAGCTAATGTTGAAAGATATAACGGTCAAATCTGAGAAAAAACATATGTACCATACATATATGTATATAAGTTTAGCTGATGAAATAACGGTTAATATAGCAGAGAGAAACCTGAGAGAGCCCACGGAGCGAAAAACATGGGACAGACTGGTGGAGCTCGGTTCCGTCAGATCTGTGTGTCCGTTCCGTGAGCTAAATTCTCGGCGGGTAAGTGATGGATGTAGATAATGAAGTAGGCTCTGTATTATTTGCGCCACTGCTGGCTCTCAGTGGCTCTCACCGCTGTCACACGCTCGCGTATTACAGAGTGAAGCCGCGGTATCCTTCGGCAACTCTGCCGCAACTGCCGCTTGTCTCGGAGATCCAGTTGCTTATTACAGTAATGCAATTTCGGACGAAAGATTTTGCTTCTGAAACGGATGCAAAACTTTACATCTAATTTAATAAAATTTAATAATATATATTTGTTATAATATTGTGGATTTGGGAAGGTAGATGTTGATCTCTTTGAATTTCTTGGGTGCACGTTTATTATCTTATTCTTCATTTAGTAACACATTTTTCATCTCTGTATGTCTAACGTTAGTCTTATCACTATGAACGCACTGGGAAGAAGGAAGAAGGAAGTGAAAAGTAGGTTGGGCGGAGGAAGAGAAAGCCTTAGCCCAGATGTCGCTTTGACAGGATTGAAACTTACAAAAGCGGGAAAGATTCAACCTGCTATTGGAAAGCTTAATCGGCTATTTATTTTAACAATATTTTATATAATTTGATTTGTATTGTGGCAAAACACCCTCCCCGCGATCGAGAGGCGAATCCTCGAGGGCGAAAAGGGGCACAATCGGGCCTAATCTACCTTAATTAATAGAAACTCGGAGGTCCACGGCCCGCCGAGTTGAAGCGTCTTTCACCTTCCTTCCTTTCTTCTGGGCGCCAGGTCGGGTGCGGATTGACTTACCCAGCCCCGATCCAAACTGGGAGATGCCGGCTAACCCTCGAGACTCCCGGCCCGAGGGTCGTGTGTCACGTGACTGAGCACGGCTACCGCAGCGAGGTTTTTATGATAGTCTCAAGGAAATTGGTGCAGGACAGGGAACAGAAATAACCGTACACTGGGCAGGTATTATGTTAACAATGGCGTGAAAACTGGCATTTATTACCTTTGCAGCCAGTGTACACGTAATCCTGGCCCTCGGCGCACTCACTCACTCTTTACACTCCGTCCTAAACGTCGAACTTTTGATTGCTAGATATTGATACCGCTCGGCGGTTACAACTCGACTGCCGGCTCGGGCACATTGTCTCACCGGCCGGTCCCCCCTCCCCTTTCTTATGAGTTCCGTCGGAGGTACTCAGACCCGACAAAAAAGGTTTTCGCTTCCAGCGCTACAGTATAAATAAATGAAAATAAATTTGTTGGATTTTATATATAGGAGAGAGGTTGATAGATTGGTCTTTGATTATTTTAGTAAACTTTGTTTAATGGTTAAGTATATTAGTTTATTATTATTTTAGTACAGGAAGTCTTATTATTTGTTATGGATTTTAACAAATAATTGTAACGTGTGCTGTTAGCATGCGTTCTATAGTAACGACGAATTAGGACTAGAGAGAAGGAGAGCGACACGCTTCAAAAGTCGTGACGTAAGGGGGGAAGAATACCTGTCCCTCTTTAAGAGACAATAGCAGACTTCTAGCTTAGCAGGTAACGAGCTAGATGTCTACACATACATGGTTACTGATACAAAATCAAACACCAAATTGATATATTCAAGCGGCTATAACTCAACAAAATTATATAAATAAATATATTTATGTAAATTTAATCTAATATATATCGACAATAATTCTTGACTGAAGGCGCATCATAAATAAATAATAAACAAATCATCAATTTCTCTCTCTCTCATGCTTTTTTCTTCGTAGATCAAAGAAGCTGATGAATACGGTACAATAATTGTACTTCATGAACAAATGCGTAAGAAAATTCGTACATCACCTGCCGAACAGATCATGATTTTGTTGCCGCAAAACAGAATAACCTGTTGGTGGAGAAATAAAATGAGAAAAAAAATAATGAAAACGGGTTATTCATTTTTCGTAACTCGTAATTTGATATTCCAATACGTTTGATAATAGCGATACGGGTATCGTGTGGTATGCGACGACAGAGAGACGGGGCAAGCCTCGAGCGCGCGAGTTGCGATTGGACTCGTGCATACATTCGGTAACTCGTTACAGCGCCGTATTCGGTCGTTAGACAAGTTTTCTCACAAGCTTTTAAAATTTTTCAGCTTTTGGCCAAGCTTGTGTCGTTTGTCGTCGATGGCTTGTTGATTCCTGAATCTGGCGAGTGCGTAGATTCTCACTTTCAGAAGATATTTGAGTGCATGCATGCGATGTTCCCGACACGGGTGCTCGGAATCAAACCATTGCGGCACTTTTTTATCCGTCATAAGCACGCAACCGTGCATCGTTTTTTTGAGAACATCCTCTTGGGCCCAGTAATCTCCAATCGTATTATGAAAATGCTGGAGTTGCACGAAGACGACTTTTTTCAGAACATCTTGTAGGCGCGTCAGTTTTGTAATTAATGGTTCATCTTCGTTTAGATTCTCATACTCTCTCGCTGCCAGATAGAATTCGTCGTTGGTTATTCGCTCCATAGGCGTCTTTGCAAGAACATCGCGACACTGAGAGCAATTGAACTTAGTGATTGTGCGGAACGCCACAAAGCCACTCAAATATGCTAAAGCGTTCTGGTCGTAGCCCTTGAGCGTTGAGGTCGAATTGGGCATCCTGGGTAACGCTTCGAATATCCTCTTCCATCTGCTCGATATCTGTCACAATTTCAGAATCTTGTTCCGGCGTTGTAAAATCAACAATATCGACCTCAGACTCCTGTGTCTCAATCAACGGAGCATGGAGAAGTTGAGGAACTTCAGGACATTGCGAATTGCCTTTCTCTGGAGCATAGATGTCTTTGCTGACTATTGCTATTATATGCTTTAGCGAGATGCGTGCCGTCCGAGCTGTTGGATTTGCATTAAATCCCCCACGTTACACCTAGTTGAAGTTTGGATCGTTCTTCGAACGGTTTTTCAAAGATGGGATTTCCGGATTTCTCTGATCTGAGTATGCATGAGGGGGTCGACAAGATATATCCGGCATCTGAATTCACCCCTAAAAACAGCCCTGAGTGCAGCTACTCATAATGAGCAGTGAAATCTCATATATTGGATTGCGCGATGGAACAGAAAGAATGAGCCACCTAATATTGATAGGGAACGTGTGTCTCGACCAGTCACACTATTTCCGGGAGTACGATAATTTACAAAAAATGGCGCGGGTACATCCGGTATGAAAAACCTCGGTTCGAGAGCGAAAAAACCGTTTTTGAGTACGACGCGAGTGAATGTGCCACCTCATATTGATAGGGAACGTGTGTCTCGACCAGTCACACTATTTCCGGGAGTACGATAATTTACAAAAAATGGCGCGGGTACATCCGGTATGAAAAACCTCGGTTCGAGAGCGAAAAAACCGTTTTTGAGTACGACGCGAGTGAATGTGCCACCTCATATTGATAGGGAACCTGTGTCTCGACCGGAAAGACTTTTTCCGGGAGTACGATAATTTACAAAAAATGGCGCGGGTACATCCGGTATGAAAAACCTCGGTTCGAGAGCGAAAAAACCGTTTTTGAGTATGACGCGAGTGAATGTGCCACCTAATATTGATAGGGAACGTGTTTCTCAACCAGACAGACTATTTCCGAAAGTACGATAATTTACAAAAAATGGTGCGGGTACATCTAGTATGGAAAATCTCGGTTCGAGAGCGAAAAAAACGTTTTAGAGTAAGACACGAGTGAATGTGCCACCAAATATTTATAGGGAACACGTTTCTCGACCAAACACACTATTTCCCGAAGTACGATAATTGACAAAAAATAGCGCGGGTACATCCGGTATGAAAAACCTCCGTTTCAAGAGCGAAAAAACCGTTTTTGAGTATGACGCGAGTGAATGTGCCACCTAATATTGCTAGGGAACGTGTGTCTTGACAAGACAGACTATTTCCGGAAGTACGATAATTTACAAAAAATGGCGCGGGTACATTCGGTATGAAAAACCTCGGTTCGAGAGCGAAAAAACCTTTTTGAGATCGAAGCCGGTGAATATGCCTTTTAATATCGATAGAGAATGAGACTCGAAGGCCAATAACCCTCTATGGGAATCGAATTGCCAACAAAAACCATGAGTGAACATGGTACTCAGATCAAATTCAAGATTTTGCAGGAATTAGACGAACTTTCGATCCAGATGAATAAGAACACAGTTATGCATAGTCACATTCAAATTAATATTTCATTTTTCATTGCGGTAATGATGGTGGTACGATATATTATTTTTGTAATATTTCGTTCTCCTCTTTCTTACCTTCACCCTTGCGCCCCCCAATTACCCCGATAACCTAGCCCTAGCCCGCGAAGACCCTGGTATTCGCCACCGCGGCCCCTCCATCCTCTGCCCCTCGACCGCTGGTGACCTTCGCCACCACGGCCCTGCGACGCCGGTCCCGGGAGCCCGCCTGCCTCCACCTCAGTTTCATCACCGTCGTCCAATGCAAAACAATTTCGAATTTCTAATTGGCACCTACAAAGTGACCTGAGATTAATTTACTGACGAACATTACTAGACAATTCTAAATTACGCGCCAAACAGGCGCAATCTACAGGTTGAGGATAAAGTTCAGAAGCACCTGAATAATTTGTCAAGAATAGCTGTATGAAAAATCGTCTGACGTCAAGTCCCTTGTACTTTGCAACAAGCTATCTCATGTCAATTTTGGATTTAACCTGATGATACAATTCTAAGGTGATTTTAAGCGTTACTCTATTTTAGCAGAAGATACATAATATGTCTTTCTTTCGACTTAGATTGGAAGACTCCACTTTCTTTCAAGCACTTTCGCCGTTGATCAAAGTTTCCCGTAGATATCAAAATATTACCAGAAAACATTAATGAGGTTGTCTTTGCGAATACTCATTCCCATGGAAGATATTTCAACAAAAAGCCTTCAGGTTACGTGAGATGGATCTCATCATGTTCCGAAACTTGACCTCCAAGTAAATGACAAAGGTCTTTTGAAGGTCAACTTGAAGATCAACAACGGAAATTCTATTTCATACTTTTAATTTATGTCATGTGCCTCTTTCACTAACTCTGCTACCGCTACGTGCGTATGGTAGGCAGCCTCCTGATTGGTCTGAACGCGCGTTGACCAGATTGCACCGCACAGGATGGTCAGGTCACGGCCACCGCAACGTACAGGATGACGGCAGCAACGTCAAAAATGGGGACACAGAACCAAAATTTGCGGTCGAAAATTTGAGATCATATATTTTTTAAATCAGTTGAGATCACAATGACTTCCAGATTCTGCTCTTAGGTCAAATCCGAGGTTACTATCGCATTTATCGTTGAAAATTACAACCGCAAACAGATTTACCCATTCATTCACAATCTTTTACGACAAACCCATGTACATTTATTGCAAATCGGAGAATAAATAATATCGACATACGGGAGTTGCTAGGCGTCTCCCGGCCTTGGCCCGGTGTTCCTCGGGCTTGATAGGTGGCTACGGCGGAGGCCCGAGCGCCGCGTCCCCTGAAGACCAGCGCTCCGCTGGTCCCACCGGCTGCTTCCGTGGAGGCTGAGTGAATGGATCAAATAAACCCTTGTTTAATCAGAGCATCATGCATAATCGTATTATAGAATAATGTATCATTTCCTCGCAGAATCATATGACATTTCACATTATGATGTATCATCTGATTTTCGCATCGTAATGTTTCCAACGAAAGTTACATTGTTCGATAAAGCCGCCATATTTAAAATTCTAATCTTTTTTTCGGTCAAATCTCTGAAGCTACGTCAAGGCCAGCTTCATTTTTTCAAATGAAACCAAGTATTCCGTTTTCGTTCACATTATTACCGACTTAAAGACAAATTGCTCATTCCGACTAATAAAATCATGTCGAAATATGCCGTATCTTCAATTAGTTGAAAATGAAAATTAAATAGTACATTGTGTATCAAAGGCGGGAAGGCGCATTCCTCCCTTTGTGCACACGATACCCCTTTTGAAAACGCGAAATACTGAGAAAAAAACCCAGCGGCTGAGCCCCTCCACCTAACAATATATGTTTCTAAGCACGAAATAAAGTTCAAAAAAACAAATCCAGAACACAATAAATCGTATTTTTAGTAATACGTATTTGTAACGCTAAGAGACACTGTATTCGCTTCTGTCTGATTACATTGTGCCCGCTCGAGCCGGGCGGAAAGACCTTGTCCACCCACTTGCGAATCGGCCTGAAACGCGGTTTCTCCCGCCTGCTATGCATACACGAAATGACGAATTTTCAGAGGAGTCGTACAAAAAATCCCTTTCTCTAATAAATTAAGGGGCTACATTCATGCAAGGGTCCTTGAAAACATTCCGCAAAACAAATAATTCAAATTTTGCGATTTTCTGAATTTGACTCGAAATCAGTAATAATGTCATCGGAAAAAATTCATGGCTCCATTTACAAAAGTGGACTCGACCTTGGCGTAGATTCGGGGCCTTCACCAAAAAAAAAAATACAATCATCCAGTAGGCCTGCTCGAACGATGCAACTTTCATCTGAACTATTTTTCGATATTATGAATAGTTTCAGTGCTACTGCTCTGTAACACTTCAAGTGTTTCACCCTGTATGTAAGACATAGCCGCTTATATTAGTTATTTTTTGAAAGGGTGGTTTTCCTCTGTGCGCTTTTGCACGCGTTGGACACATTGAGGGTTAGGGCATGTTATAATCTTTTTTCATCGACAGTATCAGCTGAGCGTCATTCATCGTTCGTCTTTAATTTCGTGCCGAGAAAACAGTGGCCCGCCACAATGTCATCATTGTAACGGCAGCGGCGCTATGGACAGTCGTAGCGGCGACTGTGCATACACAAATCACCCGGAATATTCGCGACATTTCAAATACAAAAGAATATTGATTGACTGGAATCAGATAAATTTCCCTTTATACCTTTGCTCTTGGTATCCCAAGTTTATTAAAAGATAATAAATGCAACATTCAGTTTGCTTGCCAGTGGCCAACTCTTCTCGCCACACCATCAATAATTATGAAGCCGAAGTTAGAAACGCTATGGTAACGGAATATCAGTAAAAAATCATTATCGCGCAATGTTCGAATGACTTCTCAAGGAGTTGGCTTTTCAAACTAAGAGTATGCTTTGTGTATGATAGTCTACTAAATTACGAACATTACGAAGCTGCAGTAACGTTATTAATTTCATCCTCGCTAATACCTGAAGTTGGCGTACTCGTATAAGCTGATCGTAGAAGAAATGTTACTCACTCAAATTAGCTGGGGGCTGGGGGCTCTCCTCAGCAGAGGTTTGCGTATTTTCTGTAAAGGTCAATAAAAATTACAATGTATTCAAGCGAAAGATACTCATCTGATTGTTCATATCAACGTCGGCACTTTGATATGTTTTTACGACTGATATTTCTGTGCAACAGATTTTTTAATACGAGCAAAGGTCAGGAAAATATACGCGATTTGTTCCGCAATACCTGATGTAAGGTTATCTATTGATGCAGATTAATATTCTGTAGATCGGAAGAGGAGAATGAAAAGGGAAAAGAAATTTAGTCTTACACACGTGTATGGTTATTAGAAAACAATGGTAAACTTTTATTTCGCTCGAGGCGTTCGTGATAGCAGCTCGTGCTCAACTGACTCTAATGCATCATCGTTAGACGAGACGCATCTCGATACGCTCGCAACCTCGCCGATACCTCGGCGCTCTACTTATACCGACGTCGCACGCTTTGAACTACCCCAATACTTTCACCAATCAAGCGCGTGCGAACTCTCTTCGTGTACAAACTCCCATACTTGCACGCATCTCGTGAAACCTGTCTCGCGGAAGTGCTTTCGTGAAAACATCGGCCTTCTGATTTTTCGTAGGAACATACTCAACGAGAATCTCGTTCTCGTTATACTTCTCCCGAATATAATGGTATCGAATATCGATGTGCTTGGTTCGCTTATGATACTCGGGATTCTTTACTAATCTAATAGCACTCTGATTGTCTACATTTATCACAGTCGCTCCTGCACTCTGACATCCGATGTCTCGCATTAGCTTTCTAAGCCAGATCGCTTCTTTCGCCGCCGCCGCCGCTGCGACATACTCAGACTCGGTAGTGCTGAGTGTAACGATTTTCTGTCTTTGCGAAGACCACGTTATCAGACCACCCGCAAGCTCGAACAAATACCCGGTCATCGACTTTCTCGTTTCGACATCGCTCGCGTAGTCTGCGTCGGAATACCCTATCACCCGTAGCTCGCTTCCACCGTCGCGAAACTCTATTCCGAAGTCGCTCGAGCCTTCCAGATATGCAATGATTCTCTTTACTGCGCGCCAGTGGATCAAGCCGTGCTTGTTAAGAAATTTACTCACTGAATTTACTGCGTACGCAATGTCCGGCCGCGATACAATCGCCACAAACATTAACGCTCCAACAGCCTCGCGATAAGGCACGTTCGCGACCTCCTCCTCACCTTCTATCAACGGGCACAGCACCGTATGCGGATCAGCCGGCATGCTAACAATTTTTGCATCATTCATTCCGAAACGCTCGATCACACTTTTCACGTACGCGCTCTGGTGAATAAACATCGATTTTTCCTCGCGATTTCGCTCGATCTCCATACCGACAAATAGACTAGTATTACCGAGAGTGATTTTGAACTCGCTTCTCAAGTACTCGAGCACCGCTTTTATTGCTTGTTTACTTTTTGCCGCGATCAAACCGTCGTCTACAAATAATGCTAAGTAAACCGGTCCTTCTTTCACGCGTCTGACAAAAATGCACTTATCGCCTTCGGCTTCCTCGAAATCGAATTCTTTTAAGAACTCGCGGAACTTCGCGTTCCAGCACCGAGGTGCTTGTTTGAGTCCATATAAGGACTTTCGCAAGTGACACACTACACTCTTCCGCGCACTCTCGTCGTCTCTTCGTTCTTCGAGCCCCTGTGGAAGTTCCATGTAGATGTCCTCTCTGAGATCTCCGTAGAGGAACGCCGTCTGCACGTCGAACTGAGCAAGTTCGAGATCCTTCGCTGCAGTCACCGCAAGCAACACCCTGAGCGAGTCGTATCTCACGACGGGCGCAAAGGTCTCGGAAAAATCAATTCCGTGTTGTTGCATGAACCCGCGGGCACATAGTCGAGCCTTGTATCGAATGATTTCTCCGTCCGTGTGTCGACGAAGGCGAAAAACCCACTTCGAATCGATGACTTTCATCCCAGGCTTTTTCGCAACTATATCCCACGTACCGTTCTCTTGATGCGCCTCGAGTTCCTTGTCGATCGCCTCAATCCACTCTGCCGCATCTCGACTCGTTACGGCTTCGTCGTATGTGCTCGGCGGATTGTATTCTGCCACATTCGACTGATAACGTGCAGGCCTTTGCAAGCCTGCACGATCTCGTAGACTCGGAACTCTCGCATCTCTGACCGCTCGCCGATTGTTTTCTTCCGCTCTCACCTCCACACGCTCGTTCTCCGCCAGCAAGAAAACCTCCTCGTCTTCTTCGTCCTCGATCTCGATGATGTCGTTGTTCTCAACAACGTTTTCTTCTCGTCGCTGTTCACCCACGCGACCATCGGGCAGTCGAATTCCGCCGTCTTCGTCGTCGCTCGTTGTTTTCTCAGCTTTCGTTAGCTGCTCCTTAAACACGACATCCCGCGACACGACGATCTTCTTCGTGATCGGATCAAACATCCGATAATTCGACGATTCTTTCTCGTACCCGACAAACCACATCCTTTTCGACCTCGCGTCGAACTTTGTTGTGTGTTGCTTAGGCACGTGCACATAAATTTCCGATCCGAATATGCGCAGATGCTCCAAGTTCGGTTTCTTCTTCACCCACAACTCGTACGGCGTCTTATCGCCTCGCACTCCCGCGCGATTCATCACGTACACCGCTGTACTCGCGGCTGCCGCCCACAATGTCACCGGGAGTCCTTTCGCGAACAACATTGTACGCGCGCTCCCGATAATTGTCCGATTTTCCCGCTCGGCTCGCCCGTTCTGCTCGGGCGTATACGGAGCTGTTGTTTCTCTCTGAATGCCGCGAGCCTCGAGATGTTCGTCCATTCTTTTATTGCGAAACTCTAAACCGTTGTCAGAGCGTAGCACTCGCATAACTTTCCCGAACTTCGTCTCGACCAGCTTGTCGAACACTCGAAACTTCTCGTATACCTCGCTCTTGTGCTTTAGGAAATATATAAAGCGATAGTTCGAGCAATCGTCTTTAAAAGTTAACAAATACCGCGCGCCGCCGGGAGTTGCGACCGACATCGGTCCACACACGTCTGTGTGAAACACCTCGCCCGGCACCGTTTGTTCTCGCTCGCGACGCTTCCGGAATGGATGTCTGTGCGACTTACCGAGTTGACAAGGATCACAAAAGAAATCGTCCTTGTCAGAAAATTTCACCCCACTCACGAGGCCCTTGCTGACCAATTCGCGCACCGTACGTCCGTTCACGTGGCCGAGTCTCTCGTGCCATACACGCAAACTCGCGGTAGAAACGTTCGCCTCGATCGCGCTTTCCCCGGAAATGACTCTAAAAAGCATCCGATAAATCTCGTTTTGCACCTTCACTCCCATCGCGAGCACCTCGTCACATCTCATGATTTTAACAAATTTTTCTCCGAACACCACGTGGCGTCCGCCTTTCGTCGCGACGCCGACCGAAAATAAATTTTTCGTTACCGCCAGCACGTGGAGAACATTTTCGATACGCGCACTCTCCCACGATCCGTCGACGAATTTTTCGATGGGAATCGTTCCCTCGCCCACGACTGCGCAATCCTTGCCGTCGCCCAGCGTGGCCGAACTGCCATCGGTAACTTCCCGATAGTCGACGAACCACTCGCGCTTATTAGTTATATGCCGTGACGCTCCGCTGTCGGTCAGCCAGATCTCTCGCAGATCGGCGGCCAGCACGTCTTTCACGCTCGCGATTCTCGACACACTTTTCCCCCGCTTTCCGCTCTCCGCCGTGTCCGCCATAAACGCACAATCTCTAGACTCACGCGATTCACTGTTGTCCTGCTTGGCTTTCGATTTTCGTTTCGACTTGCACTCGCGCGTGTAGTGTCCTTTCTGCTTACATTTGAAGCACTCGACGTCCTCCGGATCACGTGGTTTCCCCGATGATTTCTTCTTAGGTTTCGCACCCGAACTTTCACCTCGCTCTGATCTGTTGTCTCTTCTCAGAGCCGAAAAAGCACCCGCGGCATCCTTGCTCACGGTCATTCGCGCTTCTTCGGGGATCAACCTTTCCTGTAGATTGTCCATCGTCTGCCGCTCCGGATCGACGCTATCCCACGCCGTCTGGAACGCCGCAAACTTTGGCGACAAGCTTGCAAGCACCTTCGCGATCACCGTCACGCTCGACACAGTCTCACCCACATCCGCCAGATGTGCGACCATATTCTGCACTTTAGCAATATGGCTAACCACAGAGTCTCCCGGAGACATTTGATACTCGTGGAATTTTTGCGTGAGCATCAATCTGTTCGACGCCGATGTTCGCTCGTGCACTCTCACTAGTCCGTCCCACATGTCCTTCGCAGTTGTACACACGATTAACGGTTCGAGCTGCTTCGGCTCCAACGTGGACGATATTAAATACATCGCACGTGCGTTGTCTTTTTGCCATGCCAGCCGCAACGCTGCCTCCGCAGGCATTGCCCGTTCACCGCTCACGACATCCTGCACCCCATAGACCGTAAATAATGCGCGCACTTGAAACTTCCAGCACTGAAAATTCTGTCCGTTGAATTTCGTGACATTACGCGCCGAGATGTCTTCGGACATTCCGGAATCGAAATCGCCAGCACGCTCACGCTTAGCAACAATTCCAAGATGGTCGCACCGGCACCGACCTCGTGTTCGCACGCCCTTTTTTTTCTTCCAATTCTCTACACAAAATGCGCAGGCAGGGTTACTGGGCCCATAACCTATTGATGCAGATTAATATTCTGTAGATCGGAAGAGGAGAATGAAAAGAGAAAAGAAATTTAGTCTTACACACGTGTATGGTTATTAGAAAACAATGGTAAACTTTTATTTCGCTCGAGGCGTTCGTGATAGCAGCTCGTGCTCAACTGACTCTAATGCGTCATCGTTAGACGAGACGCATCTCGATACGCTCGCAACCTCGCCGTTACCTCGGCGCTCTACTTATACCGACGTCGCACGCTCTGAACTACCCCAATATTATCTAATCAAACACAGCACCCAAATTTCATCAAATGCGAGAGAAACTCAAATGAATTTTCCGAAGTATAAAATCTTTGTCCAGCTTTACATTAGCTCAAGACTTCACGAAAGCTGAAGGTATGCAATTTTCAAAAATTGTAAATACGCAAAAAGTTCAGATATAACGTAAAACCAATGAAATCTTTCTATTAATATTCGTGGATGCTATGAATATCAATAAAATACCCCGGCTCAAATCAACGATCATGTGATCGCAGAACAAACTTGTCCATCCTTGTCTTTTAGAGAACAGATGATAACGAGTACAATTCGGATTTAGCATATCTCCCGATTCTTAGCTAGGAATCGTGGTACACCTCCAATAAATACAAATTGCACTTACCTTGCTCGTCACTGGCCATCATTCGTGCTGCACGGTTGAAATGCCACTGGTGCCGATGCGCGAGCGGTGTCGGTCGCGCATGCGCACTGTAGCTAACTGAACGGAGAACTGAAAGAAGCTCTCACACGGCTATTGCCGATAGATCGTGGTGGATCGTACACAATGGCTGACGATCAGGAAACAACAGGTGAGATGATATCGAGATCGAAATAGATTCAGAGAAACGTTGCTATTTAATTATTGTATATTTCTAGGCGAAGAATTTTCTCGGGCATTCTCTAAAAATTCTTTTAGGAATATCGATTTTCGTGACTTTCAATTTTTGCAGTCTTTGAATACCAAGAGGCGACTGAAAACTCTGACCAGATTCTAAAAAATCAGAAACATTTTGACGTTCATGGAAGAACTTTCTCCAAATTTTAAATGCTAAACTCTATTTTTAATCATCGAATCTTTCTTTAAAAAATTCATTTTGGAGTGTATCAATTTTTCTACTATTATAAAAATTATTGACATGATTATACTCCTTGTTCCTTGCAAATTTCAAAAAAAAGTTTTGAAATTCAACCTGCGCCATATTGAAAAAAATAGAAGCGAAGAAATTTCACATTTTCCGTTGAAAAACCATACATGAGTCATTCTTTGGGTTGAATTCATGTCTGATCATGGCTGGAGTAGTTGTGAGATAAAACAAATGGATGTAAACAATATGACAGTATTTCTAATTTCAATTTATTACATTGACAGGATTTCTTTACGAGCTAGAAGTTTATGAATTACGCGCTGACGTAGAAACATCGCCTTGGAATGAAGCAATAGATTAGTTCACTGAAATGCCGAAACATAAAACTAACAATCACGTCAAATAGAGTCCAGAATTATTCTGTATTTGAGTCAACCCACCTACATTTTTCATAAACATCATTAATCAAGCATTCATTCCTACTATTTATATTGCTACATACATCAGTCTTCATCGCTATCACTGTTGATCCCGGCATTGACCTCTTCTATATCAAAGAGTCCTGAAAGGATGTTTGCCGGTCTTATAATGTTTTATAAGTATCGAGCATTCAATAAATAATAAATAATCGCAGCAATGTGTGAACAGCATCCAACGATACGTTTGCCATTTGGATTCTGATGTTTCTATGTCGGCGCATAATTTATAAACTCCTTGCCACCAAAGTAGCCAGTGCCGGATCTAGGCACTAGGCTGAGTAGGTGGCAGCCTACAGGTCCCCACCATTTGAGGGCCCCCACCAACTTCAACTCATATTCACTGACCGATCAAGTTTGGAAAATTGAGGAAAATTGTTTTTCGAAGTTTGAAAAAAAAGTTATGAAGCAAACGCGAAAGCGTTACGTATATTTTAAATTCTCAGCCAGGTAAATCTTTATTTCGAAGATTGCAAATTAAAACAGAGTATTAAAAAAGTCAGTCAAATTTAATCACGCTTAGATTTCCACAAACATAAGTACCATCATTATTGGGATCCAAAGTGGAGGTGTGGCTAGTGATAATGGCGGAGTAAATGGGTCATATCGGCTGATATTGGTGACAAAAAATGTCATTTATCGACGTTTTTTCAATCAACATTACATTTTTGCTGCTCTGGTGTTCACGATTATCCCTATTAAACTCAATATTTTATTACAGAATCTTCATAATCTCGTTTTCAAAGTGAGATACGACCCACTTACTTAAAATTACCGCCACCCACATAGCGTATCGTTCAACTTTGGTTACCAATAATCGACGAGTAGTCTGTTTTACCGATAAGACTAAAATGCTGAACCGCCGATGGTAAGTTACTCACCTAACCTCAATAATATTCGTTTAACATGGGACAATAGTAATCAGTTCTCTCCAATTGTTGGTCAATACTTTGGCGACGTAAAATATAGTCCGAATACGTAGCTTTTTAAATGTTTTCGGATCATATATATCTAACGTTGCAGAATAATTAAGATATATCACGGCAAATAATTTATTTCGGCGTGAACTATAATCAATCATAGTATTTGTTTATGATTCTGATTCTGATGAACATGGAATTCCGAAAGTAAGTATAACTAAAAATTCAACATTTTCCGTCAAAAAATACAAGAATATACAATGGATGAACTTAAACTTATACTGCATACTATATACATTTTAACTCTATTAAATATCAATGAATCGATAATTTTTTATTAATCATTATCAAGGTACTTTCTATAATGAACAACAGACAAGTTGATCGTCATAAAACCCCACGCCATTATCAAGCCGGCTCTGATAAACGTAAAAATGCTAAGGAAAAACAAAAACGGGAGTCCGAAATTCTCTCGCAAACACATCGGCTAACTGATTTTGTCATAAAGAGACCAACAACTTCGACGGCTTTACAAAATCCTGACGAAATAGTACGCCGAGAAACATTATTCAACTTTTCGCGAAAATAGTAGAATGGAACGTCATACAGCAGCCTATCAAAATCATTGATAAAATATGATCAAATCAATAATTTTTTTTTAGAAGATAGCTGAGAATGACGCTGCTATCAACGATCCCACAATATTGGACGGGCCAGTGAAAAAAGATCATGTGAGTGCAACATAGTATTTCTAAAATGACAAAATGATACAAAGTAACATATTTATGAAGATTGAACCGTTGTTTTACATTTTAGAGCAATATTGACCGTGACGACGTGGTTAATGATACGATTTCTGAAGAAGTGAACAGATTACAAACTGAAGACGAAATATTTTCAGACTGTGATATTGGTACGTGGCCGGACAATATGAAAGATCATATCAGTTATTGGTTAAAATTAGGTAGTAACAAAGTCCAAAATTGTGATGCGGAGCTTTTCAAACGTGAATCAGTCAAACAATATGATAAGAATTTCACCAGAACATGCCAAATGAGTATGTTTGAAAGAAAACACAAAAATGGTGAAACCATCAAACGGGAATGGTTATGTTTTTCCCCAAGCAATGGAAAACTTTACTGTTTCTTTTGTAAATTATTGAATACGGTTGAAACTCAATTTTCACATGGTGGATATTGCGACTCGAAAAACGCTAGCGATCGTTTGATAAAGCATGAGACCTCTTCGGCTCATCTCAAGAATCGGGACGGATCGATTTCGAACTTATCCAACAATTGGACGACGAAATAAACTATTGGCGGAATGTACTCAAAAGAGTAGCATCCGTGATTCTCTTTGTTAGCGAGCGTGGTTTACCTTTTCGAGGAGACAACGAAATTATTGGTTCTGCACACAACGGTAATTATCTTGGGTTGCTCGAATTACTTGCCGAGTATGATGATTTTCTGGAAGGACATATTGGAAATCATGCGAACCCTGGGCGAGGCCACGTCAATTACCTCTCTTCGACAATTTGCAACGAATTTAGACAGTTGATCGCTCGACGTGTATTCGATGAAATTATTCGCCGAATTAAACATTCACAGTATTATTCGTTTACTCTTGATTCTACAAAAGATGAGGGTCACATAGATCAATTAGTTTTAATCTTTCGTTACATAGAAGAAAATGGTGGTCCGGTCGAGAGATTTTTGACTTTTATGCCAAACCAGGGTCATAAAGCGAAGATATGTTTGACGGCTTGATGAATTTTTTAAATGAGAAACGTCTTAATATAAAAAATCACCGTGGTCAGTCATTGATCGTACTATTTTGAGCACTGAATATGATCTGATGAAAGCATTGGACATTTCAGACATCATCGATGATTTTGCTAAGAAAAACGCAAGAAAAGTACGACTTTAAATTTAATATAGAACTAGATCGACGTATTGTACCAAAGAAAGTGCCCCACTTACTGTAATTTAGAAATTATATTAACATAGTTCATTATTACATTTGCAATAAAAAATTATATACTGATGATGGTCTTTACTTCCTTAACTGGGCCTCCACCACCTGTCCGCCTACAGGCCCCCACACCCTTCAATCCGGCACTGATTATGATGTTGATAACGATAATAATTGTAAACTCGATAATGATAATGAAAATGTAGAAGAAAATGACTCTATAAGTGCTATTGATAATGATAATGATGAACACATTGATAATGACCACGATTATGATACAAGTGGTGAGAGTTTTTCGTGTGCTGCTGATACTGCCAGCTCTGGTAGATCAGGTAACAGTGAATCGGAATATGTTGTTTAGAGCTTCGACGTCTCACAACATATCAGAAGGCAAAATCCGAAGAGGCATGTAAGAATGATACTATTTTACGCTCGAACGATTTGTCAGATTTGTTTTAGCAATATATCTTGGACGGAGAATCCAATGACCCTTACATCAGACAGACGGGCCTACCTCTGTATGCGCATATGTACTCGGAGGAGCAATTGAATATTATCGAAGCTGAGGACAGTGTCGTTCATTTGGATTCCACGGGCTGCGTTGTTCGTAAGCCAAAGGATGTTAGATGTAAACGGATTATGTATTACGCCGTGGTAATAAACAAAAATAGTACCGTTATTCCTATTGCTGAAATGGTAAGTTCAGAACACGACATCGCATCGATAAGTACATTTAAAAAAAAATATCGTCACTTTGTGAACACGAAAAATGTAACCTGGCCAATGTTCCGTGTCATGGTTGTGGATTGGAGTTGGGCATTGATTAATTCCGTTATGAATGAGTGGAACATGATACCCGTAACCGATTACTTGAGAGACGCATTCGACTGCTTAGCAAATAAAATAAATCCCAATTCCAATCTTATAGTTGTTCATACTTGTTGTGCACACTTTCAAAAGCGCGTCTCCACCAATATTCACGAAAGATTTCCGAAGCACCTGCATGTTAAGAAATTAGTCCTTGAATATGTCGGTCTAATGATTCACTGCCGTACGATGGTAGCTTTGGATGAAGTTTTTGACAATTTCGTAACCGTACTTCTTACCACGTGTCAAGATCAAGCCAGCGACTGTCTTGTCAGACTTGATGGATGACATCACTTAAGAAAACGTATTAACGATTCGAGTGAACTCATTGAAGATGAGGATCACGCGGAGTTTGCGCTAGATGAAAAATCGGGGGGCGCGATTTTTGCTGATTCTCCGTTTTACAAGCATTATTATGCCCGACTTTTGAGAGTCAAGAGTAATGTCATTACGGGAAACAATGATAAAAAGTACAATGCGCCTGAGATCGCGGAATACATTGCTCAAAGTCTTATGCCGTATGCCCCTATGTGGTCTGCTCTGCTACTAAATTACGTCGCACCGAACCTTGAGAGATTGAGTAACGCAAATGTTGAGTGCCATTTCAACATAGTCAAAAAGGAAGTTTTGAACGGTCAGGTCAACTTGAAAATTGAAAGGTTTTTGAAAAAAATGAGCGATTACAAAAAACGGTTATGTGCAGAGGCGGCCTTTATTTTTCCTCTAAAGCTTTCGAAAAGTCGGTGACGTGGAGCGCTAAATCGTTCGGGGCGAAGTGAAGATAGTCCGAACAACCCGTTGGTGCAAGAAATGTGGCAGCGCAAAAGAAAGGCGCAGTATAGCCATTTAGAAGGTCGTTTGCTCGGTAAAATTACAAAAAAGATAAAGACTGAAAATATTAAAACAAGTACTCCAAAATCATTATGTAGCCCGAACGTTTCATTCGTGAATCATGAGCAATCGCTATTGAATCGAAGTGACAACTCTACTCACCACAACGCCTTACCTAACGGATTGTTCATGGACGCCGAGTATTATATGCAGATTACGGATCACAAGTTTACTATTGGAATATATTCTTGTAGAACTGGCGCTCCAATTATTGGATTTGATGATTTTCATCTTTTCTCGGATCAGTTCCGAACATTGCGCAAGAACACGTGGATCGACGGGCGGTGATAGACGCTTTCGCGGTCACCATGATAAGCGATTCCAAAGAGGTAGCTTACGTTCCCACCACGTTTACCAGCTATTTGCTTGGAGACTTGAGTGACAAAGACAAATCTAACGAGTGGCGAATGTATAATTTGATTGATGAATTGAAAGGAATTATATTAATGCCTTATTTGTATGCAAATCATTGGAATTTACTAGTAGTCAATGTAGATGAGGGAACTCTAATGCATTTAGACCCAAGTAGCAAGCGTAGTGCGAATACCAGAAGGGCTATAGAAAATTTCAAACAGTATGTTTGACAGTGCGCTGATATTAAACCGAACGCACTGACGCGAATTCATTGGAATGAGGTTAGGTGTACACGTTACCGACCTCTTCAAAAAGATGCCTTTAATTGCGGGATGTACGTCATGTACTATTTAAAATATCTTTTTGAAACCCTTGATCACGATTTAAAATTTCAGCCAAATCGTTATAGGATTGAAGTAGCCACGTCGTTGTTGGAATTGTCTAATAATATGAAGGACATTTGTCAATACTGTTTCAGTAAAAAGGAACCAGTTTCCATTATGTGTAACACTTGTAGACGCTGGGCCCATATTACGTGCCTCAATCGAGTACAGAATGTCCAGAGAACATTGGAAGAATGGACTGACCCCATGATTCGCTACAGATGTGCGCTCTGTGCACATGGAACAAGGCAGTGGATGCATTACTGATAAACGCATTGCGAGTGAAGCTCGAAAAGTTTGTATATATGTATATTATTTCGTGGTATATTTTAATCCGTGGGAAACCTTTTTTTCAGACAGATAGTAAATGTATATGAATATGTATCGTCAGATAAGCTTTTCGTTCAAACAGATACCATTTTCATCTGAACATTTCGTCACGCTGAGACGTGAAATAAAAACAGAAATAGAGAATTGTGCGACCTTGAATATTATACAGAACAGATACTCGGTTGATATTAATTAATTTACCCTTTGCAATAAAGACATTCTACAGCAGTGCAATTAGCCATCTTAGGAATTGTGGGTGACCTGACTTGACGTTTCATTCTACTGCCACATGACTGCATTAGCTCAAACATCAGATTCCAGTGGAAACTCGCACATATTGTAACTTCTGATCAGAAATTTTCGGTTTTAGTTTGCATCACCTATGAAGTAATGGTTTTATTTAAAACTATTCCCAAGTATATTATATGGTCTACTGGCAACTATAGACGACCCGCGTTATTCATACTCACAGCTTACAGAATAAAATATAAATCAACAAATAAATTGAAAAAAAGTTTTGATAGAAGTGTTAGACATAACCATACAGAAAAAAATATTACACGAATAAGTTATGAAAAGAAGTGTATAATAATATCAAGCGATAATATAAAATAAGGCTAAAGTCATGGCGATTTTCAATATAACATTGTCATAAATTACGATTTGATCAATATGTTATTGATAAGAGATCTTTAAACTTGGGCAAACTAATTGGCTGAAAATGCTGAAAAATGTCAATATCCGGACAATGAAAATACAAATTTCTTTGCGTCTGTAACTCACCTTAAAGTGGATGTTTCTCACCGTGAAAATCGATAAAAGACTTCCACAATAAATCATCGATAAATCACATTTTTCGTACTAACAACTCGTAGAACGAACTATAAGACAACAAATTAATGAATAACATGTGGAGTATTTCACAAAATTACATGGAATAAAATATCTTTCTCATAAGTAATGAAAAAGAATGAATAATAATAGCCAACGTTAAATATAAAATAAGCTTCGAACCGAACGCAACTTTTCCATGAGGTGCGATTTTAACCATAACATTATGTTGCATTACAATTCTAATCAGTATGCTAATAATAAGAGATCTTCGAAATTCTGCGTACTAATTGTCTACAAAGCTGAGAAGTGTCGCTACGCGTTAAATTCAATTACGAATTTCTGTGCATCTGTAACTAACTTCGATATACATATTTCTAACAGTGGAAATCGATACAAGACTTTCACAATGGGCGTCGATAAATCTTCGATTTTGTAAAAGAATGATGAGTGACTTTGTCGTTGTCTTTGATGGACTTGAATCAGCATGCAGAATCGTTAAGATAACCAATTTTATCACAGCAAAACTTTGATGGTGGCCAATAATTTTCCGATCAAGCATCTCTATTCTATTATTGAAGAAACGATTATTCATCTGAATACTCAGGTTTATTTGATGCCGTCAGTGAAATCCTAAAATGAGGTGTGTTGTGAGTTAAAGAATAGTTTTACACAGCATCGTCAATAAACAACCTCCAGTTACTCTTTGATCAAATTGCAATGTGCAGCAGTGTAATAGTTGCCTCCCTGCTGCCAATCATCAGAATGATTTAAGACCACTAATGTAAATTCTTCTTAATTCATATTCTTCATTTGTATGAATTTTGCAACGTTTCATGGGCAAATGTGCCTGTCATATGTGACTACTTGACTATACGTAAAAGTGATCGTCGTTGCTTGTAAGCATGATGTGCAGCATTTTTATCCGAGGAAATTTAATTGTGCGTAAGCGATTATACGTTTGCTAAAATGATGTGTATAGATAGTATCCTCCAGAAATTAAAAAGTGAATAAAAGTGGTATGACGTATAGTGTACAACAGTTGGAATCACTCTTCAATAAAAAGCTTCTGACGCTGCTGTATCGCTATGAAGTAAATTTAACCGTAAAATGAGTATGAATAACGCAGCGTATTATCGGAGTGCTAAGTTTTTTTTTTACATATATACTAATAACAGGACCACAATTTTTCAATTACTTGCAAGGTACTGCAACCGTAACACACTGAACCAAAGAAGTTGTGTTTGGTTTTTCGTAATGCTCGTAGTAGGCTCAAGTTTGGGCGTCTGTGTTGTGTTGCACGATTGGTCATTTTTTCGAAATAACGGCCATTATAAAACTCATTGTCAGTAGTACCTCAATGCATTTTTTTGATTGTATGCAGTCTCTTCCGTCACTTGGTACCTATCATTATGTTTAATTGACTGCCAGGTCATATATACAACGGCATAACATGCCGTATTTTTCTCAGACATTTTCGGACCATTCAACCGATGACCAATTATTGTAATATCGGTCGCACGTCTCAAGAGAATAGTGCGATCTGACTGTGACGAAACGTACGGCTTTGTTCGCTATCAATTCTTGTGAGTAACTGACGTATATTTGCGATCAATTAGAAATATATAAACTGAAGCTCTGAAAGTTATTTAAAACTTTTCCATTTGCAATAATAAACAAGTCGCATGTAGTTTCTCAACATTTGGTAATACTGATGACTGCTTACGTATGAAGGTTCCTAGTAACCTTTTAGGGACGGAGATTATTTCTGTGAAATGGACTTTCATTTTACGAAAGTTTTTCCGATGTCTGAATGGTCCTTCTTGTGATTAGTGGTATAATTTATGCGTGACTAATGGTTGAAACGAAGTCCAGTACATTCAGAATATTTTGTAAGAAACTGATTCGATTGGGCAATTGTAAATGACTTGACTTGATACTGAGTTTCATAGTAACAGTTTCATGGTATGCGAATAAAATATATCGACGAATAATCTATTGAAGTTTTCCTTCATGAATATTGATGTAATCTAACTGACATAGATCAAGGAGAAACTGTCCAAGAAATGCGTTTATGCAGTACGAAGTACAACGAAATGTTGATTAGCGATCGCACGTCTGTATATATACATACGCGAGGTTAGTGCGTCCTGTAGTAGGGTAGAAAAAATAGTTTAATACATAAACGTCATGTTATGATAGTTTACTGTACATCAAAATACATTTTGTATTAAAATTCGCCAATGACTACCTTACGACAGATACTTGTCGTATTTCTCCTGCCATAAGTGCAATAAAATCGCGTGTATTGCAATGCCACCTCATCTCGCTATAACTTGTCATGGTATTAAGTGGTGAAACGATATCAAAAGGTGTTGGTCATAATCAAATACATTGCCTAGAAAATTGATTATCCAAGATTGTAAGCCGGGTAACATCAACAAAAATATAACCGTACACGTTTTTGGCGGGCTTATTCTGTAGACTTCTCGAAGGACTTATTGTGTTCCATCAAACCAATCCTACTGTTTATTTTACCCAGAATCTCGGACGCACACTCGTAATTGTTGCGAAAATAGAGTATTCAATTGAGTACGAATTTCAAACATTATTGAAGACTTCCAAATAATAATCCTAAAGGAATACAAACTTGAGGAATACTCAACTTGGAATGGAGAATTGTTTGATATACGATCAGAATTTGATAAGTAATAATTACACGACCGACCACGTGAAATAAAATTCTTGGGAAAATCCGAATGGAGTATTCCATTCCATATGATGAAGTATATCAATGCTTGTATTTTTTGTTACTGAATAAATGGAATTGCTTGATAGATTGAAGTCTATAATGAATTATGAACAATAACTGCAAACTATTACCCAAAATAAATGACTCCATCCTGTATCCTTTTTCCACGTTTATTTATTAAATGAGTAACGATATCTGAGAAAATTGAGATTGTTCGATCTGACGGCAACAGGAGAAGAAAAGATTATACGTCGCGATAAAAGGATGAGCTTCATTTGCCACGATTATGAGCATTCCAGTTTCTCGATAGTGATCTTCATCGCAGACACTTGTGCTACGTACGAAATTTTTAGTAAGTATGCCAACACGACAATACGCTTTAGGTAATGACTGATCAAAGAAATATCGACAGCGACGTGATGTGGATGTTGAAGGAATTATTCTCAAGAAATTTGTCAATAGGTGAACTCACTTTCCATCGGTATGAAGATGTGAGATACAAGATGTCGGGAGTCGCTTAAGAATATGAACTGGCGTATCGTTTGCATGAAAAAAAAGACCTATTAGGAAATGCGTGCATAGAAATCGAAATCATACTTTCCAAAGTAGATTGTTATGTCCCCACACACATACTGTATTCGTAATAGGTGGCACACTCACTCGCTTCGGTCTCAAAAACGGTTTTTTCGCTCTCGAACGAAGGTTTTTCATACCGGATAAACCCGCGCCATTTTTTGTAAATTATCGTACTTCCGGAAATAGTCTGTCTGGTTAAGATACACGTTCCCTATCAATGTTAGGTGGCACATTCACTCTCATCATACTCAAAAACGGTTTTTTTGCTTTCGAACCGAGGTTTTTCATACCGGATATACCCGCGCCATTTTTTGTCAATTATCGTACTCCCGAAAATAGTCTGTCTGGTTAAGACACACGTTCCCTATCAATATTGGGTGGCTCATTCTTTCCGTTCCATCGCGCAATCCAATATATGAGATTTCAATGCTTAGTATAAGTAGCTGCACTCAGAGCTGTTTTTGGGGGTAAATTAGAATGCCGGATATATTATGTCAACCTCCTCATTCATACTCAGGTCTGAGAAATCCGAGAATCCTATCATTAAAAAACCGTTCGAAAAACGATCCAAACTTCAACAAGGTGGCTTCCTGGATATCTCGTCTCCAAATCGAAATATCTCAACTTTATCTACTGAGCTGACCTAAGTGTTCGCCAGCCGGACAAACGCATCCAAGAATTTCAGATTTCAATCGTAACTTGGTCAGAACGGTCGGAAACGACGAGAATAGAGGTTTTCTCAGCCAAATACAAACCATTCTCTGATTTCCCGGTGCAGGGCAGCTGAGTGTCTGCAAGTCTGTCGAACACACGCGAGACATTCAAGTTCGATTCATAAATGGCCAAAATCCGTTAAAAAATGTACAATTCCAGGCTATCTCGTCTTCAAATCGAGACATCTTCAATTTTCCTGCTAGGCTGCCATAGGTGTTCGCAAGTCTGACGAACGCATCCAAGAATTTCTGAATTTAATCGTAACTTGGTCAGAACGGTCAAGAACGACGAAATTCCGGATTGTCTCGGCCAAACACCGGCCTTTTTTCTAAATTTTCGGTGCGGGGCAACTGAGGGTCTGGAGCTCTGTCGAATCCACCCAAGAATTTCAGGATCGGTTCAGAAATAGCCGAGATCTGTCGAAAAATGTAGAATTCTTGGCTATCTTGTCTCTAAATCGTGATATCTTCAATTTTGCGGCTGGTCTGGCCTGAATGTCCGCGATTCTGACAAACGAGCATTGCAATTTGAGGTCTCATCCGTAACTTGGTCGGAACGGTCAGAACCGACGAGAATCTTGGGTTTCTCAGCCAAATACCAACTTTCTTCCGAATTTTTGGTGCGGGGCAGCTAAGTGTCTGGAGCTCTGTCGAACCCACCCAAGAATTTCAGGTTCGGTTCATAAATAGCCGAGATCCGTTGAAGAATGTAGAATTCCTAGCTATCTTGTCTCTGAATCGGGATATCTTCAATTTTGCGGCTGGTCTGGCCTGAATGTCAGCGATTCTGACAAACGCGCATCGCAATTTGAGGTCTTATCCGTAACTTGGTCAGAACGGTCAGGACCGACGAGAATCTGGGGTTTCTCAGCCGGATACAAACTTTTTTATGAATTTTGGTGCGGGGCAGCTGAGTTCCTGAAGCTCTGTCGAACCCACCCAAAAATTTCAGGATCGGTTTATGAATAGCCGAGATCCGTTGAAAAATGTCGCATTTCTGGCTATCTCGTCTCTAAATCGAGATATCTCCGAATTTTCTGCTGGTCTGACCTGAATGTCTGCGATTCTGACAAACGCGCATTGAAATTAAAGGTCTTATCCGTAACTTGGTGAGAACAGTCAGGACCGACGAGAATTTGGGGTTTCTCAGCCGGATAAAAACTTTCTTTTGAATTTTCGGTGCGGGGCAGCTGAGTTGCTGGAGCTCTGTCGAACCCACTCTAGAATTTCAGGATCGGTTCATAAATAGCCGAGATCCGTTGAGGAATGTCAAATTTCTGGCCATCTCGTCTCTGAATCGGGATATCTTCAATTTTGCGGCTGGTCTGGCCTGAATGTCAGCGATTCTGACAAACGCGCATCGCAATGCAAGGTCTTATCCGTAACTTGGTCGGAACGGTCAGGACCGACAAGAATCTGTGGTTTCTCAGCCGGATACAAACTTTTTTATGAATTTTCGGTGCGGGGCAGCTGAGTTCCTGGAGCTCTGTCGAACCCACCCAAGAATTTCAGGATCGGTTTATAAATAGCCGAGATCCGTTGAGAAATGTCGAATTTCTGGCTATCTCGTCTCTGAATCGAGATATCTTCAATTTTGCGGCTGGTCTAGCCTGAATGTCAGTGATTCTGACAAACGCGCATCGCAATTCAAGGTCTTCTCCGTAACTTGGTCGGAACGGGAAGAACCGACGAGAATCGAGGGTTTCTCAGCCAAATACCAACTTTTTTCTGAATTTTCGGTGCGGGGCAGCTGAGTTTCTGGAGCTTTGTCGCACCCACCCACAAATTTCAGGATCGGTTTATAAATAGCCGGGATCCGTTAAGAAATGTCAAATTTCTGGCCATCTCGTCTCTGAATCGAGATATCTTCAATTTTGCGGCTGGTCTGGCCTGAATGTCAGCGATTCTGACAAACGCGCATCGCAATTTGAGTTCTTATCCGTAACTTGGTCAGAACGGTCAGGACCGACGAGAATCTGGGGTTTCTCAGCCGGATACAAACTTTTTGTTGAATTTTCGGAGCGGGGCAGCTGAGTTCCTGGAGCTCTGTCGAACCCACCCAAGAATTTCAGGATCGGTTCATGAATAGCCGAGATCCGTTGAGAAATGTCGAATTTCTGGCTATCACGTCTCTGAATCGAGATATCTTCAATTTTGCGGCTGGTCTGGCCTGAATGTCAGCGATTCTGACAAACGCGCATCGCAATGCAAGGTCTTATCCGTAACTTGGTCGGAACGACAAAAACCGACGAGAATCGAGGGTTTCTCAGCCAAATACCAACTTTCTTTCGAATTATCGGTGCGGCGCAGCTGAGCGTCTGGAGCTCTGTCAAACTTACCCAAGAATTTCAGTATCGGTTCATAAATAGCCGAGATCCGTTGAAAAATGAAGAATTCCCGGCTATCTTGTCTCTCAATCGAGATATCTTTGATTTTGCGGCTGGTCTGGCCTGAATGTCAGCGATTCTGACAAACGCGCATTGCAATTCAAGGTCTTATCCGTAACTTGGTGAGAACAGTCAGGACCGACGAGAATTTAGGGTTTCTCAGCCGGATAAAAACTTTCTTTTGAATTTTCAGTGCGGGGCAGCTGAGTTTCTGGAGCTCTGTCGAAACCACTCTAGAATTTCAGGATCGGTTCATAAATAGCCGAGATCCGTTGAGGAATGTCGAATTTCTGGCCATCTCGTCTCTGAATCGGGATATCTTCAATTTTGCGGCTGGTCTGGCCTGAATGTAGGCGATTCTGACAAACGCGCATCGCAATTTAAGGTCTTATCCGTAACTTGGTCAGAACGGTCAGGACCGACAAGAATCTGTGGTTTCTCAGCCGGATACAAACTTTTTTATGAATTTTCGGTGCGGGGCAGCTGAGTTCCTGGAGCTCTGTCGAACCCACCCAAGAATTTCAGGATCGGTTTATAAATAGCCGAGATCCGTTGAGAAATGTCAAATTTCTGGCTATCTCGTCTCTGAATCGAGATATCTTCAATTTTGCGGCTGGTCTAGCCTGAATGTCAGTGATTCTGACAAACGCGCATCGCAATTCAAGGTCTTCTCCGTAACTTGGTCGAAACGGGAAGAACCGACGAGAATCGAGGGTTTCTCAGCCGGATACAAACTTTTTTTTGAATTTTCGGTGCGGGGCAGCTGAGTTCCTGGAGCTCTGTCGAACCCACCCAAGAATTTCAGGATCGGTTCATAAATAGCCCAGATCCGTTGAGAAATGTCGAATTTCTGGCTATCTCGTCTCTGAATCGAGATATCTTCAATTTTGCGGCTGGTCTGGCCTGAATGTCAGCGATTCTGACAAACGCGCATCGCAATTCAAGGTCTTATCCGTAACTTGGTCGGAACGACAAGAACCGACGAGAATCGAGGGTTTCTCAGCCAAATACTAACTTTTTTCTGAATTTTCGGTGCAGGGCAGCTGAGTTCCTGGAGCTCTGTCGAACCCACCCAAGAATTTCAGGATCGGTGCATAACTAGCCGAGATCCGTTGAGAAATGTCGAATTTCTGGCTATCTCGTCTCTGAATCGAGATATCTTCAATTTTGCGGCTGGTCTGGCCTGAATGTCAGCGATTCTGACAAACGCGCATCGCAATTCAAGGTCTTATCCGTAACTTGGTCAGAACGGTAAGAACCGACGAGAATCGAGGGTTTCTTAGCCAATTACCAACTTTTTTCTGAATTTTCGGTGCGGGGCAGCTGAGTGTCTGGAGCTCTGTCAAACTTACCCGGAAACTCAGGATCAGTTCATAAATAGCCGAGATCCGTTGAAAAATGTAGAATTCCCGGCTATCTTGTCTTTCAATCGAGATATCTTCGATTTTGCGGCTGGTCTGGCCTGAATGTCAACGATTCTGACAAACGCGCATTGCAAGTCAAGGTCTTATCCGTAACTGTTGTTATTTTTCAGGAATAGGAAAGCGGGTAATATTTTTTATTAAATAACTCACTGTAGGTGGATTCAAAACGATAAGCAATTCTTTATTATTAGTATAAATGACAAACGTGTTCTCTCCGTGATACATGCACCGGAAGTAAGTCTCTCTCTCCTTCTTTCTTTTTCTTAGCACTCATGCTCAGACACACCAGCGCTCCTCTCGCCTCATACACGCACTCACGTCTCTTATTTCAATGGCGCTCGCAGGCGCGCGAAATTCGAGTGTGACAAACTCTCATCCAACACACTCACCGTTTGAACACTCGTAATTGCCAAACTCTCACATAGCCCATGAAATTGCACTCTCGGTAACGCTTTGGTAAACATATCTGCTCTTTGATTTTTCGTAGATACATATCTTATTTCTATATCGCGACTAGCTACTTTTTCTCGTACAAAGTGGAACTTAACGTCGATGTGCTTTGTACGTTTGTGGAATTCAGGATTCTTCGCAAGCTTTATCGCACTCTGGTTGTCCACCCAGATCACAGACGGATTAGCACAGCGCACTCCGACTTCCTTGAGCAACCTACGCAACCAAACTGCCTCGCGAGCAGCTGCTGTGGCAGCCACATATTCGGACTCGGTCGTACTCAACGTTACGAGTTTTTGTCTCTGGCTCGACCACGAAACCACTCCACTCGCGAACACAAATGCATACCCGGTGGTTGACCGACGGGTCTCAATGTCCCCGGCAAAGTCGGCATCGCAGTAGCCGACGAGCTCAGACTCGTCTCCTTTACTTTTGTAAAGAATTCCGCGATCTTGCGTTCCGACCAAGTACGCGAAGATTCTTTTTACCGCCGACCAGTGCGCACGATTGTGTTTATTCAAAAATTTTGACACTTGATTTACCGCGAAAGCGATGTCAGGGCGCGACACGATCGCCAAGAACATCAAGGAACCCACCGCCTCACGGTACGGCACATTCTCACACTTGTCTTCGTCCTCGGCCGGGCACAACACAGCGTTCGGATCAGCAGGCACTGACAACTTTTTCGCGTCCAACATCCCAAACCTTTTCAGAATTTTTTTGGTGTAGTCGGTTTGATGTATGAACATCTTCTCTTCAACACGATCACGCTCGATCTGTACGCCCACAAAACGCGACGCGTCTCCCACTGTAATTTTAAACGCACTTTTTAAATGTTTTAGCACCGCGGTTATCACTTGACTCGACTTCGCGGCCACAAGGCCGTCATCGACGAACAGCGCCAGAAAAACATTCTCGCCGTCGACACATCCCTTGAAGATGCAGTGATCCGCCTCGCCCTGTGTGAACTCGAATTTTTTTAAGAACTCGCTAAATTTGTGGTTCCAGCACCTGGGTGACTGTTTCAGACCATATAACGATTTGTTTAGCTTGCACACGTCGTTTTTTCCGACCGCGAGACCTTCAGGAGCTTTCATGAGAATCTCCTCCTCCAGTTCCCCGTATAGGAATGCTGTGCACACGTCGAACTGTGCTAGATTGTAGTTTTCTTGCGTTGTCATGGCCAGAAACACCCGGAGCGAATCATAACGAATGACAGGCGCGAACGTTTCGTTATAGTCCACACCCGGCCGCTGCAGAAAGCCTCGTGCGCATAGGCGTGCCTTGTAACGACACTCACCCGCTGCTGACCCCTGTACGACCTTGAAGACCCATTTTGAATCTATCAGCTTGTCCTCCGGTCTCTTTCTAACCAACGTCCAAGTGTTGTTAGTCCTGTGAGCTTGTAGCTCCTGATCGATGGCCTCCGACCACTTTTCTTTCTCAGGACCCGTTATCGCCTCCTGGAACGTCTCCGGTGCATGATATTCTACAAAATCAATTTCAACCTGATACCTTTTTGGTCGCTGAATCCGGTTACGATCTCTGAGTGCTCGCTCAGCCACTTCCTCGCGTTGCTCGATGTGCTCTTCGTCCCTTTCTTCACGCTGGCGTGGTACTGCATCCTCTTCTTCAGCTTCCTCTTCCGACTCGTCCGAAATCTCGATAACATCGGGCTCCTTTTTCCTTTTCAGGACCTCGTCGTCGGAGTCACTCACGCTCGTGTTTATGTCTGCCACAGACTCATTAAAAACGACATCTCGAGACACAGTTATCGTTCGCTTCGTTGAGTCATACAAACGATAATTTGTGGACTCGTCCTGATATCCCACGAGTATCAGCTTCCTTGCCTTGTCATCGAGCTTTTTTCGGAATTGTCGGGGAACGTGCGCGTACGCCGTTGACCCGAAAGTTCGTACGTGGCCCAGCTCTGGTCGCCTTCCGGTCCACGCCTCGTATGCCGTCTTTAGACCTTTTCTGCTCGAATGGGTCGTCCTATTGAGCACATATACAGCGGTGTTGACTGCCTCAGCCCACAACGTCTTCGGTAGATCTTTCGCTCGCATCATGGTTCTGGCACTCTCGAAGATGGTGCGATTCGCTCTCTCGGCCTTCCCATTTTGTTGCGGTGTGTGGGGCGCCGAATTTTCCATGCCTATCCCTCTTTCCTCGAGGTACGCCGGCTTCATTTCTCGCGGACTCGACTCTCCTTTGAACGGTTGTTGATGCGCCTTTCCGAGCTGGCATGGCTCACAGAAAAATTTTCTTGCGTTCTTCAACTTCACACCGGTTACTAGATCGTTCTTGACCATGTCCTCGAGTGCACGCGCACCGACATGGCCTAATCTCTCGTGCCACACTTTTAAGTCCGCTGTCGCCGTGTTGACTTCCGTCGTTTCTCTCGGTGTCGTCACGCGAACGAGCATCCGATAAATCGCGTTACCTTGATTCACCCCGGTCATCACGATTTCGTCCTTTATCGATATCGTCACGCGCTCACCATCGATCCCAATAAAACAACCTTTTTCCGCGCACGCGCCCATCGAAAGTAAATTTTTCTTTATCTCCGGCACATACAACACACGCTTGAGTTGCATTTGATTCCAACACCCGTCGACCAACGTTTCGAGATTGATGCTTCCCTCTCCCTCTATCTTACACTCGAGGTTGTTGCCTAGCACCACCGTACCGTCAGCGCCCGTGTCTAGAGTCTCAAACCACTCGCGCCTATGAGAAATATGACGTGAGGCCCCACTGTCGCCAATCCAGGCGTCTGCCTTATCGACCTCGAGTAGTCGTCTCACTTGCTCCGCCGAGATACCGACATGCCTTACCGGCGTCGTCGCCCGACTCTCTTTTACCGCGGCCACAAGCACATATTTGCACGAACTACTTCCGTCTTTCTCACTATCACTCCCACTCTTTTTCTTTCGCGGGCACTCGCGCGCGTAGTGTCCTTTTCCGTGGCACTTAAAACATTTTATGTCTTTTTTTTCTTTTTGATTTAAGTTCTCTGTTTTTTTCTTCGCGCCACTTTTTCTCACAGCCGCCAACACTTCGACCGCGTCACCGCTCGACTGGTGTCTCGCTTCCTCGTTCACAAGTCGCTCTGTTAATTTCACGATAGTTTGCTTCTCTTCGTCGACATTGTCCCACGACGATAGGAAGCCGCTGTAGCTCGCCGGCAATCCTGAAAGTATTGTCGCCATGACGATGTCGTCAGGCATTTCTCTACCGACTTCCTTTAGCTGTAATGCCAAATTCTTAATTTTTGACACATACTGTACCACTGTGTCTCCCTTTTCCATTTTGAACGATTGAAACTTTTTCAACAAAAGCAACTTGCTTGAGGCTGATTTTTGTTCATATTGGCTACATAACGCGTCCCACATTTCTTTCGCGGTTTCACAGGTAATCAGGGATATCTTTTGCGACCTCTCGAGAGTCGTCGAGATCAAAACTTTCGCCGTCGCATCCTTTTGTTCCCATGCGTTCTTTACCCCCGCCGTGGCGTCCCCCGCCAACACATCCGTGCCGTTTACGACCTCGTGCACTCGTGCTGACCTGAACACGGACACCATTTCAAACTTCCACGTTATGAAATTCGTTCCGTCCAGTTTCTCAACATGTCGCACTGAAACTTCGCTCGCCATTTTTTTTTAATTGTCTCGACCGCGCACGCTAATTTTCGATAAACCGCTCGACACGATTCTGCACTCGAAAAAAAAACGCACAATGGCTGCCACGTGGCTCGCGGTACGACCGACCCGTTGCCGAACAATTTTCGAATTCACCAAACAGTTATACCACTTTTTTCAAAACGCCTGGGCCCATAACCTGTTGTTATTTTTCAGGAATAGGAAAGCGGGTAATATTTTTTATCAAATAACTCACTGTAGGTGGATTCAAAACGATAAGCAATTCTTTATTATTAGTATAAATGACAAACGTGTTCTCTCCGTGATACATGCACCGGAAGTAAGTCTCTCTCTCCTTCTTTCTTTTTCTTAGCACTCATGCTCAGACACACCAGCGCTCCTCTCGCCTCATACACGCACTCACGTCTCTTATTTCAATGGCGCTCGCAGGCGCGCGAAATTCGAGTGTGACAAACTCTCATCCAACAGTAACTTGGTCAGAACAGTCAGGACCGACGAGAATCTGAGGTTTCTCAGCCGGATAAAAACTTTCTTTTGAATTTTCGGTGCGGGGCAGCTGAGTTTCTGGAGCTCTGTCGAACCCACCCACAAATTTCAGGATCGGTTCATGAATAGCCGAGATCCGTTGAGAAATGTCAAATTTCTGGCTATCTCGTCTCTGAATCGAGATATCTTCAATTTTGCGGCTGGTCTAGCCTGAATGTCAGCGATTCTGACAAACGCGCATCGCAATTCAAGGTCTTATCCGTAACTTGTTCGGAACGGTAAGAACGGACGAGAATCGAGGGTTTCTCAGCCAAATACCAACTTTTTTCTGAATTTTCGGTGCGGGGCAGCTGAGTTTCTGGAGCTCTGTCGAACCCACCCACACATTTCAGGATCGATTCATGAATAGCCGAGATACGTTGAAAAATGTCAAATTTCTGGCTATCTCGTCTCTGAATCGAGATATCTTCAATTTTGCGGCTGGTCTGGCCTGAATGTCAGCGATTCTGACAAACGCGCATCGCAATGCAAGGTCTTATCCGTAACTTGGTCGGAACGACAAAAACCGACGAGAATCGAGGGTTTCTCAGCCAAATACCAACTTTCTTTCGAATTATCGGTGCGGCGCAGCTGAGCGTCTGGAGCTCTGTCAAACTTACCCAAGAATTTCAGTATCGGTTCATAAATACCCGAGATCCGTTGAAAAATGAAGAATTCCCGGCTATCTTGTCTCTCAATCGAGATATCTTTGATTTTGCGGCTAGTCTGGCCTGAATGTCAGCGATTCTGACAAACGCGCATTGCAATTTAAGGTCTTATCCGTAACTTGGTGAGAACAGTCAGGACCGACGAGAATTTAGGGTTTCTCAGCCGGATAAAAACTTTCTTTTGAATTTTCAGTGCGGGGCAGCTGAGTTTCTGGAGCTCTGTCGAAACCACTCTAGAATTTCAGGATCGGTTCATAAATAGCCGAGATCCGTTGAGGAATGTCGAATTTCTGGCCATCTCGTCTCTGAATCGGGATATCTTCAATTTTGCGGCTGGTCTGGCCTGAATGTAGGCGATTCTGACAAACGCGCATCGCAATTTAAGGTCTTATCCGTAACTTGGTCAGAACGGTCAGGACCGACAAGAATCTGTGGTTTCTCAGCCGGATACAAACTTTTTTATGAATTTTCGGTGCGGGGCAGCTGAGTTCCTGGAGCTCTGTCGAACCCACCCAAGAATTTCAGGATCGGTTTATAAATAGCCGAGATCCGTTGAGAAATGTCGAATTTCTGGCCATCTCGTCTCTGAATCGAGATATCTTCAATTTTGCGGCTGGTCTAGCCTGAATGTCAGTGATTCTGACAAACGCGCAACGCAATTCAAGGTCTTCTCCGTAACTTGGTCGGAACGGGAAGAACCGACGAGAATCGAGGGTTTCTCAGCCAAATACCAACTTTTTTCTGAATTTTCGGTGCGGGGCAGCTGAGTTTCTGGAGCTTTGTCGAACCCACCCACGAATTTCAGGATCGGTTCATAAATAGCCGAGATCCGTTAAGAAATGTCAAATTTCTGGCCATCTCGTCTCTGAATCGAGATATCTTCAATTTTGCGGCTGGTCTGGCCTAAATGTCAGCGATTCTGACAATCGCGCATCGCAATTTGAGGTCTTATCCGTAACTTGGTCAGAACGGTCAGGACCGACGAGAATCTGGGGTTTCTCAGCCGGATACAAACTTTTTTTTGAATTTTCGGTGCGGGGCTGCTGAGTTCCTGGAGCTCTGTCGAACCCACCCAAGAATTTCAATATCTGTTCATAAATAGCCCAGATCCGTTGAGAAATGTCGAATTTCTGGCTATCTCGTCTCTGAATCGAGATATCTTCAATTTTGCGGCTGGTCTGGCCTGAATGTCAGCGATTCTGACAAACGCGCATCGCAATTCAAGGTCTTATCCGTAACTTGGTCGGAACGACAAGAACCGACGAGAATCGAGGGTTTCTCAGCCAAATACTAACTTTTTTCTGAATTTTCGGTGCAGGGCAGCTGAGTTCCTGGAGCTCTGTTGAACCCACCCGAAAATTTCAGGATCGGTGCATAACTAGCCGAGATCCGTTGAGAAATGTCGAATTTCTGGCTATCTCGTCTCTGAATCGAGATATCTTCGATTTTGCGGCTGGTCTGGCCTGAATGTCAGCGATTCTGACAAACGCGCATCGCAATTCAAGGTCTTATCCGTAACTTGGTCAGAACGGTCAGGACCGACAAGAATCTGAGGTTTCTCAACCGGATACAAACTTTTTTTTGAATTTTCGGTGCCGGGCAGCTGAGTTCCTGGAGCTCTGTCGAACCCACCCAAGAATTTCAGGATCGGTTCATGAATAGCCGAGATCCGTTGAGGAATGTCGAATTTCTGGCTATCTCGTCTCTGAATCGAGATATCTCCAATTTTGCGGCTGGTCTGGCCTGAATGTCAGCGATTCTGACAAACGCGCATCGCAATTCAAGGTCTTATGCGTAACTTGGTCGGAACGGTAAGAACCGACGAGAATCTTGGGTTTCTCAGCCAAATACCAACTTTCTTTCGAATTTTCGATGCGGGGCAGCTGAGCGTCTGGAGCTCTGTCAAACTTACCCAAGAATTTCAGGATCGGTTCATGAATAGCCGAGATCCGTTGAGGAATGTCGAATTTCTGGCTATCTCGTCTCTGAATCGAGATATCTCCAATTTTGCGGCTGGTCTGGCCTGAATGTCAGCGATTCTGACAAACGCGCATCGCAATTCAAGGTCTTATGCGTAACTTGGTCGGAACGGTAAGAACCGACGAGAATCTTGGGTTTCTCAGCCAAATACCAACTTTCTTTCAAATTTTCGATGCGGGGCAGCTGAGCGTCTGGAGCTCTGTCAAACTTACCCAAGAACTTCAGGATCGGTTCAGAAATAGCCGAGATCTGTAGAAAAATGTAGAATTCTTGGCTATCTTGTCTCTAAATCGAGATATCTTCAATTTTGCGGCTGGTCTGGCCTGAATGTCAGCGATTCTGACAAACGCGCATAGCAATTTAAGGTCTTATCTGTTACTTGGTCAGAACGGTCAGGACCGACAAAAATCTGGGGTTTCTCAGCCGGATAAAAACTTATTTTTGAATTTTCGGTGCGGGGCAGCTGAGTTCCTGGAGCTCTGTCGAACCCACCCAAGAATTTCAGGATCGGTTCACAAGTAGCCGAGATTCGTTGAAAAATGTCGAATTTTTGGCTATCTTGTCTCTAAGCCAAGATTTCTCAATTTTTCTGCTGGTCTGACCTGAATGTCTGCGATTTCGACAAACGCGCATTGCAATTTGAGGTCTCATCCGCAACTTGGTCAGAACGGTCAGAACCGACAAGAATCGAGGGTTTCTCGGCCAAATACCAACTTTTTTCTGAATTTTCGGTGCGGGGCAGCTGAGTGTCTGGAGCCCTGTCGAACCCACCCAAGAATTTCAGGATCGGTTCATAAATAGCCGAGATTCGTTGAAAAATGTCGAATTTTTGGCTATCTTGTCTCTAAGTCAAGATTCCTCAATTTTTCTGCTGGTCTGACCTGAATGTCTGCGATTTCGACAAACGCGCATTGCAATTTGACGTCTCATCCGCAACTTGGTCAGAACGGTCAGAACCGACAAGAATCGAGGGTTTCTCGGCCAAATACCAACTTTTTTCTGAATTTTCGGTGCGGGGCAGCTGAGTGTCTGGAGCCCTGTCGAACCCACCCAAGAATTTCAGGATCGGTTCATAAATAGCCGAGATTCGTTGAAAAATGTCGAATTTTTGGCTATCTTGTCTCTAAGTCAGGATTCCTCAATTTTTCTGCCGGTCCGGCCTGAATGTCTGCGATTTCGACAAACGCGCATTGCAATTTGACGTCTCATCCGCAACTTGGTCAGAACGGTCAGAACCGACAAGAATCGAGGGTTTCTCGGCCAAATACCAACTTTTTTCTGAATTTTCGGTGCGGGGCAGCTGAGTGTCTGGAGCCCTGTCGAACCCACCCAAGAATTTCAGGATCGGTTCATAAATAGCCGAGATTCGTTGAAAAATGTCGAATTTTTGGCTATCTTGTCTCTAAGTCAAGATTCCTCAATTTTTCTGCTGGTCTGACCTGAATGTCTGCGATTTCGACAAACGCGCATTGCAATTTGACGTCTCATCCGCAACTTGGTCAGAACGGTCAGAACCGACAAGAATCGAGGGTTTCTCTGCCAAATACCAACTTTTTTCTGAATTTTCGGTGCGGGGCAGCTGAGTGTCTGGAGCCCTGTCGAACCCACCCAAGAATTTCAGGATCGGTTCATAAATAGCCGAGATTCGTTAAAAAATGTCGAATTTTTGGCTATCTTGTCTCTAAGTCAAGATTTCTCAATTTTTCTGCTGGTCTGACCTGAATGTCTGCGATTTCGACAAACGCGCATTGCAATTTGAGGTCTCATCCGCAACTTGGTCAGAACGGTCAGAACCGACAAGAATCAAGGGTTTCTCGGCCAAATACCAACTTTTTTCTGAATTTTCGGTGCGGGGCAGCTGAGTGTCTGGAGCCCTGTCGAACCCACCCAAGAATTTCAGGATCGGTTCATAAATAGCCGAGATTCGTTGAAAAATGTCGAATTTTTGGCTATCTTGTCTCTAAGTCAGGATTCCTCAATTTTTCTGCCGGTCCGGCCTGAATGTCTGCGATTTCGACAAACGCGCATTGCAATTTGACGTCTCATCCGCAACTTGGTCAGAACGGTCAGAACCGACAAGAATCGAGGGTTTCTCGGCCAAATACCAACTTTTTTCTGAATTTTCGGTGCGGGGCAGCTGAGTGTCTGGAGCCCTGTCGAACCCACCCAAGAATTTCAGGATCGGTTCATAAATAGCCGAGATTCGTTGAAAAATGTCGAATTTTTGGCTATCTTGTCTCTAAGTCAGGATTCCTCAATTTTTCTGCCGGTCCGGCCTGAATGTCTGCGATTTCGACAAACGCGCATTGCAATTTGACGTCTCATCCGCAACTTGGTCAGAACGGTCAGAACCGACAAGAATCGAGGGTTTCTCGGCCAAATACCAACTTTTTTCTGAATTTTCGGTGCGGGGCAGCTGAGTGTCTGGAGCCCTGTCGGACCCACCCAAGAATTTCAGGATCGGTTCATAAATAGCCGAGATTCGTTCAAAAATGTCGAATTTTTGGCTATCTTGTCTCTAAGTCAAGATTCCTCAATTTTTCTGCTGGTCTGACCCGAATGTCTGCGACTTCGACAAACGCGCATTGCAATTTGACGTCTCATCCGCAACTTGGTCAGAACGGTCAGAACCGACAAGAATCGAGGGTTTCTCGGCCAAATACCAACTTTTTTCTGAATTTTCGGTGCGGGGCAGCTGAGTGTCTGGAGCCCTGTCGAACCCACCCAAGAATTTCAGGATCAGTTCATAAATAGCCGGGATTCGTTGAAAAATGTCGAATTTTTGGCTATCTTGTCTCTGAGCCAAGATTTCTCAATTTTTCTGCTGGTCTGACCTGAATGTCTGCGATTTCGACAAACGCGCATTGCAATTTGAGGTCTCATCCGCAACTTGGTCAGAACGGTCAGAACCGACAAGAATCGAGGGTTTCTCGGCCAAATACCAACTTTTTTCTGAATTTTCGGTGCGGGGCAGCTGAGTGTCTGGAGCCCTGTCGAACCCACCCAAGAATTTCAGGATCGGTTCATAAATAGCCGAGATTCGTTGAAAAATGTCGAATTTTTGGCTATCTTGTCTCTAAGCCAAGATTTCTCAATTTTTCTGCTGGTCTGACCTGAATGTCTGCGATTTCGACAAACGCGCATTGCAATTTGAGGTCTCATCCGCAACTTGGTCAGAACGGTCAGAACCGACAAGAATCGAGGGTTTCTCGGCCAAATACCAACTTTTTTCTGAATTTTCGGTGCGGGGCAGCTGAGTGTCTGGAGCCCTGTCGAACCCACCCAAGAATTTCAGGATCGGTTCATAAATAGCCGAGATTCGTTGAAAAATGTCGAATTTTTGGCTATCTTGTCTCTAAGTCAAGATTCCTCAATTTTTCTGCTGGTCTGACCTGAATGTCTGCGATTTTGACGATCGCGCATTGCAATTTGACGTCTCATCCGCAACTTGGTCAGAACGGTCAGAACCGACAAGAATCGAGGGTTTCTCGGCCAAATACCAACTTTTTTCTGAATTTTCGGTGCGGGGCAGCTGAGTGTCTGGAGCCCTGTCGAACCCACCCAAGAATTTCAGGATCGGTTCATAAATAGCCGAGATTCGTTGAAAAATGTCGAATTTTTGGCTATCTTGTCTCTAAGTCAAGATTCCTCAATTTTTCTGCTGGTCTGACCTGAATGTCTGCGATTTTGACAAACGCGCGTTGCAATTTGACGTCTCATCCGCAACTTGTTCAGAACGGTCAGAACCGACAAGAACCGAGGGTTTCTCGGCCAAATACCAACTTTTTTCTGAATTTTCGGTGCGGGGCAGCTGAGTGTCTGGAGCCCTGTCGAACCCACCCAAGAATTTCAGGATCGGTTCATAAATAGCCGAGATTCGTTGAAAAATGTCGAATTTTTGGCTATCTTGTCTCTAAGTCAAGATTCCTCAATTTTTCTGCTGGTCCGGCCTGAATGTCTGCGATTTCGACAAACGCGCATTGCAATTTGACGTCTCATCCGCAACTTGGTCAGAACGGTCAGAACCGACAAGAATCGAGGGTTTCTCGGCCAAATACCAACTTTTTTCTGAATTTTCGGTGCGGGGCAGCTGAGTGTCTGGAGCCCTGTCGAACCCACCCAAGAATTTCAGGATCGGTTCATAAATAGCCGAGATTCGTTGAAAAATGTCGAATTTTTGGCTATCTTGTCTCTCAGTCAAGATTTCTCAATTTTTCTGCTGGTCTGACCTGAATATCTGCGATTTCGACAAACGCGCATTGCAACTTGAGGTCTCATCCGCAACTTGGTCAGAACGGTCAGAACCGACAAGAATCGAGGGTTTCTCGGCCAAATACCAACTTTTTTCTGAATTTTCGGTGCGGGGCAGCTGAGTGTCTGGAGCCCTGTCGAACCCACCCAAGAATTTCAGGATCGGTTCATAAATAGCCGAGATTCGTTGAAAAATGTCGAATTTTTGGCTATCTTGTCTCTAAGTCAAGATTCCTCAATTTTTCTGCTGGTCTGACCTGAATGTCTGCGATTTTGACGATCGCGCATTGCAATTTGACGTCTCATCCGCAACTTGGTCAGAACGGTCAGAACCGACAAGAATCGAGGGTTTCTCGGCCAAATACCAACTTTTTTCTGAATTTTCGGTGCGGGGCAGCTGAGTGTCTGGAGCCCTGTCGAACCCACCCAAGAATTTCAGGATCGGTTCATAAATAGCCGAGATTCGTTGAAAAATGTCGAATTTTTGGCTATCTTGTCTCTAAGTCAAGATTCCTCAATTTTTCTGCTGGTCTGACCTGAATGTCTGCGATTTTGACAAACGCGCGTTGCAATTTGACGTCTCATCCGCAACTTGGTCAGAACGGTCAGAACCGACAAGAACCGAGGGTTTCTCGGCCAAATACCAACTTTTTTCTGAATTTTCGGTGCGGGGCAGCTGAGTGTCTGGAGCCCTGTCGAACCCACCCAAGAATTTCAGGATCGGTTCATAAATAGCCGAGATTCGTTGAAAAATGTCGAATTTTTGGCTATCTTGTCTCTAAGTCAAGATTCCTCAATTTTTCTGCTGGTCTGACCTGAATGTCTGCGATTTCGACAAACGCGCATTGCAATTTGACGTCTCATCCGCAACTTGGTCAGAACGGTCAGAACCGACAAGAATAGAGGGTTTCTCGGCCAAATACCAACTTTTTTCTGAATTTTCGGTGCGGGGCAGCTGAGTGTCTGGAGCCCTGTCGAACCCACCCAAGAATTTCAGGATCGGTTCATAAATAGGCGAGATTCGTTGAAAAATGTCGAATTTTTGGCTATCTTGTCTCTAAGTCAAGATTCCTCAATTTTTCTGCTGGTCTGACCTGAATGTCTGCGATTTTGACGATCGCGCATTGCAATTTGACGTCTCATCCGCAACTTGGTCAGAACGGTCAGAACCGACAAGAATCGAGGGTTTCTCGGCCAAATACCAACTTTTTTCTGAATTTTCGGTGCGGGGCAGCTGAGTGTCTGGAGCCCTGTCGAACCCACCCAAGAATTTCAGGATCGGTTCATAAATAGCCGAGATTCGTTGAAAAATGTCGAATTTTTGGCTATCTTGTCTCTAAGTCAAGATTTCTCAATTTTTCTGCTGGTCTGACCTGAATGTCTGCGATTTCGACAAACGCGCATTGCAATTTGAGGTCTCATCCGCAACTTGGTCAGAACGGTCAGAACCGACAAGAATCGAGGGTTTCTCGGCCAAATACCAACTTTTTTCTGAATTTTCGGTGCGGGGCAGCTGAGTGTCTGGAGCCCTGTCGAACCCACCCAAGAATTTCAGGATCGGTTCATAAATAGCCGAGATTCGTTGAAAAATGTCGAATTTTTGGCTATCTTGTCTCTAAGTCAAGATTCCTCAATTTTTCTGCTGGTCCGGCCTGAATGTCTGCGATTTCGACAAACGCGCATTGCAATTTGACGTCTCATCCGCAACTTGGTCAGAACGGTCAGAACCGACAAGAATCGAGGGTTTCTCGGCCAAATACCAACTTTTTTCTGAATTTTCGGTGCGGGGCAGCTGAGTGTCTGGAGCCCTGTCGAACCCACCCAAGAATTTCAGGATCGGTTCATAAATAGCCGAGATTCGTTGAAAAATGTCGAATTTTTGGCTATCTTGTCTCTAAGTCAAGATTTCTCAATTTTTCTGCTGGTCTGACCTGAATGTCTGCGATTTCGACAAACGCGCATTGCAATTTGAGGTCTCATCCGCAACTTGGTCAGAACGGTCAGAACCGACAAGAATCGAGGGTTTCTCGGCCAAATACCAACTTTTTTCTGAATTTTCGGTGCGGGGCAGCTGAGTGTCTGGAGCCCTGTCGAACCCACCCAAGAATTTCAGGATCGGTTCATAAATAGCCGAGATTCGTTGAAAAATGTCGAATTTTTGGCTATCTTGTCTCTAAGTCAAGATTCCTCAATTTTTCTGCTGGTCCGGCCTGAATGTCTGCGATTTCGACAAACGCGCATTGCAATTTGACGTCTCATCCGCAACTTGGTCAGAACGGTCAGAACCGACAAGAATCGAGGGTTTCTCGGCCAAATACCAACTTTTTTCTGAATTTTCGGTGCGGGGCAGCTGAGTGTCTGGAGCCCTGTCGAACCCACCCAAGAATTTCAGGATCGGTTCATAAATAGCCGAGATTCGTTGAAAAATGTCGAATTTTTGGCTATCTTGTCTCTAAGTCAAGATTTCTCAATTTTTCTGCTGGTCTGACCTGAATGTCTGCGATTTCGACAAACGCGCATTGCAATTTGAGGTCTCATCCGCAACTTGGTCAGAACGGTCAGAACCGACAAGAATCGAGGGTTTCTCGGCCAAATACCAACTTTTTTCTGAATTTTCGGTGCGGGGCAGCTGAGTGTCTGGAGCCCTGTCGAACCCACCCAAGAATTTCAGGATCGGTTCATAAATAGCCGAGATTCGTTGAAAAATGTCGAATTTTTGGCTATCTTGTCTCTAAGTCAAGATTCCTCAATTTTTCTGCTGGTCCGACCTGAATGTCTGCGATTTTGACGATCGCGCATTGCAATTTGACGTCTCATCCGCAACTTGGTCAGAACGGTCAGAACCGACAAGAATCGAGGGTTTCTCGGCCAAATACCAACTTTTTTCTGAATTTTCGGTGCGGGGCAGCTGAGTGTCTGGAGCCCTGTCGAACCCACCCAAGAATTTCAGGATCGGTTCATAAATAGCCGAGATTCGTTGAAAAATGTCGAATTTTTGGCTATCTTGTCTCTAAGTCAAGATTCCTCAATTTTTCTGCTGGTCTGACCTGAATGTCTGCGATTTTGACAAACGCGCGTTGCAATTTGACGTCTCATCCGCAACTTGGTCAGAACGGTCAGAACCGACAAGAACCGAGGGTTTCTCGGCCAAATACCAACTTTTTTCTGAATTTTCGGTGCGGGGCAGCTGAGTGTCTGGAGCCCTGTCGAACCCACCCAAGAATTTCAGGATCGGTTCATAAATAGCCGAGATTCGTTGAAAAATGTCGAATTTTTGGCTATCTTGTCTCTAAGCCAAGATTTCTCAATTTTTCTGCTGGTCTGACCTGAATGTCTGCGATTTCGACAAACGCGCATTGCAATTTGAGGTCTCATCCGCAACTTGGTCAGAACGGTCAGAACCGACAAGAATCGAGGGTTTCTCGGCCAAATACCAACTTTTTTCTGAATTTTCGGTGCGGGGCAGCTGAGTGTCTGGAGCCCTGTCGAACCCACCCAAGAATTTCAGGATCGGTTCATAAATAGCCGAGATTCGTTGAAAAATGTCGAATTTTTGGCTATCTTGTCTCTAAGTCAAGATTCCTCAATTTTTCTGCTGGTCTGACCTGAATGTCTGCGATTTTGACGATCGCGCATTGCAATTTGACGTCTCATCCGCAACTTGGTCAGAACGGTCAGAACCGACAAGAATCGAGGGTTTCTCGGCCAAATACCAACTTTTTTCTGAATTTTCGGTGCGGGGCAGCTGAGTGTCTGGAGCCCTGTCGAACCCACCCAAGAATTTCAGGATCGGTTCATAAATAGCCGAGATTCGTTGAAAAATGTCGAATTTTTGGCTATCTTGTCTCTAAGTCAAGATTCCTCAATTTTTCTGCTGGTCTGACCTGAATGTCTGCGATTTTGACAAACGCGCGTTGCAATTTGACGTCTCATCCGCAACTTGGTCAGAACGGTCAGAACCGACAAGAACCGAGGGTTTCTCGGCCAAATACCAACTTTTTTCTGAATTTTCGGTGCGGGGCAGCTGAGTGTCTGGAGCCCTGTCGAACCCACCCAAGAATTTCAGGATCGGTTCATAAATAGCCGAGATTCGTTGAAAAATGTCGAATTTTTGGCTATCTTGTCTCTAAGTCAAGATTCCTCAATTTTTCTGCTGGTCTGACCTGAATGTCTGCGATTTCGACAAACGCGCATTGCAATTTGACGTCTCATCCGCAACTTGGTCAGAACGGTCAGAACCGACAAGAATAGAGGGTTTCTCGGCCAAATACCAACTTTTTTCTGAATTTTCGGTGCGGGGCAGCTGAGTGTCTGGAGCCCTGTCGAACCCACCCAAGAATTTCAGGATCGGTTCATAAATAGGCGAGATTCGTTGAAAAATGTCGAATTTTTGGCTATCTTGTCTCTAAGTCAAGATTCCTCAATTTTTCTGCTGGTCTGACCTGAATGTCTGCGATTTTGACGATCGCGCATTGCAATTTGACGTCTCCTCCGCAACTTGGTCAGAACGGTCAGAACCGACAAGAATCGAGGGTTTCTCGGCCAAATACCAACTTTTTTCTGAATTTTCGGTGCGGGGCAGCTGAGTGTCTGGAGCCCTGTCGAACCCACCCAAGAATTTCAGGATCGGTTCATAAATAGCCGAGATTCGTTGAAAAATGTCGAATTTTTGGCTATCTTGTCTCTAAGTCAAGATTTCTCAATTTTTCTGCTGGTCTGACCTGAATGTCTGCGATTTCGACAAACGCGCATTGCAATTTGAGGTCTCATCCGCAACTTGGTCAGAACGGTCAGAACCGACAAGAATCGAGGGTTTCTCGGCCAAATACCAACTTTTTTCTGAATTTTCGGTGCGGGGCAGCTGAGTGTCTGGAGCCCTGTCGAACCCACCCAAGAATTTCAGGATCGGTTCATAAATAGCCGAGATTCGTTGAAAAATGTCGAATTTTTGGCTATCTTGTCTCTAAGTCAAGATTCCTCAATTTTTCTGCTGGTCCGGCCTGAATGTCTGCGATTTCGACAAACGCGCATTGCAATTTGACGTCTCATCCGCAACTTGGTCAGAACGGTCAGAACCGACAAGAATCGAGGGTTTCTCGGCCAAATACCAACTTTTTTCTGAATTTTCGGTGCGGGGCAGCTGAGTGTCTGGAGCCCTGTCGAACCCACCCAAGAATTTCAGGATCGGTTCATAAATAGCCGAGATTCGTTGAAAAATGTCGAATTTTTGGCTATCTTGTCTCTAAGTCAAGATTTCTCAATTTTTCTGCTGGTCTGACCTGAATGTCTGCGATTTCGACAAACGCGCATTGCAATTTGAGGTCTCATCCGCAACTTGGTCAGAACGGTCAGAACCGACAAGAATCGAGGGTTTCTCGGCCAAATACCAACTTTTTTCTGAATTTTCGGTGCGGGGCAGCTGAGTGTCTGGAGCCCTGTCGAACCCACCCAAGAATTTCAGGATCGGTTCATAAATAGCCGAGATTCGTTGAAAAATGTCGAATTTTTGGCTATCTTGTCTCTAAGTCAAGATTCCTCAATTTTTCTGCTGGTCCGACCTGAATGTCTGCGATTTTGACGATCGCGCATTGCAATTTGACGTCTCATCCGCAACTTGGTCAGAACGGTCAGAACCGACAAGAATCGAGGGTTTCTCGGCCAAATACCAACTTTTTTCTGAATTTTCGGTGCGGGGCAGCTGAGTGTCTGGAGCCCTGTCGAACCCACCCAAGAATTTCAGGATCGGTTCATAAATAGCCGAGATTCGTTGAAAAATGTCGAATTTTTGGCTATCTTGTCTCTAAGTCAAGATTCCTCAATTTTTCTGCTGGTCTGACCTGAATGTCTGCGATTTTGACAAACGCGCGTTGCAATTTGACGTCTCATCCGCAACTTGGTCAGAACGGTCAGAACCGACAAGAACCGAGGGTTTCTCGGCCAAATACCAACTTTTTTCTGAATTTTCGGTGCGGGGCAGCTGAGTGTCTGGAGCCCTGTCGAACCCACCCAAGAATTTCAGGATCGGTTCATAAATAGCCGAGATTCGTTGAAAAATGTCGAATTTTTGGCTATCTTGTCTCTAAGCCAAGATTTCTCAATTTTTCTGCTGGTCTGACCTGAATGTCTGCGATTTCGACAAACGCGCATTGCAATTTGAGGTCTCATCCGCAACTTGGTCAGAACGGTCAGAACCGACAAGAATCGAGGGTTTCTCGGCCAAATACCAACTTTTTTCTGAATTTTCGGTGCGGGGCAGCTGAGTGTCTGGAGCCCTGTCGAACCCACCCAAGAATTTCAGGATCGGTTCATAAATAGCCGAGATTCGTTGAAAAATGTCGAATTTTTGGCTATCTTGTCTCTAAGTCAAGATTCCTCAATTTTTCTGCTGGTCTGACCTGAATGTCTGCGATTTTGACGATCGCGCATTGCAATTTGACGTCTCATCCGCAACTTGGTCAGAACGGTCAGAACCGACAAGAATCGAGGGTTTCTCGGCCAAATACCAACTTTTTTCTGAATTTTCGGTGCGGGGCAGCTGAGTGTCTGGAGCCCTGTCGAACCCACCCAAGAATTTCAGGATCGGTTCATGAATAGCCGAGATTCGTTGAAAAATGTCGAATTTTTGGCTATCTTGTCTCTAAGTCAAGATTCCTCAATTTTTCTGCTGGTCTGACCTGAATGTCTGCGATTTTGACAAACGCGCGTTGCAATTTGACGTCTCATCCGCAACTTGTTCAGAACGGTCAGAACCGACAAGAACCGAGGGTTTCTCGGCCAAATACCAACTTTTTTCTGAATTTTCGGTGCGGGGCAGCTGAGTGTCTGGAGCCCTGTCGAACCCACCCAAGAATTTCAGGATCGGTTCATAAATAGCCGAGATTCGTTGAAAAATGTCGAATTTTTGGCTATCTTGTCTCTAAGTCAAGATTCCTCAATTTTTCTGCTGGTCCGGCCTGAATGTCTGCGATTTCGACAAACGCGCATTGCAATTTGACGTCTCATCCGCAACTTGGTCAGAACGGTCAGAACCGACAAGAATCGAGGGTTTCTCGGCCAAATACCAACTTTTTTCTGAATTTTCGGTGCGGGGCAGCTGAGTGTCTGGAGCCCTGTCGAACCCACCCAAGAATTTCAGGATCGGTTCATAAATAGCCGAGATTCGTTGAAAAATGTCGAATTTTTGGCTATCTTGTCTCTCAGTCAAGATTTCTCAATTTTTCTGCTGGTCTGACCTGAATGTCTGCGATTTCGACAAACGCGCATTGCAACTTGGGGTCTCATCCGCAACTTGGTCAGAACGGTCAGAACCGACAAGAATCGAGGGTTTCTCGGCCAAATACCAACTTTTTTTTGAATTTTCGGTGCGGGGCAGCTGAGTGTCTGGAGCCCTGTCGAACCCACCCAAGAATTTCAGGATCGGTTCATAAATAGCCGAGATTCGTTGAAAAATGTCGAATTTTTGGCTATCTTGTCTCTAAGTCAAGATTCCTCAATTTTTCTGCTGGTCTGACCTGAATGTCTGCGATTTTGACGATCGCGCATTGCAATTTGACGTCTCATCCGCAACTTGGTCAGAACGGTCAGAACCGACAAGAATCGAGGGTTTCTCGGCCAAATACCAACTTTTTTCTGAATTTTCGGTGCGGGGCAGCTGAGTGTCTGGAGCCCTGTCGAACCCACCCAAGAATTTCAGGATCGGTTCATAAATAGCCGAGATTCGTTGAAAAATGTCGAATTTTTGGCTATCTTGTCTCTAAGTCAAGATTCCTCAATTTTTCTGCTGGTCTGACCTGAATGTCTGCGATTTTGACAAACGCGCGTTGCAATTTGACGTCTCATCCGCAACTTGGTCAGAACGGTCAGAACCGACAAGAACCGAGGGTTTCTCGGCCAAATACCAACTTTTTTCTGAATTTTCGGTGCGGGGCAGCTGAGTGTCTGGAGCCCTGTCGAACCCACCCAAGAATTTCAGGATCGGTTCATAAATAGCCGAGATTCGTTGAAAAATGTCGAATTTTTGGCTATCTTGTCTCTAAGTCAAGATTCCTCAATTTTTCTGCTGGTCTGACCTGAATGTCTGCGATTTCGACAAACGCGCATTGCAATTTGACGTCTCATCCGCAACTTGGTCAGAACGGTCAGAACCGACAAGAATAGAGGGTTTCTCGGCCAAATACCAACTTTTTTCTGAATTTTCGGTGCGGGGCAGCTGAGTGTCTGGAGCCCTGTCGAACCCACCCAAGAATTTCAGGATCGGTTCATAAATAGGCGAGATTCGTTGAAAAATGTCGAATTTTTGGCTATCTTGTCTCTAAGTCAAGATTCCTCAATTTTTCTGCTGGTCTGACCTGAATGTCTGCGATTTTGACGATCGCGCATTGCAATTTGACGTCTCATCCGCAACTTGGTCAGAACGGTCAGAACCGACAAGAATCGAGGGTTTCTCGGCCAAATACCAACTTTTTTCTGAATTTTCGGTGCGGGGCAGCTGAGTGTCTGGAGCCCTGTCGAACCCACCCAAGAATTTCAGGATCGGTTCATAAATAGCCGAGATTCGTTGAAAAATGTCGAATTTTTGGCTATCTTGTCTCTAAGTCAAGATTTCTCAATTTTTCTGCTGGTCTGACCTGAATGTCTGCGATTTCGACAAACGCGCATTGCAATTTGAGGTCTCATCCGCAACTTGGTCAGAACGGTCAGAACCGACAAGAATCGAGGGTTTCTCGGCCAAATACCAACTTTTTTCTGAATTTTCGGTGCGGGGCAGCTGAGTGTCTGGAGCCCTGTCGAACCCACCCAAGAATTTCAGGATCGGTTCATAAATAGCCGAGTTTCGTTGAAAAATGTCGAATTTTTGGCTATCTTGTCTCTAAGTCAAGATTCCTCAATTTTTCTGCTGGTCCGGCCTGAATGTCTGCGATTTCGACAAACGCGCATTGCAATTTGACGTCTCATCCGCAACTTGGTCAGAACGGTCAGAACCGACAAGAATCGAGGGTTTCTCGGCCAAATACCAACTTTTTTCTGAATTTTCGGTGCGGGGCAGCTGAGTGTCTGGAGCCCTGTCGAACCCACCCAAGAATTTCAGGATCGGTTCATAAATAGCCGAGATTCGTTGAAAAATGTCGAATTTTTGGCTATCTTGTCTCTAAGTCAAGATTTCTCAATTTTTCTGCTGGTCTGACCTGAATGTCTGCGATTTCGACAAACGCGCATTGCAATTTGAGGTCTCATCCGCAACTTGGTCAGAACGGTCAGAACCGACAAGAATCGAGGGTTTCTCGGCCAAATACCAACTTTTTTCTGAATTTTCGGTGCGGGGCAGCTGAGTGTCTGGAGCCCTGTCGAACCCACCCAAGAATTTCAGGATCGGTTCATAAATAGCCGAGATTCGTTGAAAAATGTCGAATTTTTGGCTATCTTGTCTCTAAGTCAAGATTCCTCAATTTTTCTGCTGGTCTGACCTGAATGTCTGCGATTTTGACAAACGCGCGTTGCAATTTGACGTCTCATCCGCAACTTGGTCAGAACGGTCAGAACCGACAAGAACCGAGGGTTTCTCGGCCAAATACCAACTTTTTTCTGAATTTTCGGTGCGGGGCAGCTGAGTGTCTGGAGCCCTGTCGAACCCACCCAAGAATTTCAGGATCGGTTCATAAATAGCCGAGATTCGTTGAAAAATGTCGAATTTTTGGCTATCTTGTCTCTAAGTCAAGATTCCTCAATTTTTCTGCTGGTCTGACCTGAATGTCTGCGATTTCGACAAACGCGCATTGCAATTTGACGTCTCATCCGCAACTTGGTCAGAACGGTCAGAACCGACAAGAATAGAGGGTTTCTCGGCCAAATACCAACTTTTTTCTGAATTTTCGGTGCGGGGCAGCTGAGTGTCTGGAGCCCTGTCGAACCCACCCAAGAATTTCAGGATCGGTTCATAAATAGGCGAGATTCGTTGAAAAATGTCGAATTTTTGGCTATCTTGTCTCTAAGTCAAGATTCCTCAATTTTTCTGCTGGTCTGACCTGAATGTCTGCGATTTTGACGATCGCGCATTGCAATTTGACGTCTCATCCGCAACTTGGTCAGAACGGTCAGAACCGACAAGAATCGAGGGTTTCTCGGCCAAATACCAACTTTTTTCTGAATTTTCGGTGCGGGGCAGCTGAGTGTCTGGAGCCCTGTCGAACCCACCCAAGAATTTCAGGATCGGTTCATAAATAGCCGAGATTCGTTGAAAAATGTCGAATTTTTGGCTATCTTGTCTCTAAGTCAAGATTTCTCAATTTTTCTGCTGGTCTGACCTGAATGTCTGCGATTTCGACAAACGCGCATTGCAATTTGAGGTCTCATCCGCAACTTGGTCAGAACGGTCAGAACCGACAAGAATCGAGGGTTTCTCGGCCAAATACCAACTTTTTTCTGAATTTTCGGTGCGGGGCAGCTGAGTGTCTGGAGCCCTGTCGAACCCACCCAAGAATTTCAGGATCGGTTCATAAATAGCCGAGTTTCGTTGAAAAATGTCGAATTTTTGGCTATCTTGTCTCTAAGTCAAGATTCCTCAATTTTTCTGCTGGTCCGGCCTGAATGTCTGCGATTTCGACAAACGCGCATTGCAATTTGACGTCTCATCCGCAACTTGGTCAGAACGGTCAGAACCGACAAGAATCGAGGGTTTCTCGGCCAAATACCAACTTTTTTCTGAATTTTCGGTGCGGGGCAGCTGAGTGTCTGGAGCCCTGTCGAACCCACCCAAGAATTTCAGGATCGGTTCATAAATAGCCGAGATTCGTTGAAAAATGTCGAATTTTTGGCTATCTTGTCTCTAAGTCAAGATTTCTCAATTTTTCTGCTGGTCTGACCTGAATGTCTGCGATTTCGACAAACGCGCATTGCAATTTGAGGTCTCATCCGCAACTTGGTCAGAACGGTCAGAACCGACAAGAATCGAGGGTTTCTCGGCCAAATACCAACTTTTTTCTGAATTTTCGGTGCGGGGCAGCTGAGTGTCTGGAGCCCTGTCGAACCCACCCAAGAATTTCAGGATCGGTTCATAAATAGCCGAGATTCGTTGAAAAATGTCGAATTTTTGGCTATCTTGTCTCTAAGTCAAGATTCCTCAATTTTTCTGCTGGTCCGACCTGAATGTCTGCGATTTTGACGATCGCGCATTGCAATTTGACGTCTCATCCGCAACTTGGTCAGAACGGTCAGAACCGACAAGAATCGAGGGTTTCTCGGCCAAATAGCAACTTTTTTCTGAATTTTCGGTGCGGGGCAGCTGAGTGTCTGGAGCCCTGTCGAACCCACCCAAGAATTTCAGGATCGGTTCATAAATAGCCGAGATTCGTTGAAAAATGTCGAATTTTTGGCTATCTTGTCTCTAAGTCAAGATTCCTCAATTTTTCTGCTGGTCTGACCTGAATGTCTGCGATTTTGACAAACGCGCGTTGCAATTTGACGTCTCATCCGCAACTTGGTCAGAACGGTCAGAACCGACAAGAACCGAGGGTTTCTCGGCCAAATACCAACTTTTTTCTGAATTTTCGGTGCGGGGCAGCTGAGTGTCTGGAGCCCTGTCGAACCCACCCAAGAATTTCAGGATCGGTTCATAAATAGCCGAGATTCGTTGAAAAATGTCGAATTTTTGGCTATCTTGTCTCTAAGCCAAGATTTCTCAATTTTTCTGCTGGTCTGACCTGAATGTCTGCGATTTCGACAAACGCGCATTGCAATTTGAGGTCTCATCCGCAACTTGGTCAGAACGGTCAGAACCGACAAGAATCGAGGGTTTCTCGGCCAAATACCAACTTTTTTCTGAATTTTCGGTGCGGGGCAGCTGAGTGTCTGGAGCCCTGTCGAACCCACCCAAGAATTTCAGGATCGGTTCATAAATAGCCGAGATTCGTTGAAAAATGTCGAATTTTTGGCTATCTTGTCTCTAAGTCAAGATTCCTCAATTTTTCTGCTGGTCTGACCTGAATGTCTGCGATTTTGACGATCGCGCATTGCAATTTGACGTCTCATCCGCAACTTGGTCAGAACGGTCAGAACCGACAAGAATCGAGGGTTTCTCGGCCAAATACCAACTTTTCTCTGAATTTTCGGTGCGGGGCAGCTGAGTGTCTGGAGCCCTGTCGAACCCACCCAAGAATTTCAGGATCGGTTCATGAATAGCCGAGATTCGTTGAAAAATGTCGAATTTTTGGCTATCTTGTCTCTAAGTCAAGATTCCTCAATTTTTCTGCTGGTCTGACCTGAATGTCTGCGATTTTGACAAACGCGCGTTGCAATTTGACGTCTCATCCGCAACTTGTTCAGAACGGTCAGAACCGACAAGAACCGAGGGTTTCTCGGCCAAATACCAACTTTTTTCTGAATTTTCGGTGCGGGGCAGCTGAGTGTCTGGAGCCCTGTCGAACCCACCCAAGAATTTCAGGATCGGTTCATAAATAGCCGAGATTCGTTGAAAAATGTCGAATTTTTGGCTATCTTGTCTCTAAGTCAAGATTCCTCAATTTTTCTGCTGGTCCGGCCTGAATGTCTGCGATTTCGACAAACGCGCATTGCAATTTGACGTCTCATCCGCAACTTGGTCAGAACGGTCAGAACCGACAAGAATCGAGGGTTTCTCGGCCAAATACCAACTTTTTTCTGAATTTTCGGTGCGGGGCAGCTGAGTGTCTGGAGCCCTGTCGAACCCACCCAAGAATTTCAGGATCGGTTCATAAATAGCCGAGATTCGTTGAAAAATGTCGAATTTTTGGCTATCTTGTCTCTCAGTCAAGATTTCTCAATTTTTCTGCTGGTCTGACCTGAATGTCTGCGATTTCGACAAACGCGCATTGCAACTTGAGGTCTCATCCGCAACTTGGTCAGAACGGTCAGAACCGACAAGAATCGAGGGTTTCTCGGCCAAATACCAACTTTTTTCTGAATTTTCGGTGCGGGGCAGCTGAGTGTCTGGAGCCCTGTCGAACCCACCCAAGAATTTCAGGATCGGTTCATAAATAGCCGAGATTCGTTGAAAAATGTCGAATTTTTGGCTATCTTGTCTCTAAGTCAAGATTCCTCAATTTTTCTGCTGGTCTGACCTGAATGTCTGCGATTTTGACGATCGCGCATTGCAATTTGACGTCTCATCCGCAACTTGGTCAGAACGGTCAGAACCGACAAGAATCGAGGGTTTCTCGGCCAAATACCAACTTTTTTCTGAATTTTCGGTGCGGGGCAGCTGAGTGTCTGGAGCCCTGTCGAACCCACCCAAGAATTTCAGGATCGGTTCATAAATAGCCGAGATTCGTTGAAAAATGTCGAATTTTTGGCTATCTTGTCTCTAAGTCAAGATTCCTCAATTTTTCTGCTGGTCTGACCTGAATGTCTGCGATTTTGACAAACGCGCGTTGCAATTTGACGTCTCATCCGCAACTTGGTCAGAACGGTCAGAACCGACAAGAACCGAGGGTTTCTCGGCCAAATACCAACTTTTTTCTGAATTTTCGGTGCGGGGCAGCTGAGTGTCTGGAGCCCTGTCGAACCCACCCAAGAATTTCAGGATCGGTTCATAAATAGCCGAGATTCGTTGAAAAATGTCGAATTTTTGGCTATCTTGTCTCTAAGTCAAGATTCCTCAATTTTTCTGCTGGTCTGACCTGAATGTCTGCGATTTTGACAAACGCGCGTTGCAATTTGACGTCTCATCCGCAACTTGTTCAGAACGGTCAGAACCGACAAGAACCGAGGGTTTCTCGGCCAAATACCAACTTTTTTCTGAATTTTCGGTGCGGGGCAGCTGAGTGTCTGGAGCCCTGTCGAACCCACCCAAGAATTTCAGGATCGGTTCATAAATAGCCGAGATTCGTTGAAAAATGTCGAATTTTTGGCTATCTTGTCTCTAAGTCAAGATTCCTCAATTTTTCTGCTGGTCCGGCCTGAATGTCTGCGATTTCGACAAACGCGCATTGCAATTTGACGTCTCATCCGCAACTTGGTCAGAACGGTCAGAACCGACAAGAATCGAGGGTTTCTCGGCCAAATACCAACTTTTTTCTGAATTTTCGGTGCGGGGCAGCTGAGTGTCTGGAGCCCTGTCGAACCCACCCAAGAATTTCAGGATCGGTTCATAAATAGCCGAGATTCGTTGAAAAATGTCGAATTTTTGGCTATCTTGTCTCTAAGTCAAGATTTCTCAATTTTTCTGCTGGTCTGACCTGAATGTCTGCGATTTCGACAAACGCGCATTGCAACTTGAGGTCTCATCCGCAACTTGGTCAGAACGGTCAGAACCGACAAGAATCGAGGGTTTCTCGGCCAAATACCAACTTTTTTCTGAATTTTCGGTGCGGGGCAGCTGAGTGTCTGGAGCCCTGTCGAACCCACCCAAGAATTTCAGGATCGGTTCATAAATAGCCGAGATTCGTTGAAAAATGTCGAATTTTTGGCTATCTTGTCTCTAAGTCAAGATTCCTCAATTTTTCTGCTGGTCTGACCTGAATGTCTGCGATTTTGACGATCGCGCATTGCAATTTGACGTCTCATCCGCAACTTGGTCAGAACGGTCAGAACCGACAAGAATCGAGGGTTTCTCGGCCAAATACCAACTTTTTTCTGAATTTTCGGTGCGGGGCAGCTGAGTGTCTGGAGCCCTGTCGAACCCACCCAAGAATTTCAGGATCGGTTCATAAATAGCCGAGATTCGTTGAAAAATGTCGAATTTTTGGCTATCTTGTCTCTAAGTCAAGATTCCTCAATTTTTCTGCTGGTCTGACCTGAATGTCTGCGATTTTGACAAACGCGCGTTGCAATTTGACGTCTCATCCGCAACTTGGTCAGAACGGTCAGAACCGACAAGAACCGAGGGTTTCTCGGCCAAATACCAACTTTTTTCTGAATTTTCGGTGCGGGGCAGCTGAGTGTCTGGAGCCCTGTCGAACCCACCCAAGAATTTCAGGATCGGTTCATAAATAGCCGAGATTCGTTGAAAAATGTCGAATTTTTGGCTATCTTGTCTCTAAGTCAAGATTCCTCAATTTTTCTGCTGGTCTGACCTGAATGTCTGCGATTTCGACAAACGCGCATTGCAATTTGACGTCTCATCCGCAACTTGGTCAGAACGGTCAGAACCGACAAGAATAGAGGGTTTCTCGGCCAAATACCAACTTTTTTCTGAATTTTCGGTGCGGGGCAGCTGAGTGTCTGGAGCCCTGTCGAACCCACCCAAGAATTTCAGGATCGGTTCATAAATAGGCGAGATTCGTTGAAAAATGTCGAATTTTTGGCTATCTTGTCTCTAAGTCAAGATTCCTCAATTTTTCTGCTGGTCTGACCTGAATGTCTGCGATTTTGACGATCGCGCATTGCAATTTGACGTCTCATCCGCAACTTGGTCAGAACGGTCAGAACCGACAAGAATCGAGGGTTTCTCGGCCAAATACCAACTTTTTTCTGAATTTTCGGTGCGGGGCAGCTGAGTGTCTGGAGCCCTGTCGAACCCACCCAAGAATTTCAGGATCGGTTCATAAATAGCCGAGATTCGTTGAAAAATGTCGAATTTTTCGCTATCTTGTCTCTAAGTCAAGATTTCTCAATTTTTCTGCTGGTCTGACCTGAATGTCTGCGATTTCGACAAACGCGCATTGCAATTTGAGGTCTCATCCGCAACTTGGTCAGAACGGTCAGAACCGACAAGAATCGAGGGTTTCTCGGCCAAATACCAACTTTTTTCTGAATTTTCGGTGCGGGGCAGCTGAGTGTCTGGAGCCCTGTCGAACCCACCCAAGAATTTCAGGATCGGTTCATAAATAGCCGAAATTCGTTGAAAAATGTCGAATTTTTGGCTATCTTGTCTTTAAGTCAAGATTCCTCAATTTTTCTGCTGGTCCGGCCTGAATGTCTGCGATTTCGACAAACGCGCATTGCAATTTGACGTCTCATCCGCAACTTGGTCAGAACGGTCAGAACCGACAAGAATCGAGGGTTTCTCGGCCAAATACCAACTTTTTTCTGAATTTTCGGTGCGGGGCAGCTGAGTGTCTGGAGCCCTGTCGAACCCACCCAAGAATTTCAGGATCGGTTCATAAATAGCCGAGATTCGTTGAAAAATGTCGAATTTTTGGCTATCTTGTCTCTAAGTCAAGATTTCTCAATTTTTCTGCTGGTCTGACCTGAATGTCTGCGATTTCGACAAACGCGCATTGCAATTTGAGGTCTCAGCCGCAACTTGGTCAGAACGGTCAGAACCGACAAGAATCGAGGGTTTCTCGGCCAAATACCAACTTTTTTCTGAATTTTCGGTGCGGGGCAGCTGAGTGTCTGGAGCCCTGTCGAACCCACCCAAGAATTTCAGGATCGGTTCATAAATAGCCGAGATTCGTTGAAAAATGTCGAATTTTTGGCTATCTTGTCTCTAAGTCAAGATTCCTCAATTTTTCTGCTGGTCTGACCTGAATGTCTGCGATTTTGACGATCGCGCATTGCAATTTGACGTCTCATCCGCAACTTGGTCAGAACGGTCAGAACCGACAAGAATCGAGGGTTTCTCAGCCAAATACCAACTTTTTTCTGAATTTTCGGTGCGGGGCAGCTGAGTGTCTGGAGCCCTGTCGAACCCACCCAAGAATTTCAGGATCGGTTCATAAATAGCCGAGATTCGTTGAAAAATGTCGAATTTTTGGCTATCTTGTCTCTAAGTCAAGATTCCTCAATTTTTCTGCTGGTCTGACCTGAATGTCTGCGATTTTGACAAACGCGCGTTGCAATTTGACGTCTCATCCGCAACTTGGTCAGAACGGTCAGAACCGACAAGAACCGAGGGTTTCTCGGCCAAATACCAACTTTTTTCTGAATTTTCGGTGCGGGGCAGCTGAGTGTCTGGAGCCCTGTCGAACCCACCCAAGAATTTCAGGATCGGTTCATAAATAGCCGAGATTCGTTGAAAAATGTCGAATTTTTGGCTATCTTGTCTCTAAGTCAAGATTCCTCAATTTTTCTGCTGGTCTGACCTGAATGTCTGCGATTTTGACAGACGCGCGTTGCAATTTGACGTCTCATCCGCAACTTGGTCAGAACGGTCAGAACCGACAAGAATCGAGGGTTTCTCGGCCAAATACCAACTTTTTTCTGAATTTTCGGTGCGGGGCAGCTGAGTGTCTGGAGCCCTGTCGAACCCACCCAAGAATTTCAGGATCGGTTCATAAATAGCCGAGATTCGTTGAAAAATGTCGAATTTTTGGCTATCTTGTCTCTAAGTCAAGATTCCTCAATTTTTCTGCTGGTCTGACCTGAATGTCTGCGATTTTGACGATCGCGCATTGCAATTTGACGTCTCATCCGCAACTTGGTCAGAACGGTCAGAACCGACAAGAATCGAGGGTTTCTCGGCCAAATACCAACTTTTTTCTGAATTTTCGGTGCGGGGCAGCTGAGTGTCTGGAGCCCTGTCGAACCCACCCAAGAATTTCAGGATCGGTTCATAAATAGCCGAGATTCGTTGAAAAATGTCGAATTTTTGGCTATCTTGTCTCTAAGTCAAGATTCCTCAATTTTTCTGCTGGTCTGACCTGAATGTCTGCGATTTTGACAAACGCGCGTTGCAATTTGACGTCTCATCCGCAACTTGGTCAGAACGGTCAGAACCGACAAGAACCGAGGGTTTCTCGGCCAAATACCAACTTTTTTCTGAATTTTCGGTGCGGGGCAGCTGAGTGTCTGGAGCCCTGTCGAACCCACCCAAGAATTTCAGGATCGGTTCATAAATAGCCGAGATTCGTTGAAAAATGTCGAATTTTTGGCTATCTTGTCTCTAAGTCAAGATTCCTCAATTTTTCTGCTGGTCTGACCTGAATGTCTGCGATTTCGACAAACGCGCATTGCAATTTGACGTCTCATCCGCAACTTGGTCAGAACGGTCAGAACCGACAAGAATCGAGGGTTTCTCGGCCAAATACCAACTTTTTTCTGAATTTTCGGTGCGGGGCAGCTGAGTGTCTGGAGCCCTGTCGAACCCACCCAAGAATTTCAGGATCGGTTCATAAATAGGCGAGATTCGTTGAAAAATGTCGAATTTTTGGCTATCTTGTCTCTAAGCCAAGATTCCTCAATTTTTCTGCTGGTCTGACCTGAATGTATGCGATTTTGACGATCGCGCATTGCAATTTGACGTCTCATCCGCAACTTGGTCAGAACGGTCAGAACCGACAAGAATCGAGGGTTTCTCGGCCAAATACCAACTTTTTTCTGAATTTTCGGTGCGGGGCAGCTGAGTGTCTGGAGCCCTGTCGAACCCACCCAAGAGGTTCAGGATCGGTTCATAAATAGGCGAGATTCGTTGAAAAATGTCGAATTTTTGGCTATCTTGTCTCTAAGTCAAGATTCCTCAATTTTTCTGCTGGTCTGACCTGAATGTCTGCGATTTTGACGATCGCGCATTGCAATTTGACGTCTCATCCGCAACTTGGTCAGAACGGTCAGAACCGACAAGAATCGAGGGTTTCTCGGCCAAATACCAACTTTTTTCTGAATTTTCGGTGCGGGGCAGCTGAGTGTCTGGAGCCCTGTCGAACCCACCCAAGAATTTCAGGATCGGTTCATAAATAGCCGAGATTCGTTGAAAAATGTCGAATTTTTAGCTATCTTGTCTCTAAGTCAAGATTCCTCAATTTTTCTGCTGGTCTGACCTGAATGTCTGCGATTTTGACAAACGCGCATTGCAATTTGACGTCTCATCCGCAACTTGGTCAGAACGGTCAGAACCGACAAGAACCGAGGGTTTCTCGGCCAAATACCAACTTTTTTCTGAATTTTCGGTGCGGGGCAGCTGAGTGTCTGGAGCCCTGTCGAACCCACCCAAGAATTTCAGGATCGGTTCATAAATAGCCGAGATTCGTTGAAAAATGTCGAATTTTTGGCTATCTTGTCTCTAAGCCAAGATTTCTCAATTTTTCTGCTGGTCTGACCTGAATGTCTGCGATTTCGACAAACGCGCATTGCAATTTAAGGTCTCATCCGCAACTTGGTCAGAACGGTCAGAACCGACAAGAATCGAGGGTTTCTCGGCCAAATACCAACTTTTTTCTGAATTTTCGGTGCGGGGCAGCTGAGTGTCTGGAGCCCTGTCGAACCCACCCAAGAATTTCAGGATCGGTTCATAAATAGCCGAGATTCGTTGAAAAATGTCGAATTTTTGGCTATCTTGTCTCTAAGTCAAGATTCCTCAATTTTTCTGCTGGTCTGACCTGAATGTCTGCGATTTTGACGATCGCGCATTGCAATTTGACGTCTCATCCGCAACTTGGTCAGAACGGTCAGAACCGACAAGAATCGAGGGTTTCTCGGCCAAATACCAACTTTTTTCTGAATTTTCGGTGCGGGGCAGCTGAGTGTCTGGAGCCCTGTCGAACCCACCCAAGAATTTCAGGATCGGTTCATAAATAGCCGAGATTCGTTGAAAAATGTCGAATTTTTGGCTATCTTGTCTCTAAGTCAAGATTCCTCAGTTTTTCTGCTGGTCTGACCTGAATGTCTGCGATTTTGACCAACGCGCGTTGCAATTTGACGTCTCATCCGCAACTTGGTCAGAACGGTCAGAACCGACAAGAACCGAGGGTTTCTCGGCCAAATACCAACTTTTTTCTGAATTTTCGGTGCGGGGCAGCTGAGTGTCTGGAGCCCTGTCGAACCCACCCAAGAATTTCAGGATCGGTTCATAAATAGCCGAGATTCGTTGAAAAATGTCGAATTTTTGGCTATCTTGTCTCTAAGTCAAGATTCCTCAATTTTTCTGCTGGTCTGACCTGAATGTCTGCGATTTCGACAAACGCGCATTGCAATTTGACGTCTTATCCGCAACTTGGTCAGAACGGTCAGAACCGACAAGAATCGAGGGTTTCTCGGCCAAATACCAACTTTTTTCTGAATTTTCGGTGCGGGGCAGCTGAGTGTCTGGAGCCCTGTCGAACCCACCCAAGAATTTCAGGATCGGTTCATAAATAGGCGAGATTCGTTGAAAAATGTCGAATTTTTGGCTATCTTGTCTCTAAGTCAAGATTCCTCAATTTTTCTGCTGGTCTGACCTGAATGTCTGCGATTTTGACGATCGCGCATTGCAATTTGACGTCTCATCCGCAACTTGGTCAGAACGGTCAGAACCGACAAGAATCGAGGGTTTCTCGGCCAAATACCAACTTTTTTCTGAATTTTCGGTGCGGGGCAGCTGAGTGTCTGGAGCCCTGTCGAACCCACCCAAGAATTTCAGGATCGGTTCATAAATAGCCGAGATTCGTTGAAAAATGTCGAATTTTTGGCTATCTTGTCTCTAAGTCAAGATTCCTCAATTTTTCTGCTGGTCTGACCTGAATGTCTGCGATTTTGACGATCGCGCATTGCAATTTGACGTCTCATCCGCAACTTGGTCAGAACGGTCAGAACCGACAAGAATCGAGGGTTTCTCGGCCAAATACCAACTTTTTTCTGAATTTTCGGTGCGGGGCAGCTGAGTGTCTGGAGCCCTGTCGAACCCACCCAAGAATTTCAGGATCGGTTCATAAATAGCCGAGATTCGTTGAAAAATGTCGAATTTTTGGCTATCTTGTCTCTAAGTCAAGATTCCTCAGTTTTTCTGCTGGTCTGACCTGAATGTCTGCGATTTTGACCAACGCGCGTTGCAATTTGACGTCTCATCCGCAACTTGGTCAGAACGGTCAGAACCGACAAGAACCGAGGGTTTCTCGGCCAAATACCAACTTTTTTCTGAATTTTCGGTGCGGGGCAGCTGAGTGTCTGGAGCCCTGTCGAACCCACCCAAGAATTTCAGGATCGGTTCATAAATAGCCGAGATTCGTTGAAAAATGTCGAATTTTTGGCTATCTTGTCTCTAAGTCAAGATTCCTCAATTTTTCTGCTGGTCTGACCTGAATGTCTGCGATTTCGACAAACGCGCATTGCAATTTGACGTCTTATCCGCAACTTGGTCAGAACGGTCAGAACCGACAAGAATCGAGGGTTTCTCGGCCAAATACCAACTTTTTTCTGAATTTTCGGTGCGGGGCAGCTGAGTGTCTGGAGCCCTGTCGAACCCACCCAAGAATTTCAGGATCGGTTCATAAATAGGCGAGATTCGTTGAAAAATGTCGAATTTTTGGCTATCTTGTCTCTAAGTCAAGATTCCTCAATTTTTCTGCTGGTCTGACCTGAATGTCTGCGATTTTGACGATCGCGCATTGCAATTTGACGTCTCATCCGCAACTTGGTCAGAACGGTCAGAACCGACAAGACTCGAGGGTTTCTCGGCCAAATACCAACTTTTTTCTGAATTTTCGGTGCGGGGCAGCTGAGTGTCTGGAGCCCTGTCGAACCCACCCAAGAATTTCAGGATCGGTTCATAAATAGCCGAGATTCGTTGAAAAATGTCGAATTTTTGGCTATCTTGTCTCTAAGCCAAGATTTCTCAATTTTTCTGCTGGTCTGACCTGAATGTCTGCGATTTCGACAAACGCGCATTGCAATTTAAGGTCTCATCCGCAACTTGGTCAGAACGGTCAGAACCGACAAGAATCGAGGGTTTCTCGGCCAAATACCAACTTTTTTCTGAATTTTCGGTGCGGGGCAGCTGAGTGTCTGGAGCCCTGTCGAACCCACCCAAGAATTTCAGGATCGGTTCATAAATAGCCGAGATTCGTTGAAAAATGTCGAATTTTTGGCTATCTTGTCTCTAAGTCAAGATTCCTCAATTTTTCTGCTGGTCTGACCTGAATGTCTGCGATTTTGACGATCGCGCATTGCAATTTGACGTCTCATCCGCAACTTGGTCAGAACGGTCAGAACCGACAAGAATCGAGGGTTTCTCGGCCAAATACCAACTTTTTTCTGAATTTTCGGTGCGGGGCAGCTGAGTGTCTGGAGCCCTGTCGAACCCACCCAAGAATTTCAGGATCGGTTCATAAATAGCTGAGATTCGTTGAAAAATGTCGAATTTTTGGCTATCTTGTCTCTAAGTCAAGATTTCTCAATTTTTCTGCTGGTCTGACCTGAATGTCTGCGATTTCGACAAACGCGCATTGCAATTTGAGGTCTCATCCGCAACTTGGTCAGAACGGTCAGAACCGACAAGAACCGAGGGTTTCTCGGCCAAATACCAACTTTTTTCTGAATTTTCGGTGCGGGGCAGCTGAGTGTCTGGAGCCCTGTCGAACCCACCCAAGAATTTCAGGATCGGTTCATAAATAGCCGAGATTCGTTGAAAAATGTCGAATTTTTGGCTATCTTGTCTCTAAGCCAAGATTTCTCAATTTTTCTGCTGGTCTGACCTGAATGTCTGCGATTTCGACAAACGCGCATTGCAATTTAAGGTCTCATCCGCAACTTGGTCAGAACGGTCAGAACCGACAAGAATCGAGGGTTTCTCGGCCAAATACCAACTTTTTTCTGAATTTTCGGTGCGGGGCAGCTGAGTGTCTGGAGCCCTGTCGAACCCACCCAAGAATTTCAGGATCGGTTCATAAATAGCCGAGATTCGTTGAAAAATGTCGAATTTTTGGCTATCTTGTCTCTAAGTCAAGATTCCTCAATTTTTCTGCTGGTCTGACCTGAATGTCTGCGATTTCGACAAACGCGCATTGCAATTTGACGTCTCATCCGCAACTTGGTCAGAACGGTCAGAACCGACAAGAATCGAGGGTTTCTCGGCCAAATACCAACTTTTTTCTGAATTTTCGGTGCGGGGCAGCTGAGTGTCTGGAGCCCTGTCGAACCCACCCAAGAATTTCAGGATCGGTTCATAAATAGGCGAGATTCGTTGAAAAATGTCGAATTTTTGGCTATCTTGTCTCTAAGTCAAGATTCCTCAATTTTTCTGCTGGTCTGACCTGAATGTCTGCGATTTTGACAAACGCGCGTTGCAATTTGACGTCTCATCCGCAACTTGTTCAGAACGGTCGGAACCGACAAGAACCGAGGGTTTCTCGGCCAAATACCAACTTTTTTCTGAATTTTCGGTGCGGGGCAGCTGAGTGTCTGGAGCCCTGTCGAACCCACCCAAGAATTTCAGGATCGGTTCATAAATAGCCGAGATTCGTTGAAAAATGTCGAATTTTTGGCTATCTTGTCTCTAAGTCAAGATTCCTCAATTTTTCTGCTGGTCCGGCCTGAATGTCTGCGATTTCGACAAACGCGCATTGCAATTTGACGTCTCATCCGCAACTTGGTCAGAACGGTCAGAACCGACAAGAATCGAGGGTTTCTCGGCCAAATACCAACTTTTTTCTGAATTTTCGGTGCGGGGCAGCTGAGTGTCTGGAGCCCTGTCGAACCCACCCAAGAATTTCAGGATCGGTTCATAAATAGCCGAGATTCGTTGAAAAATGTCGAATTTTTGGCTATCTTGTCTCTCAGTCAAGATTTCTCAATTTTTCTGCTGGTCTGACCTGAATGTCTGCGATTTCGACAAACGCGCATTGCAACTTGAGGTCTCATCCGCAACTTGGTCAGAACGGTCAGAACCGACAAGAATCGAGGGTTTCTCGGCCAAATACCAACTTTTTTCTGAATTTTCGGTGCGGGGCAGCTGAGTGTCTGGAGCCCTGTCGAACCCACCCAAGAATTTCAGGATCGGTTCATAAATAGGCGAGATTCGTTGAAAAATGTCGAATTTTTGGCTATCTTGTCTCTAAGTCAAGATTCCTCAATTTTTCTGCTGGTCTGACCTGAATGTCTGCGATTTTGACAAACGCGCGTTGCAATTTGACGTCTCATCCGCAACTTGTTCAGAACGGTCAGAACCGACAAGAACCGAGGGTTTCTCGGCCAAATACCAACTTTTTTCTGAATTTTCGGTGCGGGGCAGCTGAGTGTCTGGAGCCCTGTCGAACCCACCCAAGAATTTCAGGATCGGTTCATAAATAGCCGAGATTCGTTGAAAAATGTCGAATTTTTGGCTATCTTGTCTCTAAGTCAAGATTCCTCAATTTTTCTGCTGGTCCGGCCTGAATGTCTGCGATTTCGACAAACGCGCATTGCAATTTGACGTCTCATCCGCAACTTGGTCAGAACGGTCAGAACCGACAAGAATCGAGGGTTTCTCGGCCAAATACCAACTTTTTTCTGAATTTTCGGTGCGGGGCAGCTGAGTGTCTGGAGCCCTGTCGAACCCACCCAAGAATTTCAGGATCGGTTCATAAATAGCCGAGATTCGTTGAAAAATGTCGAATTTTTGGCTATCTTGTCTCTCAGTCAAGATTTCTCAATTTTTCTGCTGGTCTGACCTGAATGTCTGCGATTTCGACAAACGCGCATTGCAACTTGAGGTCTCATCCGCAACTTGGTCAGAACGGTCAGAACCGACAAGAATCGAGGGTTTCTCGGCCAAATACCAACTTTTTTCTGAATTTTCGGTGCGGGGCAGCTGAGTGTCTGGAGCCCTGTCGAACCCACCCAAGAATTTCAGGATCGGTTCATAAATAGCCGAGATTCGTTGAAAAATGTCGAATTTTTGGCTATCTTGTCTCTAAGTCAAGATTCCTCAATTTTTCTGCTGGTCTGACCTGAATGTCTGCGATTTTGACAGACGCGCGTTGCAATTTGACGTCTCATCCGCAACTTGGTCAGAACGGTCAGAACCGACAAGAACCGAGGGTTTCTCGGCCAAATACCAACTTTTTTCTGAATTTTCGGTGCGGGGCAGCTGAGTGTCTGGAGCCCTGTCGAACCCACCCAAGAATTTCAGGATCGGTTCATAAATAGCCGAGATTCGTTGAAAAATGTCGAATTTTTGGCTATCTTGTCTCTAAGCCAAGATTTCTCAATTTTTCTGCTGGTCTGACCTGAATGTCTGCGATTTCGACAAACGCGCATTGCAATTTAAGGTCTCATCCGCAACTTGGTCAGAACGGTCAGAACCGACAAGAATCGAGGGTTTCTCGGCCAAATACCAACTTTTTTCTGAATTTTCGGTGCGGGGCAGCTGAGTGTCTGGAGCCCTGTCGAACCCACCCAAGAATTTCAGGATCGGTTCATAAATAGCCGAGATTCGTTGAAAAATGTCGAATTTTTGGCTATCTTGTCTCTAAGCCAAGATTTCTCAATTTTTCTGCTGGTCTGACCTGAATGTCTGCGATTTCGACAAACGCGCATTGCAATTTAAGGTCTCATCCGCAACTTGGTCAGAACGGTCAGAACCGACAAGAATCGAGGGTTTCTCGGCCAAATACCAACTTTTTTCTGAATTTTCGGTGCGGGGCAGCTGAGTGTCTGGAGCCCTGTCGAACCCACCCAAGAATTTCAAGATCGGTTCATAAATAGCCGAGATTCGTTGAAAAATGTCGAATTTTTGGCTATCTTGTCTCTAAGTCAAGATTCCTCAATTTTTCTGCTGGTCTGACCTGAATGTCTGCGATTTTGACGATCGCGCATTGCAATTTGACGTCTCATCCGCAACTTGGTCAGAACGGTCAGAACCGACAAGAATCGAGGGTTTCTCGGCCAAATACCAACTTTTTTCCGAATTTTCGGTGCGGGGCAGCTGAGTGTCTGGAGCCCTGTCGAACCCACCCAAGAATTTCAGGATCGGTTCATAAATAGCTGAGATTCGTTGAAAAATGTCGAATTTTTGGCTATCTTGTCTCTAAGTCAAGATTTCTCAATTTTTCTGCTGGTCTGACCTGAATGTCTGCGATTTCGACAAACGCGCATTGCAATTTGAGGTCTCATCCGCAACTTGGTCAGAACGGTCAGAACCGACAAGAACCGAGGGTTTCTCGGCCAAATACCAACTTTTTTCTGAATTTTCGGTGCGGGGCAGCTGAGTGTCTGGAGCCCTGTCGAACCCACCCAAGAATTTCAGGATCGGTTCATAAATAGCCGAGATTCGTTGAAAAATGTCGAATTTTTGGCTATCTTGTCTCTAAGCCAAGATTTCTCAATTTTTCTGCTGGTCTGACCTGAATGTCTGCGATTTCGACAAACGCGCATTGCAATTTAAGGTCTCATCCGCAACTTGGTCAGAACGGTCAGAACCGACAAGAATCGAGGGTTTCTCGGCCAAATACCAACTTTTTTCTGAATTTTCGGTGCGGGGCAGCTGAGTGTCTGGAGCCCTGTCGAACCCACCCAAGAATTTCAGGATCGGTTCATAAATAGCCGAGATTCGTTGAAAAATGTCGAATTTTTGGCTATCTTGTCTCTAAGTCAAGATTCCTCAATTTTTCTGCTGGTCTGACCTGAATGTCTGCGATTTCGACAAACGCGCATTGCAATTTGACGTCTCATCCGCAACTTGGTCAGAACGGTCAGAACCGACAAGAATCGAGGGTTTCTCGGCCAAATACCAACTTTTTTCTGAATTTTCGGTGCGGGGCAGCTGAGTGTCTGGAGCCCTGTCGAACCCACCCAAGAATTTCAGGATCGGTTCATAAATAGGCGAGATTCGTTGAAAAATGTCGAATTTTTGGCTATCTTGTCTCTAAGTCAAGATTCCTCAATTTTTCTGCTGGTCTGACCTGAATGTCTGCGATTTTGACAAACGCGCGTTGCAATTTGACGTCTCATCCGCAACTTGTTCAGAACGGTCAGAACCGACAAGAACCGAGGGTTTCTCGGCCAAATACCAACTTTTTTCTGAATTTTCGGTGCGGGGCAGCTGAGTGTCTGGAGCCCTGTCGAACCCACCCAAGAATTTCAGGATCGGTTCATAAATAGCCGAGATTCGTTGAAAAATGTCGAATTTTTGGCTATCTTGTCTCTAAGTCAAGATTCCTCAATTTTTCTGCTGGTCCGGCCTGAATGTCTGCGATTTCGACAAACGCGCATTGCAATTTGACGTCTCATCCGCAACTTGGTCAGAACGGTCAGAACCGACAAGAATCGAGGGTTTCTCGGCCAAATACCAACTTTTTTCTGAATTTTCGGTGCGGGGCAGCTGAGTGTCTGGAGCCCTGTCGAACCCACCCAAGAATTTCAGGATCGGTTCATAAATAGCCGAGATTCGTTGAAAAATGTCGAATTTTTGGCTATCTTGTCTCTCAGTCAAGATTTCTCAATTTTTCTGCTGGTCTGACCTGAATGTCTGCGATTTCGACAAACGCGCATTGCAACTTGAGGTCTCATCCGCAACTTGGTCAGAACGGTCAGAACCGACAAGAATCGAGGGTTTCTCGGCCAAATACCAACTTTTTTCTGAATTTTCGGTGCGGGGCAGCTGAGTGTCTGGAGCCCTGTCGAACCCACCCAAGAATTTCAGGATCGGTTCATAAATAGGCGAGATTCGTTGAAAAATGTCGAATTTTTGGCTATCTTGTCTCTAAGTCAAGATTCCTCAATTTTTCTGCTGGTCTGACCTGAATGTCTGCGATTTTGACAAACGCGCGTTGCAATTTGACGTCTCATCCGCAACTTGTTCAGAACGGTCAGAACCGACAAGAACCGAGGGTTTCTCGGCCAAATACCAACTTTTTTCTGAATTTTCGGTGCGGGGCAGCTGAGTGTCTGGAGCCCTGTCGAACCCACCCAAGAATTTCAGGATCGGTTCATAAATAGCCGAGATTCGTTGAAAAATGTCGAATTTTTGGCTATCTTGTCTCTAAGTCAAGATTCCTCAATTTTTCTGCTGGTCCGGCCTGAATGTCTGCGATTTCGACAAACGCGCATTGCAATTTGACGTCTCATCCGCAACTTGGTCAGAACGGTCAGAACCGACAAGAATCGAGGGTTTCTCGGCCAAATACCAACTTTTTTCTGAATTTTCGGTGCGGGGCAGCTGAGTGTCTGGAGCCCTGTCGAACCCACCCAAGAATTTCAGGATCGGTTCATAAATAGCCGAGATTCGTTGAAAAATGTCGAATTTTTGGCTATCTTGTCTCTCAGTCAAGATTTCTCAATTTTTCTGCTGGTCTGACCTGAATGTCTGCGATTTCGACAAACGCGCATTGCAACTTGAGGTCTCATCCGCAACTTGGTCAGAACGGTCAGAACCGACAAGAATCGAGGGTTTCTCGGCCAAATACCAACTTTTTTCTGAATTTTCGGTGCGGGGCAGCTGAGTGTCTGGAGCCCTGTCGAACCCACCCAAGAATTTCAGGATCGGTTCATAAATAGCCGAGATTCGTTGAAAAATGTCGAATTTTTGGCTATCTTGTCTCTAAGTCAAGATTCCTCAATTTTTCTGCTGGTCTGACCTGAATGTCTGCGATTTTGACAGACGCGCGTTGCAATTTGACGTCTCATCCGCAACTTGGTCAGAACGGTCAGAACCGACAAGAACCGAGGGTTTCTCGGCCAAATACCAACTTTTTTCTGAATTTTCGGTGCGGGGCAGCTGAGTGTCTGGAGCCCTGTCGAACCCACCCAAGAATTTCAGGATCGGTTCATAAATAGCCGAGATTCGTTGAAAAATGTCGAATTTTTGGCTATCTTGTCTCTAAGCCAAGATTTCTCAATTTTTCTGCTGGTCTGACCTGAATGTCTGCGATTTCGACAAACGCGCATTGCAATTTAAGGTCTCATCCGCAACTTGGTCAGAACGGTCAGAACCGACAAGAATCGAGGGTTTCTCGGCCAAATACCAACTTTTTTCTGAATTTTCGGTGCGGGGCAGCTGAGTGTCTGGAGCCCTGTCGAACCCACCCAAGAATTTCAGGATCGGTTCATAAATAGCCGAGATTCGTTGAAAAATGTCGAATTTTTGGCTATCTTGTCTCTAAGCCAAGATTTCTCAATTTTTCTGCTGGTCTGACCTGAATGTCTGCGATTTCGACAAACGCGCATTGCAATTTAAGGTCTCATCCGCAACTTGGTCAGAACGGTCAGAACCGACAAGAATCGAGGGTTTCTCGGCCAAATACCAACTTTTTTCTGAATTTTCGGTGCGGGGCAGCTGAGTGTCTGGAGCCCTGTCGAACCCACCCAAGAATTTCAGGATCGGTTCATAAATAGCCGAGATTCGTTGAAAAATGTCGAATTTTTGGCTATCTTGTCTCTAAGCCAAGATTTCTCAATTTTTCTGCTGGTCTGACCTGAATGTCTGCGATTTCGACAAACGCGCATTGCAATTTAAGGTCTCATCCGCAACTTGGTCAGAACGGTCAGAACCGACAAGAATCGAGGGTTTCTCGGCCAAATACCAACTTTTTTCTGAATTTTCGGTGCGGGGCAGCTGAGTGTCTGGAGCCCTGTCGAACCCACCCAAGAATTTCAGGATCGGTTCATAAATAGCCGAGATTCGTTGAAAAATGTCGAATTTTTGGCTATCTTGTCTCTAAGTCAAGATTCCTCAATTTTTCTGCTGGTCTGACCTGAATGTCTGCGATTTTGACGATCGCGCATTGCAATTTGACGTCTCATCCGCAACTTGGTCAGAACGGTCAGAACCGACAAGAATCGAGGGTTTCTCGGCCAAACACCAACTTTTTTCTGAATTTTCGGTGCGGGGCAGCTGAGTGTCTGGAGCCCTGTCGAACCCACCCAAGAATTTCAGGATCGGTTCATAAATAGCTGAGATTCGTTGAAAAATGTCGAATTTTTGGCCATCTTGTCTCTAAGTCAAGATTTCTCAATTTTTCTGCTGGTCTGACCTGAATGTCTGCGATTTCGACAAACGCGCATTGCAATTTGAGGTCTCATCCGCAACTTGGTCAGAACGGTCAGAACCGACAAGAACCGAGGGTTTCTCGGCCAAATACCAACTTTTTTCTGAATTTTCGGTGCGGGGCAGCTGAGTGTCTGGAGCCCTGTCGAACCCACCCAAGAATTTCAGGATCGGTTCATAAATAGCCGAGATTCGTTGAAAAATGTCGAATTTTTGGCTATCTTGTCTCTAAGCCAAGATTTCTCAATTTTTCTGCTGGTCTGACCTGAATGTCTGCGATTTCGACAAACGCGCATTGCAATTTAAGGTCTCATCCGCAACTTGGTCAGAACGGTCAGAACCGACAAGAATCGAGGGTTTCTCGGCCAAATACCAACTTTTTTCTGAATTTTCGGTGCGGGGCAGCTGAGTGTCTGGAGCCCTGTCGAACCCACCCAAGAATTTCAGGATCGGTTCATAAATAGCCGAGATTCGTTGAAAAATGTCGAATTTTTGGCTATCTTGTCTCTCAGTCAAGATTTCTCAATTTTTCTGCTGGTCTGACCTGAATGTCTGCGATTTCGACAAACGCGCATTGCAACTTGAGGTCTCATCCGCAACTTGGTCAGAACGGTCAGAACCGACAAGAATCGAGGGTTTCTCGGCCAAATACCAACTTTTTTCTGAATTTTCGGTGCGGGGCAGCTGAGTGTCTGGAGCCCTGTCGAACCCACCCAAGAATTTCAGGATCGGTTCATAAATAGCCGAGATTCGTTGAAAAATGTCGAATTTTTGGCTATCTTGTCTCTAAGTCAAGATTCCTCAATTTTTCTGCTGGTCTGACCTGAATGTCTGCGATTTTGACAGACGCGCGTTGCAATTTGACGTCTCATCCGCAACTTGGTCAGAACGGTCAGAACCGACAAGAATCGAGGGTTTCTCGGCCAAATACCAACTTTTTTCTGAATTTTCGGTGCGGGGCAGCTGAGTGTCTGGAGCCCTGTCGAACCCACCCAAGAATTTCAGGATCGGTTCATAAATAGCCGAGATTCGTTGAAAAATGTCGAATTTTTGGCTATCTTGTCTCTAAGCCAAGATTTCTCAATTTTTCTGCTGGTCTGACCTGAATGTCTGCGATTTCGACAAACGCGCATTGCAATTTAAGGTCTCATCCGCAACTTGGTCAGAACGGTCAGAACCGACAAGAATCGAGGGTTTCTCGGCCAAATACCAACTTTTTTCTGAATTTTCGGTGCGGGGCAGCTGAGTGTCTGGAGCCCTGTCGAACCCACCCAAGAATTTCAGGATCGGTTCATAAATAGCCGAGATTCGTTGAAAAATGTCGAATTTTTGGCTATCTTGTCTCTAAGTCAAGATTCCTCAATTTTTCTGCTGGTCTGACCTGAATGTCTGCGATTTTGACGATCGCGCATTGCAATTTGACGTCTCATCCGCAACTTGGTCAGAACGGTCAGAACCGACAAGAATCGAGGGTTTCTCGGCCAAATACCAACTTTTTTCTGAATTTTCGGTGCGGGGCAGCTGAGTGTCTGGAGCCCTGTCGAACCCACCCAAGAATTTCAGGATCGGTTCATAAATAGCTGAGATTCGTTGAAAAATGTCGAATTTTTGGCTATCTTGTCTCTAAGTCAAGATTTCTCAATTTTTCTGCTGGTCTGACCTGAATGTCTGCGATTTCGACAAACGCGCATTGCAATTTGAGGTCTCATCCGCAACTTGGTCAGAACGGTCAGAACCGACAAGAACCGAGGGTTTCTCGGCCAAATACCAACTTTTTTCTGAATTTTCGGTGCGGGGCAGCTGAGTGTCTGGAGCCCTGTCGAACCCACCCAAGAATTTCAGGATCGGTTCATAAATAGCCGAGATTCGTTGAAAAATGTCGAATTTTTAGCTATCTTGTCTCTAAGCCAAGATTTCTCAATTTTTCTGCTGGTCTGACCTGAATGTCTGCGATTTCGACAAACGCGCATTGCAATTTAAGGTCTCATCCGCAACTTGGTCAGAACGGTCAGAACCGACAAGAATCGAGGGTTTCTCGGCCAAATACCAACTTTTTTCTGAATTTTCGGTGCGGGGCAGCTGAGTGTCTGGAGCCCTGTCGAACCCACCCAAGAATTTCAGGATCGGTTCATAAATAGCCGAGATTCGTTGAAAAATGTCGAATTTTTGGCTATCTTGTCTCTAAGTCAAGATTCCTCAATTTTTCTGCTGGTCTGACCTGAATGTCTGCGATTTCGACAAACGCGCATTGCAATTTGACGTCTCATCCGCAACTTGGTCAGAACGGTCAGAACCGACAAGAATCGAGGGTTTCTCGGCCAAATACCAACTTTTTTCTGAATTTTCGGTGCGGGGCAGCTGAGTGTCTGGAGCCCTGTCGAACCCACCCAAGAATTTCAGGATCGGTTCATAAATAGGCGAGATTCGTTGAAAAATGTCGAATTTTTGGCTATCTTGTCTCTAAGTCAAGATTCCTCAATTTTTCTGCTGGTCTGACCTGAATGTCTGCGATTTTGACAAACGCGCGTTGCAATTTGACGTCTCATCCGCAACTTGTTCAGAACGGTCAGAACCGACAAGAACCGAGGGTTTCTCGGCCAAATACCAACTTTTTTCTGAATTTTCGGTGCGGGGCAGCTGAGTGTCTGGAGCCCTGTCGAACCCACCCAAGAATTTCAGGATCGGTTCATAAATAGCCGAGATTCGTTGAAAAATGTCGAATTTTTGGCTATCTTGTCTCTAAGTCAAGATTCCTCAATTTTTCTGCTGGTCCGGCCTGAATGTCTGCGATTTCGACAAACGCGCATTGCAATTTGACGTCTCATCCGCAACTTGGTCAGAACGGTCAGAACCGACAAGAATCGAGGGTTTCTCGGCCAAATACCAACTTTTTTCTGAATTTTCGGTGCGGGGCAGCTGAGTGTCTGGAGCCCTGTCGAACCCACCCAAGAATTTCAGGATCGGTTCATAAATAGCCGAGATTCGTTGAAAAATGTCGAATTTTTGGCTATCTTGTCTCTCAGTCAAGATTTCTCAATTTTTCTGCTGGTCTGACCTGAATGTCTGCGATTTCGACAAACGCGCATTGCAACTTGAGGTCTCATCCGCAACTTGGTCAGAACGGTCAGAACCGACAAGAATCGAGGGTTTCTCGGCCAAATACCAACTTTTTTCTGAATTTTCGGTGCGGGGCAGCTGAGTGTCTGGAGCCCTGTCGAACCCACCCAAGAATTTCAGGATCGGTTCATAAATAGCCGAGATTCGTTGAAAAATGTCGAATTTTTGGCTATCTTGTCTCTAAGTCAAGATTCCTCAATTTTTCTGCTGGTCTGACCTGAATGTCTGCGATTTTGACAGACGCGCGTTGCAATTTGACGTCTCATCCGCAACTTGGTCAGAACGGTCAGAACCGACAAGAACCGAGGGTTTCTCGGCCAAATACCAACTTTTTTCTGAATTTTCGGTGCGGGGCAGCTGAGTGTCTGGAGCCCTGTCGAACCCACCCAAGAATTTCAGGATCGGTTCATAAATAGCCGAGATTCGTTGAAAAATGTCGAATTTTTGGCTATCTTGTCTCTAAGCCAAGATTTCTCAATTTTTCTGCTGGTCTGACCTGAATGTCTGCGATTTCGACAAACGCGCATTGCAATTTAAGGTCTCATCCGCAACTTGGTCAGAACGGTCAGAACCGACAAGAATCGAGGGTTTCTCGGCCAAATACCAACTTTTTTCTGAATTTTCGGTGCGGGGCAGCTGAGTGTCTGGAGCCCTGTCGAACCCACCCAAGAATTTCAGGATCGGTTCATAAATAGCCGAGATTCGTTGAAAAATGTCGAATTTTTGGCTATCTTGTCTCTAAGTCAAGATTCCTCAATTTTTCTGCTGGTCTGACCTGAATGTCTGCGATTTTGACGATCGCGCATTGCAATTTGACGTCTCATCCGCAACTTGGTCAGAACGGTCAGAACCGACAAGAATCGAGGGTTTCTCGGCCAAATACCAACTTTTTTCTGAATTTTCGGTGCGGGGCAGCTGAGTGTCTGGAGCCCTGTCGAACCCACCCAAGAATTTCAGGATCGGTTCATAAATAGCCGAGATTCGTTGAAAAATGTCGAATTTTTGGCTATCTTGTCTCTAAGTCAAGATTTCTCAATTTTTCTGCTGGTCTGACCTGAATGTCTGCGATTTCGACAAACGCGCATTGCAATTTGAGGTCTCATCCGCAACTTGGTCAGAACGGTCAGACCCGACAAGAACCGAGGGTTTCTCGGCCAAATACCAACTTTTTTCTGAATTTTCGGTGCGGGGCAGCTGAGTGTCTGGAGCCCTGTCGAACCCACCCAAGAATTTCAGGATCGGTTCATAAATAGCCGAGATTCGTTGAAAAATGTCGAATTTTTGGCTATCTTGTCTCTAAGCCAAGATTTCTCAATTTTTCTGCTGGTCTGACCTGAATGTCTGCGATTTCGACAAACGCGCATTGCAATTTAAGGTCTCATCCGCAACTTGGTCAGAACGGTCAGAACCGACAAGAATCGAGGGTTTCTCGGCCAAATACCAACTTTTTTCTGAATTTTCGGTGCGGGGCAGCTGAGTGTCTGGAGCCCTGTCGAACCCACCCAAGAATTTCAGGATCGGTTCATAAATAGCCGAGATTCGTTGAAAAATGTCGAATTTTTGGCTATCTTGTCTCTAAGTCAAGATTCCTCAATTTTTCTGCTGGTCTGACCTGAATGTCTGCGATTTTGACGATCGCGCATTGCAATTTGACGTCTCATCCGCAACTTGGTCAGAACGGTCAGAACCGACAAGAATCGAGGGTTTCTCGGCCAAATACCAACTTTTTTCTGAATTTTCGGTGCGGGGCAGCTGAGTGTCTGGAGCCCTGTCGAACCCACCCAAGAATTTCAGGATCGGTTCATAAATAGCCGAGATTCGTTGAAAAATGTCGAATTTTTGGCTATCTTGTCTCTAAGTCAAGATTCCTCAATTTTTCTGCTGGTCTGACCTGAATGTCTGCGATTTTGACAGACGCGCGTTGCAATTTGACGTCTCATCCGCAACTTGGTCAGAACGGTCAGAACCGACAAGAACCGAGGGTTTCTCGGCCAAATACCAACTTTTTTCTGAATTTTCGGTGCGGGGCAGATGAGTGTCTGGAGCCCTGTCGAACCCACCCAAGAATTTCAGGATCGGTTCATAAATAGCCGAGATTCGTTGAAAAATGTCGAATTTTTGGCTATCTTGTCTCTAAGTCAAGATTCCTCAATTTTTCTGCTGGTCTGACCTGAATGTCTGCGATTTCGACAAACGCGCATTGCAATTTGACGTCTCATCCGCAACTTGGTCAGAACGGTCAGAACCGACAAGAATCGAGGGTTTCTCGGCCAAATACCAACTTTTTTCTGAATTTTCGGTGCGGGGCAGCTGAGTGTCTGGAGACCTGTCGAACCCACCCAAGAATTTCAGGATCGGTTCATAAATAGGCGAGATTCGTTGAAAAATGTCGAATTTTTGGCTATCTTGTCTCTAAGTCAAGATTTCTCAATTTTTCTGCTGGTCTGACCTGAATGTCTGCGATTTCGACAAACGCGCATTGCAATTTGAGGTCTCATCCGCAACTTGGTCAGAACGGTCAGAACCGACAAGAATCGAGGGTTTCTCGGCCAAATACCAACTTTTTTCTGAATTTTCGGTGCGGGGCAGCTGAGTGTCTGGAGCCCTGTCGAACCCACCCAAGAATTTCAGGATCGGTTCATAAATAGCCGAGATTCGTTGAAAAATGTCGAATTTTTGGCTATCTTGTCTCTAAGTCAAGATTTCTCAATTTTTCTGCTGGTCTGACCTGAATGTCTGCGATTTCGACAAACGCGCATTGCAATTTGAGGTCTCATCCGCAACTTGGTCAGAACGGTTAAAACCGACAAGAATCGAGGGTTTCTCGGCCAAATACCAACTTTTTTCTGAATTTTCGGTGCGGGGCAGCTGAGTGTCTGGAGCCCTGTCGAACCCACCCAAGAATTTCAGGATCGGTTCATAAATAGCCGAGATTCGTTGAAAAATGTCGAATTTTTAGCTATCTTGTCTCTAAGTCAAGATTCCTCAATTTTTCTGCTGGTCTGACCTGAATGTCTGCGATTTTGACAAACGCGCATTGCAATTTGACGTCTCATCCGCAACTTGGTCAGAACGGTCAGAACCGACAAGAACCGAGGGTTTCTCGGCCAAATACCAACTTTTTTCTGAATTTTCGGTGCGGGGCAGCTGAGTGTCTGGAGCCCTGTCGAACCCACCCAAGAATTTCAGGATCGGTTCATAAATAGCCGAGATTCGTTGAAAAATGTCGAATTTTTGGCTATCTTGTCTCTAAGCCAAGATTTCTCAATTTTTCTGCTGGTCTGACCTGAATGTCTGCGATTTCGACAAACGCGCATTGCAATTTAAGGTCTCATCCGCAACTTGGTCAGAACGGTCAGAACCGACAAGAATCGAGGGTTTCTCGGCCAAATACCAACTTTTTTCTGAATTTTCGGTGCGGGGCAGCTGAGTGTCTGGAGCCCTGTCGAACCCACCCAAGAATTTCAGGATCGGTTCATAAATAGCCGAGATTCGTTGAAAAATGTCGAATTTTTGGCTATCTTGTCTCTAAGTCAAGATTCCTCAATTTTTCTGCTGGTCTGACCTGAATGTCTGCGATTTTGACGATCGCGCATTGCAATTTGACGTCTCATCCGCAACTTGGTCAGAACGGTCAGAACCGACAAGAATCGAGGGTTTCTCGGCCAAATACCAACTTTTTTCTGAATTTTCGGTGCGGGGCAGCTGAGTGTCTGGAGCCCTGTCGAACCCACCCAAGAATTTCAGGATCGGTTCATAAATAGCCGAGTTTCGTTGAAAAATGTCGAATTTTTGGCTATCTTGTCTCTAAGTCAAGATTCCTCAATTTTTCTGCTGGTCTGACCTGAATGTCTGCGATTTTGACAAACGCGCGTTGCAATTCGACGTCTCATCCGCAACTTGGTCAGAACGGTCAGAACCGACAAGAACCGAGGGTTTCTCGGCCAAATACCAACTTTTTTCTGGATTTTCGGTGCGGGGCAGCTGAGTGTCTGGAGCCCTGTCGAACCCACCCAAGAATTTCAGGATCGGTTCATAAATAGCCGAGATTCGTTGAAAAATGTCGAATTTTTGGCTATCTTGTCTCTAAGTCAAGATTCCTCAATTTTTCTGCTGGTCTGACCTGAATGTCTGCGATTTCGACAAACGCGCATTGCAATTTGACGTCTCATCCGCAACTTGGTCAGAACGGTCAGAACCGACAAGAATCGAGGGTTTCTCGGCCAAATACCAACTTTTTTCTGAATTTTCGGTGCGGGGCAGCTGAGTGTCTGGAGCCCTGTCGAACCCACCCAAGAATTTCAGGATCGGTTCATAAATAGGCGAGATTCGTTGAAAAATGTCGAATTTTTGGCTATCTTGTCTCTAAGTCAAGATTCCTCAATTTTTCTGCTGGTCTGACCTGAATGTCTGCGATTTCGACAAACGCGCATTGCAATTTGAGGTCTCATCCGCAACTTGGTCAGAACGGTTAAAACCGACAAGAATCGAGGGTTTCTCGGCCAGATACCAACTTTTTTCTGAATTTTCGGTGCGGGGCAGCTGAGTGTCTGGAGCCCTGTCGAACCCACCGAAGAATTTCAGGATCGGTTCATAAATAGCCGAGATTTGTTGAAAAATGTCGAATTTTTAGCTATCTTGTCTCTAAGTCAAGATTCCTCAATTTTTCTGCTGGTCTGACCTGAATGTCTGCGATTTTGACAAACGCGCATTGCAATTTGACGTCTCATCCGCAACTTGGTCAGAACGGTCAGAACCGACAAGAACCGAGGGTTTCTCGGCCAAATACCAACTTTTTTCTGAATTTTCGGTGCGGGGCAGCTGAGTGTCTGGAGCCCTGTCGAACCCACCCAAGAATTTCAGGATCGGTTCATAAATAGCCGAGATTCGTTGAAAAATGTCGAATTTTTGGCTATCTTGTCTGTAAGCCAAGATTTCTCAATTTTTCTGCTGGTCTGACCTGAATGTCTGCGATTTCGACAAACGCGCATTGCAATTTGAGGTCTCATCCGCAACTTGGTCAGAACGGTCAGAACCGACAAGAATCGAGGGTTTCTCGGCCAAATACCAACTTTTTTCTGAATTTTCGGTGCGGGGCAGCTGAGTGTCTGGAGCCCTGTCGAACCCACCCAAGAATTTCAGGATCGGTTCATAAATAGCCGAGATTCGTTGAAAAATGTCGAATTTTTGGCTATCTTGTCTCTAAGTCAAGATTCCTCAATTTTTGTGCTGGTCTGACCTGAATGTCTACGATTTTGACAAACAAGCATTGCAATTTGACGTCTCATCCGCAACTTGGTCAGAACGGTCAGAACCGACAAGAATCGAGGGTTTCTCGGCCAAATACCAACTTTTTTCTGAATTTTCGGTGCGGGGCAGCTGAGTGTCTGGAGCCCTGTCGAACCCACCCAAGAATTTCAGGATCGGTTCATAAATAGCCGAGATTCGTTGAAAAATGTCGAATTTTTGGCTATCTTGTCTCTAAGTCAAGATTCCTCAATTTTTCTGCTGGTCTGACCTGAATGTCTGCGATTTTGACGATCGCGCGGTGCAATTTGACGTCTCATCCGCAACTTGGTCAGAACGGTCAGAACCGACAAGAATCGAGGGTTTCTCGGCCAAATACCAACTTTTTTCTGAATTTTCGGTGCGGGGCAGCTGAGTGTCTGGAGCCCTGTCGAACCCACCCAAGAATTTCAGGATCGGTTCATAAATAGCCGAGATTCGTTGAAAAATGTCGAATTTTTGGCTATCTTGTCTCTAAGTCAAGATTCCTCAATTTTTGTGCTGGTCTGACCTGAATGTCTGCGATTTTGACAAACGCGCGTTGCAATTTGACGTCTCATCCGCAACTTGGTCAGAACGGTCAGAACCGACAAGAACCGAGGGTTTCTCGGCCAAATACCAACTTTTTTCTGAATTTTCGGTGCGGGGCAGCTGAGTGTCTGGAGCCCTGTCGAACCCACCCAAGAATTTCAGGATCGGTTCATAAATAGCCGAGATTCGTTGAAAAATGTCGAATTTTTGGCTATCTTGTCTCTAAGTCAAGATTCCGCAATTTTTCTGCTGGTCTGACCTGAATGTCTGCGATTTCGACAAACGCGCATTGCAATTTGACGTCTCATCCGCAACTTGGTCAGAACGGTCAGAACCGACAAGAATCGAGGGTTTCTCGGCCAAATACCAACTTTTTTCTGAATTTTCGGTGCGGGGCAGCTGAGTGTCTGGAGCCCTGTCGAACCCACCCAAGAATTTCAGGATCGGTTCATAAATAGGCGAGATTCGTTGAAAAATGTCGAATTTTTGGCTATCTTGTCTCTAAGTCAAGATTCCTCAATTTTTCTGCTGGTCTGACCTGAATGTCTGCGATTTTGACAAACGCGCATTGCAATTTGAGGTCTCATCCGCAACTTGGTCAGAACGGTCAGAACCGACAAGAATCGAGGGTTTCTCGGCCAAATACCAACTTTTTTCTGAATTTTCGGTGCGGGGCAGCTGAGTGTCTGGAGCCCTGTCGAACCCACCCAAGAATTTCAGGATCGGTTCATAAATAGCCGAGATTCGTTGAAAAATGTCGAATTTTTGGCTATCTTGTCTCTAAGTCAAGATTTCTCAATTTTTCTGCTGGTCTGACCTGAATGTCTGCGATTTCGACAAACGCGCATTGCAATTTGACGTCTCATCCGCAACTTGGTCAGAACGGTTAAAACCGACAAGAATCGAGGGTTTCTCAGCCAAATACCAACTTTTTTCTGAATTTTCGGTGCGAGGCAGCTGAGTGTCTGGAGCCCTGTCGAACCCACCCAAGAATTTCAGGATCGGTTCATAAATAGGCGAGATTCGTTGAAAAATGTCGAATTTTTGGCTATCTTGTCTCTAAGTCAAGATTCCTCAATTTTTCTGCTGGTCCGACCTGAATGTCTGCGATTTTGACGATCGCGCATTGCAATTTGACGTCTCATCCGCAACTTGGTCAGAACGGTCAGAACCGACAAGAACCGAGGGTTTCTCGGCCAAATACCAACTTTTTTCTGAATTTTCGGTGCGGGGCAGCTGAGTGTCTGGAGCCCTGTCGAACCCACCCAAGAATTTCAGGATCGGTTCATAAATAGCCGAGATTCGTTGAAAAATGTCGAATTTTTGGCTATCTTGTCTCTAAGTCAAGATTTCTCAATTTTTCTGCTGGTCTGACCTGAATGTCTGCGATTTCGACAAACGCGCATTGCAATTTGAGGTCTCATCCGCAACTTGGTCAGAACGGTTAAAACCGACAAGAATCGAGGGTTTCTCGGCCAAATACCAACTTTTTTTTGAATTTTCGGTGCGGCGCAGCTGAGTGTCTGGAGCCCTGTCGAACCCACCCAAGAATTTCAGGATCGGTTCATAAATAGCCGAGATTCGTTGAAAAATGTCGAATTTTTGGCTATCTTGTCTCTAAGTCAAGATTCCTCAATTTTTCTGCTGGTCTGACCTGAATGTCTACGATTTTGACAAACAAGCATTGCAATTTGACGTCTCATCCGCAACTTGGTCAGAACGGTCAGAACCGACAAGAATCGAGGGTTTCTCGGCCAAATACCAACTTTTTTCTGAATTTTCGGTGCGGGGCAGCTGAGTGTCTGGAGCCCTGTCGAACCCACCCAAGAATTTCAGGATCGGTTCATAAATAGCCGAGATTCGTTGAAAAATGTCGAATTTTTGGCTATCTTGTCTCTAAGTCAAGATTCCTCAATTTTTGTGCTGGTCTGACCTGAATGTCTGCGATTTTGACAAACGCGCGTTGCAATTTGACGTCTCATCCGCAACTTGGTCAGAACGGTCAGAACCGACAAGAACCGAGGGTTTCTCGGCCAAATACCAACTTTTTTCTGAATTTTCGGTGCGGGGCAGCTGAGTGTCTGGAGCCCTGTCGAACCCACCCAAGAATTTCAGGATCGGTTCATAAATAGCCGAGATTCGTTGAAAAATGTCGAATTTTTGGCTATCTTGTCTCTAAGTCAAGATTCCTCAATTTTTCTGCTGGTCCGACCTGAATGTCTGCGATTTTGACGATCGCGCATTGCAATTTGACGTCTCATCCGCAACTTGGTCAGAACGGTCAGAACCGACAAGAACCGAGGGTTTCTCGGCCAAATACCAACTTTTTTCTGAATTTTCGGTGCGGGGCAGCTGAGTGTCTGGAGCCCTGTCGAACCCACCCAAGAATTTCAGGATCGGTTCATAAATAGGCGAGATTCGTTGAAAAATGTCGAATTTTTGGCTATCTTGTCTCTAAGTCAAGATTCCTCAATTTTTCTGCTGGTCTGACCTGAATGTCTGCGATTTTGACAAACGCGCATTGCAATTTGAGGTCTCATCCGCAACTTGGTCAGAACGGTCAGAACCGACAAGAATCGAGGGTTTCTCGGCCAAATACCAACTTTTTTCTGAATTTTCGGTGCGGGGCAGCTGAGTGTCTGGAGCCCTGTCGAACCCACCCAAGAATTTCAGGATCGGTTCATAAATAGCCGAGATTCGTTGAAAAATGTCGAATTTTTGGCTATCTTGTCTCTAAGTCAAGATTTCTCAATTTTTCTGCTGGTCTGACCTGAATGTCTGCGATTTCGACAAACGCGCATTGCAATTTGACGTCTCATCCGCAACTTGGTCAGAACGGTCAGAACCGACAAGAATCGAGGGTTTCTCGGCCAAATACCAACTTTTTTCTGAATTTTCGGTGCGGGGCAGCTGAGTGTCTGGAGCCCTGTCGAACCCACCCAAGAATTTCAGGATCGGTTCATCAATAGCCGAGATTCGTTGAAAAATGTCGAATTTTTGGCTATCTTGTCTCTAAGTCAAGATTTCTCAATTTTTCTGCTGGTCTGACCTGAATGTCTGCGATTTCGACAAACGCGCATTGCAATTTGACGTCTCATCCGCAACTTGGTCAGAACGGTTAAAACCGACAAGAATTGAGGGTTTCTCAGCCAAATACCAACTTTTTTCTGAATTTTCGGTGCGAGGCAGCTGAGTGTCTGGAGCCCTGTCGAACCCACCCAAGAATTTCAGGATCGGTTCATAAATAGGCGAGATTCGTTGAAAAATGTCGAATTTTTGGCTATCTTGTCTCTAAGTCAAGATTCCTCAATTTTTCTGCTGGTCCGACCTGAATGTCTGCGATTTTGACGATCGCGCATTGCAATTTGACGTCTCATCCGCAACTTGGTCAGAACGGTCAGAACCGACAAGAACCGAGGGTTTCTCGGCCAAATACCAACTTTTTTCTGAATTTTCGGTGCGGCGCAGCTGAGTGTCTGGAGCCCTGTCGAACCCACCCAAGAATTTCAGGATCAGTTCATAAATAGCCGAGATTCGTTGAAAAATGTCGAATTTTTGGCTATCTTGTCTCTAAGTCAAGATTCCTCAATTTTTCTGCTGGTCTGACCTGAATGTCTACGATTTTGACAAACAAGCATTGCGATTTGACGTCTCATCCGCAACTTGGTCAGAACGGTCAGAACCGACAAGAATCGAGGGTTTCTCGGCCAAATACCAACTTTTTTCTGAATTTTCGGTGCGGGGCAGCTGAGTGTCTGGAGCCCTGTCGAACCCACCCAAGAATTTCAGGATCGGTTCATAAATAGCCGAGATTCGTTGAAAAATGTCGAATTTTTGGCTATCTTGTCTCTAAGTCAAGATTCCTCAATTTTTCTGCTGGTCTGACCTGAATGTCTGCGATTTTGACGATCGCGCGGTGCAATTTGACGTCTCATCCGCAACTTGGTCAGAACGGTCAGAACCGACAAGAATCGAGGGTTTCTCGGCCAAATACCAACTTTTTTCTGAATTTTCGGTGCGGGGCAGCTGAGTGTCTGGAGCCCTGTCGAACCCACCCAAGAATTTCAGGATCGGTTCATAAATAGCCGAGATTCGTTGAAAAATGTCGAATTTTTGGCTATCTTGTCTCTAAGTCAAGATTCCTCAATTTTTGTGCTGGTCTGACCTGAATGTCTGCGATTTTGACAAACGCGCGTTGCAATTTGACGTCTCATCCGCAACTTGGTCAGAACGGTCAGAACCGACAAGAACCGAGGGTTTCTCGGCCAAATACCAACTTTTTTCTGAATTTTCGGTGCGGGGCAGCTGAGTGTCTGGAGCCCTGTCGAACCCACCCAAGAATTTCAGGATCGGTTCATAAATAGCCGAGATTCGTTGAAAAATGTCGAATTTTTGGCTATCTTGTCTCTAAGTCAAGATTTCTCAATTTTTCTGCTGGTCTGACCTGAATGTCTGCGATTTCGACAAACGCGCATTGCAATTTGACGTCTCATCCGCAACTTGGTCAGAACGGTTAAAACCGACAAGAATCGAGGGTTTCTCAGCCAAATACCAACTTTTTTCTGAATTTTCGGTGCGAGGCAGCTGAGTGTCTGGAGCCCTGTCGAACCCACCCAAGAATTTCAGGATCAATTCATAAATAGGCGAGATTCGTTGAAAAATGTCGAATTTTTGGCTATCTTGTCTCTAAGTCAAGATTCCTCAATTTTTCTGCTGGTCCGACCTGAATGTCTGCGATTTTGACGATCGCGCATTGCAATTTGACGTCTCATCCGCAACTTGGTCAGAACGGTCAGAACCGACAAGAACCGAGGGTTTCTCGGCCAAATACCAACTTTTTTCTGAATTTTCGGTGCGAGGCAGCTGAGTGTCTGGAGCCCTGTCGAACCCACCCAAGAATTTCAGGATCGGTTCATAAATAGCCGAGATTCGTTGAAAAATGTCGAATTTTTGGCTATCTTGTCTCTAAGTCAAGATTCCTCAATTTTTCTGCTGGTCTGACCTGAATGTCTGCGATTTTGACGATCGCGCATTGCAATTTGACGTCTCATCCGCAACTTGGTCAGAACGGTCAGAACCGACAAGAATCGAGGGTTTCTCGGCCAAATACCAACTTTTTTCTGAATTTTCGGTGCGGGGCAGCTGAGTGTCTGGAGCCCTGTCGAACCCACCCAAGAATTTCAGGATCGGTTCATAAATAGCCGAGATTCGTTGAAAAATGTCGAATTTTTAGCTATCTTGTCTCTAAGTCAAGATTCCTCAATTTTTCTGCTGGTCTGACCTGAATGTCTGCGATTTCGACAAACGCGCATTGCAATTTGAGGTCTCATCCGCAACTTGGTCAGAACGGTTAAAACCGACAAGAATCGAGGGTTTCTCGGCCAAATACCAACTTTTTTCTGAATTTTCGGTGCGGGGCAGCTGAGTGTCTGGAGCCCTGTCGAACCCACCCAAGAATTTCAGGATCGGTTCATAAATAGCCGAGATTCGTTGAAAAATGTCGAATTTTTGGCTATCTTGTCTCTAAGTCAAGATTTCTCAATTTTTCTGCTGGTCTGACCTGAATGTCTGCGATTTCGACAAACGCGCATTGCAATTTGAGGTCTCATCCGCAACTTGGTCAGAACGGTTAAAACCGACAAGAATCGAGGGTTTCTCGGCCAAATACCAACTTTTTTCTGAATTTTCGGTGCGGGGCAGCTGAGTGTCTGGAGCCCTGTCGAACCCACCCAAGAATTTCAGGATCGGTTCATAAATAGCCGAGATTCGTTGAAAAATGTCGAATTTTTGGCTATCTTGTCTCTAAGTCAAGATTCCTCAATTTTTCTGCTGGTCTGACCTAAATGTCTGCGATTTTGACAAACGCGCATTGCAATTTGACGTCTCATCCGCAACTTGGTCAGAACGGTCAGAACCGACAAGAACCGAGGGTTTCTCGGCCAAATACCAACTTTTTTCTGAATTTTCGGTGCGGGGCAGCTGAGTGTCTGGAGCCCTGTCGAACCCACCCAAGAATTTCAGGATCGGTTCATAAATAGCCGAGATTCGTCGAAAAATGTCGAATTTTTGGCTATCTTGTCTCTAAGTCAAGATTTCTCAATTTTTCTGCTGGTCTGACCTGAATGTCTGCGATTTCGACAAACGCGCATTGCAATTTGAGGTCTCATCCGCAACTTGGTCAGAACGGTCAGAACCGACAAGAATCGAGGGTTTCTCGGCCAAATACCAACTTTTTTCTGAATTTTCGGTGCGGGGCAGCTGAGTGTCTGGAGCCCTGTCGAACCCACCCAAGAATTTCAGGATCGGTTCATAAATAGCCGAGATTCGTTGAAAAATGTCGAATTTTTGGCTATCTTGTCTCTAAGTCAAGATTTCTCAATTTTTCTGCTGGTCTGACCTGAATGTCTGCGATTTCGACAAACGCGCATTGCAATTCGAGGTCTCATCCGCAACTTGGTCAGAACGGTCAGAACCGACAAGAATCGAGGGTTTCTCGGCCAAATACCAACTTTTTTCTGAATTTTCGGTGCGGGGCAGCTGAGTGTCTGGAGCCCTGTCGAACCCACCCAAGAATTTCAGGATCGGTTCATAAATAGCCGAGATTCGTTGAAAAATGTCGAATTTTTGGCTATCTTGTCTCTAAGTCAAGATTTCTCAATTTTTCTGCTGGTCTGACCTGAATGTCTGCGATTTCGACAAACGCGCATTGCAATTTGAGGTCTCATCCGCAACTTGGTCAGAACGGTTAAAACCGACAAGAATCGAGGGTTTCTCGGCCAAATACCAACTTTTTTCTGAATTTTCGGTGCGGGGCAGCTGAGTGTCTGAAGCCCTGTCGAACCCACCCAAGAATTTCAGGATCGGTTCATAAATAGCCGAGATTCGTTGAAAAATGTCGAATTTTTGGCTATCTTGTCTCTAAGTCAAGATTCCTCAGTTTTTCTGCTGGTCTGACCTGAATGTCTGCGATTTTGACAAACGCGCATTGCAATTTGACGTCTCATCCGCAACTTGGTCGGAACGGTCAGAACCGACAAGAACCGAGGGTTTCTCGGCCAAATACCAACTTTTTTCTGAATTTTCGGTGCGGGGCAGCTGAGTGTCTGGAGCCCTGTCGAACCCACCCAAGAATTTCAGGATCGGTTCATAAATAGCCGAGATTCGTTGAAAAATGTCGAATTTTTGGCTATCTTGTCTCTAAGTCAAGATTCCTCAATTTTTCTGCTAGTCTGACCTGAATGTCTGCGATTTTGACGATCGCGCATCGCAATTTGACGTCTCATCCGCAACTTGGTCAGAACGGTCAGAACCGACAAGAATCGAGGGTTTCTCGGCCAAATACCAACTTTTTTCTGAATTTTCGGTGCGGGGCAGCTGAGTGTCTGGAGCCCTGTCGAACCCACCCAAGAATTTCAGGATCGGTTCATAAATAGCCGAGATTCGTTGAAAAATGTCGAATTTTTGGCTATCTTGTCTCTAAGTCAAGATTCCTCAATTTTTCTGCTGGTCTGACCTGAATGTCTGCGATTTTGACGATCGCGCATTGCAATTTGACGTCTCATCCGCAACTTGGTCAGAACGGTCAGAACCGACAAGAATCGAGGGTTTCTCGGCCAAATACCAACTTTTTTCTGAATTTTCGGTGCGGGGCAGCTGAGTGTCTGGAGCCCTGTCGAACCCACCCAAGAATTTCAGGATCGGTTCATAAATAGCCGAGATTCGTTGAAAAATGTCGAATTTTTAGCTATCTTGTCTCTAAGTCAAGATTCCTCAATTTTTCTGCTGGTCTGACCTGAATGTCTGCGATTTCGACAAACGCGCATTGCAATTTGAGGTCTCATCCGCAACTTGGTCAGAACGGTTAAAACCGACAAGAATCGAGGGTTTCTCGGCCAAATACCAACTTTTTTCTGAATTTTCGGTGCGGGGCAGCTGAGTGTCTGGAGCCCTGTCGAACCCACCCAAGAATTTCAGGATCGGTTCATAAATAGCCGAGATTCGTTGAAAAATGTCGAATTTTTGGCTATCTTGTCTCTAAGTCAAGATTTCTCAATTTTTCTGCTGGTCTGACCTGAATGTCTGCGATTTCGACAAACGCGCATTGCAATTTGAGGTCTCATCCGCAACTTGGTCAGAACGGTTAAAACCGACAAGAATCGAGGGTTTCTCGGCCAAATACCAACTTTTTTCTGAATTTTCGGTGCGGGGCAGCTGAGTGTCTGGAGCCCTGTCGAACCCACCCAAGAATTTCAGGATCGGTTCATAAATAGCCGAGATTCGTTGAAAAATGTCGAATTTTTGGCTATCTTGTCTCTAAGTCAAGATTCCTCAATTTTTCTGCTGGTCTGACCTGAATGTCTGCGATTTTGACAAACGCGCATTGCAATTTGACGTCTCATCCGCAACTTGGTCAGAACGGTCAGAACCGACAAGAACCGAGGGTTTCTCGGCCAAATACCAACTTTTTTCTGAATTTTCGGTGCGGGGCAGCTGAGTGTCTGGAGCCCTGTCGAACCCACCCAAGAATTTCAGGATCGGTTCATAAATAGCCGAGATTCGTTGAAAAATGTCGAATTTTTGGCTATCTTGTCTCTAAGTCAAGATTCCTCAATTTTTCTGCTGGTCTGACCTGAATGTCTGCGATTTTGACGATCGCGCATTGCAATTTGACGTCTCATCCGCAACTTGGTCAGAACGGTCAGAACCGACAAGAATCGAGGGTTTCTCGGCCAAATACCAACTTTTTTCTGAATTTTCGGTGCGGGGCAGCTGAGTGTCTGGAGCCCTGTCGAACCCACCCAAGAATTTCAGGATCGGTTCATAAATAGCCGAGATTCGTTGAAAAATGTCGAATTTTTGGCTATCTTGTCTCTAAGTCAAGATTTCTCAATTTTTCTGCTGGTCTGACCTGAATGTCTGCGATTTCGACGAACGCGCATTGCAATTTGAGGTCTCATCCAAAACTTGGTCAGAGCGGTTAAAACCGACAAGAATCGAGGGTTTCTCGGCCAAATACCAACTTTTTTCTGAATTTTCGGTGCGGGGCAGCTGAGTGTCTGGAGCCCTGTCGAACCCACCCAAGAATTTCAGGATCGGTTCATAAATAGCCGAGATTCGTTGAAAAATGTCGAATTTTTGGCTATCTTGTCTCTAAGTCAAGATTCCTCAATTTTTCTGCTGGTCTGACCTGAATGTCTGCGATTTTGACAAACGCGCATTGCAATTTGACGTCTCATCCGCAACTTGGTCAGAACGGTCAGAACCGACAAGAACCGAGGGTTTCTCGGCCAAATACCAACTTTTTTCTGAATTTTCGGTGCGGGGCAGCTGAGTGTCTGGAGCCCTGTCGAACCCACCCAAGAATTTCAGGATCGGTTCATAAATAGCCGAGATTCGTTGAAAAATGTCGAATTTTTGGCTATCTTGTCTCTAAGCCAAGATTTCTCAATTTTTCTGCTGGTCTGACCTGAATGTCTGCGATTTCGACAAACGCGCATTGCAATTTGAGGTCTCATCCGCAACTTGGTCAGAACGGTTAAAACCGACAAGAATCGAGGGTTTCTCGGCCAAATACCAACTTTTTTCTGAATTTCCGGTGCGGGGCAGCTGAGTGTCTGGAGCCCTGTCGAACCCACCCAAGAATTTCAGGATCGGTTCATAAATAGCCGAGATTCGTCGAAAAATGTCGAATTTTTGGCTATCTTGTCTCTAAGTCAAGATTTCTCAATTTTTCTGCTGGTCTGACCTGAATGTCTGCGATTTCGACAAACGCGCATTGCAATTCGAGGTCTCATCCGCAACTTGGTCAGAACGGTCAGAACCGACAAGAATCGAGGGTTTCTCGGCCAAATACCAACTTTTTTCTGAATTTTCGGTGCGGGGCAGCTGAGTGTCTGGAGCCCTGTCGAACCCACCCAAGAATTTCAGGATCGGTTCATAAATAGCCGAGATTCGTTGAAAAATGTCGAATTTTTGGCTATCTTGTCTCTAAGTCAAGATTTCTCAATTTTTCTGCTGGTCTGACCTGAATGTCTGCGATTTCGACAAACGCGCATTGCAATTTGAGGTCTCATCCGCAACTTGGTCAGAACGGTTAAAACCGACAAGAATCGAGGGTTTCTCGGCCAAATACCAACTTTTTTCTGAATTTTCGGTGCGGGGCAGCTGAGTGTCTGGAGCCCTGTCGAACCCACCCAAGAATTTCAGGATCGGTTCATAAATAGCCGAGATTCGTTGAAAAATGTCGAATTTTTGGCTATCTTGTCTCTAAGTCAAGATTCCTCAATTTTTCTGCTGGTCTGACCTGAATGTCTGCGATTTTGACAAACGCGCATTGCAATTTGACGTCTCATCCGCAACTTGGTCGGAACGGTCAGAACCGACAAGAACCGAGGGTTTCTCGGCCAAATACCAACTTTTTTCTGAATTTTCGGTGCGGGGCAGCTGAGTGTCTGGAGCCCTGTCGAACCCACCCAAGAATTTCAGGATCGGTTCATAAATAGCCGAGATTCGTTGAAAAATGTCGAATTTTTGGCTATCTTGTCTCTAAGTCAAGATTCCTCAATTTTTCTGCTAGTCTGACCTGAATGTCTGCGATTTTGACGATCGCGCATTGCAATTTGACGTCTCATCCGCAACTTGGTCAGAACGGTCAGAACCGACAAGAATCGAGGGTTTCTCGGCCAAATACCAACTTTTTTCTGAATTTTCGGTGCGGGGCAGCTGAGTGTCTGGAGCCCTGTCGAACCCACCCAAGAATTTCAGGATCGGTTCATAAATAGCCGAGATTCGTTGAAAAATGTCGAATTTTTGGCTATCTTGTCTCTAAGTCAAGATTTCTCAATTTTTCTGCTGGTCTGACCTGAATGTCTGCGATTTCGACAAACGCGCATTGCAATTTGAGGTCTCATCCGCAACTTGGTCAGAACGGTTAAAACCGACAAGAATCGAGGGTTTCTCGGCCAAATACCAACTTTTTTCTGAATTTTCGGTGCGGGGCAGCTGAGTGTCTGGAGCCCTGTCGAACCCACCCAAGAATTTCAGGATCGGTTCATAAATAGCCGAGATTCGTTGAAAAATGTCGAATTTTTGGCTATCTTGTCTCTAAGTCAAGATTCCTCAATTTTTCTGCTGGTCTGACCTGAATGTCTGCGATTTTGACAAACGCGCATTGCAATTCGACGTCTCATCCGCAACTTGGTCAGAACGGTCAGAACCGACAAGAACCGAGGGTTTCTCGGCCAAATACCAACTTTTTTCTGAATTTTCGGTGCGGGGCAGCTGAGTGTCTGGAGCCCTGTCGAACCCACCCAAGAATTTCAGGATCGGTTCATAAATAGCCGAGATTCGTTGAAAAATGTCGAATTTTTGGCTATCTTGTCTCTAAGCCAAGATTTCTCAATTTTTCTGCTGGTCTGACCTGAATGTCTGCGATTTCGACAAACGCGCATTGCAATTTGAGGTCTGCCGCAACTTGGTCAGAACGGTCAGAACCGACAAGAATCGAGGGTTTCTCGGCCAAATACCAACTTTTTTCTGAATTTTCGGTGCGGGGCAGCTGAGTGTCTGGAGCCCTGTCGAACCCACCCAAGAATTTCAGGATCGGTTCATAAATAGCCGAGATTCGTTGAAAAATGTCGAATTTTTGGCTATCTTGTCTCTAAGTCAAGATTTCTCAATTTTTCTGCTGGTCTGACCTGAATGTCTGCGATTTCGACAAACGCGCATTGCAATTTGAGGTCTCATCCGCAACTTGGTCAGAACGGTTAAAACCGACAAGAATCGAGGGTTTCTCGGCCAAATACCAACTTTTTTCTGAATTTTCGGTGCGGGGCAGCTGAGTGTCTGAAGCCCTGTCGAACCCACCCAAGAATTTCAGGATCGGTTCATAAATAGCCGAGATTCGTTGAAAAATGTCGAATTTTTGGCTATCTTGTCTCTAAGTCAAGATTCCTCAGTTTTTCTGCTGGTCTGACCTGAATGTCTGCGATTTTGACAAACGCGCATTGCAATTTGACGTCTCATCCGCAACTTGGTCGGAACGGTCAGAACCGACAAGAACCGAGGGTTTCTCGGCCAAATACCAACTTTTTTCTGAATTTTCGGTGCGGGGCAGCTGAGTGTCTGGAGCCCTGTCGAACCCACCCAAGAATTTCAGGATCGGTTCATAAATAGCCGAGATTCGTTGAAAAATGTCGAATTTTTGGCTATCTTGTCTCTAAGTCAAGATTCCTCAATTTTTCTGCTAGTCTGACCTGAATGTCTGCGATTTTGACGATCGCGCATCGCAATTTGACGTCTCATCCGCAACTTGGTCAGAACGGTCAGAACCGACAAGAATCGAGGGTTTCTCGGCCAAATACCAACTTTTTTCTGAATTTTCGGTGCGGGGCAGCTGAGTGTCTGGAGCCCTGTCGAACCCACCCAAGAATTTCAGGATCGGTTCATAAATAGCCGAGATTCGTTGAAAAATGTCGAATTTTTGGCTATCTTGTCTCTAAGTCAAGATTCCTCAATTTTTCTGCTGGTCTGACCTGAATGTCTGCGATTTTGACGATCGCGCATTGCAATTTGACGTCTCATCCGCAACTTGGTCAGAACGGTCAGAACCGACAAGAATCGAGGGTTTCTCGGCCAAATACCAACTTTTTTCTGAATTTTCGGTGCGGGGCAGCTGAGTGTCTGGAGCCCTGTCGAACCCACCCAAGAATTTCAGGATCGGTTCATAAATAGCCGAGATTCGTTGAAAAATGTCGAATTTTTAGCTATCTTGTCTCTAAGTCAAGATTCCTCAATTTTTCTGCTGGTCTGACCTGAATGTCTGCGATTTCGACAAACGCGCATTGCAATTTGAGGTCTCATCCGCAACTTGGTCAGAACGGTTAAAACCGACAAGAATCGAGGGTTTCTCGGCCAAATACCAACTTTTTTCTGAATTTTCGGTGCGGGGCAGCTGAGTGTCTGGAGCCCTGTCGAACCCACCCAAGAATTTCAGGATCGGTTCATAAATAGCCGAGATTCGTTGAAAAATGTCGAATTTTTGGCTATCTTGTCTCTAAGTCAAGATTTCTCAATTTTTCTGCTGGTCTGACCTGAATGTCTGCGATTTCGACAAACGCGCATTGCAATTTGAGGTCTCATCCGCAACTTGGTCAGAACGGTTAAAACCGACAAGAATCGAGGGTTTCTCGGCCAAATACCAACTTTTTCCTGAATTTTCGGTGCGGGGCAGCTGAGTGTCTGGAGCCCTGTCGAACCCACCCAAGAATTTCAGGATCGGTTCATAAATAGCCGAGATTCGTTGAAAAATGTCGAATTTTTGGCTATCTTGTCTCTAAGTCAAGATTCCTCAATTTTTCTGCTGGTCTGACCTGAATGTCTGCGATTTTGACAAACGCACATTGCAATTTGACGTCTCATCCGCAACTTGGTCAGAACGGTCAGAACCGACAAGAACCGAGGGTTTCTCGGCCAAATACCAACTTTTTTCTGAATTTTCGGTGCGGGGCAGCTGAGTGTCTGGAGCCCTGTCGAACCCACCCAAGAATTTCAGGATCGGTTCATAAATAGCCGAGATTCGTTGAAAAATGTCGAATTTTTGGCTATCTTGTCTCTAAGTCAAGATTCCTCAATTTTTCTGCTGGTCTGACCTGAATGTCTGCGATTTTGACGATCGCGCATTGCAATTTGACGTCTCATCCGCAACTTGGTCAGAACGGTCAGAACCGACAAGAATCGAGGGTTTCTCGGCCAAATACCAACTTTTTTCTGAATTTTCGGTGCGGGGCAGCTGAGTGTCTGGAGCCCTGTCGAACCCACCCAAGAATTTCAGGATCGGTTCATAAATAGCCGAGATTCGTTGAAAAATGTCGAATTTTTGGCTATCTTGTCTCTAAGTCAAGATTTCTCAATTTTTCTGCTGGTCTGACCTGAATGTCTGCGATTTCGACGAACGCGCATTGCAATTTGAGGTCTCATCCAAAACTTGGTCAGAGCGGTTAAAACCGACAAGAATCGAGGGTTTCTCGGCCAAATACCAACTTTTTTCTGAATTTTCGGTGCGGGGCAGCTGAGTGTCTGGAGCCCTGTCGAACCCACCCAAGAATTTCAGGATCGGTTCATAAATAGCCGAGATTCGTTGAAAAATGTCGAATTTTTGGCTATCTTGTCTCTAAGTCAAGATTCCTCAATTTTTCTGCTGGTCTGACCTGAATGTCTGCGATTTTGACAAACGCGCATTGCAATTTGACGTCTCATCCGCAACTTGGTCAGAACGGTCAGAACCGACAAGAACCGAGGGTTTCTCGGCCAAATACCAACTTTTTTCTGAATTTTCGGTGCGGGGCAGCTGAGTGTCTGGAGCCCTGTCGAACCCACCCAAGAATTTCAGGATCGGTTCATAAATAGCCGAGATTCGTTGAAAAATGTCGAATTTTTGGCTATCTTGTCTCTAAGCCAAGATTTCTCAATTTTTCTGCTGGTCTGACCTGAATGTCTGCGATTTCGACAAACGCGCATTGCAATTTGAGGTCTCATCCGCAACTTGGTCAGAACGGTTAAAACCGACAAGAATCGAGGGTTTCTCGGCCAAATACCAACTTTTTTCTGAATTTCCGGTGCGGGGCAGCTGAGTGTCTGGAGCCCTGTCGAACCCACCCAAGAATTTCAGGATCGGTTCATAAATAGCCGAGATTCGTCGAAAAATGTCGAATTTTTGGCTATCTTGTCTCTAAGTCAAGATTTCTCAATTTTTCTGCTGGTCTGACCTGAATGTCTGCGATTTCGACAAACGCGCATTGCAATTCGAGGTCTCATCCGCAACTTGGTCAGAACGGTCAGAACCGACAAGAATCGAGGGTTTCTCGGCCAAATACCAACTTTTTTCTGAATTTTCGGTGCGGGGCAGCTGAGTGTCTGGAGCCCTGTCGAACCCACCCAAGAATTTCAGGATCGGTTCATAAATAGCCGAGATTCGTTGAAAAATGTCGAATTTTTGGCTATCTTGTCTCTAAGTCAAGATTTCTCAATTTTTCTGCTGGTCTGACCTGAATGTCTGCGATTTCGACAAACGCGCATTGCAATTTGAGGTCTCATCCGCAACTTGGTCAGAACGGTTAAAACCGACAAGAATCGAGGGTTTCTCGGCCAAATACCAACTTTTTTCTGAATTTTCGGTGCGGGGCAGCTGAGTGTCTGGAGCCCTGTCGAACCCACCCAAGAATTTCAGGATCGGTTCATAAATAGCCGAGATTCGTTGAAAAATGTCGAATTTTTGGCTATCTTGTCTCTAAGTCAAGATTCCTCAATTTTTCTGCTGGTCTGACCTGAATGTCTGCGATTTTGACAAACGCGCATTGCAATTTGACGTCTCATCCGCAACTTGGTCGGAACGGTCAGAACCGACAAGAACCGAGGGTTTCTCGGCCAAATACCAACTTTTTTCTGAATTTTCGGTGCGGGGCAGCTGAGTGTCTGGAGCCCTGTCGAACCCACCCAAGAATTTCAGGATCGGTTCATAAATAGCCGAGATTCGTTGAAAAATGTCGAATTTTTGGCTATCTTGTCTCTAAGTCAAGATTCCTCAATTTTTCTGCTAGTCTGACCTGAATGTCTGCGATTTTGACGATCGCGCATTGCAATTTGACGTCTCATCCGCAACTTGGTCAGAACGGTCAGAACCGACAAGAATCGAGGGTTTCTCGGCCAAATACCAACTTTTTTCTGAATTTTCGGTGCGGGGCAGCTGAGTGTCTGGAGCCCTGTCGAACCCACCCAAGAATTTCAGGATCGGTTCATAAATAGCCGAGATTCGTTGAAAAATGTCGAATTTTTGGCTATCTTGTCTCTAAGTCAAGATTTCTCAATTTTTCTGCTGGTCTGACCTGAATGTCTGCGATTTCGACAAACGCGCATTGCAATTTGAGGTCTCATCCGCAACTTGGTCAGAACGGTTAAAACCGACAAGAATCGAGGGTTTCTCGGCCAAATACCAACTTTTTTCTGAATTTTCGGTGCGGGGCAGCTGAGTGTCTGGAGCCCTGTCGAACCCACCCAAGAATTTCAGGATCGGTTCATAAATAGCCGAGATTCGTTGAAAAATGTCGAATTTTTGGCTATCTTGTCTCTAAGTCAAGATTCCTCAATTTTTCTGCTGGTCTGACCTGAATGTCTGCGATTTTGACAAACGCGCATTGCAATTTGACGTCTCATCCGCAACTTGGTCAGAACGGTCAGAACCGACAAGAACCGAGGGTTTCTCGGCCAAATACCAACTTTTTTCTGAATTTTCGGTGCGGGGCAGCTGAGTGTCTGGAGCCCTGTCGAACCCACCCAAGAATTTCAGGATCGGTTCATAAATAGCCGAGATTCGTTGAAAAATGTCGAATTTTTGGCTATCTTGTCTCTAAGCCAAGATTTCTCAATTTTTCTGCTGGTCTGACCTGAATGTCTGCGATTTCGACAAACGCGCATTGCAATTTGAGGTCTGCCGCAACTTGGTCAGAACGGTCAGAACCGACAAGAATCGAGGGTTTCTCGGCCAAATACCAACTTTTTTCTGAATTTTCGGTGCGGGGCAGCTGAGTGTCTGGAGCCCTGTCGAACCCACCCAAGAATTTCAGGATCGGTTCATAAATAGCCGAGATTCGTTGAAAAATGTCGAATTTTTGGCTATCTTGTCTCTAAGTCAAGATTCCTCAATTTTTCTGCTGGTCTGACCTGAATGTCTGCGATTTTGACAAACGCGCATTGCAATTTGACGTCTCATCCGCAACTTGGTCGGAACGGTCAGAACCGACAAGAACCGAGGGTTTCTCGGCCAAATACCAACTTTTTTCTGAATTTTCGGTGCGGGGCAGCTGAGTGTCTGGAGCCCTGTCGAACCCACCCAAGAATTTCAGGATCGGTTCATAAATAGCCGAGATTCGTTGAAAAATGTCGAATTTTTGGCTATCTTGTCTCTAAGTCAAGATTCCTCAATTTTTCTGCTAGTCTGACCTGAATGTCTGCGATTTTGACGATCGCGCATTGCAATTTGACGTCTCATCCGCAACTTGGTCAGAACGGTCAGAACCGACAAGAATCGAGGGTTTCTCGGCCAAATACCAACTTTTTTCTGAATTTTCGGTGCGGGGCAGCTGAGTGTCTGGAGCCCTGTCGAACCCACCCAAGAATTTCAGGATCGGTTCATAAATAGCCGAGATTCGTTGAAAAATGTCGAATTTTTGGCTATCTTGTCTCTAAGCCAAGATTTCTCAATTTTTCTGCTGGTCTGACCTGAATGTCTGCGATTTCGACAAACGCGCATTGCAATTTGAGGTCTCATCCGCAACTTGGTCAGAACGGTCGGAACCGACAAGAATCGAGGGTTTCTCGGCCAAATACCAACTTTTTTCTGAATTTTCGGTGCGGGGCAGCTGAGTGTCTGGAGCCCTGTCGAACCCACCCAAGAATTTCAGGATCGGTTCATAAATAGCCGAGATTCGTTGAAAAATGTCGAATTTTTGGCTATCTTGTCTCTAAGTCAAGATTTCTCAATTTTTCTGCTGGTCTGACCTGAATGTCTGCGATTTCGACAAACGCGCATTGCAATTTGAGGTCTCATCCGCAACATGGTCAGAACGGTTAAAACAGACAAGAATCGAGGGTTTCTCGGCCAAATACCAACTTTTTTCTGAATTTTCGGTGCGGGGCAGCTGAGTGTCTGGAGCCCTGTCGAACCCACCCAAGAATTTCAGGATCGGTTCATAAATAGCCGAGATTCGTTGAAAAATGTCGAATTTTTGGCTATCTTGTCTCTAAGTCAAGATTTCTCAATTTTTCTGCTGGTCTGACCTGAATGTCTGCGATTTCGACAAACGCGCGTTGCAATTTGAGGTCTCATCCGCAACTTGGTCAGAACGGTGAAAACCGACAAGAATCAAGGGTTTCTCGGCCAAATACCAACTTTTTTCTGAATTTTCGGTGCGGGGCAGCTGAGTGTCTGGAGCCCTGTCGAACCCACCCAAGAATTTCAGGATCGGTTCATAAATAGCCGAGATTCGTTGAAAAATGTCGAATTTTTGGCTATCTTGTCTCTAAGTCAAGATTCCTCAATTTTTCTGCTGGTCTGACCTGAATGTCTGCGATTTTGACAAACGCGCATTGCAATTTGACGTCTCATCCGCAACTTGGTCAGAACGGTCAGAACCGACAAGAACCGAGGGTTTCTCGGCCAAATACCAACTTTTTTCTGAATTTTCGGTGCGGGGCAGCTGAGTGTCTGGAGCCCTGTCGAACCCACCCAAGAATTTCAGGATCGGTTCATAAATAGCCGAGATTCGTTGAAAAATGTCGAATTTTTGGCTATCTTGTCTCTAAGTCAAGATTCCTCAATTTTTCTGCTGGTCTGACCTGAATGTCTGCGATTTTGACGATCGCGCATTGCAATTTGACGTCTCATCCGCAACTTGGTCAGAACGGTCAGAACCGACAAGAATCGAGGGTTTCTCGGACAAATACCAACTTTTTTCTGAATTTTCGGTGCGGGGCAGCTGAGTGTCTGGAGCCCTGTCAAACCCACCCAAGAATTTCAGGATCGGTTCATAAATAGCCGAGATTCGTTGAAAAATGTCGAATTTTTGGCTATCTTGTCTCTAAGTCAAGATTTCTCAATTTTTCTGCTGGTCTGACCTGAATGTCAGCGATTTCGACAAACGCGCGTTGCAATTTGAGGTCTCATCCGCAACTTGGTCAGAACGGTCAGAACCGACAACAATCGAGGGTTTCTCGGCCAAATACCAACTTTTTTCTGAATTTTCGGTGCGGGGCAGCTGAGTGTCTGGAGCCCTGTCGAACCCACCCAAGAATTTTAGGATCGGTTCATAAATAGCCGAGATTCGTCGAAAAATGTCGAATTTTTGGCTATCTTGTCTCTAAGTCAAGATTCCTCAATTTTTCTGCTGGTCTGACCTGAATGTCTGCGATTTTGACAAACGCGCATTGCAATTTGACGTCTCATCCGCAACTTGGTCAGAACGGTCAGAACCGACAAGAACCGAGGGTTTCTCGGCCAAATACCAACTTTTTTCTGAATTTTCGGTGCGGGGCAGCTGAGTGTCTGGAGCCCTGTCGAACCCACCCAAGAATTTCAGGATCGGTTCATAAATAGCCGAGATTCGTTGAAAAATGTCGAATTTTTGGCTATCTTGTCTCTAAGTCAAGATTTCTCAATTTTTCTGCTGGTCTGACCTGAATGTCTGCGATTTCGACAAACGCGCATTGCAATTTGAGGTCTCATCCGCAACTTGGTCGGAACGGTCAGAACCGACAAGAATCGAGGGTTTCTCGGCCAAATACCAACTTTGTTCTGAATTTTCGGTGCGGGGCAGCTGAGTGTCTGGAGCCCTGTCGAACCCACCCAAGAATTTCAGGATCGGTTCATAAATAGCCGAGATTCGTTGAAAAATGTCGAATTTTTGGCTATCTTGTCGCTAAGCCAAGATTTCTCAATTTTTCTGCTGGTCTGACCTGAATGTCTGCGATTTCGACAAACGCGCATTGCAATTTGAGGTCTCATCCTCAACTTGGTCAGAACGGTCAGAACCGACAAGAATCGAGGGTTTCTCGGCCAAATACCAACTTTTTTCTGAATTTTCGGTGCGGGGCAGCTGAGTGTCTGAAGCCCTGTCGAACCCACCCAAGAATTTCAGGATCGGTTCATAAATAGCCGAGATTCGTTGAAAAATGTCGAATTTTTGGCTATCTTGTCTCTAAGTCAAGATTCCTCAATTTTTCTGCTGGTCTGACCTGAATGTCTGCGATTTTGACGATCGCGCATTGCAATTTGACGTCTCATCCGCAACTTGGTCAGAACGGTCAGAACCGACAAGAATCGAGGGTTTCTCGGCCAAATACCAACTTTTTTCTGAATTTTCGGTGCGGGGCAGCTGAGTGTCTGGAGCCCTGTCGAACCCACCCAAGAATTTCAGGATCGGTTCATAAATAGCCGAGATTCGTTGAAAAATGTCGAATTTTTCGCTATCTTGTCTCTAAGTCAAGATTTCTCAATTTTTCCGCTGGTCTGACCTGAATGTCTGCGATTTCGACGAACGCGCATTGCAATTTGAGGTCTCATCCGCAACTTGGTCAGAACGGTCAGAACCGACAAGAATCGAGGGTTTCTCGGCCAAATACCAACTTTTTTCTGAATTTTCGGTGCGGGGCAGCTGAGTGTCTGGAGCCCTGTCGAACCCACCCAAGAATTTCAGGATCGGTTCATAAATAGCCGGGATTCGTTGAAAAATGTCGAATTTTTGGCCATCTTGTCTCTAAGTAAAGATTCCTCAATTTTTCTGCTGGTCTGACCTGAATGTCTGCGATTTTGACGATCGCGCATTGCAATTTGACGTCTCATCCGCAACTTGGTCAGAACGGTCAGAACCGACAAGAATCGAGGGTTTCTCGGCCAAATACCAACTTTTTTCTGAATTTTCGGTGCGGGGCAGCTGAGTGTCTGGAGCCCTGTCGAACCCACCCAAGAATTTCAGGATCGGTTCATAAATAGCCGAGATTCGTTGAAAAATGTCGAATTTTTGGCTATCTTGTCTCTAAGTCAAGATTCCTCAATTTTTCTGCTGGTCTGACCTGAATGTCTGCGATTTTGACAAACGCGCGTTGCAATTTGACGTCTCATCCGCAACTTGGTCAGAACGGTCAGAACCGACAAGAACCGAGGGTTTCTCGGCCAAATACCAACTTTTTTCTGAATTTCCGGTGCGGGGCAGCTGAGTGTCTGGAGCCCTGTCGAACCCACCCAAGAATTTCAGGATCGGTTCATAAATAGCCGAGATTCGTTGAAAAATGTCGAATTTTTGGCTATCTTGTCTCTAAGTCAAGATTCCTCAATTTTTCTGCTGGTCTGACCTAAATGTCTGCGATTTCGACAAACGCGCATTGCAATTTGACGTCTCATCCGCAACTTGGTCAGAACGGTCAGAACCGACAAGAATCGAGGGTTTCTCGGCCAAATACCAACTTTTTTCTGAATTTTCGGTGCGGGGCAGCTGAGTGTCTGGAGCCCTGTCGAACCCACCCAAGAATTTCAGGATCGGTTCATAAATAGCCGAGATTCGTTGAAAAATGTCGAATTTTTGGCTATCTTGTCTCTAAGTCAAGATTCCTCAATTTTTCTGCTGGTCTGACCTGAATGTCTGCGATTTTGACGATCGCGCATTGCAATTTGACGTCTCATCCGCAACTTGGTCAGAACGGTCAGAACCGACAAGAATCGAGGGTTTCTCGGCCAAATACCAACTTTTTTCTGAATTTTCGGTGCGGGGCAGCTGAGTGTCTGGAGCCCTGTCGAACCCACCCAAGAATTTTAGGATCGGTTCATAAATAGCCGAGATTCGTTGAAAAATGTCGAATTTTTCGCTATCTTGTCTCTAAGTCAAGATTTCTCAATTTTTCTGCTGGTCTGACCTGAATGTCTGCGATTTCGACGAACGCGCATTGCAATTTGAGGTCTCATCCGCAACTTGGTCAGAACGGTCAGAACCGACAAGAATCGAGGGTTTCTCGGCCAAATACCAACTTTTTTCTGAATTTTCGGTGCGGGGCAGCTGAGTGTCTGGAGCACTGTCGAACCCACCCAAGAATTTCAGGATCGGTTCATAAATAGCCGGGATTCGTTGAAAAATGTCGAATTTTTGGCTATCTTGTCTCTAAGTAAAGATTCCTCAATTTTTCTGCTGGTCTGACCTGAATGTCTGCGATTTTGACGATCGCGCATTGCAATTTGACGTCTCATCCGCAACTTGGTCAGAACGGTCAGAACCGACAAGAATCGAGGGTTTCTCGGCCAAATACCAACTTTTTTCTGAATTTTCGGTGCGGGGCAGCTGAGTGTCTGGAGCCCTGTCGAACCCACCCAAGAATTTCAGGATCGGTTCATAAATAGCCGAGATTCGTTGAAAAATGTCGAATTTTTGGCTATCTTGTCTCTAAGTCAAGATTCCTCAATTTTTCTGCTGGTCTGACCTGAATGTCTGCGATTTTGACAAACGCGCGTTGCAATTTGACGTCTCATCCGCAACTTGGTCAGAACGGTCAGAACCGACAAGAACCGAGGGTTTCTCGGCCAAATACCAACTTTTTTCTGAATTTCCGGTGCGGGGCAGCTGAGTGTCTGGAGCCCTGTCGAACCCACCCAAGAATTTCAGGATCGGTTCATAAATAGCCGAGATTCGTTGAAAAATGTCGAATTTTTGGCTATCTTGTCTCTAAGTCAAGATTCCTCAATTTTTCTGCTGGTCTGACCTGAATGTCTGCGATTTCGACAAACGCGCATTGCAATTTGACGTCTCATCCGCAACTTGGTCAGAACGGTCAGAACCGACAAGAATCGAGGGTTTCTCGGCCAAATACCAACTTTTTTCTGAATTTTCGGTGCGGGGCAGCTGAGTGTCTGGAGCCCTGTCGAACCCACCCAAGAATTTCAGGATCGGTTCATAAATAGCCGAGATTCGTTGAAAAATGTCGAATTTTTGGCTATCTTGTCTCTAAGTCAAGATTCCTCAATTTTTCTGCTGGTCTGACCTGAATGTCTGCGATTTTGACAAACGCGCGTTGCAATTTGACGTCTCATCCGCAACTTGGTCAGAACGGTCAGAACCGACAAGAACCGAGGGTTTCTCGGCCAAATACCAACTTTTTTCTGAATTTCCGGTGCGGGGCAGCTGAGTGTCTGGAGCCCTGTCGAACCCACCCAAGAATTTCAGGATCGGTTCATAAATAGCCGAGATTCGTTGAAAAATGTCGAATTTTTGGCTATCTTGTCTCTAAGTCAAGATTCCTCAATTTTTCTGCTGGTCTGACCTGAATGTCTGCGATTTCGACAAACGCGCATTGCAATCTGAGGTCTCATCCGCAACTTGGTCAGAACGGTTAAGACCGACAAGAATCGAGGGTTCCTCGGCCAAATACCAACTTTTTTCTGAATTTTCGGTGCGGGGCAGCTGAGTGTCTGGAGCCCTGTCGAACCCACCCAAGAATTTCAGGATCGGTTCATAAATAGCCGAGATTCGTTGAAAAATGTCGAATTTTTGGCTATCTTGTCGCTAAGCCAAGATTTCTCAATTTTTCTGCTGGTCTGACCTGAATGTCTGCGATTTCGACAAACGCGCATTGCAATTTGAGGTCTCATCCGCAACTTGGTCAGAACGGTCAGAACCGACAAGAATCGAGGGTTTCTCGGCCAAATACCAACTTTTTTCTGAATTTTCGGTGCGAGGCAGCTGAGTGTCTGAAGCCCTGTCGAACCCACCCAAGAATTTCAGGATCGGTTCATAAATAGCCGAGATTCGTTGAAAAATGTCGAATTTTTGGCTATCTTGTCTCTAAGTCAAGATTCCTCAATTTTTCTGCTGGTCTGACCTGAATGTCTGCGATTTTGACGATCGCGCATTGCAATTTGACGTCTCATCCGCAACTTGGTCAGAACGGTCAGAACCGACAAGAATCGAGGGTTTCTCGGCCAAATACCAACTTTTTTCTGAATTTTCGGTGCGGGGCGGCTGAGTGTCTGGAGCCCTGTCGAACCCACCCAAGAATTTCAGGATCGGTTCATAAATAGCCGAGATTCGTTGAAAAATGTCGAATTTTTGGCTATCTTGTCTCTAAGTCAAGATTTCTCAATTTTTCTGCTGGTCTGACCTGAATGTCTGCGATTTCGACAAACGCGCATTGCAATTTGAGGTCTCATCCGCAACTTGGTCAGAACGGTCAGAACCGACAAGAATCGAGGGTTTCTCGGCCAAATACCAACTTTTTTCTGAATTTTCGGTGCGGGGCAGCTGAGTGTCTGGAGCCCTGTCGAACCCACCCAAGAATTTTAGGATCGGTTCATAAATAGCCGAGATTCGTTGAAAAATGTCGAATTTTTCGCTATCTTGTCTCTAAGTCAAGATTTCTCAATTTTTCTGCTGGTCTGACCTGAATGTCTGCGATTTCGACGAACGCGCATTGCAATTTGAGGTCTCATCCGCAACTTGGTCAGAACGGTCAGAACCGACAAGAATCGAGGGTTTCTCGGCCAAATACCAACTTTTTTCTGAATTTTCGGTGCGGGGCAGCTGAGTGTCTGGAGCACTGTCGAACCCACCCAAGAATTTCAGGATCGGTTCATAAATAGCCGGGATTCGTTGAAAAATGTCGAATTTTTGGCTATCTTGTCTCTAAGTAAAGATTCCTCAATTTTTCTGCTGGTCTGACCTGAATGTCTGCGATTTTGACGATCGCGCATTGCAATTTGACGTCTCATCCGCAACTTGGTCAGAACGGTCAGAACCGACAAGAATCGAGGGTTTCTCGGCCAAATACCAACTTTTTTCTGAATTTTCGGTGCGGGGCAGCTGAGTGTCTGGAGCCCTGTCGAACCCACCCAAGAATTTCAGGATCGGTTCATAAATAGCCGAGATTCGTTGAAAAATGTCGAATTTTTGGCTATCTTGTCTCTAAGTCAAGATTCCTCAATTTTTCTGCTGGTCTGACCTGAATGTCTGCGATTTTGACAAACGCGCGTTGCAATTTGACGTCTCATCCGCAACTTGGTCAGAACGGTCAGAACCGACAAGAACCGAGGGTTTCTCGGCCAAATACCAACTTTTTTCTGAATTTCCGGTGCGGGGCAGCTGAGTGTCTGGAGCCCTGTCGAACCCACCCAAGAATTTCAGGATCGGTTCATAAATAGCCGAGATTCGTTGAAAAATGTCGAATTTTTGGCTATCTTGTCTCTAAGTCAAGATTCCTCAATTTTTCTGCTGGTCTGACCTGAATGTCTGCGATTTCGACAAACGCGCATTGCAATTTGACGTCTCATCCGCAACTTGGTCAGAACGGTCAGAACCGACAAGAATCGAGGGTTTCTCGGCCAAATACCAACTTTTTTCTGAATTTTCGGTGCGGGGCAGCTGAGTGTCTGGAGCCCTGTCGAACCCACCCAAGAATTTCAGGATCGGTTCATAAATAGCCGAGATTCGTTGAAAAATGTCGAATTTTTGGCTATCTTGTCTCTAAGTCAAGATTCCTCAATTTTTCTGCTGGTCTGACCTGAATGTCTGCGATTTTGACAAACGCGCGTTGCAATTTGACGTCTCATCCGCAACTTGGTCAGAACGGTCAGAACCGACAAGAACCGAGGGTTTCTCGGCCAAATACCAACTTTTTTCTGAATTTCCGGTGCGGGGCAGCTGAGTGTCTGGAGCCCTGTCGAACCCACCCAAGAATTTCAGGATCGGTTCATAAATAGCCGAGATTCGTTGAAAAATGTCGAATTTTTGGCTATCTTGTCTCTAAGTCAAGATTCCTCAATTTTTCTGCTGGTCTGACCTGAATGTCTGCGATTTCGACAAACGCGCATTGCAATCTGAGGTCTCATCCGCAACTTGGTCAGAACGGTTAAGACCGACAAGAATCGAGGGTTCCTCGGCCAAATACCAACTTTTTTCTGAATTTTCGGTGCGGGGCAGCTGAGTGTCTGGAGCCCTGTCGAACCCACCCAAGAATTTCAGGATCGGTTCATAAATAGCCGAGATTCGTTGAAAAATGTCGAATTTTTGGCTATCTTGTCGCTAAGCCAAGATTTCTCAATTTTTCTGCTGGTCTGACCTGAATGTCTGCGATTTCGACAAACGCGCATTGCAATTTGAGGTCTCATCCGCAACTTGGTCAGAACGGTCAGAACCGACAAGAATCGAGGGTTTCTCGGCCAAATACCAACTTTTTTCTGAATTTTCGGTGCGAGGCAGCTGAGTGTCTGAAGCCCTGTCGAACCCACCCAAGAATTTCAGGATCGGTTCATAAATAGCCGAGATTCGTTGAAAAATGTCGAATTTTTGGCTATCTTGTCTCTAAGTCAAGATTCCTCAATTTTTCTGCTGGTCTGACCTGAATGTCTGCGATTTTGACGATCGCGCATTGCAATTTGACGTCTCATCCGCAACTTGGTCAGAACGGTCAGAACCGACAAGAATCGAGGGTTTCTCGGCCAAATACCAACTTTTTTCTGAATTTTCGGTGCGGGGCGGCTGAGTGTCTGGAGCCCTGTCAAACCCACCCAAGAATTTCAGGATCGGTTCATAAATAGCCGAGATTCGTTGAAAAATGTCGAATTTTTGGCTATCTTGTCTCTAAGTCAAGATTTCTCAATTTTTCTGCTGGTCTGACCTGAATGTCTGCGATTTCGACAAACGCGCATTGCAATTTGAGGTCTCATCCGCAACTTGGTCAGAACGGTCAGAACCGACAAGAATCAAGGGTTTCTCGGCCAAATACCAACTTTTTTCTGAATTTTCGGTGCGGGGCAGCTGAGTGTCTGGAGCCCTGTCGAACCCACCCAAGAATTTCAGGATCGGTTCATAAATAGCCGAGATTCGTTGAAAAATGTCGAATTTTTGGCTATCTTGTCTCTAAGTCAAGATTTCTCAATTTTTCTGCTGGTCTGACCTGAATGTCTGCGATTTCGACAAACGCGCATTGCGATTTGAGGTCTCATCCGCAACTTGGTCAGAACGGTTAAAACCGACAAGAATCGAGGGTTTCTCGGCCAAATACCAACTTTTTTTTGAATTTTCGGTGCGGGGCAGCTGAGTGTCTGGAGCCCTGTCGAACCCACCCAAGAATTTCAGGATCGGTTCATAAATAGCCGAGATTCGTTGAAAAATGTCGAATTTTTGGCTATCTTGTCGCTAAGCCAAGATTTCTCAATTTTTCTGCTGGTCTGACCTGAATGTCTGCGATTTCGACAAACGCGCATTGCAATTTGAGGTCTCATCCGCAACTTGGTCAGAACGGTCAGAACCGACAAGAATCGAGGGTTTCTCGGCCAAATACCAACTTTTTTCTGAATTTTCGGTGCGAGGCAGCTGAGTGTCTGAAGCCCTGTCGAACCCACCCAAGAATTTCAGGATCGGTTCATAAATAGCCGAGATTCGTTGAAAAATGTCGAATTTTTGGCTATCTTGTCTCTAAGTCAAGATTCCTCAATTTTTCTGCTGGTCTGACCTGAATGTCTGCGATTTTGACGATCGCGCATTGCAATTTGACGTCTCATCCGCAACTTGGTCAGAACGGTCAGAACCGACAAGAATCGAGGGTTTCTCGGCCAAATACCAACTTTTTTCTGAATTTTCGGTGCGGGGCGGCTGAGTGTCTGGAGCCCTGTCGAACCCACCCAAGAATTTCAGGATCGGTTCATAAATAGCCGAGATTCGTTGAAAAATGTCGAATTTTTGGCTATCTTGTCTCTAAGTCAAGATTTCTCAATTTTTCTGCTGGTCTGACCTGAATGTCTGCGATTTCGACAAACGCGCATTGCAATTTGAGGTCTCATCCGCAACTTGGTCAGAACGGTCAGAACCGACAAGAATCGAGGGTTTCTCGGCCAAATACCAACTTTTTTCTGAATTTTCGGTGCGGGGCAGCTGAGTGTCTGGAGCCCTGTCGAACCCACCCAAGAATTTTAGGATCGGTTCATAAATAGCCGAGATTCGTTGAAAAATGTCGAATTTTTCGCTATCTTGTCTCTAAGTCAAGATTTCTCAATTTTTCTGCTGGTCTGACCTGAATGTCTGCGATTTCGACGAACGCGCATTGCAATTTGAGGTCTCATCCGCAACTTGGTCAGAACGGTCAGAACCGACAAGAATCGAGGGTTTCTCGGCCAAATACCAACTTTTTTCTGAATTTTCGGTGCGGGGCAGCTGAGTGTCTGGAGCACTGTCGAACCCACCCAAGAATTTCAGGATCGGTTCATAAATAGCCGGGATTCGTTGAAAAATGTCGAATTTTTGGCTATCTTGTCTCTAAGTAAAGATTCCTCAATTTTTCTGCTGGTCTGACCTGAATGTCTGCGATTTTGACGATCGCGCATTGCAATTTGACGTCTCATCCGCAACTTGGTCAGAACGGTCAGAACCGACAAGAATCGAGGGTTTCTCGGCCAAATACCAACTTTTTTCTGAATTTTCGGTGCGGGGCAGCTGAGTGTCTGGAGCCCTGTCGAACCCACCCAAGAATTTCAGGATCGGTTCATAAATAGCCGAGATTCGTTGAAAAATGTCGAATTTTTGGCTATCTTGTCTCTAAGTCAAGATTCCTCAATTTTTCTGCTGGTCTGACCTGAATGTCTGCGATTTTGACAAACGCGCGTTGCAATTTGACGTCTCATCCGCAACTTGGTCAGAACGGTCAGAACCGACAAGAACCGAGGGTTTCTCGGCCAAATACCAACTTTTTTCTGAATTTCCGGTGCGGGGCAGCTGAGTGTCTGGAGCCCTGTCGAACCCACCCAAGAATTTCAGGATCGGTTCATAAATAGCCGAGATTCGTTGAAAAATGTCGAATTTTTGGCTATCTTGTCTCTAAGTCAAGATTCCTCAATTTTTCTGCTGGTCTGACCTGAATGTCTGCGATTTCGACAAACGCGCATTGCAATTTGACGTCTCATCCGCAACTTGGTCAGAACGGTCAGAACCGACAAGAATCGAGGGTTTCTCGGCCAAATACCAACTTTTTTCTGAATTTTCGGTGCGGGGCAGCTGAGTGTCTGGAGCCCTGTCGAACCCACCCAAGAATTTCAGGATCGGTTCATAAATAGCCGAGATTCGTTGAAAAATGTCGAATTTTTGGCTATCTTGTCTCTAAGTCAAGATTCCTCAATTTTTCTGCTGGTCTGACCTGAATGTCTGCGATTTTGACAAACGCGCGTTGCAATTTGACGTCTCATCCGCAACTTGGTCAGAACGGTCAGAACCGACAAGAACCGAGGGTTTCTCGGCCAAATACCAACTTTTTTCTGAATTTCCGGTGCGGGGCAGCTGAGTGTCTGGAGCCCTGTCGAACCCACCCAAGAATTTCAGGATCGGTTCATAAATAGCCGAGATTCGTTGAAAAATGTCGAATTTTTGGCTATCTTGTCTCTAAGTCAAGATTCCTCAATTTTTCTGCTGGTCTGACCTGAATGTCTGCGATTTCGACAAACGCGCATTGCAATCTGAGGTCTCATCCGCAACTTGGTCAGAACGGTTAAGACCGACAAGAATCGAGGGTTCCTCGGCCAAATACCAACTTTTTTCTGAATTTTCGGTGCGGGGCAGCTGAGTGTCTGGAGCCCTGTCGAACCCACCCAAGAATTTCAGGATCGGTTCATAAATAGCCGAGATTCGTTGAAAAATGTCGAATTTTTGGCTATCTTGTCGCTAAGCCAAGATTTCTCAATTTTTCTGCTGGTCTGACCTGAATGTCTGCGATTTCGACAAACGCGCATTGCAATTTGAGGTCTCATCCGCAACTTGGTCAGAACGGTCAGAACCGACAAGAATCGAGGGTTTCTCGGCCAAATACCAACTTTTTTCTGAATTTTCGGTGCGAGGCAGCTGAGTGTCTGAAGCCCTGTCGAACCCACCCAAGAATTTCAGGATCGGTTCATAAATAGCCGAGATTCGTTGAAAAATGTCGAATTTTTGGCTATCTTGTCTCTAAGTCAAGATTCCTCAATTTTTCTGCTGGTCTGACCTGAATGTCTGCGATTTTGACGATCGCGCATTGCAATTTGACGTCTCATCCGCAACTTGGTCAGAACGGTCAGAACCGACAAGAATCGAGGGTTTCTCGGCCAAATACCAACTTTTTTCTGAATTTTCGGTGCGGGGCGGCTGAGTGTCTGGAGCCCTGTCAAACCCACCCAAGAATTTCAGGATCGGTTCATAAATAGCCGAGATTCGTTGAAAAATGTCGAATTTTTGGCTATCTTGTCTCTAAGTCAAGATTTCTCAATTTTTCTGCTGGTCTGACCTGAATGTCTGCGATTTCGACAAACGCGCATTGCAATTTGAGGTCTCATCCGCAACTTGGTCAGAACGGTCAGAACCGACAAGAATCAAGGGTTTCTCGGCCAAATACCAACTTTTTTCTGAATTTTCGGTGCGGGGCAGCTGAGTGTCTGGAGCCCTGTCGAACCCACCCAAGAATTTCAGGATCGGTTCATAAATAGCCGAGATTCGTTGAAAAATGTCGAATTTTTGGCTATCTTGTCTCTAAGTCAAGATTTCTCAATTTTTCTGCTGGTCTGACCTGAATGTCTGCGATTTCGACAAACGCGCATTGCGATTTGAGGTCTCATCCGCAACTTGGTCAGAACGGTTAAAACCGACAAGAATCGAGGGTTTCTCGGCCAAATACCAACTTTTTTTTGAATTTTCGGTGCGGGGCAGCTGAGTGTCTGGAGCCCTGTCAAACCCACCCAAGAATTTCAGGATCGGTTCATAAATAGCCGAGATTCGTTGAAAAATGTCGAATTTTTGGCTATCTTGTCTCTAAGTCAAGATTCCTCAATTTTTCTGCTGGTCTGACCTGAATGTCTGCGATTTCGACAAACGCGCATTGCAATTTGACGTCTCATCCGCAACTTGGTCAGAACGGTCAGAACCGACAAGAACCGAGGGTTTCTCGGCCAAATACCAACTTTTTTCTGAATTTTCGGTGCGGGGCAGCTGAGTGTCTGGAGCCCTGTCGAACCCACCCAAGAATTTTAGGATCGGTTCATAAATAGCCGAGATTCGTTGAAAAATGTCGAATTTTTCGCTATCTTGTCTCTAAGTCAAGATTTCTCAATTTTTCTGCTGGTCTGACCTGAATGTCTGCGATTTCGACGAACGCGCATTGCAATTTGAGGTCTCATCCGCAACTTGGTCAGAACGGTCAGAACCGACAAGAATCGAGGGTTTCTCGGCCAAATACCAACTTTTTTCTGAATTTTCGGTGCGGGGCAGCTGAGTGTCTGGAGCACTGTCGAACCCACCCAAGAATTTCAGGATCGGTTCATAAATAGCCGAGATTCGTTGAAAAATGTCGAATTTTTGGCTATCTTGTCTCTAAGTCAAGATTCCTCAATTTTTCTGCTGGTCTGACCTGAATGTCTGCGATTTCGACAAACGCGCATTGCAATTTGACGTCTCATCCGCAACTTGGTCAGAACGGTCAGAACCGACAAGAATCGAGGGTTTCTCGGCCAAATACCAACTTTTTTCTGAATTTTCGGTGCGGGGCAGCTGAGTGTCTGGAGCCCTGTCGAACCCACCCAAGAATTTCAGGATCGGTTCATAAATAGCCGAGATTCGTTGAAAAATGTCGAATTTTTGGCTATCTTGTCTCTAAGTCAAGATTCCTCAATTTTTCTGCTGGTCTGACCTGAATGTCTGCGATTTTGACAAACGCGCGTTGCAATTTGACGTCTCATCCGCAACTTGGTCAGAACGGTCAGAACCGACAAGAACCGAGGGTTTCTCGGCCAAATACCAACTTTTTTCTGAATTTCCGGTGCGGGGCAGCTGAGTGTCTGGAGCCCTGTCGAACCCACCCAAGAATTTCAGGATCGGTTCATAAATAGCCGAGATTCGTTGAAAAATGTCGAATTTTTGGCTATCTTGTCTCTAAGTCAAGATTCCTCAATTTTTCTGCTGGTCTGACCTGAATGTCTGCGATTTCGACAAACGCGCATTGCAATCTGAGGTCTCATCCGCAACTTGGTCAGAACGGTTAAGACCGACAAGAATCGAGGGTTCCTCGGCCAAATACCAACTTTTTTCTGAATTTTCGGTGCGGGGCAGCTGAGTGTCTGGAGCCCTGTCGAACCCACCCAAGAATTTCAGGATCGGTTCATAAATAGCCGAGATTCGTTGAAAAATGTCGAATTTTTGGCTATCTTGTCGCTAAGCCAAGATTTCTCAATTTTTCTGCTGGTCTGACCTGAATGTCTGCGATTTCGACAAACGCGCATTGCAATTTGAGGTCTCATCCGCAACTTGGTCAGAACGGTCAGAACCGACAAGAATCGAGGGTTTCTCGGCCAAATACCAACTTTTTTCTGAATTTTCGGTGCGAGGCAGCTGAGTGTCTGAAGCCCTGTCGAACCCACCCAAGAATTTCAGGATCGGTTCATAAATAGCCGAGATTCGTTGAAAAATGTCGAATTTTTGGCTATCTTGTCTCTAAGTCAAGATTCCTCAATTTTTCTGCTGGTCTGACCTGAATGTCTGCGATTTTGACGATCGCGCATTGCAATTTGACGTCTCATCCGCAACTTGGTCAGAACGGTCAGAACCGACAAGAATCGAGGGTTTCTCGGCCAAATACCAACTTTTTTCTGAATTTTCGGTGCGGGGCGGCTGAGTGTCTGGAGCCCTGTCAAACCCACCCAAGAATTTCAGGATCGGTTCATAAATAGCCGAGATTCGTTGAAAAATGTCGAATTTTTGGCTATCTTGTCTCTAAGTCAAGATTTCTCAATTTTTCTGCTGGTCTGACCTGAATGTCTGCGATTTCGACAAACGCGCATTGCAATTTGAGGTCTCATCCGCAACTTGGTCAGAACGGTCAGAACCGACAAGAATCAAGGGTTTCTCGGCCAAATACCAACTTTTTTCTGAATTTTCGGTGCGGGGCAGCTGAGTGTCTGGAGCCCTGTCGAACCCACCCAAGAATTTCAGGATCGGTTCATAAATAGCCGAGATTCGTTGAAAAATGTCGAATTTTTGGCTATCTTGTCTCTAAGTCAAGATTTCTCAATTTTTCTGCTGGTCTGACCTGAATGTCTGCGATTTCGACAAACGCGCATTGCGATTTGAGGTCTCATCCGCAACTTGGTCAGAACGGTTAAAACCGACAAGAATCGAGGGTTTCTCGGCCAAATACCAACTTTTTTTTGAATTTTCGGTGCGGGGCAGCTGAGTGTCTGGAGCCCTGTCAAACCCACCCAAGAATTTCAGGATCGGTTCATAAATAGCCGAGATTCGTTGAAAAATGTCGAATTTTTGGCTATCTTGTCTCTAAGTCAAGATTCCTCAATTTTTCTGCTGGTCTGACCTGAATGTCTGCGATTTCGACAAACGCGCATTGCAATTTGACGTCTCATCCGCAACTTGGTCAGAACGGTCAGAACCGACAAGAACCGAGGGTTTCTCGGCCAAATACCAACTTTTTTCTGAATTTTCGGTGCGGGGCAGCTGAGTGTCTGGAGCCCTGTCGAACCCACCCAAGAATTTCAGGATCGGTTCATAAATAGCCGAGATTCGTTGAAAAATGTCGAATTTTTGGCTATCTTTTCTCTAAGCCAAGATTTCTCAATTTTCCTGCTGGTCTGACCTGAATGTCTGCGATTTCGACAAACGCGCATTGCAATTTGAGGTCTCATCCGCAACTTGGTCAGAACGGTCAGAACCGACAAGAACCGAGGGTTTCTCGGCCAAATACCAACTTTTTTCTGAATTTTTGGTGCGGGGCAGCTGAGTGTCTGGAGCCCTGTCGAACCCACCCAAGAATTTCAGGATCGGTTCATAAATAGCCGAGATTCGTTGAAAAATGTCGAATTTTTGGCTATCTTGTCTCTAAGTCGAAATTCCTCAATTTTTCTGCTGGTCTGACCTGAATGTCTGCGATTTTGACAAACGCGCGTTGCAATTTGACGTCTCATCCGCAACTTGGTCAGAACGGTCAGAACCGACAAGAACCGAGGGTTTCTCGGCCAAATACCAACTTTTTTCTGAATTTTCGGTGCGGGGCAGCTGAGTGTCTGGAGCCCTGTCGAACCCACCCAAGAATTTCAGGATCGGTTCATAAATAGCCGAGATTCGTTGAAAAATGTCGAATTTTTGGCTATCTTGTCTCTAAGTCAAGATTTCTCAATTTTTCTGCTGGTCTGACCTGAATGTCTGCGATTTCGACAAACGCGCGTTGCAATTTGAGGTCTCATCCGCAACTTGGTCAGAACGGTGAAAACCGACAAGAATCAAGGGTTTCTCGGCCAAATACCAACTTTTTTCTGAATTTTCGGTGCGGGGCAGCTGAGTGTCTGGAGCCCTGTCGAACCCACCCAAGAATTTCAGGATCGGTTCATAAATAGCCGAGATTCGTTGAAAAATGTCGAATTTTTGGCTATCTTGTCTCTAAGTCAAGATTCCTCAATTTTTCTGCTGGTCTGACCTGAATGTCTGCGATTTTGACAAACGCGCATTGCAATTTGACGTCTCATCCGCAACTTGGTCAGAACGGTCAGAACCGACAAGAACCGAGGGTTTCTCGGCCAAATACCAACTTTTTTCTGAATTTTCGGTGCGGGGCAGCTGAGTGTCTGGAGCCCTGTCGAACCCACCCAAGAATTTCAGGATCGGTTCATAAATAGCCGAGATTCGTTGAAAAATGTCGAATTTTTGGCTATTTTGTCTCTAAGTCAAGATTTCTCAATTTTTCTGCTGGTCTGACCTGAATGTCAGCGATTTCGACAAACGCGCGTTGCAATTTGAGGTCTCATCCGCAACTTGGTCAGAACGGTCAGAACCGACAACAATCGAGGGTTTCTCGGCCAAATACCAACTTTTTTCTGAATTTTCGGTGCGGGGCAGCTGAGTGTCTGGAGCCCTGTCGAACCCACCCAAGAATTTCAGGATCGGTTCTTAAATAGCCGAGATTCGTTGAAAAATGTCGAATTTTTGGCTATCTTGTCTCTAAGTCAAGATTCCTCAATTTTTCTGCTGGTCTGACCTGAATGTCTGCGATTTTGACAAACGCGCATTGCAATTTGACGTCTCATCCGCAACTTGGTCAGAACGGTCAGAACCGACAAGAACCGAGGGTTTCTCGGCCAAATACCAACTTTTTTCTGAATTTTCGGTGCGGGGCAGCTGAGTGTCTGGTGCCCTGTCGAACCCACCCAAGAATTTCAGGATCGGTTCATAAATAGCCGAGATTCGTTGAAAAATGTCGAATTTTTGGCTATCTTGTCTCTAAGTCAAGATTTCTCAATTTTTCTGCTGGTCTGACCTGAATGTCTGCGATTTCGACAAACGCGCATTGCAATTTGAGGTCTCATCCGCAACTTGGTCGGAACGGTCAGAACCGACAAGAATCGAGGGTTTCTCGGCCAAATACCAACTTTCTTCTGAATTTTCGGTGCGGGGCAGCTGAGTGTCTGGAGCCCTGTCGAACCCACCCAAGAATTTCAGGATCGGTTCATAAATAGCCGAGATTCGTTGAAAAATGTCGAATTTTTGGCTATCTTGTCGCTAAGCCAAGATTTCTCAATTTTTCTGCTGGTCTGACCTGAATGTCTGCGATTTCGACAAACGCGCATTGCAATTTGAGGTCTCATCCTCAACTTGGTCAGAACGGTCAGAACCGACAAGAATCGAGGGTTTCTCGGCCAAATACCAACTTTTTTCTGAATTTTCGGTGCGGGGCAGCTGAGTGTCTGAAGCCCTGTCGAACCCACCCAAGAATTTCAGGATCGGTTCATAAATAGCCGAGATTCGTTGAAAAATGTCGAATTTTTGACTATCTTGTCTCTAAGTCAAGATTCCTCAATTTTTCTGCTGGTCTGACCTGAATGTCTGCGATTTTGACGATCGCGCATTGCAATTTGACGTCTCATCCGCAACTTGGTCAGAACGGTCAGAACCGACAAGAATCGAGGGTTTCTCGGCCAAATACCAACTTTTTTCTGAATTTTCGGTGCGGGGCAGCTGAGTGTCTGGAGCCCTGTCGAACCCACCCAAGAATTTCAGGATCGGTTCATAAATAGCCGAGATTCGTTGAAAAATGTCGAATTTTTCGCTATCTTGTCTCTAAGTCAAGATTTCTCAATTTTTCTGCTGGTCTGACCTGAATGTCTGCGATTTCGACAAACGCGCATTGCAATCTGAGGTCTCATCCGCAACTTGGTCAGAACGGTTAAGACCGACAAGAATCGAGGGTTCCTCGGCCAAATACCAACTTTTTTCTGAATTTTCGGTGCGGGGCAGCTGAGTGTCTGGAGCCCTGTCGAACCCACCCAAGAATTTCAGGATCGGTTCATAAATAGCCGAGATTCGTTGAAAAATGTCGAATTTTTGGCTATCTTGTCGCTAAGCCAAGATTTCTCAATTTTTCTGCTGGTCTGACCTGAATGTCTGCGATTTCGACAAACGCGCATTGCAATTTGAGGTCTCATCCGCAACTTGGTCAGAACGGTCAGAACCGACAAGAATCGAGGGTTTCTCGGCCAAATACCAACTTTTTTCTGAATTTTCGGTGCGGGGCAGCTGAGTGTCTGAAGCCCTGTCGAACCCACCCAAGAATTTCAGGATCGGTTCATAAATAGCCGAGATTCGTTGAAAAATGTCGAATTTTTGGCTATCTTGTCTCTAAGTCAAGATTCCTCAATTTTTCTGCTGGTCTGACCTGAATGTCTGCGATTTTGACGATCGCGCATTGCAATTTGACGTCTCATCCGCAACTTGGTCAGAACGGTCAGAACCGACAAGAATCGAGGGTTTCTCGGCCAAATACCAACTTTTTTCTGAATTTTCGGTGCGGGGCGGCTGAGTGTCTGGAGCCCTGTCGAACCCACCCAAGAATTTCAGGATCGGTTCATAAATAGCCGAGATTCGTTGAAAAATGTCGAATTTTTGGCTATCTTGTCTCTAAGTCAAGATTTCTCTATTTTTCTGCTGGTCTGACCTGAATGTCTGCGATTTCGACAAACGCGCATTGCAATTTGAGGTCTCATCCGCAACTTGGTCAGAACGGTCAGAACCGACAAGAATCAAGGGTTTCTCGGCCAAATACCAACTTTTTTCTGAATTTTCGGTGCGGGGCAGCTGAGTGTCTGGAGCCCTGTCGAACCCACCCAAGAATTTCAGGATCGGTTCATAAATAGCCGAGATTCGTTGAAAAATGTCGAATTTTTGGCTATCTTGTCTCTAAGTCAAGATTTCTCAATTTTTCTGCTGGTCTGACCTGAATGTCTGCGATTTCGACAAACGCGCATTGCAATTTGAGGTCTCATCCGCAACTTGGTCAGAACGGTTAAAACCGACAAGAATCGAGGGTTTCTCGGCCAAATACCAACTTTTTTTTGAATTTTCGGTGCGGGGCAGCTGAGTGTCTGGAGCCCTGTCAAACCCACCCAAGAATTTCAGGATCGGTTCATAAATAGCCGAGATTCGTTGAAAAATGTCGAATTTTTGGCTATCTTGTCTCTAAGTCAAGATTCCTCAATTTTTCTGCTGGTCTGACCTGAATGTCTGCGATTTCGACAAACGCGCATTGCAATTTGACGTCTCATCCGCAACTTGGTCAGAACGGTCAGAACCGACAAGAACCGAGGGTTTCTCGGCCAAATACCAACTTTTTTCTGAATTTTCGGTGCGGGGCAGCTGAGTGTCTGGAGCCCTGTTGAACCCACCCAAGAATTTCAGGATCGGTTCATAAATAGCCGAGATTCGTTGAAAAATGTCGAATTTTTGGCTATCTTTTCTCTAAGCCAAGATTTCTCAATTTTCCTGCTGGTCTGACCTGAATGTCTGCGATTTCGACAAACGCGCATTGCGATTTGAGGTCTCATCCGCAACTTGGTCAGAACGGTTAAAACCGACAAGAATCGAGGGTTTCTCGGCCAAATACCAACTTTTTTTTGAATTTTCGGTGCGGGGCAGCTGAGTGTCTGGAGCCCTGTCAAACCCACCCAAGAATTTCAGGATCGGTTCATAAATAGCCGAGATTCGTTGAAAAATGTCGAATTTTTGGCTATCTTGTCTCTAAGTCAAGATTCCTCAATTTTTCTGCTGGTCTGACCTGAATGTCTGCGATTTCGACAAACGCGCATTGCAATTTGACGTCTCATCCGCAACTTGGTCAGAACGGTCAGAACCGACAAGAACCGAGGGTTTCTCGGCCAAATACCAACTTTTTTCTGAATTTTCGGTGCGGGGCAGCTGAGTGTCTGGAGCCCTGTCGAACCCACCCAAGAATTTCAGGATCGGTTCATAAATAGCCGAGATTCGTTGAAAAATGTCGAATTTTTGGCTATCTTTTCTCTAAGCCAAGATTTCTCAATTTTCCTGCTGGTCTGACCTGAATGTCTGCGATTTCGACAAACGCGCATTGCAATTTGAGGTCTCATCCGCAACTTGGTCAGAACGGTCAGAACCGACAAGAACCGAGGGTTTCTCGGCCAAATACCAACTTTTTTCTGAATTTTTGGTGCGGGGCAGCTGAGTGTCTGGAGCCCTGTCGAACCCACCCAAGAATTTCAGGATCGGTTCATAAATAGCCGAGATTCGTTGAAAAATGTCGAATTTTTGGCTATCTTGTCTCTAAGTCGAAATTCCTCAATTTTTCTGCTGGTCTGACCTGAATGTCTGCGATTTTGACAAACGCGCGTTGCAATTTGACGTCTCATCCGCAACTTGGTCAGAACGGTCAGAACCGACAAGAACCGAGGGTTTCTCGGCCAAATACCAACTTTTTTCTGAATTTTCGGTGCGGGGCAGCTGAGTGTCTGGAGCCCTGTCGAACCCACCCAAGAATTTCAGGATCGGTTCATAAATAGCCGAGATTCGTTGAAAAATGTCGAATTTTTGGCTATCTTGTCTCTAAGTCAAGATTTCTCAATTTTTCTGCTGGTCTGACCTGAATGTCTGCGATTTCGACAAACGCGCATTGCAATTTGAGGTCTCATCCGCAACTTGGTCAGAACGGTCAGAACCGACAAGAATCGAGGGTTTCTCGGCCAAATACCAACTTTTCTCTGAATTTTCGGTGCGGGGCAGCTGAGTGTCTGGAGCCCTGTCGAACCCACCCAAGAATTTCAGGATCGGTTCATAAATAGCCGAGATTCGTTGAAAAATGTCGAATTTTTGGCTATCTTGTCTCTAAGTCAAGATTTCTCAATTTTTCTGCTGGTCTGACCTGAATGTCTGCGATTTCGACAAACGCGCATTGCAATTTGAGGTCTCATCCGCAACTTGGTCGGAACGGTCAGAACCGACAAGAATCGAGGGTTTCTCGGCCAAATACCAACTTTTTTCTGAATTTTCGGTGCGGGGCAGCTGAGTGTCTGGAGCCCTGTCGAACCCACCCAAGAATTTCAGGATCGGTTCATAAATAGCCGAGATTCGTTGAAAAATGTCGAATTTTTGGCTATCTTGTCTCTAAGTCAAGATTCCTCAATTTTTCTGCTGGTCTGACCTGAATGTCTGCGATTTTGACAAACGCGCATTGCAATTTGACGTCTCATCCGCAACTTGGTCAGAACGGTCAGAACCGACAAGAACCGAGGGTTTCTCGGCCAAATACCAACTTTTTTCTGAATTTTCGGTGCGGGGCAGCTGAGTGTCTGGAGCCCTGTCGAACCCACCCAAGAATTTCAGGATCGGTTCATAAATAGCCGAGATTCGTTGAAAAATGTCGAATTTTTGGCTATCTTGTCTCTAAGTCAAGATTTCTCAATTTTTCTGCTGGTCTGACCTGAATGTCTGCGATTCCGACAAACGCGCATTGCAATTTGAGGTCTCATCCGCAACTTGGTCAGAACGGTCAGAACCGACAAGAATCGAGGGTTTCTCGGCCAAATACCAACTTTTTTCTGAATTTTCGGTGCGGGGCAGCTGAGTGTCTGGAGCCCTGTCGAACCCACCCAAGAATTTCAGGATCGGTTCATAAATAGCCGAGATTCGTTGAAAAATGTCGAATTTTTGGCTATCTTGTCTCTAAGTCAAGATTCCTCAATTTTTCTGCTGGTCTGACCTGAATGTCTGCGATTTTGACAAACGCGCATTGCAATTTGACGTCTCATCCGCAACTTGGTCAGAACGGTCAGAACCGACAAGAACCGAGGGTTTCTCGGCCAAATACCAACTTTTTTCTGAATTTTCGGTGCGGGGCAGCTGAGTGTCTGGAGCCCTGTCGAACCCACCCAAGAATTTCAGGATCGGTTCATAAATAGCCGAGATTCGTTGAAAAATGTCGAATTTTTGGCTATCTTGTCTCTAAGTCAAGATTCCTCAATTTTTCTGCTGGTCCGGCCTGAATGTCTGCGATTTCGACAAACGCGCATTGCAATTTGACGTCTCATCCGCAACTTGGTCGGAACGGTCAGAACCGACAAGAATCGAGGGTTTCTCGGCCAAATACCAACTTTTTTCTGAATTTTCGGTGCGGGGCAGCTGAGTGTCTGGAGCCCTGTCGAACCCACCCAAGAATTTCAGGATCGGTTCATAAATAGGCGAGATTCGTTGAAAAATGTCGAATTTTTGGCTATCTTGTCTCTAAGTCAAGATTCCTCAATTTTTCTGCTGGTCTGACCTGAATGTCTGCGATTTTGACGATCGCGCATTGCAATTTGACGTCTCATCCGCAACTTGGTCAGAACGGTCAGAACCGACAAGAATCGAGGGTTTCTCGGCCAAATACCAACTTTTTTCTGAATTTTCGGTGCGGGGCAGCTGAGTGTCTGGAGCCCTGTCGAACCCACCCAAGAATTTCAGGATCGGTTCATAAATAGCCGAGATTCGTTGAAAAATGTCGAATTTTTGGCTATCTTGTCTCTAAGTCAAGATTTCTCAATTTTTCTGCTGGTCTGACCTGAATGTCTGCGATTTCGACAAACGCGCATTGCAATTTGAGGTCTCATCCGCAACTTGGTCAGAACGGTTAAAACCGACAAGAATCGAGGGTTTCTCGGCCAAATACCAACTTTTTTCTGAATTTTCGGTGCGGGGCAGCTGAGTGTCTGGAGCCCTGTCGAACCCACCCAAGAATTTCAGGATCGGTTCATAAATAGCCGAGATTCGTTGAAAAATGTCGAATTTTCGGCTATCTTGTCTCTAAGTCAAGATTCCTCAATTTTTCTGCTGGTCCGGCCTGAATGTCTGCGATTTCGACAAACGCGCATTGCAATTTGACGTCTCATCCGCAACTTGGTCGGAACGGTCAGAACCGACAAGAATCGAGGGTTTCTCGGCCAAATACCAACTTTTTTCTGAATTTTCGGTGCGGGGCAGCTGAGTGTCTGGAGCCCTGTCGAACCCACCCAAGAATTTCAGGATCGGTTCATAAATAGGCGAGATTCGTTGAAAAATGTCGAATTTTTGGCTATCTTGTCTCTAAGTCAAGATTCCTCAATTTTTCTGCTGGTCTGACCTGAATGTCTGCGATTTTGACGATCGCGCATTGCAATTTGACGTCTCATCCGCAACTTGGTCAGAACGGTCAGAACCGACAAGAATCGAGGGTTTCTCGGCCAAATACCAACTTTTTTCCGAATTTTCGGTGCGGGGCAGCTGAGTGTCTGGAGCCCTGTCGAACCCACCCAAGAATTTCAGGATCGGTTCATAAATAGCCGAGATTCGTTGAAAAATGTCGAATTTTTGGCTATCTTGTCTCTAAGTCAAGATTTCTCAATTTTTCTGCTGGTCTGACCTGAATGTCTGCGATTTCGACAAACGCGCATTGCAATTTGAGGTCTCATCCGCAACTTGGTCAGAACGGTTAAAACCGACAAGAATCGAGGGTTTCTCGGCCAAATACCAACTTTTTTCTGAATTTTCGGTGCGGGGCAGCTGAGTGTCTGGAGCCCTGTCGAACCCACCCAAGAATTTCAGGATCGGTTCATAAATAGCCGAGATTCGTTGAAAAATGTCGAATTTTTGGCTATCTTGTCTCTAAGTCAAGATTTCTCAATTTTTCTGCTGGTCTGACCTGAATGTCTGCGATTTCGACAAACGCGCATTGCAATTTGAGGTCTCATCCGCAACTTGGTCAGAACGGTTAAAACCGACAAGAATCGAGGGTTCCTCGGCCAAATACCAACTTTTTTCTGAATTTTCGGTGCGGGGCAGCTGAGTGTCTGGAGCCCTGTCGAACCCACCCAAGAATTTCAGGATCGGTTCATAAATAGCCGAGATTCGTTGAAAAATGTCGAATTTTTGGCTATCTTGTCGCTAAGCCAAGATTTCTCAATTTTTCTGCTGGTCTGACCTGAATGTCTGCGATTTCGACAAACGCGCATTGCAATTTGAGGTCTCATCCGCAACTTGGTCAGAACGGTCAGAACCGACAAGAATCGAGGGTTTCTCGGCCAAATACCAACTTTTTTCTGAATTTTCGGTGCGGGGCAGCTGAGTGTCTGAAGCCCTGTCGAACCCACCCAAGAATTTCAGGATCGGTTCATAAATAGCCGAGATTCGTTGAAAAATGTCGAATTTTTGGCTATCTTGTCTCTAAGTCAAGATTCCTCAATTTTTCTGCTGGTCTGACCTGAATGTCTGCGATTTTGACGATCGCGCATTGCAATTTGACGTCTCATCCGCAACTTGGTCGGAACGGTCAGAACCGACAAGAATCGAGGGTTTCTCGGCCAAATACCAACTTTTTTCTGAATTTTCGGTGCGGGGCAGCTGAGTGTCTGGAGCCCTGTCGAAACCACCCAAGAATTTCAGGATCGGTTCATAAATAGCCGAGATTCGTTGAAAAATGTCGAATTTTTGGCTATCTTGTCTCTAAGTCAAGATTTCTCAATTTTTCTGCTGGTCTGACCTGAATGTCTGCGATTTCGACAAACGCGCATTGCAATTTGAGGTCTCATCCGCAACTTGGTCAGAACGGTTAAAACCGACAAGAATCGAGGGTTCCTCGGCCAAATACCAACTTTTTTCTGAATTTTCAGCGCGGGGCAGCTGAGTGTTTGGAGCCCTGTCGAACCCACCCAAGAATTTCAGGATCGGTTCATAAATAGCCGAGATTCGTTGAAAAATGTCGAATTTTTGGCTATCTTGTCGCTAAGCCAAGATTTCTCAATTTTTCTGCTGGTCTGACCTGAATGTCTGCGATTTTGACAAACGCGCATTGCAATTTGAGGTCTCATCCGCAACTTGGTCAGAATGGTCAAAACCGACAAGAATCGAGGGTTTCTCGGCCAAATACCAACTTTTTTCTGAATTTTCGGTGCGGGGCAGCTGAGTGTCTGAAGCCCTGTCGAACCCACCCAAGAATTTCAGGATCGGTTCATAAATAGCCGAGATTCGTTGAAAAATGTCGAATTTTTGGCTATCTTGTCTCTAAGTCAAGATTCCTCAATTTTTCTGCTGGTCTGACCTGAATGTCTGCGATTTTGACGATCGCGCATTGCAATTTGACGTCTCATCCGCAACTTGGTCAGAACGGTCAGAACCGACAAGAATCGAGGGTTTCTCGGCCAAATACCAACTTTTTTCTGAATTTTCGGTGCGGGGCAGCTGAGTGTCTGGAGCCCTGTCGAACCCACCCAAGAATTTCAGGATCGGTTCATAAATAGCCGAGATTCGTTGAAAAATGTCGAATTTTTGGCTATCTTGTCTCTAAGTCAAGATTTCTCAATTTTTCTGCTGGTCTGACCTGAATGTCTGCGATTTCGACAAACGCGCATTGCAATTTGAGGTCTCATCCGCAACTTGGTCAGAACGGTTAAAACCGACAAGAATCGAGGGTTTCTCGGCCAAATACCAACTTTTTTCTGAATTTTCGGTGCGGGGCAGCTGAGTGTCTGGAGCCCTGTCGAACCCACCCAAGAATTTCAGGATCGGTTCATAAATAGCCGAGATTCGTTGAAAAATGTCGAATTTTTGGCTATCTTGTCTCTAAGTCAAGATTTCTCAATTTTTCTGCTGGTCTGACCTGAATGTCTGCGATTTCGACAAACGCGCATTGCAATTTGAGGTCTCATCCGCAACTTGGTCAGAACGGTTAAAACCGACAAGAATCGAGGGTTTCTCGGCCAAATACCAACTTTTTTCTGAATTTTCGGTGCGGGGCAGCTGAGTGTCTGGAGCCCTGTCGAACCCACCCAAGAATTTCAGGATCGGTTCATAAATAGCCGAGATTCGTTGAAAAATGTCGAATTTTTGGCTATCTTGTCTCTAAGTCAAGATTTCTCAATTTTTCTGCTGGTCTGACCTGAATGTCTGCGATTTCGACAAACGCGCATTGCAATTTGAGGTCTCATCCGCAACTTGGTCAGAACGGTTAAAACCGACAAGAATCGAGGGTTTCTCGGCCAAATACCAACTTTTTTCTGAATTTTCGGTGCGGGGCAGCTGAGTGTCTGGAGCCCTGTCGAACCCACCCAAGAATTTCAGGATCGGTTCATAAATAGCCGAGATTCGTTGAAAAATGTCGAATTTTTGGCTATCTTGTCTCTAAGTCAAGATTCCTCAATTTTTCTGCTGGTCTGACCTGAATGTCTGCGATTTTGACAAACGCGCATTGCAATTTGACGTCTCATCCGCAACTTGGTCAGAACGGTCAGAACCGACAAGAACCGAGGGTTTCTCGGCCAAATACCAACTTTTTTCTGAATTTTCGGTGCGGGGCAGCTGAGTGTCTGGAGCCCTGTCAAACCCACCCAAGAATTTCAGGATCGGTTCATAAATAGCCGAGATTCGTTGAAAAATGTCGAATTTTTGGCTATCTTGTCTCTAAGTCAAGATTCCTCAATTTTTCTGCTGGTCCGGCCTGAATGTCTGCGATTTCGACAAACGCGCATTGCAATTTGACGTCTCATCCGCAACTTGGTCAGAACGGTCAGAACCGACAAGAATCGAGGGTTTCTCGGCCAAATACCAACTTTTTTCTGAATTTTCGGTGCGGGGCAGCTGAGTGTCTGGAGCCCTGTCGAACCCACCCAAGAATTTCAGGATCGGTTCATAAATAGGCGAGATTCGTTGAAAAATGTCGAATTCTTGGCTATCTTGTCTCTAAGTCAAGATTCCTCAATTTTTCTGCTGGTCTGACCTGAATGTCTGCGATTTTGACGATCGCGCATTGCAATTTGACGTCTCATCCGCAACTTGGTCAGAACGGTCAGAACCGACAAGAATCGAGGGTTTCTCGGCCAAATACCAACTTTTTTTTGAATTTTCGGTGCGGGGCAGCTGAGTGTCTGGAGCCCTGTCGAACCCACCCAAGAATTTCAGGATCGGTTCATAAATAGCCGAGATTCGTTGAAAAATGTCGAATTTTTGGCTATCTTGTCTCTAAGTCAAGATTTCTCAATTTTTCTGCTGGTCTGACCTGAATGTCTGCGATTTCGACAAACGCGCATTGCAATTTGAGGTCTCATCCGCAACTTGGTCAGAACGCTCAGAACCGACAAGAATCGAGGGTTTCTCGGCCAAATACCAACTTTTTTCTGAATTTTCGGTGCGGGGCAGCTGAGTGTCTGGAGCCCTGTCGAACCCACCCAAGAATTTCAGGATCGGTTCATAAATAGCCGAGATTCGTTGAAAAATGTCGAATTTTTGGCTATCTTGTCTCTAAGTCAAGATTTCTCAATTTTTCTGCTGGTCTGACCTGAATGTCTGCGATTTCGACAAACGCGCATTGCAATTTGAGGTCTCATCCGCAACTTGGTCAGAACGGTTAAAACCGACAAGAATCGAGGGTTTCTCGGCCAAATACCAACTTTTTTCTGAATTTTCGGTGCGGGGCAGCTGAGTGTCTGGAGCCCTGTCGAACCCACCCAAGAATTTCAGGATCGGTTCATAAATAGCCGAGATTCGTTGAAAAATGTCGAATTTTTGGCTATCTTGTCTCTAAGTCAAGATTTCTCAATTTTTCTGCTGGTCTGACCTGAATGTCTGCGATTTTGACAAACGCGCATTGCAATTTGACGTCTCATCCGCAACTTGGTCAGAACGGTCAGAACCGACAAGAACCGAGGGTTTCTCGGCCAAATACCAACTTTTTTCTGAATTTTCGGTGCGGGGCAGCTGAGTGTCTGGAGCCCTGTCGAACCCACCCAAGAATTTCAGGATCGGTTCATAAATAGCCGAGATTCGTTGAAAAATGTCGAATTTTTGGCTATCTTTTCTCTAAGCCAAGATTTCTCAATTTTTCTGCTGGTCTGACCTGAATGTCTGCGATTTCGACAAACGCGCATTGCAATTTGAGGTCTCATCCGCAACTTGGTCAGAACGGTCAGAACCGACAAGAACCGAGGGTTTCTCGGCCAAATACCAACTTTTTTCTGAATTTTTGGTGCGGGGCAGCTGAGTGTCTGGAGCCCTGTCGAACCCACCCAAGAATTTCAGGATCGGTTCATAAATAGCCGAGATTCGTTGAAAAATGTCGAATTTTTGGCTATCTTGTCTCTAAGTCAAGATTTCTCAATTTTTCTGCTGGTCTGACCTGAATGTCTGCGATTTCGACAAACGCGCATTGCAATTTGAGGTCTCATCCGCAACTTGGTCAGAACGGTCAGAACCGACAAGAATCGAGGGTTTCTCGGCCAAATACCAACTTTTTTCTGAATTTTTGGTGCGGGGCAGCTGAGTGTCTGGAGCCCTGTCGAACCCACCCAAGAATTTCAGGATCGGTTCATAAATAGCCGAGATTCGTTGAAAAATGTCGAATTTTTGGCTATCTTGTCGCTAAGCCAAGATTTCTCAATTTTTCTGCTGGTCTGACCTGAATGTCTGCGATTTCGACAAACGCGCATTGCAATTTGAGGTCTCATCCGCAACTTGATCAGAACGGTCAGAACCGACAAGAATCGAGGGTTTCTCGGCCAAATACCAACTTTTTTCTGAATTTTCGGTGCGGGGCAGCTGAGTGTCTGGAGCCCTGTCAAACCCACCCAAGAATTTCAGGATCGGTTCATAAATAGCCGAGATTCGTTGAAAAATGTCGAATTTTTGGCTATCTTGTCGCTAAGCCAAGATTTCTCAATTTTTCTGCTGGTCTGACCTGAATGTCTGCGATTTCGACAAACGCGCATTGCAATTTGAGGTCTCATCCGCAACTTGGTCAGAACGGTTAAAACCGACAAGAATCGAGGGTTCCTCGGCCAAATACCAACTTTTTTCTGAATTTTCGGCGCGGGGCAGCTGAGTGTCTGGAACCCTGTCGAACCCACCCAAGAATTTCAGGATCGGTTCATAATTAGCCGAGATTCGTTGAAAAATGTCGAATTTTTGGCTATCTTGTCGCTAAGCCAAGATTTCTCAATTTTTCTGCTGGTCTGACCTGAATGTCTGCGATTTCGACAAACGCGCATTGCAATTTGACGTCTCATCCGCAACTTGGTCAGAACGGTCAGAACCGACAAGAACCGAGGGTTTCTCGGCCAAATACCAACTTTTTTCTGAATTTTCGGTGCGGGGCAGCTGAGTGTCTGGAGCCCTGTCGAACCCACCCAAGAATTTCAGGATCGGTTCATAAATAGCCGAGATTCGTTGAAAAATGTCGAATTTTTGGCTATCTTTTCTCTAAGCCAAGATTTCTCAATTTTTCTGCTGGTCTGACCTGAATGTCTGCGATTTCGACAAACGCGCATTGCAATTTGAGGTCTCATCCGCAACTTGGTCAGAACGGTCAGAACCGACAAGAACCGAGGGTTTCTCGGCCAAATACCAACTTTTTTCTGAATTTTTGGTGCGGGGCAGCTGAGTGTCTGGAGCCCTGTCGAACCCACCCAAGAATTTCAGGATCGGTTCATAAATAGCCGAGATTCGTTGAAAAATGTCGAATTTTTGGCTATCTTGTCTCTAAGTCAAGATTTCTCAATTTTTCTGCTGGTCTGACCTGAATGTCTGCGATTTCGACAAACGCGCATTGCAATTTGAGGTCTCATCCGCAACTTGGTCAGAACGGTCAGAACCGACAAGAATCGAGGGTTTCTCGGCCAAATACCAACTTTTTTCTGAATTTTTGGTGCGGGGCAGCTGAGTGTCTGGAGCCCTGTCGAACCCACCCAAGAATTTCAGGATCGGTTCATAAATAGCCGAGATTCGTTGAAAAATGTCGAATTTTTGGCTATCTTGTCGCTAAGCCAAGATTTCTCAATTTTTCTGCTGGTCTGACCTGAATGTCTGCGATTTCGACAAACGCGCATTGCAATTTGAGGTCTCATCCGCAACTTGATCAGAACGGTCAGAACCGACAAGAATCGAGGGTTTCTCGGCCAAATACCAACTTTTTTCTGAATTTTCGGTGCGGGGCAGCTGAGTGTCTGGAGCCCTGTCGAACCCACCCAAGAATTTCAGGATCGGTTCATAAATAGCCGAGATTCGTTGAAAAATGTCGAATTTTTGGCTATCTTGTCGCTAAGCCAAGATTTCTCAATTTTTCTGCTGGTCTGACCTGAATGTCTGCGATTTCGACAAACGCGCATTGCAATTTGAGGTCTCATCCGCAACTTGGTCAGAACGGTTAAAACCGACAAGAATCGAGGGTTCCTCGGCCAAATACCAACTTTTTTCTGAATTTTCGGCGCGGGGCAGCTGAGTGTCTGGAACCCTGTCGAACCCACCCAAGAATTTCAGGATCGGTTCATAATTAGCCGAGATTCGTTGAAAAATGTCGAATTTTTGGCTATCTTGTCGCTAAGCCAAGATTTCTCAATTTTTCTGCTGGTCTGACCTGAATGTCTGCGATTTCGACAAACGCGCATTGCAATTTGAGGTCTCATCCGCAACTTGGTCAGAACGGTCAGAACCGACAAGAATCGAGGGTTTCTCGGCCAAATACCAACTTTTTTCTGAATTTTCGGTGCGGGGCAGCTGAGTGTCTGAAGCCCTGTCGAACCCACCCAAGAATTTCAGGATCGGTTCATAAATAGCCGAGATTCGTTGAAAAATGTCGAATTTTTGGCTATCTTGTCTCTAAGTCAAGATTCCTCAATTTTTCTGCTGGTCTGACCTGAATGTCTGCGATTTTGACGATCGCGCATTGCAATTTGACGTCTCATCCGCAACTTGGTCAGAACGGTCAGAACCGACAAGAATCGAGGGTTTCTCGGCCAAATACCAACTTTTTTCTGAATTTTCGGTGCGGGGCAGCTGAGTGTCTGGAGCCCTGTCGAACCCACCCAAGAATTTCAGGATCGGTTCATAAATAGCCGAGATTTGTTGAAAAATGTCGAATTTTTGGCTATCTTGTCTCTAAGTCAAGATTCCTCAATTTTTCTGCTGGTCTGACCTGAATGTCTGCGATTTTGACAAACGCGCATTGCAATTTGACGTCTCATCCGCAACTTGGTCAGAACGGTCAGAACCGACAAGAACCGAGGGTTTCTCGGCCAAATACCAACTTTTTTCTGAATTTTCGGTGCGGGGCAGCTGAGTGTCTGGAGCCCTGTCGAACCCACCCAAGAATTTCAGGATCGGTTCATAAATAGCCGAGATTCGTTGAAAAATGTCGAATTTTTGGCTATCTTGTCTCTAAGTCAAGATTCCTCAATTTTTCTGCTGGTCCGGCCTGAATGTCTGCGATTTCGACAAACGCGCATTGCAATTTGACGTCTCATCCGCAACTTGGTCAGAACGGTCAGAACCGACAAGAATCGAGGGTTTCTCGGCCAAATACCAACTTTTTTCTGAATTTTCGGTGCGGGGCAGCTGAGTGTCTGGAGCCCTGTCGAACCCACCCAAGAATTTCAGGATCGGTTCATAAATAGGCGAGATTCGTTGAAAAATGTCGAATTCTTGGCTATCTTGTCTCTAAGTCAAGATTCCTCAATTTTTCTGCTGGTCTGACCTGAATGTCTGCGATTTTGACGATCGCGCATTGCAATCTGACGTCTCATCCGCAACTTGGTCAGAACGGTCAGAACCGACAAGAATCGAGGGTTTCTCGGCCAAATACCAACTTTTTTTCGAATTTTCGGTGCGGGGCAGCTGAGTGTCTGGAGCCCTGTCGAACCCACCCAAGAATTTCAGGATCGGTTCATAAATAGCCGAGATTCGTTGAAAAATGTCGAATTTTTGGCTATCTTGTCTCTAAGTCAAGATTTCTCAATTTTTCTGCTGGTCTGACCTGAATGTCTGCGATTTCGACAAACGCGCATTGCAATTTGAGGTCTCATCCGCAACTTGGTCAGAACGCTCAGAACCGACAAGAATCGAGGGTTTCTCGGCCAAATACCAACTTTTTTCTGAATTTTCGGTGCGGGGCAGCTGAGTGTCTGGAGCCCTGTCGAACCCACCCAAGAATTTCAGGATCGGTTCATAAATAGCCGAGATTCGTTGAAAAATGTCGAATTTTTGGCTATCTTGTCTCTAAGTCAAGATTTCTCAATTTTTCTGCTGGTCTGACCTGAATGTCTGCGATTTCGACAAACGCGCATTGCAATTTGAGGTCTCATCCGCAACTTGGTCAGAACGGTTAAAACCGACAAGAATCGAGGGTTTCTCGGCCAAATACCAACTTTTTTCTGAATTTTCGGTGCGGGGCAGCTGAGTGTCTGGAGCCCTGTCGAACCCACCCAAGAATTTCAGGATCGGTTCATAAATAGCCGGGATTCGTTGAAAAATGTCGAATTTTTGGCTATCTTGTCTCTAAGTCAAGATTTCTCAATTTTTCTGCTGGTCTGACCTGAATGTCTGCGATTTTGACAAACGCGCATTGCAATTTGACGTCTCATCCGCAACTTGGTCAGAACGGTCAGAACCGACAAGAACCGAGGGTTTCTCGGCCAAATACCAACTTTTTTCTGAATTTTCGGTGCGGGGCAGCTGAGTGTCTGGAGCCCTGTCGAACCCACCCAAGAATTTCAGGATCGGTTCATAAATAGCCGAGATTTGTTGAAAAATGTCGAATTTTTGGCTATCTTGTCTCTAAGTCAAGATTTCTCAATTTTTCTGCTGGTCTGACCTGAATGTCTGCGATTTTGACAAACGCGCATTGCAATTTGACGTCTCATCCGCAACTTGGTCAGAACGGTCAGAACCGACAAGAACCGAGGGTTTCTCGGCCAAATACCAACTTTTTTCTGAATTTTCGGTGCGGGGCAGCTGAGTGTCTGGAGCCCTGTCGAACCCACCCAAGAATTTCAGGATCGGTTCATAAATAGCCGAGATTCGTTGAAAAATGTCGAATTTTTGGCTATCTTGTCTCTAAGTCAAGATTCCTCAATTTTTCTGCTGGTCCGGCCTGAATGTCTGCGATTTCGACAAACGCGCATTGCAATTTGACGTCTCATCCGCAACTTGGTCAGAACGGTCAGAACCGACAAGAATCGAGGGTTTCTCGGCCAAATACCAACTTTTTTCTGAATTTTCGGTGCGGGGCAGCTGAGTGTCTGGAGCCCTGTCGAACCCACCCAAGAATTTCAGGATCGGTTCATAAATAGGCGAGATTCGTTGAAAAATGTCGAATTCTTGGCTATCTTGTCTCTAAGTCAAGATTCCTCAATTTTTCTGCTGGTCTGACCTGAATGTCTGCGATTTTGACGATCGCGCATTGCAATCTGACGTCTCATCCGCAACTTGGTCAGAACGGTCAGAACCGACAAGAATCGAGGGTTTCTCGGCCAAATACCAACTTTTTTTCGAATTTTCGGTGCGGGGCAGCTGAGTGTCTGGAGCCCTGTCGAACCCACCCAAGAATTTCAGGATCGGTTCATAAATAGCCGAGATTCGTTGAAAAATGTCGAATTTTTGGCTATCTTGTCTCTAAGTCAAGATTTCTCAATTTTTCTGCTGGTCTGACCTGAATGTCTGCGATTTCGACAAACGCGCATTGCAATTTGAGGTCTCATCCGCAACTTGGTCAGAACGCTCAGAACCGACAAGAATCGAGGGTTTCTCGGCCAAATACCAACTTTTTTCTGAATTTTCGGTGCGGGGCAGCTGAGTGTCTGGAGCCCTGTCGAACCCACCCAAGAATTTCAGGATCGGTTCATAAATAGCCGAGATTCGTTGAAAAATGTCGAATTTTTGGCTATCTTGTCTCTAAGTCAAGATTTCTCAATTTTTCTGCTGGTCTGACCTGAATGTCTGCGATTTCGACAAACGTGCATTGCAATTTGAGGTCTCATCCGCAACTTGGTCAGAACGGTTAAAACCGACAAGAATCGAGGGTTTCTCGGCCAAATACCAACTTTTTTCTGAATTTTCGGTGCGGGGCAGCTGAGTGTCTGGAGCCCTGTCGAACCCACCCAAGAATTTCAGGATCGGTTCATAAATAGCCGGGATTCGTTGAAAAATGTCGAATTTTTGGCTATCTTGTCTCTAAGTCAAGATTTCTCAATTTTTCTGCTGGTCTGACCTGAATGTCTGCGATTTTGACAAACGCGCATTGCAATTTGACGTCTCATCCGCAACTTGGTCAGAACGGTCAGAACCGACAAGAACCGAGGGTTTCTCGGCCAAATACCAACTTTTTTCTGAATTCTCGGTGCGGGGCAGCTGAGTGTCTGGAGCCCTGTCGAACCCACCCAAGAATTTCAGGATCGGTTCATAAATAGGCGAGATTCGTTGAAAAATGTCGAATTCTTGGCTATCTTGTCTCTAAGTCAAGATTCCTCAATTTTTCTGCTGGTCTGACCTGAATGTCTGCGATTTTGACGATCGCGCATTGCAATCTGACGTCTCATCCGCAACTTGGTCAGAACGGTCAGAACCGACAAGAATCGAGGGTTTCTCGGCCAAATACCAACTTTTTTTCGAATTTTCGGTGCGGGGCAGCTGAGTGTCTGGAGCCCTGTCGAACCCACCCAAGAATTTCAGGATCGGTTCATAAATAGCCGAGATTCGTTGAAAAATGTCGAATTTTTGGCTATCTTGTCTCTAAGTCAAGATTTCTCAATTTTTCTGCTGGTCTGACCTGAATGTCTGCGATTTCGACAAACGCGCATTGCAATTTGAGGTCTCATCCGCAACTTGGTCAGAACGCTCAGAACCGACAAGAATCGAGGGTTTCTCGGCCAAATACCAACTTTTTTCTGAATTTTCGGTGCGGGGCAGCTGAGTGTCTGGAGCCCTGTCGAACCCACCCAAGAATTTCAGGATCGGTTCATAAATAGCCGAGATTCGTTGAAAAATGTCGAATTTTTGGCTATCTTGTCTCTAAGTCAAGATTTCTCAATTTTTCTGCTGGTCTGACCTGAATGTCTGCGATTTCGACAAACGCGCATTGCAATTTGAGGTCTCATCCGCAACTTGGTCAGAACGGTTAAAACCGACAAGAATCGAGGGTTTCTCGGCCAAATACCAACTTTTTTCTGAATTTTCGGTGCGGGGCAGCTGAGTGTCTGGAGCCCTGTCGAACCCACCCAAGAATTTCAGGATCGGTTCATAAATAGCCGGGATTCGTTGAAAAATGTCGAATTTTTGGCTATCTTGTCTCTAAGTCAAGATTTCTCAATTTTTCTGCTGGTCTGACCTGAATGTCTGCGATTTTGACAAACGCGCATTGCAATTTGACGTCTCATCCGCAACTTGGTCAGAACGGTCAGAACCGACAAGAACCGAGGGTTTCTCGGCCAAATACCAACTTTTTTCTGAATTTTCGGTGCGGGGCAGCTGAGTGTCTGGAGCCCTGTCGAACCCACCCAAGAATTTCAGGATCGGTTCATAAATAGCCGAGATTTGTTGAAAAATGTCGAATTTTTGGCTATCTTGTCTCTAAGTCAAGATTTCTCAATTTTTCTGCTGGTCTGACCTGAATGTCTGCGATTTTGACAAACGCGCATTGCAATTTGACGTCTCATCCGCAACTTGGTCAGAACGGTCAGAACCGACAAGAACCGAGGGTTTCTCGGCCAAATACCAACTTTTTTCTGAATTTTCGGTGCGGGGCAGCTGAGTGTCTGGAGCCCTGTCGAACCCACCCAAGAATTTCAGGATCGGTTCATAAATAGCCGAGATTCGTTGAAAAATGTCGAATTTTTGGCTATCTTGTCTCTAAGTCAAGATTCCTCAATTTTTCTGCTGGTCCGGCCTGAATGTCTGCGATTTCGACAAACGCGCATTGCAATTTGACGTCTCATCCGCAACTTGGTCAGAACGGTCAGAACCGACAAGAATCGAGGGTTTCTCGGCCAAATACCAACTTTTTTCTGAATTTTCGGTGCGGGGCAGCTGAGTGTCTGGAGCCCTGTCGAACCCACCCAAGAATTTCAGGATCGGTTCATAAATAGGCGAGATTCGTTGAAAAATGTCGAATTCTTGGCTATCTTGTCTCTAAGTCAAGATTCCTCAATTTTTCTGCTGGTCTGACCTGAATGTCTGCGATTTTGACGATCGCGCATTGCAATCTGACGTCTCATCCGCAACTTGGTCAGAACGGTCAGAACCGACAAGAATCGAGGGTTTCTCGGCCAAATACCAACTTTTTTTCGAATTTTCGGTGCGGGGCAGCTGAGTGTCTGGAGCCCTGTCGAACCCACCCAAGAATTTCAGGATCGGTTCATAAATAGCCGAGATTCGTTGAAAAATGTCGAATTTTTGGCTATCTTGTCTCTAAGTCAAGATTTCTCAATTTTTCTGCTGGTCTGACCTGAATGTCTGCGATTTCGACAAACGCGCATTGCAATTTGAGGTCTCATCCGCAACTTGGTCAGAACGCTCAGAACCGACAAGAATCGAGGGTTTCTCGGCCAAATACCAACTTTTTTCTGAATTTTCGGTGCGGGGCAGCTGAGTGTCTGGAGCCCTGTCGAACCCACCCAAGAATTTCAGGATCGGTTCATAAATAGCCGAGATTCGTTGAAAAATGTCGAATTTTTGGCTATCTTGTCTCTAAGTCAAGATTTCTCAATTTTTCTGCTGGTCTGACCTGAATGTCTGCGATTTCGACAAACGTGCATTGCAATTTGAGGTCTCATCCGCAACTTGGTCAGAACGGTTAAAACCGACAAGAATCGAGGGTTTCTCGGCCAAATACCAACTTTTTTCTGAATTTTCGGTGCGGGGCAGCTGAGTGTCTGGAGCCCTGTCGAACCCACCCAAGAATTTCAGGATCGGTTCATAAATAGCCGGGATTCGTTGAAAAATGTCGAATTTTTGGCTATCTTGTCTCTAAGTCAAGATTTCTCAATTTTTCTGCTGGTCTGACCTGAATGTCTGCGATTTTGACAAACGCGCATTGCAATTTGACGTCTCATCCGCAACTTGGTCAGAACGGTCAGAACCGACAAGAACCGAGGGTTTCTCGGCCAAATACCAACTTTTTTCTGAATTCTCGGTGCGGGGCAGCTGAGTGTCTGGAGCCCTGTCGAACCCACCCAAGAATTTCAGGATCGGTTCATAAATAGCCGAGATTCGTTGAAAAATGTCGAATTTTTGGCTATCTTTTCTCTAAGCCAAGATTTCTCAATTTTTCTGCTGGTCTGACCTGAATGTCTGCGATTTCGACAAACGCGCATTGCAATTTGAGGTCTCATCCGCAACTTGGTCAGAACGGTCAGAACCGACAAGAACCGAGGGTTTCTCGGCCAAATACCAACTTTTTTCTGAATTTTTGGTGCGGGGCAGCTGAGTGTCTGGAGCCCTGTCGAACCCACCCAAGAATTTCAGGATCGGTTCATAAATAGCCGAGATTCGTTGAAAAATGTCGAATTTTTGGCTATCTTGTCTCTAAGTCAAGATTTCTCAATTTTTCTGCTGGTCTGACCTGAATGTCTGCGATTTCGACAAACGCGCATTGCAATTTGAGGTCTCATCCGCAACTTGGTCAGAACGGTCAGAACCGACAAGAATCGAGGGTTTCTGGGCCAAATACCAACTTTTTTCTGAATTTTAGGTGCGGGGCAGCTGAGTGTCTGGAGCCCTGTCGAACCCACCAAAGAATTTCAGGATCGGTTCATAAATAGCCGAGATTCGTTGAAAAATGTCGAATTTTTGGCTATCTTGTCGCTAAGCCAAGATTTCTCAATTTTTCTGCTGGTCTGACCTGAATGTCTGCGATTTCGACAAACGCGCATTGCAATTTGAGGTCTCATCCGCAACTTGGTCAGAACGGTCAGAACCGACAAGAATCGAGGGTTTCTCGGCCAAATACCAACTTTTTTCTGAATTTTCGGTGCGGGGCAGCTGAGTGTCTGGAGCCCTGTCGAACCCACCCAAGAATTTCAGGATCGGTTCATAAATAGCCGAGATTCGTTGAAAAATGTCGAATTTTTGGCTATCTTGTCTCTAAGTCAAGATTCCTCAATTTTTCTGCTGGTCTGACCTGAATGTCTGCGATTTTGACAAACGCGCGTTGCAATTTGACGTCTCATCCGCAACTTGGTCAGAACGGTCAGAACCGACAAGAATCGAGGGTTTCTCGGCCAAATACCAACTTTTTTCTGAATTTTCGGTGCGGGGCAGCTGAGTGTCTGGAGCCCTGTCGAACCCACCCAAGAATTTCAGGATCGGTTCATAAATAGCCGAGATTCGTTGAAAAATGTCGAATTTTTGGCTATCTTGTCTCTAAGTCAAGATTTCTCAATTTTTCTGCTGGTCTGACCTGAATGTCTGCGATTTCGACAAACGCGCATTGCAATTTGAGGTCTCATCCGCAACTTGGTCAGAACGCTCAGAACCGACAAGAATCGAGGGTTTCTCGGCCAAATACCAACTTTTTTCTGAATTTTCGGTGCGGGGCAGCTGAGTGTCTGGAGCCCTGTCGAACCCACCCAAGAATTTCAGGATCGGTTCATAAATAGCCGAGATTTGTTGAAAAATGTCGAATTTTTGGCTATCTTGTCTCTAAGTCAAGATTTCTCAATTTTTCTGCTGGTCTGACCTGAATGTCTGCGATTTTGACAAACGCGCATTGCAATTTGACGTCTCATCCGCAACTTGGTCAGAACGGTCAGAACCGACAAGAACCGAGGGTTTCTCGGCCAAATACCAACTTTTTTCTGAATTTTCGGTGCGGGGCAGCTGAGTGTCTGGAGCCCTGTCGAACCCACCCAAGAATTTCAGGATCGGTTCATAAATAGCCGAGATTCGTTGAAAAATGTCGAATTTTTGGCTATCTTGTCTCTAAGTCAAGATTCCTCAATTTTTCTGCTGGTCCGGCCTGAATGTCTGCGATTTCGACAAACGCGCATTGCAATTTGACGTCTCATCCGCAACTTGGTCAGAACGGTCAGAACCGACAAGAATCGAGGGTTTCTCGGCCAAATACCAACTTTTTTCTGAATTTTCGGTGCGGGGCAGCTGAGTGTCTGGAGCCCTGTCGAACCCACCCAAGAATTTCAGGATCGGTTCATAAATAGGCGAGATTCGTTAAAAAATGTCGAATTCTTGGCTATCTTGTCTCTAAGTCAAGATTCCTCAATTTTTCTGCTGGTCTGACCTGAATGTCTGCGATTTTGACGATCGCGCATTGCAATCTGACGTCTCATCCGCAACTTGGTCAGAACGGTCAGAACCGACAAGAATCGAGGGTTTCTCGGCCAAATACCAACTTTTTTTCGAATTTTCGGTGCGGGGCAGCTGAGTGTCTGGAGCCCTGTCGAACCCACCCAAGAATTTCAGGATCGGTTCATAAATAGCCGAGATTCGTTGAAAAATGTCGAATTTTTGGCTATCTTGTCTCTAAGTCAAGATTTCTCAATTTTTCTGCTGGTCTGACCTGAATGTCTGCGATTTCGACAAACGCGCATTGCAATTTGAGGTCTCATCCGCAACTTGGTCAGAACGCTCAGAACCGACAAGAATCGAGGGTTTCTCGGCCAAATACCAACTTTTTTCTGAATTTTCGGTGCGGGGCAGCTGAGTGTCTGGAGCCCTGTCGAACCCACCCAAGAATTTCAGGATCGGTTCATAAATAGCCGAGATTCGTTGAAAAATGTCGAATTTTTGGCTATCTTGTCTCTAAGTCAAGATTCCTCAATTTTTCTGCTGGTCTGACCTGAATGTCTGCGATTTTGACAAACGCGCGTTGCAATTTGACGTCTCATCCGCAACTTGGTCAGAACGGTCAGAACCGACAAGAATCGAGGGTTTCTCGGCCAAATACCAACTTTTTTCTGAATTTTCGGTGCGGGGCAGCTGAGTGTCTGGAGCCCTGTCGAACCCACCCAAGAATTTCAGGATCGGTTCATAAATAGCCGAGATTCGTTGAAAAATGTCGAATTTTTGGCTATCTTGTCTCTAAGTCAAGATTTCTCAATTTTTCTGCTGGTCTGACCTGAATGTCTGCGATTTCGACAAACGCGCATTGCAATTTGAGGTCTCATCCGCAACTTGGTCAGAACGCTCAGAACCGACAAGAATCGAGGGTTTCTCGGCCAAATACCAACTTTTTTCTGAATTTTCGGTGCGGGGCAGCTGAGTGTCTGGAGCCCTGTCGAACCCACCCAAGAATTTCAGGATCGGTTCATAAATAGCCGAGATTTGTTGAAAAATGTCGAATTTTTGGCTATCTTGTCTCTAAGTCAAGATTTCTCAATTTTTCTGCTGGTCTGACCTGAATGTCTGCGATTTTGACAAACGCGCATTGCAATTTGACGTCTCATCCGCAACTTGGTCAGAACGGTCAGAACCGACAAGAACCGAGGGTTTCTCGGCCAAATACCAACTTTTTTCTGAATTTTCGGTGCGGGGCAGCTGAGTGTCTGGAGCCCTGTCGAACCCACCCAAGAATTTCAGGATCGGTTCATAAATAGCCGAGATTCGTTGAAAAATGTCGAATTTTTGGCTATCTTGTCTCTAAGTCAAGATTCCTCAATTTTTCTGCTGGTCCGGCCTGAATGTCTGCGATTTCGACAAACGCGCATTGCAATTTGACGTCTCATCCGCAACTTGGTCAGAACGGTCAGAACCGACAAGAATCGAGGGTTTCTCGGCCAAATACCAACTTTTTTCTGAATTTTCGGTGCGGGGCAGCTGAGTGTCTGGAGCCCTGTCGAACCCACCCAAGAATTTCAGGATCGGTTCATAAATAGGCGAGATTCGTTGAAAAATGTCGAATTCTTGGCTATCTTGTCTCTAAGTCAAGATTCCTCAATTTTTCTGCTGGTCTGACCTGAATGTCTGCGATTTTGACGATCGCGCATTGCAATCTGACGTCTCATCCGCAACTTGGTCAGAACGGTCAGAACCGACAAGAATCGAGGGTTTCTCGGCCAAATACCAACTTTTTTTCGAATTTTCGGTGCGGGGCAGCTGAGTGTCTGGAGCCCTGTCGAACCCACCCAAGAATTTCAGGATCGGTTCATAAATAGCCGAGATTCGTTGAAAAATGTCGAATTTTTGGCTATCTTGTCTCTAAGTCAAGATTTCTCAATTTTTCTGCTGGTCTGACCTGAATGTCTGCGATTTCGACAAACGCGCATTGCAATTTGAGGTCTCATCCGCAACTTGGTCAGAACGCTCAGAACCGACAAGAATCGAGGGTTTCTCGGCCAAATACCAACTTTTTTCTGAATTTTCGGTGCGGGCAGCTGAGTGTCTGGAGCCCTGTCGAACCCACCCAAGAATTTCAGGATCGGTTCATAAATAGCCGAGATTCGTTGAAAAATGTCGAATTTTTGGCTATCTTGTCTCTAAGTCAAGATTTCTCAATTTTTCTGCTGGTCTGACCTGAATGTCTGCGATTTCGACAAACGCGCATTGCAATTTGAGGTCTCATCCGCAACTTGGTCAGAACGGTTAAAACCGACAAGAATCGAGGGTTTCTCGGCCAAATACCAACTTTTTTCTGAATTTTCGGTGCGGGGCAGCTGAGTGTCTGGAGCCCTGTCGAACCCACCCAAGAATTTCAGGATCGGTTCATAAATAGCCGGGATTCGTTGAAAAATGTCGAATTTTTGGCTATCTTGTCTCTAAGTCAAGATTTCTCAATTTTTCTGCTGGTCTGACCTGAATGTCTGCGATTTTGACAAACGCGCATTGCAATTTGACGTCTCATCCGCAACTTGGTCAGAACGGTCAGAACCGACAAGAACCGAGGGTTTCTCGGCCAAATACCAACTTTTTTCTGAATTCTCGGTGCGGGGCAGCTGAGTGTCTGGAGCCCTGTCGAACCCACCCAAGAATTTCAGGATCGGTTCATAAATAGCCGAGATTCGTTGAAAAATGTCGAATTTTTGGCTATCTTTTCTCTAAGCCAAGATTTCTCAATTTTTCTGCTGGTCTGACCTGAATGTCTGCGATTTCGACAAACGCGCATTGCAATTTGAGGTCTCATCCGCAACTTGGTCAGAACGGTCAGAACCGACAAGAACCGAGGGTTTCTCGGCCAAATACCAACTTTTTTCTGAATTTTTGGTGCGGGGCAGCTGAGTGTCTGGAGCCCTGTCGAACCCACCCAAGAATTTCAGGATCGGTTCATAAATAGCCGAGATTCGTTGAAAAATGTCGAATTTTTGGCTATCTTGTCTCTAAGTCAAGATTTCTCAATTTTTCTGCTGGTCTGACCTGAATGTCTGCGATTTCGACAAACGCGCATTGCAATTTGAGGTCTCATCCGCAACTTGGTCAGAACGGTCAGAACCGACAAGAATCGAGGGTTTCTCGGCCAAATACCAACTTTTTTCTGAATTTTAGGTGCGGGGCAGCTGAGTGTCTGGAGCCCTGTCGAACCCACCAAAGAATTTCAGGATCGGTTCATAAATAGCCGAGATTCGTTGAAAAATGTCGAATTTTTGGCTATCTTTTCTCTAAGCCAAGATTTCTCAATTTTTCTGCTGGTCTGACCTGAATGTCTGCGATTTCGACAAACGCGCATTGCAATTTGAGGTCTCATCCGCAACTTGGTCAGAACGGTCAGAACCGACAAGAACCGAGGGTTTCTCGGCCAAATACCAACTTTTTTCTGAATTTTTGGTGCGGGGCAGCTGAGTGTCTGGAGCCCTGTCGAACCCACCCAAGAATTTCAGGATCGGTTCATAAATAGCCGAGATTCGTTGAAAAATGTCGAATTTTTGGCTATCTTGTCTCTAAGTCAAGATTTCTCAATTTTTCTGCTGGTCTGACCTGAATGTCTGCGATTTCGACAAACGCGCATTGCAATTTGAGGTCTCATCCGCAACTTGGTCAGAACGGTCAGAACCGACAAGAATCGAGGGTTTCTCGGCCAAATACCAACTTTTTTCTGAATTTTAGGTGCGGGGCAGCTGAGTGTCTGGAGCCCTGTCGAACCCACCAAAGAATTTCAGGATCGGTTCATAAATAGCCGAGATTCGTTGAAAAATGTCGAATTTTTGGCTATCTTGTCGCTAAGCCAAGATTTCTCAATTTTTCTGCTGGTCTGACCTGAATGTCTGCGATTTCGACAAACGCGCATTGCAATTTGAGGTCTCATCCGCAACTTGGTCAGAACGGTCAGAACCGACAAGAATCGAGGGTTTCTCGGCCAAATACCAACTTTTTTCTGAATTTTCGGTGCGGGGCAGCTGAGTGTCTGGAGCCCTGTCGAACCCACCCAAGAATTTCAGGATCGGTTCATAAATAGCCGAGATTCGTTGAAAAATGTCGAATTTTTGGCTATCTTGTCTCTAAGTCAAGATTCCTCAATTTTTCTGCTGGTCTGACCTGAATGTCTGCGATTTTGACAAACGCGCGTTGCAATTTGACGTCTCATCCGCAACTTGGTCAGAACGGTCAGAACCGACAAGAACCGAGGGTTTCTCGGCCAAATACCAACTTGTTTCTGAATTTTCGGTGCGGGGCAGCTGAGTGTCTGGAGCCCTGTCGAACCCACCCAAGAATTTCAGGATCGGTTCATAAATAGCCGAGATTCGTTGAAAAATGTCGAATTTTTGGCTATCTTGTCTCTAAGTCAAGATTCCTCAATTTTTCTGCTGGTCTGACCTGAATGTCTGCGATTTTGACAAACGCGCGTTGCAATTTGACGTCTCATCCGCAACTTGGTCAGAACGGTCAGAACCGACAAGAACCGAGGGTTTCTCGGCCAAATACCAACTTTTTTCTGAATTCTCGGTGCGGGGCAGCTGAGTGTCTGGAGCCCTGTCGAACCCACCCAAGAATTTCAGGATCGGTTCATAAATAGCCGAGATTCGTTGAAAAATGTCGAATTTTTGGCTATCTTTTCTCTAAGCCAAGATTTCTCAATTTTTCTGCTGGTCTGACCTGAATGTCTGCGATTTCGACAAACGCGCATTGCAATTTGAGGTCTCATCCGCAACTTGGTCAGAACGGTCAGAACCGACAAGAACCGAGGGTTTCTCGGCCAAATACCAACTTTTTTCTGAATTTTTGGTGCGGGGCAGCTGAGTGTCTGGAGCCCTGTCGAACCCACCCAAGAATTTCAGGATCGGTTCATAAATAGCCGAGATTCGTTGAAAAATGTCGAATTTTTGGCTATCTTGTCTCTAAGTCAAGATTTCTCAATTTTTCTGCTGGTCTGACCTGAATGTCTGCGATTTCGACAAACGCGCATTGCAATTTGAGGTCTCATCCGCAACTTGGTCAGAACGGTCAGAACCGACAAGAATCGAGGGTTTCTCGGCCAAATACCAACTTTTTTCTGAATTTTAGGTGCGGGGCAGCTGAGTGTCTGGAGCCCTGTCGAACCCACCAAAGAATTTCAGGATCGGTTCATAAATAGCCGAGATTCGTTGAAAAATGTCGAATTTTTGGCTATCTTTTCTCTAAGCCAAGATTTCTCAATTTTTCTGCTGGTCTGACCTGAATGTCTGCGATTTCGACAAACGCGCATTGCAATTTGAGGTCTCATCCGCAACTTGGTCAGAACGGTCAGAACCGACAAGAACCGAGGGTTTCTCGGCCAAATACCAACTTTTTTCTGAATTTTTGGTGCGGGGCAGCTGAGTGTCTGGAGCCCTGTCGAACCCACCCAAGAATTTCAGGATCGGTTCATAAATAGCCGAGATTCGTTGAAAAATGTCGAATTTTTGGCTATCTTGTCTCTAAGTCAAGATTTCTCAATTTTTCTGCTGGTCTGACCTGAATGTCTGCGATTTCGACAAACGCGCATTGCAATTTGAGGTCTCATCCGCAACTTGGTCAGAACGGTCAGAACCGACAAGAATCGAGGGTTTCTCGGCCAAATACCAACTTTTTTCTGAATTTTAGGTGCGGGGCAGCTGAGTGTCTGGAGCCCTGTCGAACCCACCAAAGAATTTCAGGATCGGTTCATAAATAGCCGAGATTCGTTGAAAAATGTCGAATTTTTGGCTATCTTGTCGCTAAGCCAAGATTTCTCAATTTTTCTGCTGGTCTGACCTGAATGTCTGCGATTTCGACAAACGCGCATTGCAATTTGAGGTCTCATCCGCAACTTGGTCAGAACGGTCAGAACCGACAAGAATCGAGGGTTTCTCGGCCAAATACCAACTTTTTTCTGAATTTTCGGTGCGGGGCAGCTGAGTGTCTGGAGCCCTGTCGAACCCACCCAAGAATTTCAGGATCGGTTCATAAATAGCCGAGATTCGTTGAAAAATGTCGAATTTTTGGCTATCTTGTCTCTAAGTCAAGATTCCTCAATTTTTCTGCTGGTCTGACCTGAATGTCTGCGATTTTGACAAACGCGCGTTGCAATTTGACGTCTCATCCGCAACTTGGTCAGAACGGTCAGAACCGACAAGAACCGAGGGTTTCTCGGCCAAATACCAACTTGTTTCTGAATTTTCGGTGCGGGGCAGCTGAGTGTCTGGAGCCCTGTCGAACCCACCCAAGAATTTCAGGATCGGTTCATAAATAGCCGAGATTCGTTGAAAAATGTCGAATTTTTGGCTATCTTGTCTCTAAGTCAAGATTCCTCAATTTTTCTGCTGGTCTGACCTGAATGTCTGCGATTTTGACAAACGCGCGTTGCAATTTGACGTCTCATCCGCAACTTGGTCAGAACGGTCAGAACCGACAAGAACCGAGGGTTTCTCGGCCAAATACCAACTTTTTTCTGAATTTTCGGTGCGGGGCAGCTGAGTGTCTGGAGCCCTGTCGAACCCACCCAAGAATTTCAGGATCGGTTCATAAATAGCCGAGATTCGTTGAAAAATGTCGAATTTTTGGCTATCTTGTCTCTAAGTCAAGATTCCTCAATTTTTCTGCTGGTCTGACCTGAATCTCTGCGATTTCGACAAACGCGCATTGCAATTTGACGTCTCATCCGCAACTTGGTCAGAACGGTCAGAACCGACAAGAATCGAGGGTTTCTCGGCCAAATACCAACTTTTTTCTGAATTTCCGGTGCGGGGCAGCTGAGTGTCTGGAGCCCTGTCGAACCCACCCAAGAATTTCAGGATCGGTTCATAAATAGCCGAGATTCGTTGAAAAATGTCGAATTTTTGGCTATCTTGTCTCTAAGTCAAGATTTCTCAATTTTTCTGCTGGTCTGACCTGAATGTCTGCGATTTCGACAAACGCGCATTGCAATTTGAGGTCTTATCCGCAACTTGGTCAGAACGGTCAGAACCGACAAGAATCGAGGGTTTCTCGGCCAAATACCAACTTTTTTCTGAATTTTTGGTGCGGGGCAGCTGAGTGTCTGGAGCCCTGTCGAACCCACCCAAGAATTTCAGGATCGGTTCATAAATAGCCGAGATTCGTTGAAAAATGTCGAATTTTTGGCTATCTTGTCGCTAAGCCAAGATTTCTCAATTTTTCTGCTGGTCTGACCTGAATGTCTGCGATTTCGACAAACGCGCATTGCAATTTGAGGTCTCATCCGCAACTTGGTCAGAACGGTCAGAACCGACAAGAATCGAGGGTTTCTCGGCCAAATACCAACTTTTTTCTGAATTTTCGGTGCGGGGCAGCTGAGTGTCTGAAGCCCTGTCGAACCCACCCAAGAATTTCAGGATCGGTTCATAAATAGCCGAGATTCGTTGAAAAATGTCGAATTTTTGGCTATCTTGTCTCTAAGTCAAGATTCCTCAAATTTTCTGCTTGTCTGACCTGAATGTCTGCGATTTTGACGATCGCGCATTGCAATTTGACGTCTCATCCGCAACTTGGTCAGAACGGTCAGAACCGACAAGAATCGAGGGTTTCTCGGCCAAATACCAACTTTTTTCTGAATTTTCGGTGCGGGGCAGCTGAGTGTCTGGAGCCCTGTCGAACCCACCCAAGAATTTCAGGATCGGTTCATAAATAGCCGAAATTCGTTGAAAAATGTCGAATTTTTCGCTATCTTGTCTCTAAGTCAAGATTTCTCAATTTTTCTGCTGGTCTGACCTGAATGTCTGCGATTTCGACAAACGCGCATTGCAATTTGAGGTCTCATCCGCAACTTGGTCAGAACGGTCAGAACCGACAAGAATCGAGGGTTTCTCGGCCAAATACCAACTTTTTTCTGAATTTTCGGTGCGGGGCAGCTGAGTGTCTGGAGCCCTGTCGAACCCACCCAAGAATTTCAGGATCGGTTCATAAATAGCCGAGATTCGTTGAAAAATGTCGAATTTTTGGCTATCTTGTCTCTAAGTGAAGATTCCTCAATTTTTCTGCTGGTCTGACCTGAATGTCTGCGATTTTGACGATCGCGCATTGCAATTTGACGTCTCATCCGCAACTTGGTCAGACCGGTCAGAACCGACAAGAATCGAGGGTTTCTCGGCCAAATACCAACTTTTTTCTGAATTTTCGGTGCGGGGCAGCTGAGTGTCTGGAGCCCTGTCGAACCCACCCAAGAATTTCAGGATCGGTTCATAAATAGCCGAGATTCGTTGAAAAATGTCGAATTTTTGGCTATCTTGTCTCTAAGTCAAGATTCCTCAATTTTTCTGCTGGTCTGACCTGAATGTCTGCGATTTTGACAAACGCGCGTTGCAATTTGACGTCTCATCCGCAACTTGGTCAGAACGGTCAGAACCGACAAGAACCGAGGGTTTCTCGGCCAAATACCAACTTTTTTCTGAATTTTCGGTGCGGGGCAGCTGAGTGTCTGGAGCCCTGTCGAACCCACCCAAGAATTTCAGGATCGGTTCATAAATAGCCGAGATTCGTTGAAAAATGTCGAATTTTTGGCTATCTTGTCTCTAAGTCAAGATTTCTCAATTTTTCTGCTGGTCTGACCTGAATGTCTGCGATTTCGACAAACGCGCATTGCAATTTGAGGTCTCATCCGCAACTTGGTCAGAACGCTCAGAACCGACAAGAATCGAGGGTTTCTCGGCCAAATACCAACTTTTTTCTGAATTTTCGATGCGGGGCAGCTGAGTGTCTGGAGCCCTGTCGAACCCACCAAAGAATTTCAGGATCGGTTCATAAATAGCCGAGATTCGTTGAAAAATGTCGAATTTTTGGCTATCTTGTCGCTAAGCCAAGATTTCTCAATTTTTCTGCTGGTCTGACCTGAATGTCTGCGATTTCGACAAACGCGCATTGCAATTTGAGGTCTCATCCGCAACTTGGTCAGAACGGTCAGAACCGACAAGAATCGAGGGTTTCTCGGCCAAATACCAACTTTTTTCTGAATTTTCGGTGCGGGGCAGCTGAGTGTCTGGAGCCCTGTCGAACCCACCCAAGAATTTCAGGATCGGTTCATAAATAGCCGAGATTCGTTGAAAAATGTCGAATTTTTGGCTATCTTGTCTCTAAGTCAAGATTCCTCAATTTTTCTGCTGGTCTGACCTGAATGTCTGCGATTTTGACAAACGCGCGTTGCAATTTGACGTCTCATCCGCAACTTGGTCAGAACGGTCAGAACCGACAAGAACCGAGGGTTTCTCGGCCAAATACCAACTTGTTTCTGAATTTTCGGTGCGGGGCAGCTGAGTGTCTGGAGCCCTGTCGAACCCACCCAAGAATTTCAGGATCGGTTCATAAATAGCCGAGATTCGTTGAAAAATGTCGAATTTTTGGCTATCTTGTCTCTAAGTCAAGATTCCTCAATTTTTCTGCTGGTCTGACCTGAATGTCTGCGATTTTGACAAACGCGCGTTGCAATTTGACGTCTCATCCGCAACTTGGTCAGAACGGTCAGAACCGACAAGAACCGAGGGTTTCTCGGCCAAATACCAACTTTTTTCTGAATTTTCGGTGCGGGGCAGCTGAGTGTCTGGAGCCCTGTCGAACCCACCCAAGAATTTCAGGATCGGTTCATAAATAGCCGAGATTCGTTGAAAAATGTCGAATTTTTGGCTATCTTGTCTCTAAGTCAAGATTCCTCAATTTTTCTGCTGGTCTGACCTGAATCTCTGCGATTTCGACAAACGCGCATTGCAATTTGACGTCTCATCCGCAACTTGGTCAGAACGGTCAGAACCGACAAGAATCGAGGGTTTCTCGGCCAAATACCAACTTTTTTCTGAATTTCCGGTGCGGGGCAGCTGAGTGTCTGGAGCCCTGTCGAACCCACCCAAGAATTTCAGGATCGGTTCATAAATAGCCGAGATTCGTTGAAAAATGTCGAATTTTTGGCTATCTTGTCTCTAAGTCAAGATTTCTCAATTTTTCTGCTGGTCTGACCTGAATGTCTGCGATTTCGACAAACGCGCATTGCAATTTGAGGTCTTATCCGCAACTTGGTCAGAACGGTCAGAACCGACAAGAATCGAGGGTTTCTCGGCCAAATACCAACTTTTTTCTGAATTTTTGGTGCGGGGCAGCTGAGTGTCTGGAGCCCTGTCGAACCCACCCAAGAATTTCAGGATCGGTTCATAAATAGCCGAGATTCGTTGAAAAATGTCGAATTTTTGGCTATCTTGTCGCTAAGCCAAGATTTCTCAATTTTTCTGCTGGTCTGACCTGAATGTCTGCGATTTCGACAAACGCGCATTGCAATTTGAGGTCTCATCCGCAACTTGGTCAGAACGGTCAGAACCGACAAGAATCGAGGGTTTCTCGGCCAAATACCAACTTTTTTCTGAATTTTCGGTGCGGGGCAGCTGAGTGTCTGAAGCCCTGTCGAACCCACCCAAGAATTTCAGGATCGGTTCATAAATAGCCGAGATTCGTTGAAAAATGTCGAATTTTTGGCTATCTTGTCTCTAAGTCAAGATTCCTCAAATTTTCTGCTTGTCTGACCTGAATGTCTGCGATTTTGACGATCGCGCATTGCAATTTGACGTCTCATCCGCAACTTGGTCAGAACGGTCAGAACCGACAAGAATCGAGGGTTTCTCGGCCAAATACCAACTTTTTTCTGAATTTTCGGTGCGGGGCAGCTGAGTGTCTGGAGCCCTGTCGAACCCACCCAAGAATTTCAGGATCGGTTCATAAATAGCCGAAATTCGTTGAAAAATGTCGAATTTTTCGCTATCTTGTCTCTAAGTCAAGATTTCTCAATTTTTCTGCTGGTCTGACCTGAATGTCTGCGATTTCGACAAACGCGCATTGCAATTTGAGGTCTCATCCGCAACTTGGTCAGAACGGTCAGAACCGACAAGAATCGAGGGTTTCTCGGCCAAATACCAACTTTTTTCTGAATTTTCGGTGCGGGGCAGCTGAGTGTCTGGAGCCCTGTCGAACCCACCCAAGAATTTCAGGATCGGTTCATAAATAGCCGAGATTCGTTGAAAAATGTCGAATTTTTGGCTATCTTGTCTCTAAGTGAAGATTCCTCAATTTTTCTGCTGGTCTGACCTGAATGTCTGCGATTTTGACGATCGCGCATTGCAATTTGACGTCTCATCCGCAACTTGGTCAGACCGGTCAGAACCGACAAGAATCGAGGGTTTCTCGGCCAAATACCAACTTTTTTCTGAATTTTCGGTGCGGGGCAGCTGAGTGTCTGGAGCCCTGTCGAACCCACCCAAGAATTTCAGGATCGGTTCATAAATAGCCGAGATTCGTTGAAAAATGTCGAATTTTTGGCTATCTTGTCTCTAAGTCAAGATTCCTCAATTTTTCTGCTGGTCTGACCTGAATGTCTGCGATTTTGACAAACGCGCGTTGCAATTTGACGTCTCATCCGCAACTTGGTCAGAACGGTCAGAACCGACAAGAACCGAGGGTTTCTCGGCCAAATACCAACTTTTTTCTGAATTTTCGGTGCGGGGCAGCTGAGTGTCTGGAGCCCTGTCGAACCCACCCAAGAATTTCAGGATCGGTTCATAAATAGCCGAGATTCGTTGAAAAATGTCGAATTTTTGGCTATCTTGTCTCTAAGTCAAGATTTCTCAATTTTTCTGCTGGTCTGACCTGAATGTCTGCGATTTCGACAAACGCGCATTGCAATTTGAGGTCTCATCCGCAACTTGGTCAGAACGCTCAGAACCGACAAGAATCGAGGGTTTCTCGGCCAAATACCAACTTTTTTCTGAATTTTCGATGCGGGGCAGCTGAGTGTCTGGAGCCCTGTCGAACCCACCCAAGAATTTCAGGATCGGTTCATAAATAGCCGAGATTCGTTGAAAAATGTCGAATTTTTGGCTATCTTGTCTCTAAGTCAAGATTTCTCAATTTTTCTGCTGGTCTGACCTGAATGTCTGCGATTTTGACAAACGCGCATTGCAATTTGACGTCTCATCCGCAACTTGGTCAGAACGGTCAGAACCGACAAGAACCGAGGGTTTCTCGGCCAAATACCAACTTTTTTCTGAATTTTCGGTGCGGGGCAGCTGAGTGTCTGGAGCCCTGTCGAACCCACCCAAGAATTTCAGGATCGGTTCATAAATAGCCGAGATTCGTTGAAAAATGTCGAATTTTTGGCTATCTTGTCTCTAAGTCAAGATTCCTCAATTTTTCTGCTGGTCCGGCCTGAATGTCTGCGATTTCGACAAACGCGCATTGCAATTTGACGTCTCATCCGCAACTTGGTCAGAACGGTCAGAACCGACAAGAATCGAGGGTTTCTCGGCCAAATACCAACTTTTTTCTGAATTTTCGGTGCGGGGCAGCTGAGTGTCTGGAGCCCTGTCGAACCCACCCAAGAATTTCAGGATCGGTTCATAAATAGCCGAGATTCGTTGAAAAATGTCGAATTTTTGGCTATCTTGTGTCTAAGTCAAGATTCCTTAATTTTTCTGCTGGTCTGACCTGAATGTCTGCGATTTTGACGATCGCGCATTGCAATTTGACGTCTCATCCGCAACTTGGTCAGAACGGTCAGAACCGACAAGAATCGAGGGTTTCTCGGCCAAATACCAACTTTTTTCTGAATTTTCGGTGCGGGGCAGCTGAGTGTCTGGAGCCCTGTCGAACCCACCCAAGAATTTCAGGATCGGTTCATAAATAGCCGAGATTCGTTGAAAAATGTCGAATTTTTGGCTATCTTGTCTCTAAGTCAAGATTTCTCAATTTTTCTGCTGGTCTGACCTGAATGTCTGCGATTTCGACAAACGCGCATTGCAATTTGAGGTCTCATCCGCAACTTGGTCAGAACGGTCAGAACCGACAAGAATCGAGGGTTTCTCGGCCAAATACCAACTTTTTTCTGAATTTTCGGTGCGGGGCAGCTGAGTGTCTGGAGCCCTGTCGAACCCACCCAAGAATTTCAGGATCGGTTCATAAATAGCCGAGATTCGTTGAAAAATGTCGAATTTTTGGCTATCTTGTCTCTAAGTAAAGATTCCTCAATTTTTCTGCTGGTCTGACCTGAATGTCTGCGATTTTGACGATCGCGCATTGCAATTTGACGTCTCATCCGCAACTTGGTCAGAACGGTCAGAACCGACAAGAATCGGGGGTTTCTCGGCCAAATACCAACTTTTTTCTGAATTTTCGGTGCGGGGCGGCTGAGTGTCTGGAGCCCTGTCGAACCCACCCAAGAATTTCAGGATCGGTTCATAAATAGCCGAGATTCGTTGAAAAATGTCGAATTTTTGGCTATCTTGTCTCTAAGTCAAGATTCCTCAATTTTTCTGCTGGTCTGACCTGAATGTCTGCGATTTTGACAAACGCGCGTTGCAATTTGACGTCTCATCCGCAACTTGGTCAGAACGGTCAGAACCGACAAGAATCGAGGGTTTCTCGGCCAAATACCAACTTTTTTCTGAATTTTCGGTGCGGGGCAGCTGAGTGTCTGGAGCCCTGTCGAACCCACCCAAGAATTTCAGGATCGGTTCATAAATAGCCGAGATTCGTTGAAAAATGTCGAATTTTTGGCTATCTTGTCTCTAAGTCAAGATTTCTCAATTTTTCTGCTGGTCTGACCTGAATGTCTGCGATTTCGACAAACGCGCATTGCAATTTGAGGTCTCATCCGCAACTTGGTCAGAACGGTCAGAACCGACAAGAATCGAGGGTTTCTCGGCCAAATACCAACTTTTTTCTGAATTTTCGGTGCGGGGCAGCTGAGTGTCTGGAGCCCTGTCGAACCCACCCAAGAATTTCAGGATCGGTTCATAAATAGCCGAGATTCGTTGAAAAATGTCGAATTTTTGGCTATCTTGTCTCTAAGTAAAGATTCCTCAATTTTTCTGCTGGTCTGACCTGAATGTCTGCGATTTTGACGATCGCGCATTGCAATTTGACGTCTCATCCGCAACTTGGTCAGAACGGTCAGAACCGACAAGAATCGGGGGTTTCTCGGCCAAATACCAACTTTTTTCTGAATTTTCGGTGCGGGGCGGCTGAGTGTCTGGAGCCCTGTCGAACCCACCCAAGAATTTCAGGATCGGTTCATAAATAGCCGAGATTCGTTGAAAAATGTCGAATTTTTGGCTATCTTGTCTCTAAGTCAAGATTCCTCAATTTTTCTGCTGGTCTGACCTGAATGTCTGCGATTTTGACAAACGCGCGTTGCAATTTGACGTCTCATCCGCAACTTGGTCAGAACGGTCAGAACCGACAAGAACCGAGGGTTTCTCGGCCAAATACCAACTTTTTTCTGAATTTCCGGTGCGGCGCAGCTGAGTGTCTGGAGCCCTGTCGAACCCACCCAAGAATTTCAGGATCGGTTCATAAATAGCCGAGATTCGTTGAAAAATGTCGAATTTTTGGCTATCTTGTCTCTAAGTCAAGATTCCTCAATTTTTCTGCTGGTCTGACCTGAATGTCTGCGATTTCGACAAACGCGCATTGCAATTTGACGTCTCATCCGCAACTTGGTCAGAACGGTCAGAACCGACAAGAATCGAGGGTTTCTCGGCCAAATACCAACTTTTTTCTGAATTTTCGGTGCGGGGCAGCTGAGTGTCTGGAGCCCTGTCGAACCCACCCAAGAATTTCAGGATCGGTTCATAAATAGCCGAGATTCGTTGAAAAATGTCGAATTTTTGGCTATCTTGTCTCTAAGTCAAGATTTCTCAATTTTTCTGCTGGTCTGACCTGAATGGCTGCGATTTCGACAAACGCGCATTGCAATTTGAGGTCTTATCCGCAACTTGGTCAGAACGGTCAGAACCGACAAGAATCGAGGGTTTCTCGGCCAAATACCAACTTTTTTCTGAATTTTTGGTGCGGGGCAGCTGAGTGTCTGGAGCCCTGTCGAACCCACCCACGAATTTCAGGATCGGTTCATAAATAGCCGAGATTCGTTGAAAAATGTCGAATTTTTGGCTATCTTGTCTCTAAGTCAAGATTTCTCAATTTTTCTGCTGGTCTGACCTGAATGTCTGCGATTTCGACAAACGCGCATTGCAATCTGAGGTCTCATCCGCAACTTGGTCAGAACGGTTAAAACCGACAAGAATCGAGGGTTCCTCGGCCAAATACCAACTTTTTTCTGAATTTTCGGTGCGGGGCAGCTGAGTGTCTGGAGCCCTGTCGAACCCACCCAAGAATTTCAGGATCGGTTCATAAATAGCCGAGATTCGTTGAAAAATGTCGAATTTTTGGCTATCTTGTCGCTAAGCCAAGATTTCTCAAATTTTCTGCTGGTCTGACCTGAATGTCTGCGATTTCGACAAACGCGCATTGCAATTTGAGGTCTCATCCGCAACTTGGTCAGAACGGTCAGAACCGACAAGAATCGAGGGTTTCTCGGCCAAATACCAACTTTTTTCTGAATTTTCGGTGCGGGGCAGCTGAGTGTCTGAAGCCCTGTCGAACCCACCCAAGAATTTCAGGATCGGTTCATAAATAGCCGAGATTCGTTGAAAAATGTCGAATTTTTGGCTATCTTGTCTCTAAGTCAAGATTCCTCAATTTTTCTGCTGGTCTGACCTGAATGTCTGCGATTTTGACGATCGCGCATTGCAATTTGACGTCTCATCCGCAACTTGGTCAGAACGGTCAGAACCGACAAGAATCGAGGGTTTCTCGGCCAAATACCAACTTTTTTCTGAATTTTCGGTGCGGGGCAGCTGAGTGTCTGGAGCCCTGTCGAACCCATCCAAGAATTTCAGGATCGGTTCATAAATAGCCGAGATTCGTTGAAAAATGTCGAATTTTTGGCTATCTTGTCGCTAAGTCAAGATTTCTCAATTTTTCTGCTGGTCTGACCTGAATGTCTGCGATTTCGACAAACGCGCATTGCAATTTGAGGTCTCATCCGCAACTTGGTCAGAACGGTCAGAACCGACAAGAATCGAGGGTTTCTCGGCCAAATACCAACTTTTTTCTGAATTTTCGGTGCGGGGCAGCTGAGTGTCTGAAGCCCTGTCGAACCCACCCAAGAATTTCAGGATCGGTTCATAAATAGCCGAGATTCGTTGAAAAATGTCGAATTTTTGGCTATCTTGTCTCTAAGTCAAGATTCCTCAATTTTTCTGCTGGTCTGACCTGAATGTCTGCGATTTTGACGATCGCGCATTGCAATTTGACGTCTCATCCGCAACTTGGTCAGAACGGTCAGAACCGACAAGAATCGAGGGTTTCTCGGCCAAATACCAACTTTTTTCTGAATTTTCGGTGCGGGGCAGCTGAGTGTCTGGAGCCCTGTCGAACCCACCCAAGAATTTCAGGATCGGTTCATAAATAGCCGAGATTCGTTGAAAAATGTCGAATTTTTGGCTATCTTGTCTCTAAGTCAGGATTTCTCAATTTTTCTGCTGGTCTGACCTGAATGTCTGCGATTTCGACAAACGCGCATTGCAATTTGAGGTCTCATCCGCAACTTGGTCAGAACGGTCAGAACCGACAAGAATCAAGGGTTTCTCGGCCAAATACCAACTTTTTTCTGAATTTTCGGTGCGGGGCAGCTGAGTGTCTGAAGCCATGTCGAACCCACCCAAGAATTTCAGGATCGGTTCATAAATAGCCGAGATTCGTTGAAAAATGTCGAATTTTTGGCTATCTTGTCTCTAAGTCAAGATTTCTCAATTTTTCTGCTGGTCTGACCTGAATGTCTGCGATTTCGACAAACGCGCATTGCAATTTGAGGTCTCATCCGCAACTTGGTCAGAACGGTCAGAACCGACAAGAATCGAGGGTTTCTCGGCCAAATACCAACTTTTTTCTGAATTTTCGGTGCGGGGCAGCTGAGTGTCTGGAGCCCTGTCGAACCCACCCAAGAATTTCAGGATCGGTTCATAAATAGCCGAGATTCGTTGAAAAATGTCGAATTTTTGGCTATCTCGTCTCTAAGTCAAGATTTCTCAATTTTTCTGCTGGTCTGACCTGAATGTCTGCGATTTCGACAAACGCGCATTGCAATTTGAGGTCTCATCCGCAACTTGGTCAGAACGGTCAGAACCGACAAGAATCGAGGGTTTCTCGGCCAAATACCAACTTTTTTCTGAATTTTCGGTGCGGGGCAGCTGAGTGTCTGGAGCCCTGTCGAACCCACCCAAGAATTTCAGGATCGGTTCATAAATAGCCGAGATTCGTTGAAAAATGTCGAATTTTTGGCTATCTTGTGTCTAAGTCAAGATTCCTTAATTTTTCTGCTGGTCTGACCTGAATGTCTGCGATTTTGACGATCGCGCATTGCAATTTGACGTCTCATCCGCAACTTGGTCAGAACGGTCAGAACCGACAAGAATCGAGGGTTTCTCGGCCAAATACCAACTTTCTTCTGAATTTTCGGTGCGGGGCAGCTGAGTGTCTGGAGCCCTGTCGAACCCACCCAAGAATTTCAGGATCGGTTCATAAATAGCCGAGATTCGTTGAAAAATGTCGAATTTTTGGCTATCTTGTCTCTAAGTCAAGATTTCTCAATTTTTCTGCTGGTCTGACCTGAATGTCTGCGATTTCGACGAACGCGCATTGCAATTTGAGGTCTCATCCGCAACTTGGTCAGAACGGTCAGAACCGACAAGAATCGAGGGTTTCTCGGCCAAATACCAACTTTTTTCTGAATTTTCTGTGCGGGGCAGCTGAGTGTCTGGAGCCCTGTCGAACCCGACCAAGAATTTCAGAATCGGTTAATAAATAGCCGAGATTCGTTGAAAAATGTCGAATTTTTGGCTATCTTGTCTCTAAGTCAAGATTTCTCAATTTTTCTGCTGGTCTGACCTGAATGTCTGCGATTTCGACAAACGCGCATTGCAATTTGAGGTCTCATCCGCAACATGGTCAGAACGGTTAAAACCGACAAGAATCGAGGGTTTCTCGGCCAAATACCAACTTTTTTCTGAATTTTCGGTGCGGGGCAGCTGAGTGTCTGGAGCCCTGTCGAACCCACCCAAGAATTTCAGGATCGGTTCATAAATAGCCGAGATTCGTTGAAAAATGTCGAATTTTTGGCTATCTTGTCTCTAAGTCAAGATTCCTCAATTTTTCTGCTGGTCTGACCTGAATGTCTGCGATTTTGACAAACGCGCATTGCAATTTGACGTCTCATCCGCAACTTGGTCAGAACGGTCAGAACCGACAAGAACCGAGGGTTTCTCGGCCAAATACCAACTTTTTTCTGAATTTTCGGTGCGGGGCAGCTGAGTGTCTGGAGCCCTGTCGAACCCACCCAAGAATTTCAGGATCGGTTCATAAATAGCCGAGATTCGTTGAAAAATGTCGAATTTTTGGCTATCTTGTCTCTAAGTCAAGATTCCTCAATTTTTCTGCTGGTCCGGCCTGAATGTCTGCGATTTCGACAAACGCGCATTGCAATTTGACGTCTCATCCGCAACTTGGTCAGACCGGTCAGAACCGACAAGAATCGAGGGTTTCTCGGCCAAATACCAACTTTTTTCTGAATTTTCGGTGCGGGGCAGCTGAGTGTCTGGAGCCCTGTCGAACCCACCCAAGAATTTCAGGATCGGTTCATAAATAGGCGAGATTCGTTGAAAAATGTCGAATTTTTGGCTATCTTGTCTCTAAGTCAAGATTCCTCAATTTTTCTGCTGGTCTGACCTGAATGTCTGCGATTTTGACGATCGCGCATTGCAATTTGACGTCTCATCCGCAACTTGGTCAGAACGGTCAGAACCGACAAGAATCGAGGGTTTCTCGGCCAAATACCAACTTTTTTCTGAATTTTCGGTGCGGGGCAGCTGAGTGTCTGGAGCCCTGTCGAACCCACCCAAGAATTTCAGGATCGGTTTATAAATAGCCGAGATTCGTTGAAAAATGTCGAATTTTTGGCTATCTTGTCTCTAAGTCGAGATTTCTCAATTTTTCTGCTGGTCTGACCTGAATGTCTGCGATTTCGACAAACGCGCATTGCAATCTGAGGTCTCATCCGCAACTTGGTCAGAACGGTTAAAACCGACAAGAATCGAGGGTTCCTCGGCCAAATACCAACTTTTTTCTGAATTTTCGGTGCGGGGCAGCTGAGTGTCTGGAGCCCTGTCGAACCCACCCAAGAATTTCAGGATCGGTTCATAAATAGCCGAGATTCGTTGAAAAATGTCGAATTTTTGGCTATCTTGTCGCTAAGCCAAGATTTCTCAATTTTTCTGCTGGTCTGACCTGAATGTCTGCGATTTCGACAAACGCGCATTGCAATTTGAGGTCTCATCCGCAACTTGGTCAGAACGGTCAGAACCGACAAGAATCGAGGGTTTCTCGGCCAAATACCAACTTTTTTCTGAATTTTCGGTGCGGGGCAGCTGAGTGTCTGAAGCCCTGTCGAACCCACCCAAGAATTTCAGGATCGGTTCATAAATAGCCGAGATTCGTTGAAAAATGTCGAATTTTTGGCTATCTTGTCTCTAAGTCAAGATTCCTCAATTTTTCTGCTGGTCTGACCTGAATGTCTGCGATTTCGACAAACGCGCATTGCAATTTGAGGTCTTATCCGCAACTTGGTCAGAACGGTCAGAACCGACAAGAATCGAGGGTTTCTCGGCCAAATACCAACTTTTTTCTGAATTTTTGGTGCGGGGCAGCTGAGTGTCTGGAGCCCTGTCGAACCCACCCAAGAATTTCAGGATCGGTTCATAAATAGCCGAGATTCGTTGAAAAATGTCGAATTTTTGGCTATCTTGTCTCTAAGTCAAGATTTCTCAATTTTTCTGCTGGTCTGACCTGAATGTCTGCGATTTCGACAAACGCGCATTGCAATCTGAGGTCTCATCCGCAACTTGGTCAGAACGGTTAAAACCGACAAGAATCGAGGGTTCCTCGGCCAAATACCAACTTTTTTCTGAATTTTCGGTGCGGGGCAGCTGAGTGTCTGAAGCCCTGTCGAACCCACCCAAGAATTTCAGGATCGGTTCATAAATAGCCGAGATTCGTTGAAAAATGTCGAATTTTTGGCTATCTTGTCTCTAAGTCAAGATTTCTCAATTTTTCTGCTGGTCTGACCTGAATGTCTGCGATTTCGACAAACGCGCATTGCAATTTGAGGTCTCATCCGCAACTTGGTCAGAACGGTTAAAACCGACAAGAATCGAGGGTTTCTCGGCCAAATACCAACTTTTTTCTGAATTTTCGGTGCGGGGCAGCTGAGTGTCTGGAGCCCTGTCAAACCCACCCAAGAATTTCAGGATCGGTTCATAAATAGCCGAGATTCGTTGAAAAATGTCGAATTTTTGGCTATCTTGTCTCTAAGTCAAGATTCCTCAATTTTTCTGCTGGTCTGACCTGAATGTCTGCGATTTTGACAAACGCGCATTGCAATTTGACGTCTCATCCGCAACTTGGTCAGAACGGTCAGAACCGACAAGAACCGAGGGTTTCTCGGCCAAATACCAACTTTTTTCTGAATTTTCGGTGCGTGGCAGCTGAGTGTCTGGAGCCCTGTCGAACCTACCCAAGAATTTCAGGATCGGTTCATAAATAGCCGAGATTCGTTGAAAAATGTCGAATTTTTGGCTATCTTTTCTCTAAGCCAAGATTTCTCAATTTTTCTGCTGGTCTGACCTGAATGTCTGCGATTTCGACAAACGCGCATTGCAATTTGAGGTCTCATCCGCAACTTGGTCAGAACGGTCAGAACCGACAAGAACCGAGGGTTTCTCGGCCAAATACCAACTTTTTTCTGAATTTTCGGTGCGGGGCAGCTGAGTGTCTGGAGCCCTGTCGAACCCACCCAAGAATTTCAGGATCGGTTCATAAATAGCCGAGATTCGTTGAAAAATGTCGAATTTTTGGCTATCTTGTCTCTAAGTCAAGATTTCTCAATTTTTCTGCTGGTCTGACCTGAATGTCTGCGATTTCGACAAACGCGCATTGCAATTTGAGGTCTCATCCGCAACTTGGTCAGAACGGTCAGAACCGACAAGAATCGAGGGTTTCTCGGCCAAATACCAACTTTTTTCTGAATTTTTGGTGCGGGGCAGCTGAGTGTCTGGAGCCCTGTCGAACCCACCCAAGAATTTCAGGATCGGTTCATAAATAGCCGAGATTCGTCGAAAAATGTCGAATTTTTCGCTATCTTGTCTCTAAGTCAAGATTTCTCAATTTTTCTGCTGGTCTGACCTGAATGTCTGCGATTTCGACAAACGCGCATTGCAATTTGAGGTCTCATCCGCAACTTGGTCAGAACGGTCAGAACCGACAAGAATCGAGGGTTTCTCGGCCAAATACCAACTTTTTTCTGAATTTTCGGTGCGGGGCAGCTGAGTGTCTGGAGCCCTGTCGAACCCACCCAAGAATTTCAGGATCAGTTCATAAATAGCCGAGATTCGTTGAAAAATGTCGAATTTTTGGCTATCTTGTCTCTAAGTAAAGATTCCTCAATTTTTCTGCTGGTCTGACCTGAATGTCTGCGATTTTGACGATCGCGCATTGCAATTTGACGTCTCATCCGCAACTTGGTCAGAACGGTCAGAACCGACAAGAATCGGGGGTTTCTCGGCCAAATACCAACTTTTTTCTGAATTTTCGGTGCGGGGCGGCTGAGTGTCTGGAGCCCTGTCGAACCCACCCAAGAATTTCAGGATCGGTTCATAAATAGCCGAGATTCGTTGAAAAATGTCGAATTTTTGGCTATCTTGTCTCTAAGTCAAGATTCCTCAATTTTTCTGCTGGTCTGACCTGAATGTCTGCGATTTCGACAAACGCGCATTGCAATTTGACGTCTCATCCGCAACTTGGTCAGAACGGTCAGAACCGACAAGAATCGAGGGTTTCTCGGCCAAATACCAACTTTTTTCTGAATTTTCGGTGCGGGGCAGCTGAGTGTCTGGAGCCCTGTCGAACCCACCCAAGAATTTCAGGATCGGTTCATAAATAGCCGAGATTCGTTGAAAAATGTCGAATTTTTGGCTATCTTGTCTCTAAGTCAGGATTTCTCAATTTTTCTGCTGGTCTGACCTGAATGTCTGCGATTTCGACAAACGCGCATTGCAATTTGAGGTCTCATCCGCAACTTGGTCAGAACAGTCAGAACCGACAAGAATCAAGGGTTTCTCGGCCAAATACCAACTTTTTTCTGAATTTTCGGTGCGGGGCAGCTGAGTGTCTGAAGCCATGTCGAACCCACCCAAGAATTTCAGGATCGGTTCATAAATAGCCGAGATTCGTTGAAAAATGTCGAATTTTTGGCTATCTTGTCTCTAAGTCAAGATTTCTCAATTTTTCTGCTGGTCTGACCTGAATGTCTGCGATTTCGACAAACGCGCATTGCAATTTGAGGTCTCATCCGCAACTTGGTCAGAACGGTTAAAACCGACAAGAATCGAGGGTTTCTCGGCCAAATACCAACTTTTTTCTGAATTTTCGGTGCGGGGCAGCTGAGTGTCTGGAGCCCTGTCAAACCCACCCAAGAATTTCAGGATCGGTTCATAAATAGCCGAGATTCGTTGAAAAATGTCGAATTTTTGGCTATCTTGTCTCTAAGTCAAGATTCCTCAATTTTTCTGCTGGTCTGACCTGAATGTCTGCGATTTTGACAAACGCGCATTGCAATTTGACGTCTCATCCGCAACTTGGTCAGAACGGTCAGAACCGACAAGAACCGAGGGTTTCTCGGCCAAATACCAACTTTTTTCTGAATTTTCGGTGCGGGGCAGCTGAGTGTCTGGAGCCCTGTCGAACCCACCCACGAATTTCAGGATCGGTTCATAAATAGCCGAGATTCGTTGAAAAATGTCGAATTTTTGGCTATCTTTTCTCTAAGCCAAGATTTCTCAATTTTTCTGCTGGTCTGACCTGAATGTCTGCGATTTTGACAAACGCGCATTGCAATTTGACGTCTCATCCGCAACTTGGTCAGAACGGTCAGAACCGACAAGAACCGAGGGTTTCTCGGCCAAATACCAACTTTTTTCTGAATTTTCGGTGCGGGGCAGCTGAGTGTCTGGAGCCCTGTCGAACCCACCCAAGAATTTCAGGATCGGTTCATAAATAGCCGAGATTCGTTGAAAAATGTCGAATTTTTGGCTATCTTTTCTCTAAGCCAAGATTTCTCAATTTTTCTGCTGGTCTGACCTGAATGTCTGCGATTTCGACAAACGCGCATTGCAATTTGAGGTCTCATCCGCAACTTGGTCAGAACGGTCAGAACCGACAAGAACCGAGGGTTTCTCGGCCAAATACCAACTTTTTTCTGAATTTTTGGTGCGGGGCAGCTGAGTGTCTGGAGCCCTGTCGAACCCACCCAAGAATTTCAGGATCGGTTCATAAATAGTCGAGATCCGTTGAAAAATGTCGAATTTTTGGCTATCTTGTCTCTAAGTCAAGATTTCTCAATTTTTCTGCTGGTCTGACCTGAATGTCTGCGATTTCGACAAACGCGCATTGCAATTTGAGGTCTCATCCGCAACTTGGTCAGAACGGTCAGAACCGACAAGAATCGAGGGTTTCTCGGCCAAATACCAACTTTTTTCTGAATTTTAGGTGCGGGGCAGCTGAGTGTCTGGAGCCCTGTCGAACCCACCCAAGAATTTCAGGATCGGTTCATAAATAGCCGAGATTCGTCGAAAAATGTCGAATTTTTCGCTATCTTGTCTCTAAGTCAAGATTTCTCAATTTTTCTGCTGGTCTGACCTGAATGTCTGCGATTTCGACAAACGCGCATTGCAATTTGAGGTCTCATCCGCAACTTGGTCAGAACGGTCAGAACCGACAAGAATCGAGGGTTTCTCGGCCAAATACCAACTTTTTTCTGAATTTTCGGTGCGGGGCAGCTGAGTGTCTGGAGCCCTGTCGAACCCACCCAAGAATTTCAGGATCGGTTCATAAATAGCCGAGATTCGTTGAAAAATGTCGAATTTTTGGCTATCTTGTCTCTAAGTCAAGATTCCTCAATTTTTCTGCTGGTCTGACCTGAATGTCTGCGATTTTGACAAACGCGCGTTGCAATTTGACGTCTCATCCGCAACTTGGTCAGAACGGTCAGAACCGACAAGAACCGAGGGTTTCTCGGCCAAATACCAACTTTTTTCTGAATTTTCGGTGCGGGGCAGCTGAGTGTCTGGAGCCCTGTCGAACCCACCCAAGAATTTCAGGATCGGTTCATAAATAGCCGAGATTCGTTGAAAAGTGTCGAATTTTTGGCTATCTTGTCTCTAAGTCAAGATTTCTCAATTTTTCTGCTGGTCTGACCTGAATGTCTGCGATTTCGACAAACGCGCATTGCAATTTGAGGTCTCATCCGCAACTTGGTCAGAACGCTCAGAACCGACAAGAATCGAGGGTTTCTCGGCCAAATACCAACTTTTTTCTGAATTTTCGGTGCGGGGCAGCTGAGTGTCTGGAGCCCTGTCGAACCCACCCAAGAATTTCAGGATCGGTTCATAAATAGCCGAGATTCGTTGAAAAATGTCGAATTTTTGGCTATCTTGTCTCTAAGTCAAGATTTCTCAATTTTTCTGCTGGTCTGACCTGAATGTCTGCGATTTCGACAAACGCGCATTGCAATTTGAGGTCTCATCCGCAACTTGGTCAGAACGGTTAAAACCGACAAGAATCGAGGGTTTCTCGGCCAAATACCAACTTTTTTCTGAATTTTCGGTGCGGGGCAGCTGAGTGTCTGGAGCCCTGTCGAACCCACCCAAGAATTTCAGGATCGGTTCATAAATAGCCGAGATTCGTTGAAAAATGTCGAATTTTTGGCTATCTTGTCTCTGAGTCAAGATTCCTCAATTTTTCTGCTGGTCTGACCTGAATGTCTGCGATTTTGACAAACGCGCGTTGCAATTTGACGTCTCATCCGCAACTTGGTCAGAACGGTCAGAACCGACAAGAACCGAGGGTTTCTCGGCCAAATACGAACTTTTTTCTGAATTTTCGGTGCGGGGCAGCTGAGTGTCTGGAGCCCTGTCGAACCCACCCAAGAATTTCAGGATCGGTTCATAAATAGCCGAGATTCGTTGAAAAATGTCGAATTTTTGGCTATCTTGTCTCTAAGTCAAGATTTCTCAATTTTTCTGCTGGTCTGACCTGAATGTCTGCGATTTCGACAAACGCGCATTGCAATTTGAGGTCTCATCCGCAACTTGGTCAGAACGCTCAGAACCGACAAGAATCGAGGGTTTCTCGGCCAAATACCAACTTTTTTCTGAATTTTCGGTGCGGGGCAGCTGAGTGTCTGGAGCCCTGTCGAACCCACCCAAGAATTTCAGGATCGGTTCATAAATAGCCGAGATTCGTTGAAAAATGTCGAATTTTTGGCTATCTTGTCTCTAAGTCAAGATTTCTCAATTTTTCTGCTGGTCTGACCTGAATGTCTGCGATTTCGACAAACGCGCATTGCAATTTGAGGTCTCATCCGCAACTTGGTCAGAACGGTTAAAACCGACAAGAATCGAGGGTTTCTCGGCCAAATACCAACTTTTTTCTGAATTTTCGGTGCGGGGCAGCTGAGTGTCTGGAGCCCTGTCGAACCCACCCAAGAATTTCAGGATCGGTTCATAAATAGCCGAGATTCGTTGAAAAATGTCGAATTTTTGGCTTTCTTGTCGCTAAGCCAAGATTTCTCAATTTTTCTGCTGGTCTGACCTGAATGTCTGCGATATCGACAAACGCGCATTGCAATTTGAGGTCTCATCCGCAACTTGGTCAGAACGGTCAGAACCGACAAGAATCGAGGGTTTCTCGGCCAAATACCAACTTTTTTCTGAATTTTCGGTGCGGGGCAGCTGAGTGTCTGAAGCCCTGTCGAACCCACCCAAGAATTTCAGGATCGGTTCATAAATAGCCGAGATTCGTTGAAAAATGTCGAATTTTTGGCTATCTTGTCTCTAAGTCAAGATTTCTCAATTTTTCTGCTGGTCTGACCTGAATGTCTGCGATTTCGACAAACGCGCATTGCAATTTGAGGTCTCATCCGCAACTTGGTCAGAACGGTTAAAACCGACAAGAATCGAGGGTTTCTCGGCCAAATACCAACTTTTTTCTGAATTTTCGGTGCGGGGCAGCTGAGTGTCTGGAGCCCTGTCAAACCCACCCAAGAATTTCAGGATCGGTTCATAAATAGCCGAGATTCGTTGAAAAATGTCGAATTTTTGGCTATCTTGTCTCTAAGTCAAGATTCCTCAATTTTTCTGCTGGTCTGACCTGAATGTCTGCGATTTTGACAAACGCGCATTGCAATTTGACGTCTCATCCGCAACTTGGTCAGAACGGTCAGAACCGACAAGAACCGAGGGTTTCTCGGCCAAATACCAACTTTTTTCTGAATTTTCGGTGCGTGGCAGCTGAGTGTCTGGAGCCCTGTCGAACCCACCCAAGAATTTCAGGATCGGTTCATAAATAGCCGAGATTCGTTGAAAAATGTCGAATTTTTGGCTATCTTTTCTCTAAGCCAAGATTTCTCAATTTTTCTGCTGGTCTGACCTGAATGTCTGCGATTTCGACAAACGCGCATTGCAATTTGAGGTCTCATCCGCAACTTGGTCAGAACGGTCAGAACCGACAAGAACCGAGGGTTTCTCGGCCAAATACCAACTTTTTTCTGAATTTTCGGTGCGGGGCAGCTGAGTGTCTGGAGCCCTGTCGAACCCACCCAAGAATTTCAGGATCGGTTCATAAATAGCCGAGATTCGTTGAAAAATGTCGAATTTTTGGCTATCTTGTCTCTAAGTCAAGATTTCTCAATTTTTCTGCTGGTCTGACCTGAATGTCTGCGATTTCGACAAACGCGCATTGCAATTTGAGGTCTCATCCGCAACTTGGTCAGAACGGTCAGAACCGACAAGAATCGAGGGTTTCTCGGCCAAATACCAACTTTTTTCTGAATTTTTGGTGCGGGGCAGCTGAGTGTCTGGAGCCCTGTCGAACCCACCCAAGAATTTCAGGATCGGTTCATAAATAGCCGAGATTCGTTGAAAAATGTCGAATTTTTCGCTATCTTGTCTCTAAGTCAAGATTCCTCAATTTTTCTGCTGGTCTGACCTGAATGTCTGCGATTTTGACAAACGCGCGTTGCAATTTGACGTCTCATCCGCAACTTGGTCAGAACGGTCAGAACCGACAAGAACCGAGGGTTTCTCGGCCAAATACCAACTTTTTTCTGAATTTTCGGTGCGGGGCAGCTGAGTGTCTGGAGCCCTGTCGAACCCACCCAAGAATTTCAGGATCGGTTCATAAATAGCCGAGATTCGTTGAAAAATGTCGAATTTTTGGCTATCTTGTCTCTAAGTCAAGATTTCTCAATTTTTCTGCTGGTCTGACCTGAATGTCTGCGATTTCGACAAACGCGCATTGCAATTTGAGGTCTCATCCGCAACTTGGTCAGAACGGTCAGAACCGACAAGAATCGAGGGTTTCTCGGCCAAATACCAACTTTTTTCTGAATTTTTGGTGCGGGGCAGCTGAGTGTCTGGAGCCCTGTCGAACCCACCCAAGAATTTCAGGATCGGTTCATAAATAGCCGAGATTCGTCGAAAAATGTCGAATTTTTCGCTATCTTGTCTCTAAGTCAAGATTTCTCAATTTTTCTGCTGGTCTGACCTGAATGTCTGCGATTTCGACAAACGCGCATTGCAATTTGAGGTCTCATCCGCAACTTGGTCAGAACGGTCAGAACCGACAAGAATCGAGGGTTTCTCGGCCAAATACCAACTTTTTTCTGAATTTTCGGTGCGGGGCAGCTGAGTGTCTGGAGCCCTGTCGAACCCACCCAAGAATTTCAGGATCGGTTCATAAATAGCCGAGATTCGTTGAAAAATGTCGAATTTTTGGCTATCTTGTCTCTAAGTAAAGATTCCTCAATTTTTCTGCTGGTCTGACCTGAATGTCTGCGATTTTGACGATCGCGCATTGCAATTTGACGTCTCATCCGCAACTTGGTCAGAACGGTCAGAACCGACAAGAATCGGGGGTTTCTCGGCCAAATACCAACTTTTTTCTGAATTTTCGGTGCGGGGCGGCTGAGTGTCTGGAGCCCTGTCGAACCCACCCAAGAATTTCAGGATCGGTTCATAAATAGCCGAGATTCGTTGAAAAATGTCGAATTTTTGGCTATCTTGTCTCTAAGTCAAGATTCCTCAATTTTTCTGCTGGTCTGACCTGAATGTCTGCGATTTCGACAAACGCGCATTGCAATTTGACGTCTCATCCGCAACTTGGTCAGAACGGTCAGAACCGACAAGAATCGAGGGTTTCTCGGCCAAATACCAACTTTTTTCTGAATTTTCGGTGCGGGGCAGCTGAGTGTCTGGAGCCCTGTCGAACCCACCCAAGAATTTCAGGATCGGTTCATAAATAGCCGAGATTCGTTGAAAAATGTCGAATTTTTGGCTATCTTGTCTCTAAGTCAAGATTTCTCAATTTTTCTGCTGGTCTGACCTGAATGGCTGCGATTTCGACAAACGCGCATTGCAATTTGAGGTCTTATCCGCAACTTGGTCAGAACGGTCAGAACCGACAAGAATCGAGGGTTTCTCGGCCAAATACCAACTTTTTTCTGAATTTTTGGTGCGGGGCAGCTGAGTGTCTGGAGCCCTGTCGAACCCACCCACGAATTTCAGGATCGGTTCATAAATAGCCGAGATTCGTTGAAAAATGTCGAATTTTTGGCTATCTTGTCTCTAAGTCAAGATTTCTCAATTTTTCTGCTGGTCTGACCTGAATGTCTGCGATTTCGACAAACGCGCATTGCAATCTGAGGTCTCATCCGCAACTTGGTCAGAACGGTTAAAACCGACAAGAATCGAGGGTTCCTCGGCCAAATACCAACTTTTTTCTGAATTTTCGGTGCGGGGCAGCTGAGTGTCTGGAGCCCTGTCGAACCCACCCAAGAATTTCAGGATCGGTTCATAAATAGCCGAGATTCGTTGAAAAATGTCGAATTTTTGGCTATCTTGTCGCTAAGCCAAGATTTCTCAAATTTTCTGCTGGTCTGACCTGAATGTCTGCGATTTCGACAAACGCGCATTGCAATTTGAGGTCTCATCCGCAACTTGGTCAGAACGGTCAGAACCGACAAGAATCGAGGGTTTCTCGGCCAAATACCAACTTTTTTCTGAATTTTCGGTGCGGGGCAGCTGAGTGTCTGAAGCCCTGTCGAACCCACCCAAGAATTTCAGGATCGGTTCATAAATAGCCGAGATTCGTTGAAAAATGTCGAATTTTTGGCTATCTTGTCTCTAAGTCAAGATTCCTCAATTTTTCTGCTGGTCTGACCTGAATGTCTGCGATTTTGACGATCGCGCATTGCAATTTGACGTCTCATCCGCAACTTGGTCAGAACGGTCAGAACCGACAAGAATCGAGGGTTTCTCGGCCAAATACCAACTTTTTTCTGAATTTTCGGTGCGGGGCAGCTGAGTGTCTGGAGCCCTGTCGAACCCATCCAAGAATTTCAGGATCGGTTCATAAATAGCCGAGATTCGTTGAAAAATGTCGAATTTTTGGCTATCTTGTCGCTAAGCCAAGATTTCTCAATTTTTCTGCTGGTCTGACCTGAATGTCTGCGATTTCGACAAACGCGCATTGCAATTTGAGGTCTCATCCGCAACTTGGTCAGAACGGTCAGAACCGACAAGAATCGAGGGTTTCTCGGCCAAATACCAACTTTTTTCTGAATTTTCGGTGCGGGGCAGCTGAGTGTCTGAAGCCCTGTCGAACCCACCCAAGAATTTCAGGATCGGTTCATAAATAGCCGAGATTCGTTGAAAAATGTCGAATTTTTGGCTATCTTGTCTCTAAGTCAAGATTCCTCAATTTTTCTGCTGGTCTGACCTGAATGTCTGCGATTTTGACGATCGCGCATTGCAATTTGACGTCTCATCCGCAACTTGGTCAGAACGGTCAGAACCGACAAGAATCGAGGGTTTCTCGGCCAAATACCAACTTTTTTCTGAATTTTCGGTGCGGGGCAGCTGAGTGTCTGGAGCCCTGTCGAACCCACCCAAGAATTTCAGGATCGGTTCATAAATAGCCGAGATTCGTTGAAAAATGTCGAATTTTTGGCTATCTTGTCTCTAAGTCAGGATTTCTCAATTTTTCTGCTGGTCTGACCTGAATGTCTGCGATTTCGACAAACGCGCATTGCAATTTGAGGTCTCATCCGCAACTTGGTCAGAACGGTCAGAACCGACAAGAATCAAGGGTTTCTCGGCCAAATACCAACTTTTTTCTGAATTTTCGGTGCGGGGCAGCTGAGTGTCTGAAGCCATGTCGAACCCACCCAAGAATTTCAGGATCGGTTCATAAATAGCCGAGATTCGTTGAAAAATGTCGAATTTTTGGCTATCTTGTCTCTAAGTCAAGATTTCTCAATTTTTCTGCTGGTCTGACCTGAATGTCTGCGATTTCGACAAACGCGCATTGCAATTTGAGGTCTCATCCGCAACTTGGTCAGAACGGTCAGAACCGACAAGAATCGAGGGTTTCTCGGCCAAATACCAACTTTTTTCTGAATTTTCGGTGCGGGGCAGCTGAGTGTCTGGAGCCCTGTCGAACCCACCCAAGAATTTCAGGATCGGTTCATAAATAGCCGAGATTCGTTGAAAAATGTCGAATTTTTGGCTATCTCGTCTCTAAGTCAAGATTTCTCAATTTTTCTGCTGGTCTGACCTGAATGTCTGCGATTTCGACAAACGCGCATTGCAATTTGAGGTCTCATCCGCAACTTGGTCAGAACGGTCAGAACCGACAAGAATCGAGGGTTTCTCGGCCAAATACCAACTTTTTTCTGAATTTTCGGTGCGGGGCAGCTGAGTGTCTGGAGCCCTGTCGAACCCACCCAAGAATTTCAGGATCGGTTCATAAATAGCCGAGATTCGTTGAAAAATGTCGAATTTTTGGCTATCTTGTGTCTAAGTCAAGATTCCTTAATTTTTCTGCTGGTCTGACCTGAATGTCTGCGATTTTGACGATCGCGCATTGCAATTTGACGTCTCATCCGCAACTTGGTCAGAACGGTCAGAACCGACAAGAATCGAGGGTTTCTCGGCCAAATACCAACTTTCTTCTGAATTTTCGGTGCGGGGCAGCTGAGTGTCTGGAGCCCTGTCGAACCCACCCAAGAATTTCAGGATCGGTTCATAAATAGCCGAGATTCGTTGAAAAATGTCGAATTTTTGGCTATCTTGTCTCTAAGTCAAGATTTCTCAATTTTTCTGCTGGTCTGACCTGAATGTCTGCGATTTCGACAAACGCGCATTGCAATTTGAGGTCTCATCCGCAACTTGGTCAGAACGGTCAGAACCGACAAGAATCGAGGGTTTCTCGGCCAAATACCAACTTTTTTCTGAATTTTCTGTGCGGGGCAGCTGAGTGTCTGGAGCCCTGTCGAACCCGACCAAGAATTTCAGAATCGGTTAATAAATAGCCGAGATTCGTTGAAAAATGTCGAATTTTTGGCTATCTTGTCTCTAAGTCAAGATTTCTCAATTTTTCTGCTGGTCTGACCTGAATGTCTGCGATTTCGACAAACGCGCATTGCAATTTGAGGTCTCATCCGCAACATGGTCAGAACGGTTAAAACCGACAAGAATCGAGGGTTTCTCGGCCAAATACCAACTTTTTTCTGAATTTTCGGTGCGGGGCAGCTGAGTGTCTGGAGCCCTGTCGAACCCACCCAAGAATTTCAGGATCGGTTCATAAATAGCCGAGATTCGTTGAAAAATGTCGAATTTTTGGCTATCTTGTCTCTAAGTCAAGATTCCTCAATTTTTCTGCTGGTCTGACCTGAATGTCTGCGATTTTGACAAACGCGCATTGCAATTTGACGTCTCATCCGCAACTTGGTCAGAACGGTCAGAACCGACAAGAACCGAGGGTTTCTCGGCCAAATACCAACTTTTTTCTGAATTTTCGGTGCGGGGCAGCTGAGTGTCTGGAGCCCTGTCGAACCCACCCAAGAATTTCAGGATCGGTTCATAAATAGCCGAGATTCGTTGAAAAATGTCGAATTTTTGGCTATCTTGTCTCTAAGTCAAGATTCCTCAATTTTTCTGCTGGTCCGGCCTGAATGTCTGCGATTTCGACAAACGCGCATTGCAATTTGACGTCTCATCCGCAACTTGGTCAGACCGGTCAGAACCGACAAGAATCGAGGGTTTCTCGGCCAAATACCAACTTTTTTCTGAATTTTCGGTGCGGGGCAGCTGAGTGTCTGGAGCCCTGTCGAACCCACCCAAGAATTTCAGGATCGGTTCATAAATAGGCGAGATTCGTTGAAAAATGTCGAATTTTTGGCTATCTTGTCTCTAAGTCAAGATTCCTCAATTTTTCTGCTGGTCTGACCTGAATGTCTGCGATTTTGACGATCGCGCATTGCAATTTGACGTCTCATCCGCAACTTGGTCAGAACGGTCAGAACCGACAAGAATCGAGGGTTTCTCGGCCAAATACCAACTTTTTTCTGAATTTTCGGTGCGGGGCAGCTGAGTGTCTGGAGCCCTGTCGAACCCACCCAAGAATTTCAGGATCGGTTTATAAATAGCCGAGATTCGTTGAAAAATGTCGAATTTTTGGCTATCTTGTCTCTAAGTCGAGATTTCTCAATTTTTCTGCTGGTCTGACCTGAATGTCTGCGATTTCGACAAACGCGCATTGCAATCTGAGGTCTCATCCGCAACTTGGTCAGAACGGTTAAAACCGACAAGAATCGAGGGTTCCTCGGCCAAATACCAACTTTTTTCTGAATTTTCGGTGCGGGGCAGCTGAGTGTCTGGAGCCCTGTCGAACCCACCCAAGAATTTCAGGATCGGTTCATAAATAGCCGAGATTCGTTGAAAAATGTCGAATTTTTGGCTATCTTGTCGCTAAGCCAAGATTTCTCAATTTTTCTGCTGGTCTGACCTGAATGTCTGCGATTTCGACAAACGCGCATTGCAATTTGAGGTCTCATCCGCAACTTGGTCAGAACGGTCAGAACCGACAAGAATCGAGGGTTTCTCGGCCAAATACCAACTTTTTTCTGAATTTTCGGTGCGGGGCAGCTGAGTGTCTGAAGCCCTGTCGAACCCACCCAAGAATTTCAGGATCGGTTCATAAATAGCCGAGATTCGTTGAAAAATGTCGAATTTTTGGCTATCTTGTCTCTAAGTCAAGATTCCTCAATTTTTCTGCTGGTCTGACCTGAATGTCTGCGATTTCGACAAACGCGCATTGCAATTTGAGGTCTTATCCGCAACTTGGTCAGAACGGTCAGAACCGACAAGAATCGAGGGTTTCTCGGCCAAATACCAACTTTTTTCTGAATTTTTGGTGCGGGGCAGCTGAGTGTCTGGAGCCCTGTCGAACCCACCCAAGAATTTCAGGATCGGTTCATAAATAGCCGAGATTCGTTGAAAAATGTCGAATTTTTGGCTATCTTGTCTCTAAGTCAAGATTTCTCAATTTTTCTGCTGGTCTGACCTGAATGTCTGCGATTTCGACAAACGCGCATTGCAATCTGAGGTCTCATCCGCAACTTGGTCAGAACGGTTAAAACCGACAAGAATCGAGGGTTCCTCGGCCAAATACCAACTTTTTTCTGAATTTTCGGTGCGGGGCAGCTGAGTGTCTGAAGCCCTGTCGAACCCACCCAAGAATTTCAGGATCGGTTCATAAATAGCCGAGATTCGTTGAAAAATGTCGAATTTTTGGCTATCTTGTCTCTAAGTCAAGATTTCTCAATTTTTCTGCTGGTCTGACCTGAATGTCTGCGATTTCGACAAACGCGCATTGCAATTTGAGGTCTCATCCGCAACTTGGTCAGAACGGTTAAAACCGACAAGAATCGAGGGTTTCTCGGCCAAATACCAACTTTTTTCTGAATTTTCGGTGCGGGGCAGCTGAGTGTCTGGAGCCCTGTCAAACCCACCCAAGAATTTCAGGATCGGTTCATAAATAGCCGAGATTCGTTGAAAAATGTCGAATTTTTGGCTATCTTGTCTCTAAGTCAAGATTCCTCAATTTTTCTGCTGGTCTGACCTGAATGTCTGCGATTTTGACAAACGCGCATTGCAATTTGACGTCTCATCCGCAACTTGGTCAGAACGGTCAGAACCGACAAGAACCGAGGGTTTCTCGGCCAAATACCAACTTTTTTCTGAATTTTCGGTGCGTGGCAGCTGAGTGTCTGGAGCCCTGTCGAACCCACCCAAGAATTTCAGGATCGGTTCATAAATAGCCGAGATTCGTTGAAAAATGTCGAATTTTTGGCTATCTTTTCTCTAAGCCAAGATTTCTCAATTTTTCTGCTGGTCTGACCTGAATGTCTGCGATTTCGACAAACGCGCATTGCAATTTGAGGTCTCATCCGCAACTTGGTCAGAACGGTCAGAACCGACAAGAACCGAGGGTTTCTCGGCCAAATACCAACTTTTTTCTGAATTTTCGGTGCGGGGCAGCTGAGTGTCTGGAGCCCTGTCGAACCCACCCAAGAATTTCAGGATCGGTTCATAAATAGCCGAGATTCGTTGAAAAATGTCGAATTTTTGGCTATCTTGTCTCTAAGTCAAGATTTCTCAATTTTTCTGCTGGTCTGACCTGAATGTCTGCGATTTCGACAAACGCGCATTGCAATTTGAGGTCTCATCCGCAACTTGGTCAGAACGGTCAGAACCGACAAGAATCGAGGGTTTCTCGGCCAAATACCAACTTTTTTCTGAATTTTTGGTGCGGGGCAGCTGAGTGTCTGGAGCCCTGTCGAACCCACCCAAGAATTTCAGGATCGGTTCATAAATAGCCGAGATTCGTCGAAAAATGTCGAATTTTTCGCTATCTTGTCTCTAAGTCAAGATTTCTCAATTTTTCTGCTGGTCTGACCTGAATGTCTGCGATTTCGACAAACGCGCATTGCAATTTGAGGTCTCATCCGCAACTTGGTCAGAACGGTCAGAACCGACAAGAATCGAGGGTTTCTCGGCCAAATACCAACTTTTTTCTGAATTTTCGGTGCGGGGCAGCTGAGTGTCTGGAGCCCTGTCGAACCCACCCAAGAATTTCAGGATCGGTTCATAAATAGCCGAGATTCGTTGAAAAATGTCGAATTTTTGGCTATCTTGTCTCTAAGTAAAGATTCCTCAATTTTTCTGCTGGTCTGACCTGAATGTCTGCGATTTTGACGATCGCGCATTGCAATTTGACGTCTCATCCGCAACTTGGTCAGAACGGTCAGAACCGACAAGAATCGGGGGTTTCTCGGCCAAATACCAACTTTTTTCTGAATTTTCGGTGCGGGGCGGCTGAGTGTCTGGAGCCCTGTCGAACCCACCCAAGAATTTCAGGATCGGTTCATAAATAGCCGAGATTCGTTGAAAAATGTCGAATTTTTGGCTATCTTGTCTCTAAGTCAAGATTCCTCAATTTTTCTGCTGGTCTGACCTGAATGTCTGCGATTTCGACAAACGCGCATTGCAATTTGACGTCTCATCCGCAACTTGGTCAGAACGGTCAGAACCGACAAGAATCGAGGGTTTCTCGGCCAAATACCAACTTTTTTCTGAATTTTCGGTGCGGGGCAGCTGAGTGTCTGGAGCCCTGTCGAACCCACCCAAGAATTTCAGGATCGGTTCATAAATAGCCGAGATTCGTTGAAAAATGTCGAATTTTTGGCTATCTTGTCTCTAAGTCAGGATTTCTCAATTTTTCTGCTGGTCTGACCTGAATGTCTGCGATTTCGACAAACGCGCATTGCAATTTGAGGTCTCATCCGCAACTTGGTCAGAACAGTCAGAACCGACAAGAATCAAGGGTTTCTCGGCCAAATACCAACTTTTTTCTGAATTTTCGGTGCGGGGCAGCTGAGTGTCTGAAGCCATGTCGAACCCACCCAAGAATTTCAGGATCGGTTCATAAATAGCCGAGATTCGTTGAAAAATGTCGAATTTTTGGCTATCTTGTCTCTAAGTCAAGATTTCTCAATTTTTCTGCTGGTCTGACCTGAATGTCTGCGATTTCGACAAACGCGCATTGCAATTTGAGGTCTCATCCGCAACTTGGTCAGAACGGTTAAAACCGACAAGAATCGAGGGTTTCTCGGCCAAATACCAACTTTTTTCTGAATTTTCGGTGCGGGGCAGCTGAGTGTCTGGAGCCCTGTCAAACCCACCCAAGAATTTCAGGATCGGTTCATAAATAGCCGAGATTCGTTGAAAAATGTCGAATTTTTGGCTATCTTGTCTCTAAGTCAAGATTCCTCAATTTTTCTGCTGGTCTGACCTGAATGTCTGCGATTTTGACAAACGCGCATTGCAATTTGACGTCTCATCCGCAACTTGGTCAGAACGGTCAGAACCGACAAGAACCGAGGGTTTCTCGGCCAAATACCAACTTTTTTCTGAATTTTCGGTGCGGGGCAGCTGAGTGTCTGGAGCCCTGTCGAACCCACCCACGAATTTCAGGATCGGTTCATAAATAGCCGAGATTCGTTGAAAAATGTCGAATTTTTGGCTATCTTTTCTCTAAGCCAAGATTTCTCAATTTTTCTGCTGGTCTGACCTGAATGTCTGCGATTTTGACAAACGCGCATTGCAATTTGACGTCTCATCCGCAACTTGGTCAGAACGGTCAGAACCGACAAGAACCGAGGGTTTCTCGGCCAAATACCAACTTTTTTCTGAATTTTCGGTGCGGGGCAGCTGAGTGTCTGGAGCCCTGTCGAACCCACCCAAGAATTTCAGGATCGGTTCATAAATAGCCGAGATTCGTTGAAAAATGTCGAATTTTTGGCTATCTTTTCTCTAAGCCAAGATTTCTCAATTTTTCTGCTGGTCTGACCTGAATGTCTGCGATTTCGACAAACGCGCATTGCAATTTGAGGTCTCATCCGCAACTTGGTCAGAACGGTCAGAACCGACAAGAACCGAGGGTTTCTCGGCCAAATACCAACTTTTTTCTGAATTTTTGGTGCGGGGCAGCTGAGTGTCTGGAGCCCTGTCGAACCCACCCAAGAATTTCAGGATCGGTTCATAAATAGTCGAGATCCGTTGAAAAATGTCGAATTTTTGGCTATCTTGTCTCTAAGTCAAGATTTCTCAATTTTTCTGCTGGTCTGACCTGAATGTCTGCGATTTCGACAAACGCGCATTGCAATTGAGGTCTCATCCGCAACTTGGTCAGAACGGTCAGAACCGACAAGAATCGAGGGTTTCTCGGCCAAATACCAACTTTTTTCTGAATTTTAGGTGCGGGGCAGCTGAGTGTCTGGAGCCCTGTCGAACCCACCCAAGAATTTCAGGATCGGTTCATAAATAGCCGAGATTCGTCGAAAAATGTCGAATTTTTCGCTATCTTGTCTCTAAGTCAAGATTTCTCAATTTTTCTGCTGGTCTGACCTGAATGTCTGCGATTTCGACAAACGCGCATTGCAATTTGAGGTCTCATCCGCAACTTGGTCAGAACGGTCAGAACCGACAAGAATCGAGGGTTTCTCGGCCAAATACCAACTTTTTTCTGAATTTTCGGTGCGGGGCAGCTGAGTGTCTGGAGCCCTGTCGAACCCACCCAAGAATTTCAGGATCGGTTCATAAATAGCCGAGATTCGTTGAAAAATGTCGAATTTTTGGCTATCTTGTCTCTAAGTCAAGATTCCTCAATTTTTCTGCTGGTCTGACCTGAATGTCTGCGATTTTGACAAACGCGCGTTGCAATTTGACGTCTCATCCGCAACTTGGTCAGAACGGTCAGAACCGACAAGAACCGAGGGTTTCTCGGCCAAATACCAACTTTTTCTGAATTTTCGGTGCGGGGCAGCTGAGTGTCTGGAGCCCTGTCGAACCCACCCAAGAATTTCAGGATCGGTTCATAAATAGCCGAGATTCGTTGAAAAGTGTCGAATTTTTGGCTATCTTGTCTCTAAGTCAAGATTTCTCAATTTTTCTGCTGGTCTGACCTGAATGTCTGCGATTTCGACAAACGCGCATTGCAATTTGAGGTCTCATCCGCAACTTGGTCAGAACGCTCAGAACCGACAAGAATCGAGGGTTTCTCGGCCAAATACCAACTTTTTCTGAATTTTCGGTGCGGGGCAGCTGAGTGTCTGGAGCCCTGTCGAACCCACCCAAGAATTTCAGGATCGGTTCATAAATAGCCGAGATTCGTTGAAAAATGTCGAATTTTTGGCTATCTTGTCTCTAAGTCAAGATTTCTCAATTTTTCTGCTGGTCTGACCTGAATGTCTGCGATTTCGACAAACGCGCATTGCAATTTGAGGTCTCATCCGCAACTTGGTCAGAACGGTTAAAACCGACAAGAATCGAGGGTTTCTCGGCCAAATACCAACTTTTTTCTGAATTTTCGGTGCGGGGCAGCTGAGTGTCTGGAGCCCTGTCGAACCCACCCAAGAATTTCAGGATCGGTTCATAAATAGCCGAGATTCGTTGAAAAAATGTCGAATTTTTGGCTATCTTGTCTCTGAGTCAAGATTCCTCAATTTTTCTGCTGGTCTGACCTGAATGTCTGCGATTTTGACAAACGCGCGTTGCAATTTGACGTCTCATCCGCAACTTGGTCAGAACGGTCAGAACCGACAAGAACCGAGGGTTTCTCGGCCAAATACGAACTTTTTTCTGAATTTTCGGTGCGGGGCAGCTGAGTGTCTGGAGCCCTGTCGAACCCACCCAAGAATTTCAGGATCGGTTCATAAATAGCCGAGATTCGTTGAAAAATGTCGAATTTTTGGCTATCTTGTCTCTAAGTCAAGATTTCTCAATTTTTCTGCTGGTCTGACCTGAATGTCTGCGATTTCGACAAACGCGCATTGCAATTTGAGGTCTCATCCGCAACTTGGTCAGAACGCTCAGAACCGACAAGAATCGAGGGTTTCTCGGCCAAATACCAACTTTTTTCTGAATTTTCGGTGCGGGGCAGCTGAGTGTCTGGAGCCCTGTCGAACCCACCCAAGAATTTCAGGATCGGTTCATAAATAGCCGAGATTCGTTGAAAAATGTCGAATTTTGGCTATCTTGTCTCTAAGTCAAGATTTCTCAATTTTTCTGCTGGTCTGACCTGAATGTCTGCGATTTCGACAAACGCGCATTGCAATTTGAGGTCTCATCCGCAACTTGGTCAGAACGGTTAAAACCGACAAGAATCGAGGGTTTCTCGGCCAAATACCAACTTTTTTCTGAATTTTCGGTGCGGGGCAGCTGAGTGTCTGGAGCCCTGTCGAACCCACCCAAGAATTTCAGGATCGGTTCATAAATAGCCGAGATTCGTTGAAAAATGTCGAATTTTTGGCTTTCTTGTCGCTAAGGCCAAGATTTCTCAATTTTTCTGCTGGTCTGACCTGAATGTCTGCGATATCGACAAACGCGCATTGCAATTTGAGGTCTCATCCGCAACTTGGTCAGAACGGTCAGAACCGACAAGAATCGAGGGTTTCTCGGCCAAATACCAACTTTTTTCTGAATTTTCGGTGCGGGGCAGCTGAGTGTCTGAAGCCCTGTCGAACCCACCCAAGAATTTCAGGATC